>NC_082637.1:14415000-15015000 GCF_030936135.1 Gavia stellata | reverse complement strand
ATGTGCTGCCTGCCAGCTTATAACATATACGCCTGCACAGGGGAGTGCTAGAAAGGACTGTATTCAACATGATTTATTAGCTATGGTATTGCAAAATTGTCTGTATCTGCATGTATCTCTTGAATACTCTACTTTGCACAACCCTACTCCATTACCCAGTTATCTCACCTGTATGACACTACCTGGGCAAAGCCAGTAGAATGAGAATGAAACAGGGCCACTGAAAAGAAACTATAAACCAGGGTGTTTCACTGAGTTTCCACAGATTCTCTCAGAACATTCAGATCTCACCTGGGATTCTGATTTTCTTCTCTTTTCTGTCTCATGCAACTGCTGTCTCCAGTTTCTCCCTCTGCTAGCTTTGTGCTGGATGATCTCCAGCCTGTTTTGCACATGACAGCTCCTCACTTGCCCCTTCACTAAGTAATTTTTGCCCTTCCTGCAGCTCTGCTAACAGGCTCTGAAAAAAGCTGTCTTGTTCCAGGAGACAGACTTACTGCAGAAAAAGGAAACAATTCCTTGCACTAGTGAGCAAAAGAGTGGCTCTCCAAGAGCTTACGCTAACCCAAGTCCAATAGATCTCTGGTCCTAAGCTAGGGCTGAGGAAATATGGTCATGTAAAGACTGCTAATAATGGAGTCAAGCAAATTCAGCATCAACGCCACGATCAACAATGAAACTTGTTTTGTTTTGTTTTTTTTCTCTTTTCATTAGAAAGCTTTAGGCTTTTTAAAATTTCAAGTACTGGGAAAATTAATTAAAACAAACCGAAGAGAATGTCCTTCCCTTCCTCCTATCTCTGGCTTCACACTCTTCCAACCACTTCCAACTTCACACCACTTCCAACACTTGACAATATTACCCATAACCCAATTATCAATCTCCTTCCAATCCTCCTCCCAACCTCCTTCCTCACATAAATCATCCTCGTCTCATTTTCATCACTTAAATAACATGTTTCCCATCTTCATCACATGTTCACCTTTTTCTTGCCTTAATTAAAGTTTTCTCAGAGCTTGGAGTGTGGCCTACTCTACAATGTGAATAAATGGCAATTTAAATTTGAAGTAACCATCTCAGGAACAAAAAAAAAAAATAAATATTTAGTGTGGACACATACTGTGGAACAGGGAATGCCAGAGAAATAACCCTCTTAGTTTTGAAAGTCCTGTTAATCGAAGAAAAATATTTATCATGTTATCACAAAAATTAAGACAATTTCCAAAGTCATTTTACTGTCACATGCACCTTCCCTGTCCCTTGTGCTCCACAGCAATAGTCACACAGACTGAAAAGCTTTTGGTTTGTTTTTGTACTTGCACATCTATTGCACTACCTTTATTGGATGCCACATGTATTATTCTCTTGGGAATTTAGACTGCCTTTATTAATTGCCCATTACTAACAACAGATGATGTTGATTAACAGTTTAAAGAAAACAAACAGTCAATTCCCACTGGTTTTTAAAGCTTCTCTTTGAGTGTCATATTTAAGCAGTTCCTTGGGGAGTGCTCTTCAAAGACTGGCCCATTTTGTTGATAAGAGTCTGCTACAACATACCAAGCATTCAACCGAGCAGAAAAAGATTTAATGGGACTGTGAACCTGCCTAATTTAGGCAGATGCTCCCTTCCTGTCTACTATTGCAGGACGTTTTATTTTCTCCCCACAAAATCTGATGAGCAAAAAAGAAGGCTTAGGACATGACATTTTCCAGGGTTTTGCAGCTGTGTTAAATCTATTAAACAGCAGCTAGGATCCCTATGCCTTGCCATAAACCAGTAAATACCATACAATGGGAAAGAGATTTTTATAGCCATTGCTTTTACTTTGAGCTGAGAGTTTACAGCTTTTCAGCTTCTGGGAGGAGAGGTTTTGCTCCAAAGTCATTATTTTTCTGTCATTTTATGTGCCAAATATAAATGCTGGATGTTCCATTCCTATTCCAAGCCACCATCAAGTACACTTTCTCTATCGCTGCAGCTGAAAAACAGGAATGCTTTTAATCCACTACCACTTACAGAGTGATGCCAAGTGAATATCCCTTGTTGACCCCATGTCTTTGGTCAGGTGCAGGATAATGAAGCTCCACAGTACACTGCTTTCCCCAGCAAAGCCAGATCACTGCATTTCTTAACGGCTTTGTTCTCAGAGCTGAGATGTTCCTTTTTACCATTTCTAACCCTTCTAGATTTACCTATCAAGATGTGGTATGGCTACATGGTTTGCATACATACTGCAATTTTTCTCTCTTCACCTGCCAGATGTAGCATGGACAAGGCTGATGTTCTCTGTGTGGCCCATACAGTTCAAGATTAACACACAGCCAGATGGAGACTTGTGGTGAGTTGACCCTGTCTGGATGCCAGGTGCCCACCAAAGCTGCTCTATCACTCCCCTTCCTCAGCTGGACAGGGGAGTGAAAATATAACAAAAGGCTCATGGGTCGAGAAAAGGACAGGGAGATCACTCACCATTACCATCACGGGCAAAACAGACTCGACTTGGAGAAATTAGTTTAATTTATTACCAATCAAAACCAGAGTTGGATAATGAGAAATAACACCAAATCTTAAAAACATCTCCCCCCTACCCCTCCCTTCTTCCCAGGCTCAACTTCACTCCCAATTTTCTCTGCCTCCTCCCCCCGAGTGGTGCAGGGTGATGGGGAATGGGGGTTGCGGTCAGTTCATCACACGTTGTTTCTGCCGCTCCTTCCTACTTAGGGGGAGGACTCCTCACACTCTTCCCCTGCTCCAGCATGGGGTCCCTCCCACAGTATACAGTCCTCCATGAACTTCTCCCACATGGGTCCTTCCCACCGGCTACAGTTCTTCATGAACCGCTCCAGCATGGGTCCTCTCCACGGGGTGCAGTTCTTCAGGAACAGACTGCTCCAGTGTGGGTCCCCCGTGGGGTCACAAGTCCTGCCAGCAAACCTGTCCAGCGTGGGCTCCTCTCTCCACGGATCCACAGGTCCTGCCAGGAGCCTGCTCCAGTGTGGGGTTCCCACGGGATCGCAGCCTCCTTCAGGCATCCACCTGCTCCGACGTGGGGTCTTCCCCGGGCTGCAGGTGGATATCTGCTCCACCGTGGACTTCCATGGGCTGCAGGGGGGCAGCCTGCCTCACCATGGTCTTCACCACAGGCTCAGGGGAATCTCTGCTCTGGTGCCTGGAGCACCTCCTCCCCCTCCTTCGTCACTGACCTTGGGGTCTGCAGAGTTGTTTCTCTCACATGTTCTCACTCCTCTCTTCTCCGTCTGCCATTGTACAGTTGTTTTTCCCCCTTCTTAAATGTTATCCCAGAGGCGCTACCACCATCACTGATGTGCTCATCCTTGGCCAGCGGTGGGTCCGTCTTGGAGCCGGCTGACAGTGGCTCTGTCAGACACGAGGGGAAGCTTCTAGCAGCTTCTCACAGAAGCCACCCCTGTAGCCCCCCCACCGCTACCAAAACCTTGCCACACAAACCCAATACAAGACTTTACAGCATAACTTCCCTGAATAGATCAGGGTACCTTCCACAGAATCATAGAATAATTCAGGCTGGAAGGCACCTCTGGAGGTCACCTAGTCCATCCCTTTTCTCCAAGCAGGGCCAACTTCAAACGTAGATCAGATTTCTCAGGGCATTATGATCTCGAAACAGGCTGGTGTCTGACAGTATGCAATAGTGACACTTCCCAGAACAATAACTGTATATAGCAACTTTCCAGTAAATCAGCTACAAAGCAAACAGGTTTAATTCCAGCCACTACACTTTCACTGTTGGGTAATTCCATGACTTTGGATAACAAAGGATACTTTGCTATACATGCATGTATACGTGTATGCATGTATACATCCCTGCAGCAAAGGGGCAAGCAGCTCAATTGGATAGTAGTTACAGACGATCAAAGGCTAAAAACTTTGATGCCTTAAAGTCAACAGAACAGTCACGCATTACTATCCCATCTGCAATGTGCCCAAGTCACCTTCAGTCTGTCCCACCCCTGGGACATCCAACTAGCCTGTCCTCTCTGTAGCCAAATAATCATTTGTTTCAATGTGTAATACAGCATTAACTAAATCAACCCATGACATTGTCTGTTGCAGCTTTTTTGCATATATAAAAATAAAGCAAAAGCCTATTAGAAAGAAAATATATTTTACAATGTCTGCAGCATTTGAGGCTTCAGGTACAGATAAGTGCCTTGTTGATACACCTGTGATTCCCTTGGGGCAAGTCATTCTAGGAGCTGGCAGTAGCACGTCTTCAACAAAACCTAGAAGGCTTCCACAACCATGCAGCCTTTCCAGCTGCCTTTGTATAAAAGACAATTCAAACAACTCCCCATCTAAGCAGCTTTTAGACTAGATAAGAAACAAACAGGAAAAACACAGGAAAAAAATTAATAAAATCATCACAGCAGTAGGAGAGGTTCAAAGGAAAATCTTTTTCTCACATTCATGCTCTCTTTTGGGGGACGGGTTGGGGTTTTTTCTATTATTGCTGTTGGACAGGAGAAGAAGAGATTTTGCATTGTCCAAACAGGAGGGAAAATACAAAATCAAAGTTAATTTGATTTTCAGGTTTCCGGCACTGCAAATTATAAAGATTTGTCCTTTAGTTCCAAACAGCAGATTTCACTGGAAAAAAACATGTAAAGCAATGTAGATATTGTATGTATTCATAAAAAACTTAGAAGATATTTTTGTGTGTGTGAAAATAAGCCTGGAAGAAACTTAAGTCAGGGTGATGGCTTGAAAGAAGAGAAATGCCAGATCAGATACCACTTACATTATGAACAGAGAAATTAGGATTTGTTCCCTTTAAATTCTCCTACTAGTATTACACTTGTTAGTGTCACAGTACAGGGGTTTTAGACAAAGCAGCACACAGTGTTCACTAAATCCATGCATAAAACCGAGACCAGAGACACTTGCATCCTAATTCCACTTTTATTATTCTCAATAAAATGGGGTCTTTGAAAACCACTTATAGGATCAGTGATGCTAACAAATACATCTTCCAGCTGTTTTAGGCATAATGACTGCATGACTAATGCACAGGTAAAGCAGTTAGAGAACTGAAAGCAGTTTAATTATATGCAGACTAGTGATGGACAATACCATGCCAATCTCTTACTTATACCAAAAAAGGCATCAAAACACCACTGAGCCTCTGGGAGGAGCGAGGCAGTCTGCACAGTCTCCTGCAAGCGAGGCAGGAGGCTGTCCATGCCCCCTCTCCCCCATGAGACCAAGATCGTTTAGGGACACTACACAGCAACAGGGACTGCAGCATAAGGAGGTCTGATATTCCCCCTTGATCTCAAGGACACGCGATCACCTCAGGAAAACTTTTCCATTCCCAGGATACTCTGACCCCATAGATCTCCTCTTGCATAGCAGTTTTGCACTAGGGCTTTGCTGGGCAAAAGGAGGATCTTCCTCCAGAGCGGAAGCTGGCAAGCGGGCAGGCAGGGAGGGCAGCTCAGGTGAGGCAGGGGACGGGAAGGGCAGAGGACAGCACAAAGCCAGGCCACACCAGGCTACACAGGGCAGCCCAAAGTAGGAGTCAAACAAGCATCCAGGATAATATCAGCAGCTTGTCAGTTTTGATATTGCTGATCACGCATGTTATTTGGATCGCAGTGCTCCAGGGGTATTGGTAGATCAGCCACTACAAAGAAACTCTCCAAGCAGCATGGAGAATTTAGACACACAGCTCCCATGAACTTCAATGAGAATGATGCATCTGTCTCCTGCGGTATCTTTGAAGCTCTCGGCCAAAAGTATTCTTAGCCCTACTGTCATGCGTGTCCCCAAAGAGACAAAAAAAGAAGGTGCGAGCATGTGAGACCGAGAGCGGACGTGGTTGAGGAAGTGAGAGACCAAGCAGAGCCTGATCTGGGAATCCTGCAGAGATGGATCATGTCCCTCAGGCTTTATGTTATCAACACGTATTTGGAGGTAAAGGACAGGCCTTTTTCTCTTAGCAGAATGAGGGAGCCAGTCTGGCGCACTGGGCTGCTGACACTGAGCTGCTTTCACTGGCATTCCCAGATCATTGAAGTCAGCTCAGGAACCTCTACCTGACCCTGCGGACACAGAAAACAGAGGAAGCAGGGCAGAGAAAATGGTACAACAAAGATACAAAGGGAAGAAAGTTTTGCAAGAGCTGAATTTGCAAATATTCCAAACCAAGCCTCTTCTCCATTTATGAATTGTTTGTATTTTCTCAGCAAGTGCTTGGATGTGAAAAGGGAGAAAACCAGCTCCTAGACAGATTAAACTAGCCGCTTTACATCAGTACAGCTCAGTAGCTATGTATCCCCTTGCTTCCCATTGCTACACACAGGTTTTTACTCTGACCTGCTACAGAAGGTTGAATTTTCTTACCCAACCGTACCTGCATTCTTTACTTGTGTGTGGTCTCTTGCCTCGCCACAACACTGATACCATCTCCTGCTTCTAGTTCAGAAGGTCTAGAAAGTGGTGGCTAGAGCACATTAATAATAAGCAGTGTGTCTCAGACTCCCCTGGAGCCATGAATTACTTATTCAGCGGGTTAGAAAAGATCTGCGTGGAAAAATGTGCCCTGCAAAGACTTGTTGGAACAACTGTATGTGACTGACTTCCCATCCTTGCGTAGCTAAATCAAGCAGTCAGAGCTCCCTGTGCTGAATAGGTGATACTCAGTGAGCAGTTCCTGCACTTTGGAACAACCCTCTGTGCCTCATAAAGGCACTTCATGAAGAGAAGACAAGAATTACAGTACTTTAGACGCAGTTTATGTAGACCCTAGAAATAAAAAGATGTCTGAAAGTTTGGTAAAACGTCAAGGTCAGTAATTTTATATGCCAAGTAATTCATTAACTAACATTTTTTTGTTCTTTATCTTCATTGTATCTCCAAGGGCAGAATGCCAGTCCATAGCTTGAACTCAATTGAGCATAGATGTTGCTGTTATCTCCTGCAACACCCTTTGGAGTTTGACAGTTTGAAATTACATTTTCATATTGGAGCTGTATTTTCATAAATCCTGGAAGTTAAATAACTCTTGGTATAACAGAGGAGATATTAGATTGCCAACTAGAGTTGATATTCGTTTTCATTATTTGTTTCTATAAATAGCTATGATCTTTTTTCTGGAACACAGTCTCATGTAGAGCAATACCTTTTCCTCAGATGGCATCAAGAGACACAAAGCAAGCTTAAAATTCTCCCTACTCCACCTCCCTTCAAAGCTGGACTCACAATAGACAGGGCAGATGCAAGGACATGTAATCATGCTGCTGGATAGGAGCCCCAACAAATCTGAACTTTGCACATGTAAAATTGGAACCACAAAATATCCATTCCACTTGAGAAGCCATTCCTACATATTAGGTGTCCCTACTGTTTTGTCGCCTTTCTGCTCTTTTCCAAAATAAAGTCTAGGGTTACTAGATCCACAAAGGCTGCATGCACAGAACAGGGACTTCCACAGCCTCTCTAATGCCCAAGAGACTGTCAGCTTTAACAATTTGGTTGATGACAGTGGTGACATGTATTGGTAACAAATTAAATTAAATTACTACTCAGGATTGCTTTTTGATGGCATTTCACTCTTTAGATTTCTAGCATAGCTCATTTTCAAGATAGCAGTATAAACTTCCATTGCATATGTTTTCTTCAGCGCCACAAACCTCAAACATTCAAAAATCACCAGTTAGGTCCTAATATCACAGTTGGCAATGATGAACTTTGGGTTCTTCTCAGTTTTGAGCCTGAGAATGCCATTTCCAAAACAGTCTCCCTAATCACATGCAACAGAAACTCACTTTTAAACCAGGCACATTTCAATTCTTCTGCAAGCCTGACTACGGAAACTTTGGTTTTATGAGAAACATACCATGCCCAGAACTAAATCTGAGGTGAATGAGTTGATAGTAACCCTCTACAAACAAAAATGGTTTTTAATAGCACAATAGACTCTGAAACAAAAGGCTATGAAAAATGAGATGTAAGTCCAGTTTGACAGGATTCTTTAGATTATACATTCTTTAGAGCAGAGACTGCCTCTTGATTTGTACAATATTTGGCAGGTCTCCGTCAGGATCATGATGTACTACTACCAGAACTTATGCACATACAAATGGAGACCAAAGATAGTTGAATACAAGGTTTCTGCCGCTGAACCGCAAAAAAACAAATACCCATTTATGCATGAGGATTAAGGAAAGCAGACATGGAAACTAAATTCTTTCCAGCCAGTTGATTCAAACTGAAATGTGGTTAAATCATTCATTTCATTAAAATATACTTAGCGTAAAAAAAACCTAGAGGAAATACTCAGCATGGCATCCAGCAGTGCAAAATAGAACAGAACATTTCTAGCAGTATTGTAAGGGAATTTTGTAGGTGTCAGAGTATTTTCTTTTCAGAATAAAAAAAAAAAAAGAAAAAAGAATCAGGTGTATAAAAATCAGAGCTTACCTAACATGCAACAGTCCTGCACTTTCTCACACCAGATCTGCACCTTTCTTTGGAAGTTACCATTAACACAGTAGTTCCTAGATGGATCAGGTCCTGCCAGTACACACTTCTGAAGCATGTTTAAATAATGCCTAGCAATTTCATGGTCTCTAAAATTTAATGAAGTGAACTTTTCTTTGATTAATTTAGGGTATTGTAAAATTTACTGCTTGTATCATCCCCGGAAATACAAAGGCAGCTGGATATAGTCACTTTTTGCTCTGTGTCCTCCAGCAGCAGGCATAACCCACCAGCTTGTGGGAAGGTTGCAAGACCAGGATTTGCTACCACGTATTTGAGGAGGACTGCACCAAAGCAACTCTCTGCTGTGCCTATAACATCTCTTGGGTACATTCCACAAAAAAAAAAATTAAATTCCTCAGTGGTTTAGGGCACCAGTACTACTAGAGGGGAGGAAGTGGTACGTAAGTTTTCCATCTCACAGAAGCCACAGTCACCCGCACTGCAATAAACCTGGGTCAGGCACTGGTACCCTATGCATGAATTATAAGGACTGGTGCCCTCCCTCCCAGACTGCCATTTGTTTAAGCAGTTGGAAACTGAGCTCAGGCAACAACAGGTCATCTTCAAACGGCAGCTGCCATTCCCTGGGCATGACACATGTGCAAGAGCCTTGGCACAGTCAAAACTACCCTGTCCCACAGTGGTTTGGCCTCACAGGTGTTGCATTTCAGTTTTCAGAACAATGGGCAGGCAAGGTAGGGCTGCGAGCCAGATTCCTCTGATTTTTACACTCATCTTCTCCAACAGCTTAGCTCACTCACAGGTGTGACTAGATGTATACACATTTATGACACTATGAAGATCACTTATTAGCCTTCATGCATACATTGCCATTTTCAAAATAACCTCTGGACTGCACTGCACAGACAGCCACAGTCACCATCTCTGTGAGCTCCTTTAGCCAATGCAGGTACTCAGACATCTTTGCAAATGAAGCTAACACTATCATTCTGACATCAGTAGATAACCACAGATTAGCTAAACTTGACAACCTGAGGTAATTTCTTCACATGCTTAAGCTTTTATTCACCCAAACAAGCTTGAAAATAGCTCCTAAAACTAAGACAGTGTAAGTTATGAACTATATTGTAAAATATGAAAACGTCCTGCACCTCTGAAGCATCCTGGCCTAGAAATAGGAAATAATTTGTTGATAGGATGTATCTCTTGAAAAGCAACACACAAGTTCCTTTGAAAGATTTCCATTGCTCCACCAGTTGGGCTTTATTCTTAAAATCTCTTTCAAGGGAAAATAAAATCTGACTTCAGGGATTTCAAGGCTGCCCAGCTGCCCGACCTGTTTTAATCATCTACACTGGCTAAGAAAACAAGCTCCAAATGTCCTAAGCAGTGAGCAGCCCTGTAAAAGCTGGAGCCGAAGACAGTTACACGGCTCTGTGTTTGCAGTATTTAAGCATTAGCATATCTCTTTTGCAGTCTGGAGCAGTGACCTCAGCTCAGCTGCAGGGGAGAGATATATCCAGGCTAGTATGGACACGTACAAAATTAAGCTGTAGCAGGACAGGTGTCAGTGAGGACTGTCCAAAACCCACAGTATACCTACACATGACTTCTGCTGATAGCTCAGGAACAGCCACACAAGCCAACAGACTTCCAGAAGCAGTGTACAAGTCCTACAAATTCTGCTTTGGTCGGAAATCAGCTGTAGTCACAGCCCCATTGAATAGAAGCATAAGATATGGGCAATAATGCCAAATCCAAGTTTTATACTTAGGAGAGTCTTTTTAGTGCTCTTGCCCTCCCGGCCACCTGCTAGGAAGTACAAGGCCCAAAGCATCTCTATGACCTGGGCATGCTTGGTAGCTGTGACACATTAGCCAGATGCCACTGTTACACTCAAGCAAGCACACTAGCTGCAGAAGACACGTGTTTTAGACAGCCACGGAGACACTGATGGTAAGTGGGCATGAAAGGAGATTTTAACTGGCAGAAGTAGGGAAGAGACTACCTTTTAGTCATGGTATCTGTACTGACAGGTTAAGGCTTCCTCAAAAAACCTGCCAGTATTTACTGTACGCACTCATGCTGAAGGACAACTATTTAAACAACTGCCTGAGAGTGCTTATGAGAAATCAGCCAGAACTAATGTCAGTGAAAGGAGAACAATCATTAAAACATTCTCAAAGCTTTCTAATAAGTCTTGAAATAGCGTTCTTGCATAGAGGAATGCTAGGAGATTAAGATCCAATATCTCATGATCTACTGTGTCTGAGAACAAGTACTTTAATAATATTGGAAATGTGCCATCTTGGATTTTTGACTGCATATTGTTTCCATCTCTCGTTTTAATGAGTGTCAAAGTCCCCTCTCCTAACCAATTATTGTTTGCCATACATGGATATGATTTTGGCTTAGTAGGTCACGTTTTGAGGCAAACCAGATTAGTGGTTGGGTTTGTGGTTTTTTGTTTTAAGATGACAACTTTTAAAAGCAGTTTAGACAACTGGCATATTAGTGCCCAGCAAGCTGCTCAAAAGTGCAATTTATCACAGGGCTCTCCAGCTCATGGGTTTGACTTACGTAGCTTTCCTAAAATGTGATAGCATGTGGCAAAAATGTTTTTGCCACTCATCTGGCCATCAACACAACTCACACCTAAGTCTACTGTTTACAATTAATGGCATCACCCCAATGCATGCCTGTAAGAATTTGTAGCCCATCAGGGATTCTGTTTATAACACTATTTATCCTTTTTCCCTAAATTCTCCCACTAAAGCACATGAGTTAGTACAAAAATGTCAGTGTATCTGCCACAATTTATTCCCAAACACTGGTTATTTTGAGAGACAAATCAGCAAACACCTAACTGCTAGATTATGCAAGTCTATTTGTCTTTGTGAAAAAAGTAATTGAGACAGCTTTTTAAATCCAGCTCACTCCACCCAAACTTTCTTTTGAATATGCCAATTAGGACTTTCTTCAGTAATGTCCTGGGTATGCTTTACCACATTAAGCCACACAGCCCACACAGCCACTTCACAGGACTTTAGTGACCAAAATAACACATCTCAGATATTAGTAACATGAGGACAGATGGTTTTCAACATCAGAGTGTCCACTAAGGACCACAGGACTGCAGAGACCTCAAAGATCACTAACAATGCCTTAGACCATATTTTATCATTGTTTTGGTCACATCACCTCTTAAAACTCAACAATGATCTTCACCCGAACAGATGCACAAACCCAAACACCAGCTCTAAAAATCTTCCAAGATACGATGTCAGTTCCAAACTTTTCTACTGGTTGCTAACATCAACAGAAGCTGATCCAAACTCACGATCCAAATTACCATCTTCTCTGATTGCACCCAGGTTTAACTAAAAGTACATAGTTTTAATTTTACCTAACTCCAAGGGGAAAGTGCCATTAATTAGTCATCATAGCTACCTCCTTCAGTTACATGCACTGACTCCCCGTCCCCTGTGTACTCACAGCTGATCCCACAGCTCTGCAGTTTCTTTATTCAACTGGGAGGTGTATATACACCTAAGGACAAATAGTGCTAAACCAAGAGAGGCTGGAACACAATCCTTTGTGATTGTAAGGAACAGGAAATACTTGGATGCCCATCATCTTCAGTCACTGTAGCCATCCTGTAGCCATAGATGCAATCAATCATCTAGCTGGAGGTTTCAGGGCAGTCTGCTAACAGTTCCCATATGATTTTCTCTGCTGGCTTTGAGATACTGACATGGGCACAAGAAAGCCTGGATTTTGTTCTTGTCACTTTTTCTTAAGCTGCCCTATGATGAATATTATCAATGCCATTCAGGCCTTCTCTTATAATCTTCAGTGCTTAAACAGAGATAGATAGAAAAACATCTCCCAGATCTTCCACATTAACTAGAAGACCAGAGCCATGTCCGTTTGCCCCTAGCATAGCAATAGCATTTGGAAAACAACCTGCAAGCCAATTGCAAATCAGCAGAATATTTAACATTGGCCCACAGCCCATTCCCTGCTCTTTTCTTTCCTGAGGAGCTATGGTACTTTCCCTGCTGCAAACGCTCAGTTTTGTAGGAATCACTTAAAGGTGTCCCAATCATAAATGTGTCCTCACAGTTATGGATACTTGATTGCCTTTTGCTGGCCTTACTACAGTGGGCAAGTATCTCCAACAAGTTAATGGGACAGACAGCTGGGGGAAGTAATTTTGTCATTTGCCATACCTAAATTTGACAGAAATCTTAAACATCTATACATGCACATAGTTTTCAGCACAACTCCCAGCTAGAGGGGTTAGGTAGTATTACCTCTTATTGTGTTGGATCAGACAACTCAGAAGTTGGAAAGGGTACCAAGTCACAAGTAGCCAATATGCACATCATTTGCCTTGAATTATCAAATGATCTAATTTCCACATCTGTATGTAATCTGCCAAGAGCTCTGTATGTAATCTGCCAAGAGCAATAAACATATTGACAATTTAGACCCCCTGCCACATGGATACAGAGTCACACAAAGTATGCCAGTTGTGGCTATGGCAAGTGGAGACTGCTTGCCAAAGGGGACCTGTAGCCAACCGGCCAAACTCGGAGAACGGCAGTACACTGAAGTGCCAAGAAAGGTGTGCTAACAGAGGAAGAGCTTACATGGCTAAGCCAGTGAATGGGTCATGGCGTCCTGACAGGAAGAAAGAGCCAGAAATACATGGTATACTGACTGTTTAATGGGGTATGTGAGACTTTCTATGAGCAATCTATGCTTTTAACCTGATTGTTTTCAGGGAGCCCCAAAGCAATTTCTGAAAACTGTTCTAATGTATGTTTATATCAATCAGGTGGAGAGGTGCCGACAGGACCAAATGCACTTCCTTTCTGTTGCTGATAACACTGCCAGTGGCCTGGGCTTTCAAGATGAGGAGGTAACTTGCAAACCATGTATTGCACAAATCCACAGTTGTACTAAGAGTGCATTTCAAAGAAGAAGGAAGAATATGACTCTGTATCTGCAAGTACATCACCTAACTATACATCATGCCAAAAATTCGTTCCATCATTAAAGCAGTGGGAATGTTGGTTACTGAAAACATTGGATATTCACCTATGTTGAAGCAGTTTTGTGCTGCCCAGTTAGTGAACATCAGAAGGATGGAAAATCAATTTTTATCATATCCCTAAAATGAAAGCAAAACTGTGCAATTAACTTATATGCCTATTGACTACATAATGAAAAGTGCAATTAGATATATTGCTTGCAAATCCTACCATAGTCAATGGAAGCATGTGGAGTGACTGGAAGCATATGGGTATATTTGAGTGTACGTTCTAGCTGGAAAACAGCAGAGAAGAGGTAATCATGTTAGTATTAAATATAGTTACACCAGTACAGTTAGACCACACAAATCATTTCTAGAACACAAATAACAGCTCCCCAAGTGAATGAGATCATTAAAGCCAATATACTTTTAAAATTTATTTGCTGAAAGCATGGGACTGAAAGCTTTACTCAGAAATGAAAAATCTAACAAATTGGCAACAAAATGCAATATAGGAAGAAAATAAAAATAAATTCAGAACAGCAGGCATGACTGTCACAGATAAGAAACAATAAAAGCTAGAAAGTAATCCCTGACAACTAAAAATTTACAGCACTGCAAAACACAAGTGACCACCATCAGATTATTTTCACTCAGCAGAATACTCAAAAGCCTCTGCTGAAAACAATTCTCATTTTCAGAATTAATCACACCCATTTGAGTGTGTGTTGACTTCCTAAGTGTACTCATACACACTTACTGGTATCTATGATTTTTCTTTTATTTTATTACAGTAAAGTTTGGAAGCTGTGTGTAAGAACAGGTTCCCTTTTTAGCTCCCCTTTTGCTGGATACAACAGTTATGTGGGTACTCTGAGATGTATGTATTTTCACTCCCAAGAGCATTTTTGTGCCAGAAATGTAAATCCCACAATTCGATGCACAGGAATGAACATACAAAGACAAATATTCAAAAGAAAAGAAATGAAAAAGCTAAGCTTCTCAGACCTACTTTCTTTCAACTGTACAACATAGCGTTCTTTATATCCATTTTTCCTTTTTAACTGTGTTCATTAATACATTTCTGCTTATATTACATATCTACCATAGTACACACAGGAAGTGCAAAGGTATACAGCTTTTTACTATCCAGACTTCTGTGTATTTAAATGCACGCAGTTAACATTTCCTTAAATGCAGTCAAAAGTAATTTATAAGAATCGACAGGACAGTAACAGATAATAAGGTAATTAGCGTGGAAACCATCAAGACTGTGTTTGCAGAACCATTCAGCTTTACTCCTACCAGGTGTAGGAGCATCATCATACTAATACAGAATCAAGGCCATTTTAGATCTCAAATTTCAGAACAATTAAAGCTGAATAAAAATCCTACCAGGGACGGCCATATCTCCTATTAACAGTCCTCATTACTTCTGTACTGTAAAATGAATAAGGAAAAGATTTATGCATGCACAATACCAGTACAGTGTAACCTCCCCAGAAGACATTAGGTCATTAGCTTTACTAGGCAGAAGCTGTCACAAGAGAGAAATACGGACCTAAAACACTGATGTGTCTGCCCCATCTGGTCCTGTTTTTATTGTATATACAAATTACATTTATAGGGCAGACTAGTAGCTGGTGGTAAGGTTTAACAGGGGAAAAAAAGGCCTTTTCCCTGGGGAATAATATTTACAAGAAGGTACTTAAATAAGCAAACATAATTCAAAGAGAAAAATAGTGGATTCCCCTGCTTGGAAAATAGGCTGAGCCCACAGGCTGAGCCCAGTACCTTCTTAATGGGGCATTTCTTCTCAGAGGCAGAATTCATCCTTTCTCAAATAAGTTTGGAAGGGGACCCAGGCTTCTTCTGAAGAAGCTTAGTCAGGGCTGAACACCAAAAAGGTGCCAGTGGTCTAGTACAAGGGTGGGATTTTTCTGTCCCACCTCTCAAGGCTCTCCTCATCATGCAGCAAGTGTGGGAAATGTCGACCATCTGGAGTTGTTCCCCTCCCACTTCCTCAGGAAAGCAGCACTGCATCTTATGCAGGCTCCAAAGGCAGCAAAAATCTCCTGATTCAGTTGGCCATGCCAGAGGTACCCTTCACAACCCCCTGGAGGCTGCCAGAACCAGAAGGAAGTGGGAAAGCTAGCAGCGAGGAACAGGCAAAGCAAAGCCCTGCAAAGCACAAACAAAGCAAAAAAGGAAACCTTGTACGTCCTGGAAGCCTCAGTTTAAGGTTCAGTCTCTCCCCAAGGGGAACGAAGAAGGCGGCAGGAGATGCTCCTTCTGCACTCCGACGGCACCTGTGAGGCGATGCAGCCGGCAAGTCTGAGCCTGTTCCCCAGCTCCCCTGTCTTTCTTGCATTCCAGGAGATGCTTTTCACTAATCCTTTCCTCCTTCAAGCAGGGAAGAACAGCAGCACTCTTCTTTTCATTTGTAGGCGTTAGCCCCTATGAGACAATCAAAGTATGATTTTCATTTCTGCACAGTTCTGTCCCCTACGTAGAAAAACAAGAGGCACACAGCACAAACTGCCTCCTTTCACCCCCAGACCCAGCAGGGCACTGATACACTGTTGTTCCTACGAGCTCAGGCATATCTCACCAGCAGATAATCACCATGTAACTCATGATTTAAAATATGAGCATTTTGTTACAAAAATAGGGGGAACTCTGGAAAGGATATTTTTGCCACATTTCATACTGTTTGTTGTGATTTTGAACATTTGCCCCCCCTGATTTTGTGTTTCAGAGTATTGTTTTTATATAAATAAGTGTTTGAATAAATAAAGATTATAAGAATGGACAATAGGTCCACATACCAGCCCAGGATATATAAATGCAAAAAGCTGAAATTAAAATGTAAGTCCTCTACAGAAAAGCATCATTTTGAGATCTACAAAGTAACAGGGAAGAGATTTTGATGTAATTTATGCATAAGTAGATGCAAAATAAATCCAGCAAAATTTAAAAATATTCTCCAAAACAAAGATAAGTGTTTCACTTTGTCCTGAGCACAGGGATCTTGACTCAAGAGGGAGCTAGGTAGCTGGTTTTATAAGCAGAGCGTTTCAATATTCTTACCAATTTTCATTTGAAAATTAAGGAATTAATTAAACCTGCTTATGCTCACAATTGATCTTGTTGACAAGACGACAGCTAACAGTTTTATTCCCTATGGTAGAACTGATGACTGCATACTGATAGTAACTTTCATTGAGATATTTCAACTGAATACTTAAATTCAGTTTAACTGCCTTTTCCTGTGAATTACAGAAAAGCGTTCAAGAAATCCTTCATTTTCCCCTCTGTTTTCAGATGAGAATTCAAAGGTCACTCAACTCTTTTCCCGATTAGAAAAAGGAAAAGTGAATACAAGGACAAGTAATGTCACTCAGATATTCTTTGTTTCTATTAGAAAAGTGTAATGGTATGCGATATATTTTTTCACTGTAAACATGAATTTTTAACAGACCAAAGATAACTACTACGACCTGATGGTTTGCTGCATACCTGAGGCCACTCTGTCTTTTTACATACTTTGCTAAGCAGGTGTTTTTACTAGATAGACAATTCCAACACGTGCATTAAAAAAACCTCATAATGAACCTAAAGAAGCCTTAGCAGGAGACAGGCGCTATCGCAAAGGCTGACAGAGCCAGCAAGCTGCAGCAATGACAAAATTATGAGAAGCCGTATCAAGTAAGGAATGAGTTTTCAGAGAAGGCTGTTTTTATGGAATCTCCTACAGAGTTTCTCTGTAACTCTTCTTTTAGGGGTTGGAGTTTGTTATTAGCACTGCTGAGGAACTGGAAAACCTCTACTATAATAAAAAATATCCTGAATCACAGAAAAAAGTAAAATACAAAAAATACTTACTGTGGAAATTATTTTGAGGAAAAAAATGAATGTGTTTGTGTTTCTATGCTGGCTGGCAGAGATGCACCTGCCAGCTCCATTTCCTGCTGAAAACAGCAAGTGAACTGAGGCCAGCTCTCCAAGTAGACAGACGGGGAGCCATCTATTTATTCTCTCTCCCATATGAAATTTAACTTTTTAAAAAAAAATTTCAACTTTCAGTTAGGACTTCTTGCAAAATTATGATGACGTTTCTCATGAGTAATCCCATTCCAGTCAAACTTGTGTTTGTGCCTCCCGGTACCCTTGAAAGTGCGGTGGGGCAGAGCCCAAAATCAGGCAAGGTGAGGGATTTCGTCTTGACTGGGGCTCCCTTTGTGAGAGCCTGTGTGTCAGTGGTAACACACAAACCCCCAGCTGGTGTTGGGACTGCCCCAAACGTCTTGACAGGAGAGTGACCCCATAGGATGACCCCATAGTTTCTGTCTGGCTATATTCTCCAGTGCTAAGACTCTCCCCATGGCCAAGAAGGGAATGCAGCACACTTGCCCCTCCAGCCTGCCCAGTGTTTGTTGCTGTGCCATGATGATTTATTTCTCCTATTAATTTCATAGTAAGTGCTTGCCTTTACCTGTGTTATGTAAAGCAAAGAAGTGCATCTGCAGAGGATTGCCTGGAGGAAGATGCCTCCCCCTTCTCCCTAGCTAATCAGCACCAGGGTTGGGATGAGGAAGGAGGGAGGGAGAAGGCTCTTGGCCATCTGGCCCTACACTTTTGGCAGTTGCGTTCCCCTTTTTGTCACTGAACTATAAAATGGGCAACAGTCACACAAGAGTTTTCTTTCACAAATAAGGAGGGAGCTGGAACTGATTTATTTACATAAGTTTTACAGTAAAGGCTTTGCTCTCTGAAGTGACAAGGAATGCTAGTACGAACCAGACAAATTGGTGAAACTTCATGTCTGGACTGAGTCTACAAAACCAAACACATAAGCCCAAGTCTTATCACCTCCACCCCTAAATTCAAAGCATGTGACACACAACCACTATACCAAAGTCTACAGAACTTATGTTTAGTTAATTGCATTAGAGTTTATTTACATATACTCATTTAAAGTAGCAGGGAAAAGTCTTCGCTAGCAAAAATGAGCATTGCTCCATTTCTAAATAACACTTACACCAAAGCATGTAAAGAAAATACTGTTTAACTAAGTCAAGGGTTAAACTTTACTACCATGCTGGAAAGACATCCAAGTTCATTCACTGCTGTAAATGAATCCTACTGCAGCTCAGTCTGCCTGTTAACAGGCAGTATTACTGTTAACTCTGAGAAAAGTTCTTAAATAACCGTGTTTGCCATGAATGCATAGAATTATACATTAAAAGATCAGTGTCTTCCTGCATCTCAGAAAATGTTTGCCAACTTAGACCAATATGTCAAAAAATCAGCTAGTCGGCATCAAAACCGTAAACTTCTTGGCAGCAATGGAGGTAACACCTAGAAAGCTCAAGTGAACTCAAGTACACTTTAAAGCATCATATAAAAAGCCGCAAGAAAAGAATTAACAATAGATTCCTGCATTGTACCTCCTTTTTTGATGCCTGATGAAGAGCCACATACACCGCTAAATTACAAATTACAAAAAACACTACATATGTCATCTGAGCAGGGTAGCGCAAGAGGCGCCTGCCCCGAGAGGCTCCAGGTGAGCAACTGCTGCCTGCAACCCCAGGCATGAGAAGAAAACCTTGGGCACTGCAGCTTGGGAGCCAGCCTGGCTGGGAGGGAGAGAGGATGGGAAAAGCAGCCCAGAATTGCTAACACAACCCACTCGCTAGGGCTTGCTTTATCATAATTCTCTCCTTGGTTCTAGTGGGAGGGAGAAGGTAAAAAAGCTGGAAAATATGTCCTTCATCCACATCAGTGGGGAAACACACTGCACAGGGGACCCAAGCAGCACCCTGCTGGCTCAGGAGGAATACAGAAAAAGGGCACCAGAGGACAAACCACTGGGAGGAGACCCTATGCCATGTGCTAGTTGGCTTTGTAAGGTCCTTTGTACAGCAGCCACAGAATTGCTGACGGATGCTGCTGTGGTTAGGGTTGTCTTTGATCTCTCATAATACCTGTGGGTTTCCCAGCGGGGACTTCGCTATTCAGCCATCCAAATTCAACCAAATTGAAACTTGGCAAAATAGAAGTTTCCCTTTTGGCATCCAAGCATTCAAAATACTTTTTTCCTCACTGTTCTCGAATTATGAGTGGAAAAAGACACGTGTGCATTCACCAAGCTAAGCAGAAGCATGCCAGGACTACCCAAAGCCCACTTTTTTACACCATGAAGTAGTCATTTAATTTTGTTTAAAAGTAGCCAGTTATTAAAGCTGAAAAAAGGAGGTCAGTTAGAACAATGCATCGGAACTGTCTGCTCATTTTAGAAAAATACACAGTCATGAACATCATGGTGTAATCACATTTCAGGTTGATATTGCTGATAACCAGTAGACAGCCTGGGCTCAGTTCTGTGTCTGTCTGGTCTCAGCTGAAGTCAGGCATGTGTCCTGCAACCATTCAGACACAGCCCTAGATATGAAGGTTCTTAAAAGTTTGTAAATATATTGCTTTTTTTTTATATTTACCTTTCAGCTTTAAGTTAATTGGAAACTGGTTTAATTAAAACTTATCAAGTGTAAAATATCTGATTTAAAATGTCACAGGGGACCCAACCCACACAAAAGAAGGAAGGAGATTATGTGTCTGTATTATTTGAACTTTACAGAAGAAAGAAGAAGCATCTTCCCACATTGCAGCCTTAGAAGTATGATACGCAAATCCCTACATGGAAGCAGCAGGAAGAATTGCATCACCTTCAGAAAAAGAACTGTACAACTTAGTGAACAAAATACTTACAGCAAGCATTTCCATTGTACTCTAGCTTATTTTGAGCAAGCCAGTCGGTTGGCAGTACTACTTCAATACCTACCTTTGCACCTGCAGAAGCTGACGCTCACACAAGCACACAGATGCAGCTTCCTCTACTCTCCCTCCCTGAAACAATTAAGCAGCTTTCCAACAAGAGGAGCACAAGCAGAAAAGCTCCCTACATTTAAGACTGAGCTCAGGAAGCTTAGGAAGGAGTCCACATAAGGCAGCACCTGCAGTCTTAGAGAGCCCAACAGGTCCTTTCCAGCTTTCTCTTCCTGCAACAGGGCCTCCAAACACCTACCTGGATACTCCAGCTTGAGGAGAGTGGTGACGACTGCTTGGCACAAGACTCACAGAGCAAACGCAAATTACCTCCTCAGCTTTTCAAGTGGACTGAAAAATCAGCAGCCTGCCACCAAAGCACCACTTCCTCAGCAGCCACATCCCAATTAATCAGCCCATATGTTTGATATCGGCCCCCAAATTTATAACCTCCTCCCTGAGCTCTGACTGGTTCCAATTTCTTCAGCTGATCTGCTCAGCTGTCAGATGGCAACTGCAAGGGACCTGCTGGTCTGCCTGTCCCCAGCACACCCCTCTATACACTAATCTTTGAGTGTTTGCTGAATCTTTTCAGCTGAGCTGTCCTGTCCTGCAGAAATACAGGATTCATATTCTGCTCCTCTTCTCCACGGGCTAAAAAATTATCCACTGCTGCAAGAGAGACAAATGGGTCTTCAGGGGCGTATTCTAAGGCATGTTGTTTGGGGACAGCTGCTGAAGAAGACGCAATGTGAAGGAGAGGTTGAGACAAGGGATTTTTTCATGCTGCTGGTTCACAGCGTTACATATGACGGGACTGCCAAGTTATTGATTATACTTTGAAATAACTTATCAGGCACCTAAGGTACTAAGTGCCTTGGACTTGCAATGGCAACTGGACTTTTGGTTATTTTTATATTAGTAATTGTCCAACACATTTGACATCCATATTGCTAGGAAGCGAGGTGACATTCAGGCTTTAGGTTACCTTCAGAGCAATCTAAAAGACATGAAAATAAGCCTATGCTACACCTTAGCATATGTTACTTACCACCTTACCACCCAGTACTCTTGCAGCACATGTTTTAACCTGAACAGGTAAGACCCAAAGGCCAGGAGCAAGGCTAGCAAGAATTGGGGGGGGGGAATGGAAATGACTGAGGGAAATTGGGTGGCTTGGATCAAGTTGCTGAGAGCCAGAAGGCCTAAAATTGGCTGAGTACACAAACTGGGATTGGAAGCCAGCTGGAGAAACATTTGAACCCAGTACCATTACTCACTAGGCAATTCAAAATATACTATTTTAAATTCTTGTTTGCTCTAGCGAAGCTCTTTCATTTTAATATCTACGAAAAAAAGCTAAAGAAGCAGAAAATCATAACTGATCCCCACGAATTTTTAAATCACAGTTTATATTTGCAGATGCTATGTTCAATACTTTCCAAATTCTGACTAGGAAATCAAACATAAGGCTATGGGGGCAGGGCATTATATGCTTTTAAGTCATTCCTCACATATGCTTGAGGTGATTTATGTGAACGCTGTGCGCTGAAGTCCACATATTTCCTTAGAACTATGCACCTTCCAGAACAGCATAATTAAGTAACAGAAATTCAATTCAGGTAGAGTTTTCAGTTTCCTGTAGTGACCCCTGAACAAGAATGCTTGTCTGTAGACAACAAATTGAATTAGGATGTTTACTGGAAGTGGTAGATGACCTGACTCATTAAGCCAGTTGACATTTTATTGTAATCTCTTAGTAAAGGGGCCATTCATGGAATTCTGCTTTCATTTCAGGTTTCTCTTACTTAATCCTCTGTGGAATATTATAAGTTCTTCCTACAGGAAAGTTACGCTACTGGGATTTCTTTGTATGAAACACAGACAGCTGGCATTTGCCATCATTTAGCTTTAATACGGTCTCCTCAGCTAAACCTTAACTTAAGATGCATTTTTCTCACATAGAAACACTAGATTCTGTATCTGAGAGTCACCTAAATAAAACTCCATGTTTTGATTTGCTATAGTGTAATAGACATGTGTATTACTCCTTCCATAGCACATTACATATAAACAGCTATTCACTTGAACTAAGCCTGTAAAATAGGGCTAAATAATAGGGTACAGATTGCCTTTAGACTTCATGTTTATCTACAATACATTACCTTTGATTTACATAACTCCATAACGTGTTTGGAGCTTTCTTTGTCAGACCCATGACCATGTGGCGAGTATGAATGTATCACCCAGATACCTATAAAACACATATAGAGAAAAAAAGGCACGCGACTGGGATTGATACAGTACCAGGCTGGGTTAAGCACAGTATTTCTTCTTTCCCTTTTGCTGTTAGAAAATGCACTGCATGACAAAAATCAGAGCCCTTGTTAAAAATGCAGAGCACCTTCAAGAAATAAATTGATTGTATTCCCCCTTTATCCTATTTGGAGGGATGGCAGAATAGAGCAGTGTGATTTACTCTTTTTTTTTTTTTCTTTAAACTGGCAGCATCAGTCTTTGTAAAGCAAATCTGTGTCTGTCTGTTATTTGCTGCTTTTTTTTTCTTCTCTTTTTTTTACTGTAGTCTCTGTCTCTCTTCAAAGCAATAAAAAGCGAGTTAACCTTGTGACAACATTTCTTGGAGTGTCATGGATTTTTTTTGTGAATTTGACATGTCAGTTGACTTCAGGGACTGGACCCCTTGTACTGGTTGAAGGACACATAAAAAAAAAAAGAAAAACCAACAACTTAGGAATCTGTGTCATAATTTTTTCCTAGTCAGTGTTCTGATAGAAATGAACATAGTGGAGTTTTATCCGCGAATTAAAACTGCCTCCCACATCAGGGCTCAGCATATTTCACACATCCTTCACACATCCTATGCCCACCTCTTTGGACACTTACGTTGTTTCCTTCCTTTTCCTTGGCTATATAAAAAAAACCAGTCTAAACTACGAGTTTTCTTACAAGATTAATTCCTTAGGCCACTTATTTTGTCTTTCCCTCTGCTATCCTGATTGCCACAAATGCAGTTCCTCTCTGGGAGAGTGGCTTTGGAGGCCGGAGAGCGTTGTGCTGTCACGTAGGGAGCAGGGGCCCCACTGACTCAGAAGCCCATAAGTGGTATCTTGGAGGAGGCCCAACATGAACAAAATTAAGGCCTCTGACATACTTCTCTGCTTGTTCAAAGAACAGTTGGAAGTGCTGTCAAAGGTTATCCAAGGATATCCACATCTCTGGATTGGCCAGACTCATGGCGCATGGATTGTCTATGTTTTATATAATTGATCCCACATCCATCAAATAGTTTTGTTTCAATACTTTGAAAGGATGTTATGTCTCAGGAAACTAACAGATTTCTATGCGCCCTCACCATACATCCTGCTTACCTAAAATCTCTGCAAATTTGTGTCCATTCTGCAAAGGCTTTGACATGAAATTTTAGTGAGCTGCTCTTAAAAACGTCGAGAGACCTGACAGAGAAATAAGAAGCACCGTCTTGCAGATCCTTGATGATCCCTCCAGCAAAACATTTAAGCAAATCTTTAAAGTCCATTTATGAATTTTCCAAAACCAATTGGTTTATTCACATGCCTGGGATTAAGTAAGTGCTTAAAAATTCAGCAGGATCAGGTGTTTGGGGCTTCGGGTTTTGAGGTTTTTTTTGCAAAGCAAAGCTAAAAGTGAGCACTCTTCTCCCATCATTCTGCATTGTCTTCATACTAGAAATGTGCATTTCTAATTGTTGCACAAATTTGGCATGAACTGCACTCAGACAATCTGATACAATTGTTATTCATTATTCTAGGAATCCTAAATGCTGATGTAATGTAGGAATGTACAGGTTTTTTCAGGGGGAGGGGATGGGAGAGGGAGAAGAGGGCTTAACCTCACAATATTTAAAACCAAGGCTGACTTCCAGTTCTATAGGGAATTTAAAGGATGTCTTTGCTAAAAGCAGATGCGTATAAATGTATAAGTTTACACATATGTTCACACACAGTCAGGCTTGCTACAGGACATACAGGAATAGCATGGAACTTGGATAAAAGTCATCCCCTAATCAATGGCCAACTGGTCACTCAGGCAGAAGGGTCAAAGGCACTGGCTGTGGTCCATGCCACATGGCTGTGTTCAGTCAGCTGAGGAAACTGAACAGATTAACCATGCTAGTCAAAAGGGTTATCAGGTCAAGGCAGATTAATGTTTTGTAAATCCTAAAGTAGAGGACATAATTTCTAGTTCAGTTCCTGGGGAGTGCATTATAGCTGTTATGTCAGCTCTCTTCCTTAAACAGAATCTCTGCTCTGCTCCCAGGTAGCCTTTGCTGAACTGATTGCGTCTTATGAAATTATCCTTGAGCTGGACTTGAATTTACACCTCAGATATAGCTGGCAACAAAATCTTAGTAGCAAAGCTGTGTCTGGCCAAATAGTCTCTGTATTTACCTAGCTCCTTGGGCAGGTTTAAAGTTGGTGCGGGTATGTCAAATACCGCAGTGTAACCAATGCTGATGTGAACTGGAAGAGCGAGATTAGCAAGAAAACATTTTCATAAATGTTCTGATGTAGCCAGAGTTAAATATATTCTTATTCTGAGATGGAACAAATTAGATCCCAATGTTATGTTCTCAAAATACTTTAAAAGATTACAGCAACTACTTTCAGCTTTCACAAAAACTCCATTTTAAAATCCGCAGTTTGTACTATACAGACACACAGAAAACTTCTCCCAAATGCTATCAAATACTATGACTGCTAAACAGTCAATGGGAACATTAATATTTGTATTCATCTCTGCTCTTCGTAATGCTTTCCTTCCTTGGAGATACTTGTGACTGCCTTCCAAACAATCCAGAAGCCAGATTTACAAGCACAGCTACAAAAGATGCACCCACAAAAACAACTGGTCTTCACTGAGCTCTATGGCAATTCATTTTTTACCAGCCTGGAGTGAGGAAGACAGCTCTGATTAGATACACAGATACAGACTTTTTCTGGAAGCCAAGGAGCCTTCATATTCAACACCTTTTAGACTTTATGCAGTACATGCTGTACAAACAAGTACTGAGTTCACCGGAGGGGAAGATAATAATGCTAACAGACTTCGGGAAATGTTTTGTCGAGTGCTGTATAAATTAAGACTTTTAGTATAAAGCCAAAAAGAAATGCCAATGGAAGAAGATTCAGAAGGAGCAAGCACAAGTCAGAAATGAAAGAAGGAATGAATTTACTACTTATACAACTAGAACTAACCAAAGAACAAGATCAGACCTGCTAAGGTAACCCAAAATAAAAAACTAAGGCTAAAGGCTTGAGCAAGTATGCCTATAAACAGTTTGATAAATTAAGTACATGCACTTGCCATATTTTATAGAAGGAACCTTACATTAAAGATTAGATAACAAAAACTGATATATTCCCATTTGACGTTCACACTTAGCTTCCCACCTGGAGATGCAATAGACCCTCCCTTCCCATCAATTTCATATTTAAAGCCCCTCTGGTAGGAATTTGCTTATTTTTTTTAGCATCACAACATATCCAGGAATTCCAACATTAAGACTATTTTTTCTGTTTATTCTAAGCAACTATATTCTTTAGATATTTATTTCCTACAATATTTGCATTATGTCAATTAGAATCATTCACAGAAAACAGTCATTTCATTAAAGGTCTTATAAAACCAGTTTCTTGGAATACTTTCTTTTTCTGAAATTGGTCCCTTAAATTCTTCTGTTCCCAACTCATGTCTGAGGGCCTACAACCTCTGCTTCCCATTCCCACTGCCTGCTCTGGCATATGGTACACCAGCTTGTGATGTGGTCACAGCTGCCCAGCATCTGCCTGTAGGTTGGGGTGACTGTGCTGCTGACCAAGAGAGCTGGAGGGAGATCTGGGCCACAACTTGACTGTTCACAAACTTGCAGGCAGACTTTAGCCAACCCACAGTTCTTCTGTGCCTGAGTATCAATAATGCCATCTGGAAAATGAAAGCAAACCTCAAAAAAAGCTCCTTTTCAGAATTTCTTTAAGGAGCTCAGTTATGGAGGTGACGTACAACAGAGGAATGCATTTTTGCCTCCTATCCTAAAGAAGTCAAGAGGATCAAGCACCTCTTAGGATTTTGCAGGCTGTAAATTATGGTTAATATCTTAATATTGCATGTTTTGGAGTTACCAGAGTTAGTAGATTAAGAGTTAGATGTCTCTTTTTCATCTGTTAAAACTATGGTAGTCATGCAGGCATCTCATCAGCATAGCTAGACAGGTACATCCAAATAAAATTATCTCCTTCTAAATTAAGTATCTGATACTGACTATAGAGGGAGCCTAACTACTACCTAAACCTGGATGCCTCACTTCTACATAGCCAGGTTAGGTGAGGAAGTAAAAACCAATCATAGTACCTAAATACCTAAACACAGTTAAATGCACAGCTTGAATTGGAGGGCTTGAAAACAGAGGTCATATATACCTCTATATGTACCAGATGATTTTCAGAAAATCAAATGACACAGATTAAGGGGAATGTAAGAATCTGCAGCCAATGTTGCTTTAGCTGGAGTGGTGTCCAAGCAATCTGCCATACAGCTGTTGAGAATGGTCCTGAAGCCATTAATAACCCAAAGCAAACTGAAAACTGTAGATCAAGACACACCCTGGTATTCAGGCAGAGAAAGACTTACACATCACGAGACTCTTCCTTTCAACAAAAGGACTGGGGGCACGTTCATGGCAGATGATGGGAATCAGTGGGAGACAGCTATTAAAGTACCTCTAAATGCAGAAGCTTATGTGAGTGAGAGGATCTGGATTTTTAGTCTGACACCAACCAACTGCATAAACAGACTTTCTAAACCTGTAGTGACTCATGCATTTCTGATTTATGATCATCCCACGAAGGATTAGGATTAGGCATTCATATAGGTTGTGCTGCA
This sequence comes from Gavia stellata, assembly GCF_030936135.1. Taxonomy (NCBI): domain Eukaryota; kingdom Metazoa; phylum Chordata; class Aves; order Gaviiformes; family Gaviidae; genus Gavia; species Gavia stellata. The sequence goes on along the minus strand of NC_082637.1, from coordinate 14,987,701 downwards.
GATAAAGGTCCTGGATTATAACCCACCAAAACATAGTTTGAGGTCTGGGTGATCCCTTCCTGAGTCAAAAGAGAGATCAAACAAAATTCTTATCTGCATCATAGCAACTAATTTACAGCAGAACACATGCTGTCTGAGGACTCCTGAGGCAGCTCAGCCAATACAGGTAAATCAGACTAAAAGGAGACGCAAGGGATACATAACATTTCCAAGGGACAGGCAGATATTTTGTGTCAAATAGCTGCATCCCAACCACTGCACGACTGCTAATCACAAGCAGCCTGTTACTATTTCCAACTGTACTGCCGTGGAGTTATGGTCCTGAGGTACTTACTCCTACACACGCGGTCTGTGTCTGGCTGGCAATGAGCTCAGCTCAGAATGGCTTGTGGTGCAAAACGGTTTTAGTGTGTCATCTTCTCTTAAAATCAAGAAGAGAGCAGCCAATTTCTCAATAATGGGCAGAAAGGTTAAGATAAAAGAGAATTAGGTCCCTGACCCCTTGAAATTTCCAATTTCAATGTCCCCCAAAGGTCATCTATGAAATGTTACTGTCTCGCTGCACTGAACGTATTCATGACCACACAGGGCTACCCACATTTGTGCAGCACAGCCTGCAAATTCCATGGCTGCAGCAAAGATTATTTTCTAATATAAATAAAACAATATTCTAGGACTCCCTCCAGGGCCATTAAGCTTTCCTCTGCTCAGTTAGCTTTGGCTTTAGACAATCACAATAAAAATACATGTTAACTGTGGTTCTTCTACTTTCTCAAGTGTGTGGGAATTCTAGTACAAATGAGAAAGGGAGAAAGAACATTATATAAAATTCTTCATACATATATATTTACATACATGCGACATTTAAAGTAACTTTTAACATATTTTATATTACATATTAGTCTGTCTGTCTGTCTGTCTACCTATCTATCTATGTATATACTAATAGAATTCACAATAAACCAAAGACCCAGCCACTTGAAAGCTTCCTCACCACTATGTCCCAGGTATTCATAGGTCCCCTGCATGCCCTTTCCAGGCCTGAGACAACAGCTCCACCAGAACCTCCTCTGATATGCCATGGCTGGACTGATGGGCTACATCTGTAATAGCAATTAAATGCTCCACTCTCTAAGCTGAGACCAGCTAGCATGAAGTGACATGAGTCTATGCTTATCAAACCCACGTTGCCATCAAACTGCCCACTGGAGTTAGCCTGCTCTTGTACTAACTCCCAAGCCACTCACAGAGTTTGGGAGAGTTAACCCAGGTAAAAGTCATGCCTGGGGCCATTTTAACAATTTAACAATAAAGAAGATCGGGGTCTAATGCCCAGCGCTATTTAATCTACTACATAGACAATAGCCAGAAGATCTCACAGGAAAGTCAGCTTTACACCACTGTCATTCTGCTAATTGAGTTTCTGTAGCAAAATCAGCTCTTCATTATCATTACTCTGGTTTGATTGTCATAATAAGATCAAACTGTGAACTTCTGTACCCCTGCCACTGGTGCAGTACCTGGCCTGAGGTCTCTTATGCAGCCCCACTGACCTAGCTCTGTGGTTTAAACCCAGGTGAAATAAGTACCCAAAGCAAAGCAGGACCCCATGGACTCCAACACTATTCACAAAAGTAAGGCTTCTGATTTCTGTAATGGAGACTTCTGCCCTTTCCTTGTTGCCCAGGCCAAACCAGAACCCACCACCAATACACCCCAGTTGAGGTACACATCCCAAGGCCTATCTTGTACAGTTCCTTTTTCCTTTCCAGCTGTCAGATACAGTGAGTCTCTAACCACAGTTTTATAGTCAGAACATTGACAAATTCCAGCTGAAGCAAAAAAACCCAAGTGTGATGAACTATGAATAAGAAACAGTCCAGGTCCCATAAGTGATGCTGGCAGGCGCTGGCCTTGTTTCTATCCCACTACAGAGGAGGCCAGAAGTTCTATTCTTTGAAGCCCTCCAGTTCTTATACAACTAATTAGAGTTCCTTTGCAAGCAGAAAAATTGCTAGCGGGATGCAGGCAGCCAAACCTGAGAGTCTTTCACTGGCTGGCCTGCCTTTGGAGAGGCATGACACTGGAAAGGGGTATCTGAACAACGTCTGAGCTCACACAGTCAGGCTTCTGATCTTGGCCCGCATGTGTAGCCATGTAACCAGAGCCCTGATGCAGCTACCTAACCATGCACACGAGATGCACATCCTGGCTCAGCTACAGGAGACCTGAGAATGGGCACTTTGTCCTGGAGTGACAGCAGTGCAGCTTGATCCAAACTCATCCAGGTCCATGAGGAAGCCACTACTGCAAAGAAGTAGCTCCTACCCTTTATAGAAAAAACTTCAGAGATCTGTGGTACCAGGGCCCAGATACTGGGACTATGAGCACTACAACGCAAAATTGTGCTGCCTGTTAGCAATGAGTATTCGAATCTGTTTTCACAAGCAAACCAGAGATGCAATCAGCTGCAGGCTCTGGAGGACTGGAAGTAAGCAAAAGCTTCCCAAACACAGTCCATGAATAAAAAAGACCCCAGAAGGCAGGAGCAATCCATTCACCACAAAAAATGCATCTCAAGAACATTAACTTCCTGAGAAAATTAAATACTGTGGACTTTTTTGGCACATATTAGAAAGCTAAATATATTTCCTTAACTGCAGTTATTAAACACAGTAGATTATACAAATAGATAAAAAACCATTTTATAACTAGGTATATCTTTGCTTTCAAAAATGTTCCAGTAAAATGAAAGAGACTTCCTTGCCAGTGCAATGGGGTTTTAAGGCACCTGCAATACCTTTAACCACTTCAGCAGCCTGACAGTGCTGTGCTGTACGAACAGGAAAGGCACCTTTCCCTGCTCATGTTGTTTAAGTGCAATTTATTTCTGTGCAATGCTGAACTGTGTAGTTTCAGAGAAGCACAAATGCAGTACTAGCACTGCAGAGGCAGCACTTACTACACTAAACTACATTTGACTACTGACAAAAATCCTCTTGAAATCAGAATCAAGCCCACCAACATCAACAGGAAGTATAATGCAGCTGGAGCCATTTCCTTGTATTTGAAAGAGAATTAATTATAGAAATACAAAACACCAGGATCAGATCTTGTATTTACTAATAATGATTGATTCACTCCTGACATGTTTCCTCCAAAACTGGGTCTCAACCTGAGTGGGAAAAATCCCAGAGATACTATGTCAAGCCATATTCAAGCTCCAAACCTCCCAGGGTATCTTTGATTTTCTGTCATTAATGAAGATCTACTTGAGGAACAAATGCTGCTTATGTTGTAATCACTTGCACTACAACCAAGGCTGGTGACATCCTATTGCACCGAAGCCTCAGCACCGGTAAACTCAAGAGTTAGCAGGGTGAAATGCTTTTACTCCAGTTAGCTAACTGTACCCTTATGGATTCATCCTCAAAATGCTGTGCTCTCCAGACCAAAGCATGGTTGTCCCAAACCAGAGGTCTAAGTTGTGACCCAAACAAGATAGAAGTACCAAGGTAGAAGCCCTAGCACTGAAGCCACTGCTGAGTGAAAGCCCCTGAATATTGTACTTTTACAGCATATGATCCAACTTTAGTACATAGTGTACAACTCTTCAAACCTCTGGCACTCTTCAACCCTTCAGGCAGAAGCAACAATGATGGCAATGATGGAATCTTTAGCGATCAAAAAAGAAGTTAAGACTTGTATGTGGGGGGCTGCAAATCACGTTCACGTTCTTGGAGGACACATAAGGATGGAGCCCAAAATGCTGTATATTCATGTCACTCCACAGGTTTTGATGGCAGTCAGGCTTTTCCCCATCTTCTATTCCCTATTGCACTTTTGGCAATGAGCAATAATTCTACTGCCAAAACAGTTCTCATCTCATAAGCTATCGTCTTGAGAAAAAAGGAGCAGCACAGTTGACAGCAGTTTTTCTCCAATTCAGTTGTTCTGCTTTTGCTTCTGAAGACCCAGGGAAGATGGCGTTTTGGGCTGATGAAATCCCTTTCCTTCCCATGGAGATACTGACATTGATTTTAGCCCATTACTGATTTTTTCCTGAGGGTATGAACCAATGAGAATTGCAGCTTCTGCATATTTTAAAGAAAAACAAAAAACCCCTACTCTTAACACACCATTTGATCACAGAAGTTCAGTCCATTGTAACCTTTCACATGCTTTAGAAAGAAAAATTGTAAAAATTTACAAGACACCATGAGTCGGAGGAAGAGACAATGCATTAGTTGTCATAGGAAACCCACAGTGCCTCCCCTTTGTTGTTTCACCAGTTTAAATCATTTTATGGCTCTCTTCCATTCTAATATTTTTCTTTTGGAAGTTCATTCTATTCCTAATTCTATCTTCAAATGCAGCTGGCTAATGCTGTGTGGATGTTCAGCTGTCTCCTCTGGAAGGGACCCCTCTTTCTCCAACCAAGACATGCGCAAGTTTGACAGGAGGCATGAAACAAGCGATCTACTTTGTTACCATCATGGCTATGCGATGTCATTTGTGACCAGGACAGCAGAGATGCAATTAGAGCATTAAATGCAGATGCTCACATTTCAACCTGTAAATAAATGAAAATAAATCACAGGGAGAATGTGTCTTAACTTAAGAAATGGGACTCTGCAAGAAAAAAACATTATCTGAGACTTCCACTGAGTTTCAAGATACCATGTTGCGCCAGGCATACCTGATGAATAAGGCTAGTGTGCTACAAGGCACAGAGGTTTCTAAGGCACCTCGTGAATAGAAGGCTATGTTCAGCTCATTGCTATCAGCCAACAGAAGTGGACAGTGAAGAAAGAATACAAAAAAAAGACAGGTTAATGTGTATCTGGACCTTTTAAATATTTACATTTCAGGAACAGGTAATTTTTAGAGCATCACGTTGAAAAACTGTATTTCAAAGCAAGTGACATTTTCAAATTGAGATTCTCAATCTTCTGTTATAATCACTGCCTAACTCTCTCTGACCAGATTTTTAAGTTACAGAAACAAAATTCCATTCAAAATTAAAAGACTAAAAATTCATGTAGCTAGGATGATGCTTACAGCCACTGCTCTGCTGTTCTGCTTTTTCGCTAGTTCCTTTCCCCATCCCAGGTTTTTAGGCAGTAAGCTGTTTGTGTTTGCCTCATGCTCTGCTTACTCAGGGCATAGCACAATCTGAGTTAACAATAAATAATGGAGTTTGCTTCTCAACATTTCAGGCTGTATTTGACCTATATTTCACCAGGCTGCGCTTTGCATCAGAAAATGCCTTTTGAAAGTGGACAGACACACCACCAAGTTATGCTGCATTGAACGGTATTAGAAAATGGCCTTTTAATGCAGGTAGAAAGATAGAGTCATTGCTCCTCTCTTCAAATACCAAAAAATGGTGGAAGTCTTAGACTTCTTTTGGTTTAACCAAAACTCAGTCCGTGTTTTGAAATGCCTTGTGTTTGATCCTATCTACAAATTAAAATAAATTGGGATACATAGAATCAGGTTCTTGGCTTCTGTTAATCTACTACAGTTTGCTGTAGATTTTTGGGAAAAGAGGGTGGTAACAAGGTGACATGGTTTAACCCCAGCTGGCAACTAAGCACCACACAGCCGCTCGCTCACTCCCCCCCTGCCCCAGTGGGATGGGGGAGAGAATCGGAAAAGTAAAAGTGAGAAAGCTTGTGGGTTGAGATAAGAACAGTTTAATAAGTGAAACGAAATAAAATGAAATAATAATAATGATGATAATAATAATAAAATTTGTAATGAAAAGGAAAATAACAACAACAACCAAGAAAGGCAAGTGATGCAAATGAAAACAATTGCTCACCACCCTCCGACCGATGCCCAGCCCAAGCAGCGGTCCCCCGGCCAGCTTTCCCCCTAGTTTATACACTGAGCATGACATCATATGGTCTGGAATATCCCTTTGGTCAGTTGGGGTCAGCTGTCCCGGCTGTGTCCCCTCCCAACTTCTTGTGCACCCCCAGCCTACTCACTGGTGGGGTGGGGTGAGGAGCAGAAAAGGCCTTGACTCTGTGTAAGCACTGCTCAGCAGTAACTAAAACATCCCTGTGTATCAACACTGTTTTCAGCACAAATCCAAAACACAGCCCCATACTAGCTACTGTGAAGAAAATTAACTCTATCCCAGCCAAAACCAGCACACAAGGTCAGCTGGGTTTTACTATCTAGCCTCAGGCTTCACTTGCATACATTTCCAGAAATGTCTACATCCTTCTGGCTGTCTTAAATGCTTTCCAAATCTCTGTTGCTCTTCATGTCTGTTTAAATACCAAGACTGGAGCTGCAATCAATGAGATGGAAGACCAGTAAGATGGAAGTCAATACAACCATGCTTCAAGATTAGAATCAAAAATCAAAATGATGTAAAGTTAATTAAGGCTTGACCCATATAGCACAGGATTATGACCTTTTGATGGTATGCTTTGGAACTCATCAGATGTGGATTATCTCCACTGAAAAAATGATGTACTGTACACATAAACCACTAAATTATGGGACAATAATCCAAAATAATATGTTTTATAATAAACACTTTTTTTCCCCCAAGAGTGGAAAGGAATTAAGATCTTAAAAATGTATTTAGTCAACAGAGCTAATAGAAATGGTCAAACTGATGGTTTACATTGTGTTGGTGTAGCAGATGGAATTTTTGGACAGGAAGTGTTTCATTGACAGAGTAAACTGATAAGCCTGTTTTTATTTAAGGAAAAAATCAGTTAAATTGTGTCTAGTATGATTCATAACAGCAACAAAATACTTTGGATTTGCTTTCAATTCCATCAGAAAACAGCTGAACATATTGCTGGATGAATTTGTGCTGTTGAAAGTCCTGAAAAAACATCTTGTTCTCAAATATCCAGATACGAGCTGTCTATCGTAAAGAGCACAGAGTCAAGCTACTGCAGCATGACAGGCTGAGGTAGAGAAGAGCATGCTCCTGAGAACAGAAACAACATACTCATCTGAAAAGAACACTGAATGAAAAAGCAAGTGTTTAATAGCAGCAGATCCAGCCATGGAAGAATTTCCTCTGCACAGAAAGCAGGGAAGCAAAGCACCACGGCCTTCATGTCAGCTCCCCAGCCTTGGTATGGAGGCAGCAACAAAGCCCACTTACTTCACCATGCAGCCCTCTTAATTCTCATAGTTAAAGTTCCCCAGGGAGGCCTTTCAAGGACTCCCTTCTTATTAACACTCAGAAAGGTTCACTTTCACCCTCATCCCTAATTCTATAATTGCAAATGTGTGGAGAACTGCTAAGTTACATACATAGAGCTGCCACCAAGACTAAATGTTGTAACAGCCTTGTGTAGCAAACGGTTATGTTTGAAATAGGATCCATGCTCATCAAAAAGATGGCACAAAAAACTGTAACACTTAAAATACTTCAGTGTTTTGCACGTTCAATGCACTGTATTAAAAAAAAGGAGATGGTTCACTCAGTCTAATTGACGCTGCTGTGTTTGTACAGACTCTTTCAATAAAGTAGAAAACTTCATGATTCAGGATATATATAGAAGTTGCACAAACCTGAATGCACAACAGTGAAATTAATTCTCCATTGAATGCATATGGTAGAACATGCATATTTTCAAGCTGCCTTAATTAAAAACAAACAAACAACCAACCAAAAAAACCTCAAAGAACCAGAAACTTGAGGAAGTTGCTGCTGCCAGATTCCATACTATAATTTGGCTGCCTGTTCTGGCAGAGGCGAAAGCTTCAAATGGGATCCTTGCATTGTGGCAGTGAGGCTATGGTCTGCCTTTGCTTCGGACAGGGTGAGGATGTCAGCCTGCCCTAAAATAATCTCCAAGACAAACAAACCATCAAAACAGAAACAAACAAACCCTGCTCAGACTGTGCGCACATGGAATTCATATCCACGATAGTATTTTAAAATCAAATCAGTGGAATGCCAAGAAAGTCACTGAAATTAATGTGAAAACCAGTGCTGGTGACAGCAGCCAGACTGAAGATGACTGACTGCAGTTCTCTGCACCAAGTGCAATGACAGTGCAGTATTTCCTTCCAGCCCATGGTAACGCAGCTGATGATAAAGAAGATGATTTCTCTTCAAAGAATGAACACCTCCAGAGGTTCATAAGGCAAATATAAATTACAAGAACATCTGTAATATGGAAGAAGACCTCTCCCCTCCCTTTAGCACCCTTTCTCAGTGCCATGGGACATTCAGGCCCATGCTCAAAGGACACCGAGCAAGCAGTATGCATGAAAGCCAGCTCAGATGTTTGAGACCTGCTTTGTATATGTTACAGACCCTACTGTATGTGGAAGAGGATCGTGCCACACTCAAGGTCTCTAGGTTACTTGATATAGCCTCCATTCCCTGAAAGCTCCTGCCAGTCTCATACTTCAAGTCATCTTCCTACACACATCCATCACCGCCATGCCTCTTCTGCAAAAAGCCCAGGACTGTAGCAGACCCAGGAACAGAACTCTGGGCAATGAATGAATGTCCACTTTTCAGTCCTCTGCCCCTTCTTCACCCTTCACCTTGTAACAAGCAGAATTAGCCAGTGGAAAAACACTCCTACCCTCAGAGCAACTCACTGTAAGGGAGCAGGAACTTTTGCTCTTGCTGCTGATGCAGGAGATATCTCAAACAGCTTCAATCAGGACACAAGTCTGCCCTTGGAAAACAGAGCCAAGCCCTAAGCCCATAAAAGTAAGTGTACTGTGCTTTACAGTCACTTTCAATGGAGGTCAAGGCTTCAGTTTTTACTCTAAAATAATCTGATATCCCCTGCAAATACAAATGCAGCATCAGGATTTTATCTTCAGACAATAACAGTCACTTCTTTTTTCTTGCAGTGTCCTACGCTGCAAGTCTGCCATTTCAAGTAGCTCTCCCATTTCTCCTATGCTTTTTCCTCCTGTGGTTTCAAGGCACTTATTTTAGGAAGTAGGAAGCTTCATATGCCACCTCTGCATTAGACACTACATTCTGTATTATTAACTATTGCCCAATTTTTACAGACAGAAGATCGAGCAATATAGCTGGAATCCATTTTAGTAAATGCCTATTTCTGAGCACATAAGTAGTAAAGCAGTGGGATCACTCACACATCTCATTGTCTTGCTGGACAAATTTGAGTTTTATTGTTGTCCTAATTCTACCTAAAAATAAGCAAAAATGTTATCTTTGAACCTAAAAAATACCATTCATCAAAAAGATCACATTTCAATGTGTAATAGTCTAAAATCCAGATCAATCACCTTGATGTTAACCACTAACATGTCAATGCAGTTGTCTTTATTGTACTTTAATTGATAAGCCTGTGTAAGTTTAATATCAATGCCTCAGTGATGATGCCATTAGAAATATACTCGTATGACATTAAGCATTCAAGGTTATTAAACAGAGAGGTAGATGGAGTCCACCAGTGTATTCAGACCATGGTGGAAGTGGACTGCCTTTCAGAAAGAGGGCCAACTCTTTGAATTCCTCATGATTTTCCTTTGCCTTCCAAGCAACTGACCCCAGCCCAATGCAATCACTCTAAACAATGGGAGGGTCAAATTATTAATGCTTGTCTGTATTTGTGACAAGGCAAGTGGTGTGTATGCATATCACTTTATGTATTTTCCCATGTGTGCTATCAAGCAATAGCAGACTTGACTGATAGCAAGCTGATATGTCAGCTGCATTTGTGTGCAAACCATAACCCAGGGATTATATTATTATTATTGTGTGTATTTTCAGAGGATGCTTAGGCATAAGGGTGTCTTACAAACAACAGGAATGAAAACAACTGCAAATTCTAAGCAGCATATACACACACAGAGACTGGACAGATCAGCTTCAGTGTTACAGCCTAACTGTATTTGTCTATTAATTTAAAAGAAAAACCGGTTAGTCAATGATAGGTTCAGTTCAGAAAGAAACCTTATTTAAAAAATAATAAGCTTAATGGCTGCAGAATGGCATTTACTGCAATAGATTTCTAGAATCACAGAATCACAGAATCATTAAGGTTGGAAAACACATGTAAGATCATGAAGTCCAACCATCAGCTAACACCACCATGCCCACTAAACCATGTCCCGCATGGGAAGAAGATAATCCCATGAGTTCAAATCATGAAAGTAAAATACAGAAAACCAAAATGCATGCAATACCCAATACACTAAGCCTCTGTATTACTGTATGTACTGAAGTAGTCTGCAAATTATGAATGTTGCTACAAGCCTTTTTCAGATCAGTGCTCTATACTTTGCAATTCCTTGACTATAAATGCACAAAATCAAAGTGAAAGTTTTGTCTTCTTAAGGAGTGGATGGGGAAGGACGTTGTACCAAACCGTATTGCTATGCAATTACAGCAGAGCAAAATGAATCCTAGTTGAGGAGGCTGTTGTAGGAACAAGCACCATGCAAATCATACCATAAATCCATGATGCAATTAGTGGAAGATGCAATTACCTAAAGATCTGCAATATGATATTAAAGTACATATCAAAAAATAATATAGCATTTGGAAAGAGTTTAACAGATATTTTTCTTAAAATTACAACCTTTGGGCTGTACAAATATGTTCTTTGAGTGGTAAAGTTATACAATGGATTATAGGGACATTTTCTGTAAGTAATATAAAATAGTTTCTAAATCCCAGAATTTTAAAAGTGATTTTACAACGCAAAATGGAAAAGAAAACTTACTTCCAATGACCAATTCTACCATGAGGGTTTTGCTAGATAGTTCTTTCAGGAATATTTATTCTGTGTGTACATCTTTCTCTCCCTCTCCAGAGATACACATGATGTACAGCACGAGTTTCCTGAATTTGTCAGAGGACAGTGCTAATAGTCAGGAGCCCAGGAGTCTACACGAAATGGAGCAACTTGCGCAACCCCAATTACACTCAAAAGTGTAATTAATTTACAATGCTTCATTTTTGTTCAGGTGACGTGGAAGAAATACACAGAATAGCAGCTCTTTGGCCTCCTGGGAGTGCAGCCAACAAAGCAAACAGATAACTGATATTTGTTACTCTTGCTTTCTTTTAGAGAAATTTTTAACCCTTGTATTTTCTGTGGAAGAACTCCTTAAAAAAATCTTCACATGCAGAATCAGAACACATCTACAGTCCGGTGAACAGTCCCTCACACTCCCAGCTTGCTCCATAACCAGCTGCAAGTCGGATGCCATGTGACTGCATCAGTGTAACGCCGAGTCTGGGCTATAAATCCCACCTTCCCGAGAGCAGACATACTGCTGTCTGCACGATGCATGAGCACCCTTGATACCTCAGGACTAGCTCATCAGTAAGCCAAGGACACTGAGGGATCCAGTGCATGTCAGCACAGTCAGACTTGCCAGGGAAGAGAGCTAACATCAGGGGCAGGATTAATGCCTTGCAAGCAGCAAGTGACACCGTGTGCCTCCAACTGCAGACATTCCCTGGACACAGATGCCCCTGAGTGTACAGCCTGACCACTCTTGCTAGCCCCAGGATGAAGTGTGATGTGTACACCATGTGAGGTGACTAGAGACTGGTGCTTTGCTAACACCTCTGAGATCTGTTTGAGCACGGGACCTGGCACTTCAGCCTTATGCTTATTCTAGGCCTCTTGTATACCACGGCTGGGTTGTGTCTGGGCTTACAGTTCTTTGTATCCTTTAAGCAAAGAAGTTTATTTAAGTTACAAAGCCCAGACGTTCAATAATTATCCTTAAGAGTGCCAGTTCTGTATACATTAAGTCCAGAAATATTAATGGCACCACAGGCTGAACTTGAGTGTGTTTGAACACTTAGTTAATTGGAATACTTGGTCTCTCTCTGCTCTGGATCTCACAGATACATAGGACTCACCACAGCCACATCAACTTGTTGTTCACTTACAGTATGACTTGCCCTCCAATTCCACAAGCTTAACTTCAGTGGTTAAGCTTATTTCTTTAATGTCAACCTTCACATTCAGTACAGTTATTTTCTGTTACTGATTGGAGAGAGAACTGACACAACTGGCTCTCTGCCTTTCTTTGGCCCATACTTGGTATCTCTTACAGCCCTGACCCTTTCCACCAGCACGTATTAGCGCTATTACGGAAAATCCAGAATGCTTCTCAGCTTTGATAATGCTGTAATATTAATCTATGTGATCTACCAGAAATGCATTTAAAAGTTTCGTTGCCTTGTTAGCAGACATCACATAATCTCACTTATATCAGAACAGTATAAAATGTTATTAGCCTGGCTAATCTAAGGCACAGTACTTCTGCTGCATAATATTATGTCTAATAAATGTACAGCTGCCTTATACCGAAGCTTGCAGCTATTTAGTTTTTGAGAGCTGTTTTAGACTGACAATAATGAGTTTAGAAAGATGTTTTCAATGGTTCCCCAAAGACATTTGACCTGCCAAGATCAAATAAAACTCTGTCATAATATAGACACAATAGATTTAACAAGTTTTTTAGGTTTAAATCTTTTTCCAGCAGTGACATTGTAAACTGCAAGCCAGAAAGCTATATGAAGACCATTCACTGAAATATTCCCAATAGGAAACCAAAGCAAAATAAGCAAAAAAAAATCACTGAAGCCTATTGCAATCTCATGGTCCTGAAACAAGTATTTCCCTCAGAAGTCAAATCACTAAGCAATGGTGGTACGGTTATTCTGCTTTTTAGTTACAGCTGTGCTTCATTGCCTGTATAATTGTAGAACATAAAAAGGAAGGAAGCAGGGGAGGCATTAAAGTCGCTAAATGTTTTTGATGGGGTCTTTTTCTGTCCCAAGCGTGGGAGGTGAGAAAACATCAGAACTTCGGGTGCCGTAAGGGCAGCTAATGACACTCAACTGGATGTGAAATGTCTTTTATGGGGAGGATGTAAATATGGCTAGGGCAAACTGCTTTATGGACAGATGGACAAAAATTTCTTGGAAAAAATCTATGGCAGCAGAGTTATGCTTTAAAAATAGTGCTAGTGGGGTTCAGGTTTCATTTTAGCTTTAGCTCCTTCTCCATCCAGAGTTTGTCACTGCAGCAAAATCATTGGGAATACTGACATCAGCACACAGGAAGGTGAGAGGAGTTTCTCTCTAATTTTTGAAAGCCTGCTGAGGTGACTGGGAGTTTTCTCCTGGACTCCTGAAACTTCTGTGAGTCCCCAATGAGAAGCGGGTGCTTCTACACAGAAGTACATCATAATTCTGCTGTATCATAGACATTGATTTGTTGGACAGCAAATGAATACCTCCATTTCTCTGTCAGCAGCATCACAAAGGGCTTAAAAGTTTCTCTGAGAGGTTCCTTTCTCCTATCTCTGTATGAAGGACACTGAATTTTGTTCGCATGGGAGTGTTTACTCCTGACATTTGTATTTCTGCACATCCCCCTGTTACCACAAGTTCAGTAGTTTATGATCATTACTATTATTATTGATTCAAGTAGTTTATAATACTAATCAAGTAGGTTTCTGAATAATGTAGCTCATAAAATAGTACTTTATTTTTTGCATAGGGAAATGATGTTTATGTGGCCATGATATCTGTATGAACATGACCCTACCCATCTGTCTCCCAGGTCTCCCCTAACAGTACTCAAATCCATTTACCAATTTCAGATTAATTTAACAGAAGGATCAGCACCTGCCATTAAAAGAGAGAGATTGGCTACTACTGCCTCTCCTGATGGGAAGACAAGGTGCCCTCATCCCTCACCCACTTAGTCCTACTGAGCAGGGCAGGGCAGTCCAGGCAGCTAACCAGCCCACGAGCCCCTCAAGCGGCGCACAAGGTCCCCGACCCGTCACTGCTCACGCTGCCTGCTGCCAGGCTGGCAGGATGGAGGTGGGAGAGGGTGCTGAGGACATTGGGTTGTGATGGGGGTTCTGAGGGGTTGTGGTGCTCAAAGAAGGGAAGGGCCAGACTTGTGGGTATTAAAGGAGGAGAAAGAGTGGGAAACTGGGCAAAACTGAGGGCATCTCAGTAATGGTGTACAAAAGCACTCAGGGAGAGAGACAGCTGTGGCAGGGGCAGGGAGAGGGAACCAGGGGTCTGGCAGGAGGGCCTGCATTGTACGGATGACAGATCAGGAATCCATAGGAATCTTCAGTTCCTCTTTTCGGGGAACAACTTGTTATGAACACTCCTGATAGGGTATTTGGTGTAAAACTGCTTACATTGGCACCACACCAAAATTGTGGTTTTGCTGGTATTCTCTGAATCCAAGAGTAGGCTGACCTTCTGTTTCCCATCTTTTCCTTTGTACAATTTCAGACGTACCAATACTCCAGTTTATGGGAAAAAGTTGGTCTTTTCAGTAAAACCAGAAATTCTAGCATAAAGGTTAGAAATGGCTTCAAAACAAACCCCTTTAACAGTTTCTGAGAAATCCTGCTTCTTTTCAGCTACTGCTACCCTCTCTCCATTTTTCTGGACATGGAAACCAATTCTTTTTATTATTATTAAAGACATTGAGGATTTTATCTTAGTTTTTATTTCAGTATTTTTTAAAAGTTATGATTTTGTAAGCCAAGTTCAAAGTTTTTATTTTAAAATTGTTGCTCTTTTCGATACTGGGAAGCAGCTGGGGGGGAGAGCTTCTGTTCTCAGCTCTGCCAATGATTCCTCATGGGACCTAGCCATTTACATTTCATGCTTTCTCAGTTTAACCCATCTGTAAAATGAATGCAATAAGCAACTTCATGAAGTTGTTGGGACGCCTCTTTAACACCTGGCAAGTATTTTGATGTCATCCCACGGCTGCTTGCATAAGCAGAGTATGGTTACTGTAAGTGCTTTTTAATTCCTATTTCCCTTTCTCAGCCCAGTCTTGTTTTCATGTCTTTTTCCTGCAACCTTGTCACAAAACGCTCTGATTTCATCCTGTGGAATATGTTGAATTTGTGCTAGATAGGGACAAGAAATGGATTTGTCTTTTAAAGCACAGATATCGTATTATGCATTTTCTAGGGATTTATCTCTTTCTCAATTAACTTTTTCTGGCATCTTACCAGATTTTAGTACTGTAAAATTTAAAGAATCTGGAACCCACATTGTACATGTACACAAGGTTCATTTAATTAAATGGAAAATATGCTGCATTGACTATTTTTCTCTTAAAAACTATTGCTTCTCCAGTTCAAGTTTTAAAAACAACATGAAAACCAGTCTTAAGGTAGATTGAAAACAGGTTCATGTTCCATGCAGAGTATTTCAGAGATTATATCCTCAAACCTTTTCCTGTGCAACTTCAACTCTGTATTAGCTACTGCAATTGATCCATCTTTATTAAATTAAATTTGGAATAAAACCAAAACCATACAGAATAAGTTAGCTGAACATAGTCTAATTCCACATCCTGATACCAAGAATAAAAGTAATTTTCCTGACGTATTCAACACAAAAGCTATCCCTGGCTAATGCTAAATCTGTGACAACCAGAGAAATCCAAGAAAATACGAAGTTAATGCTGACATTTTCTCCTCAGTACTTTTCAATACATCATTCTCCTATGAAATTATTCTTTGATTTCAATGAAAAACAGATTTCCAGGTGTCTGGGTGAACTGAGATCTGAAACACGCAGTGAGAACAAGTCCTTATTTCTTTCCATGCAAGTCAGACTACAGGTTACATCCATGAGTCTTATCAGAAGGACAGAGTCTTTGCCCCTTCGGAGCACAGCTGATATGGATTAGATTAGAGGACTGTGATTTAAGGTATTAATAAAGTGGTGGGAAACACACGCCCTTTCCTCCAGATCTGGCAGTTCTAATCCCTTAGGGATCAAGGCATACAATATATTCTACATTATGGTATTTCTTATTAGCTCCTTGCACTATATGCTGCCTTTAATAAATCCTATCTTAAGTCTCAAAAGTTAATACAGTACTAAGGTAATAACAATATATATTGCACAGTCACCTTAGATAAGATGTTATACAACTACTTCTGATTTTATTTGTTCTGCATGGTTGAATATTGAGACAAATGGAGCAAGAACAAGGGAGACCAATACTGAAAATGCCCTTTAGTATCCTTTATGTACCATCTCCTTCAGTATCTAGACACCAGTGTCTATCTCCAAATTGCCCAGATTGTCAGCCAGCATGGTTTGTTCGTTAACATTACTAACATCTCTGGGCTTTCCCCAATAGTACAACACACACACACTGTAAGTACCAGCCAAATAACACATTTTTCCTACCTCAATTCACTGTATGTTCCACACGTTCTACCAAAACTTTGATAACAATAGGGCTTAGGTTAACTAGTGTGCTAGGACCATAATTACCAATTCTTTCTTGGTTTTCATTCTGTATTTAAATTTCAAGTTTCTTTGGTGCAGAGAGGCTTTTTCTGCTTCTGCAGCATGTAACAAGATAAGGTCCTACCGCTTGACTATGCATTCTAGATCTTGAAGCTTAATAACACCAAATCCTACTCTGATACCCTCTAAGAAATTGCTCAGAACCATCAGGACACACAATACAACCCATTCATATTCACACTCGAAGGACGTAGAGATGGGTACCTACATGCAAAATTTAAGTCTTCAGTGCTCTGCTTACCTCTACAAGTACCTCCCTTTTGCTCAAGCAGAGAGCAGAGCCATGTTGCTGCAACTATACTGTTCCCAGGGCACAAGCCATATCAACTATCATATCAGAGTGTGGGAGAGATGCATGTCTGTACTGGCCTATGTATGCTTAACCCTAAATTTTCCACTAAAACATCTCTTAGGTAAATTCATTTTGCTGCTGGCCATATACATAGCTGCAGAGATCAATACTGTACTGTGCAGCTCAGTTTCTGCCTCAGATTTAAACCACGGTTTAAGATTTCACACGATGTGCTCTCTGCATTTTAAGGAAGAAGGTGTACTGTAAGCACACTTCACCACTCACAAAATGGCAGACTTGATGCCAGAACCACCTTCTTATTTTTATTTAGATGCCTAAAGCTGTGGGGTAGACCAAAGTGCTCTATAACTGAAGTACTAAAGTACTGGGATGTAAATGAACCAAAATCAAGGCCGTGTAATGTACAAATTGGAGCAGAGATCTGAAGACAACTTCCAAGAAAATGCTTTAACCACCAGGCTATTGAGCATCTGAAGGAATGCTGTCTCCCCTGTTGAAGCCGTTGAGTGAATGAGAACTGTGTGAATAACTGATTTGGGATGGTTTGCTGAACTGAAAGACCACCAGACTAAAGCTAGATAATCACCTATTTTTGCACAGATAATTAAATATTCACTGGAGCAGGAGCTTGAACATATCCCTCCTTTATTTCAGACAGATCTCTGCTGACTGAGCTGTTTGCCAGAAGTGCAAATGCACCACACGCTCCTTCCCGTCCTCCTATTCCAGCTGCACTTCATGTGAGAAAGGCCTGGCCACCCACCTACTTGCAGGAAAGGATTCATGGCTGCGAATACCAAGAAGAAACAGAGGCACCTTCCTTTGGAGTTAGGTGCCTAAGCCTCTTTGAGAGAGAGTAGGATGAAAGGCTTCCTACATCCTCAGTGTCTCTGATCAGCCCCCTGCTTACTGTCCTGGGTTCACGTTCCTGTCCTTTCCTCACACACTGGGCAGACATCCCTAGCTGCCTACATCAGGACTGTGAATTCTGCCATTCAGGACAATGGCTAAAAGATGGCCACCACAACACGAACCCAACAACCTTGATGTTGTCCTCGGAGGCTCCCCAGCAGTGCAAATTTCTAAACCCATTTTATCTGGGTTATAAGGATTGCAGCATATGAATGAGGAAACTTTGACTACTTCCAGACATATTTGAGACGCATCCTGAACAAAGCTAAATTTGTGAGATTGAATAATAGTAACATGTGGCTCCAATGCTCCATTCTGGCTAAGCATTTTTGAAGTAACAATACTTTATTACCAAATGGACACTGAGATTACAGAATTACTATCCACTCATAATATTATTTTGCAACATTTGCATTTAAACCACCTCTAGCTACTTAAATTCCTACTGGGGGGAAAAGAAATAAAAAACAGACTAACAAATCAAGATAACCTGTTATTTATCAGTTGTCTTTTTCCTATGTCAGCCAAATTCTCTGACCTGTGTCATGGACCTGTTACTGAGCTTACAAACCCTTAATCAAAACCAAAAGGATTTGCGTGATACCAAAATGAAAATCAGGCTGAAGATAAGTAATGCCCATGTTGCTGGGTTTTTTTATTAAAAAAAAATAACTAATTATCCAGAATTAATTGTAACAGGTGTTCCAAACAGAAAATGTGTTTACTATTGATTGATGCATTTTTGCTTTGAACCATGAAAACTGCATATTTATAACACAATATGACATTTGCTATCCCTCATTTTTATTGCACATAGTTTCACACACACTCAGCAGACGAGGCATTGTACAATGCACAGTCGCTGCCTCTACACCCACCCAAGATCAGCTGGGAAGCATGAGGCTACTGCAGGGTCTCTGAGCCACCGACTTCCATCCACACACACACTGACCCACAGTCAGTCTACGGACTGCCTGCAAGCCTCCCATCTGAGGGTACCTAGCACCCAACTCACCCACAAGATCTGGCATTTTCCACACCTGCCTTACAGAGCTTGCTTTCACTTGCTCTCAGTCTGGTCTTGAAAATGGCTAGAGCTACCTTGCAATAAATAACCTAGAACACCTTAGAGAAAGATAATCTTAGTCATGAAAACATGATGGCATGATGCTTGCTTCTTCAAGGACAAATGGCACACAGACATCTACACGCACCCAGTGCCACATTACTGCAGTAGGGATGCAATGCAGATGTACACAAGTCCATTTGCCTTCACCAGAGTGTAGAAGCAGGGTCTGGGCCCATGACAGAGTGAGTAGATCAGAATGAATAACTGATTTAGGAAAGCTGGGTAAAGCAAAAAACCCACCACCCCAAGAAAACCCTTCTACTTTCATTCAGCAAAACAAGCAAAAACTTCTTTCAGGTGATGCATTTCATTTCCAAGGGGAGGGAAAGCTAACCTTAGGAGGTTTTTCAGTAGCAGTAAATCCATACACATTACTGAACAGAACACAGCTGACTGCTGAAATTTTGTTCCTCAAAGATATCACGCTGCAGCATTTCAATACTTTCCTAAAATACTTCTTTTTCTATATGAAACAAATTGCTGAATTCTAGATGAATTTATAAATAATTTCAGGGTAATTGAAATCTACGGATTTGACAAACAAATACCAGTGACACTGACAGGTCCCATGCACTAAACCAGAAGAACCTAAAGGTGCCGAGAATGTCCCAAAAGGCATTTGGTTCTGTACAGACTCAGGCTGTTACAGTGGCAGCTTGAACCTTATGTCCTCATAGATGAACTGTGTTCCAGAGCACCCAAAGAGATTAGTAATTAAAAGATCCAGTTCCCTCTCCAGAATATGTGGCAAATAGCCATGTGGCCTACTGGAAAAAAAACCCAAAGGCTTGCTTGGGCAGTGAGAATCATTACTAGAGTTTCCAAAGTTATAACAGTCAAGTTCAACCAACAGGTGTATATTTTTATCACTTTGTGTTAAAACGGTGTGATCATGTAACTGTGATATTTAATGTTGGTTTTTTTAAAGGGTACAAAAAACTAATTTTCTAGCAAAAATGCTGTTTTCAAATATGAAGAGATATAAAATGAGACCTTATCCCTTATTCATGAGAGACAGATGTTATTTTTGGCTGCAGAGTTTAATGAATACCATATTATGCTCTTTTTAACCTTACACCAGAAATAACATACTTCTAGTATTCATGAACTTCAAGCCATTATCAGTAAAAGCTTCTATTAACATCCAGAACTTTTCTCAGTTCTCACTGCAAATGCTTTAAGCTGTCAGCTACAGTCCCTATTATGGAAGGATTATTTTTTTTTTTACCCATCAAAAGATATTCATACAAAAGATATAATCCTTAGCAGTCAGCTAGCTGAGGTTGAAAACATTGCAATATTTTCCTGTTGTCTTCTTCACAGTACTGAATTTACACATTTGATGCCTTTCTGTATTTTTGTATTTGTGTTTTGTTTTCTGGCCTTCTAAAAACAAAAACACTGCACCCTTTTAAAAATACTATTATACTTCTGTTTATTTTCACTGATTTGGAGAGATGCCTGCCAGTAAATATGAGCTGAAACTAATTACCATCAGTACAAAATCTCCAAGCTGAACTGGGATGTGAAAAAATGCAACCAAATGAAAATGAATAAAATGTTTCTTGGGAAGCAGTTTTGCCAGCCAGTGACTACAAAGAAAAATAAAACCCTGCATAAAAAACAGTTATTATTAGCATCTCATTTTTGTATGGATAACTTTCTTCATAGAGTAAAGGTTGTGGCTTATTCAAACTGCTTGACTTAAACCAACTATAAAAGATTTTGTGATGCCTGCATGGCAACTGTGTCAGTGTGTGCAATAGGATTTTTCCCACTGCATCTAATATGATGGCTTGAAACAAATGAGGCTTTTCTAAGAAAGACCCTTAAAATCTAAAGTCATGGGCATCTGTCTCAGCTTCATATATGAGAATACAGCAGGATATCTCCCAAAGAGGTAAGCACAAAACCATCCTGAGGTGATGGTTCCTGGGCCTGAAGTACAAATTAACAAAGCTCAGGAGTTAGGCCATAGAGAAGGTAATGTACCTTTAGGGTCTACCACAAGCTCAGGCTGTATAAACAGCTTCCCTTTAAAAGCAGGTATAAAAGTGTCCAAATTACCACCGATGTCCTCATGGCCACAAGGAGCCATTCCAGCAATTGCAGATCTCGAACGCTTCTTTCAGGTACAGCAACCTGCTGCTCTAGGCTTCACATAGGAACTCACCAACCAGAGTGCTGAAGTCAACAGCTGATCCAAAAGCTTTGCTAAGGAAATATCAAGCTGATAAGAGACAACAAGGAAAAAGAGCAACACAAGATTAAACCAGAACAACAAACTTATGAGGAGACCATGCTTCATATTGCACAACTGGGCTGAAGGAAAACAGAGCAGCACTTCCATGGCAGCAGGGGAAGGCAAATTTCTGGCACTCCAGTTCACCTCATGATTAGCCTGGCTACAGCACCAGTCAGCAAGTCACAAAGCAAAGTGGATGTGATCAGAGCAGATCGCATGCCGTTACTATTTCCACAGCAGCTGACACTCTCTGTTGAGATAACAAAAAAGTGACCAACACCACACTTCCTCCCAGGGCAAATGTTGCTTCTAGCTGTGTGGAGCACACCCAGTGACAAGAGCCATCTGCAAAGACCCACAGCAGTGCACACATGATAAATTCTGGGAACAGTAAGAATAGGCTCAATTTACACAGGCAGCACAAGTGCAGGACGTGCCACATTTCTCCTGGGCACCTTACTGTTCTGTTCTTTAATTTTTTTTCTGAACAGAAGAATGGTCATGACTCAAGCCAGAAGTTCTTCCAGCTCTGTATCTTGTCTCTGACGGTAGCCTGGCAATCTAGCAAAATAAATGATAGCAGTAAAACCAGTAATTATTTGCACTTGCCATACTGTCAGTGGGAAAGGGAATCAAATGTGAAGTCTGTCTTACCCTTAGAGAGCCCACATACTTAGCATAATTGACTGGCAAAAGAACAAATCCCTCAATGCATAAGTGAAACCCAACGAGGGAAGGTAATGTATTCTTGGCAGTAACAAACAGAGGTCACTGGTTAAAGCTGTAGTAAAGTGACTTTAATGCAGCTGAACAGAAGACAATTTACGGTGTTTAGACTACACCAGTGCTGGCATTGACAAATACTCTGAGCAGGCCAAAAAACCACTCAAAACTTTTGGGTAAATTTAAGTATGTCTGCACATGCACATGAATGACTGTGAATGTTTTATTATAAATCCTTCCTTTCCTTTTTAATATTTCATACATAGTATAATTCACCCTCCTGACCACTGACCTGGAAATTTAAATAATAAAATGCATCAAAATGCTTTGAAGTTGTAGATGTCAATGAAAAGTGCTCATAAAATGTCTTCAACTTTTATTATTGTTTGTACTCTTTTATCTCAAAAATCATCAAATTGCATTTTTCAGATGTCTTGAGACTTCCTTGTGTTTCCTGCACTCAGCTGCTGATGGCCAAGTTTTATCCGAAAAAAGCCTTTTACAGTTCCATTAAAATTAGATAAAAGTCAGAAATATAGGGTTAGGGTATGCTGATACAGAAAGGTTTTAATCTTGTAAAAGGGAAAAATAACACATTTCTGTGGGACAATGCTGCCAAGAAAGAGCAAGATACTGAACAGAGAACAGCAGTATTGTTCCTTCACGGTGCTGACTTGCATCAGACGAGTATTTGTCCCCCAGGTTTTTTTCCTATTAAATATTTTCCTTTTATCCAAGTGGTCAGAAGGTTTGAGAGAAAAATGCAAGGTGTAGGAGCCAAAACACCGTCTGGAGAGTTGGCAGGTCCTTAAACCATTTCATCACACTGTGTCCACTTGGGAGACTTGGGATAAAATTCTTCCCTGTTTGATTGAGCTGATGCAAGGATTAATCTAACAGTATTTTAAGTATTTTCAAAAGGACAAGTTCCATACAGGTTAGAGTCCTGCAGAAATCCAGGTCCTGGGCCTGTAGCTTTTAATCCTTGGGTTATAGTATGTAAATAGTCTAATACAGGTGATCTGCAACCTTAGATGACTGCCTATCAGCAAGCCTTATACTGTCATGGCAATACCTTGTTATAAAACACCAGAAGCCCCATTTCATCAAGACCAGGCTGTAACGGATGGGAGAACAGCTTCAGGACAGACAGATTCTGCACATAGTTAAGCACTTAACTCTCAGTCACTTCAGGAAAATGGGGATTATGTCTACATGGTGCAATGGAGAATGAGGTAAAGAGCTCCAAGTTAGAGCCAAACATGCTAAAATGTACCCACAGAATGGGGCAAAGCTGTGCAGAAACCGTATCTTAGACCCTCAAACCAGACATGTCCTCAGCACAGCACAAGCTTGGTACTAATTAGACTGGCTGTGAGGCTCACAGCTAAAAGATACTGCATCAGAGCAGCCTCATTGCTTCTGATTGCAAAGTTTCCTTTGCAAAGTCGCTGGATACTTCTTTCACTGTCTGAGGCACTCAAAAGCTTCTACAAATGTTTCCCAACATCTCTAAGCAGATTCAGATACCCAGGTTTTAAACCAGGAGTACTTCCAGGGCTTCCACTAATGCCAGTCCTTGAACTTAAGTCACTCAAATAGCCAAGTGTTTCGCTGATGCAAAACAGCTGGGGCCACGCCTCAGGCAGGAAGGAAAGGTAAGGATGGAAGATGCCAGACAAAAAGGGAAAGCCAAGTCAGTTTTAGGATCTGACAGGAATTGGGGACTGTGTAACTCAGCCACCTGCATCTTCGGAGAAATATTTTTTAAGCCCAGAAGCTGTCCTTGATGGATGGACAGTTATTCTAGCTGGAAATGCTTCCAGCTACAGCAGTTTCATACCCTCCCTTGGAAACTGTCTTTTTTTTCCACTCCTCTAACAAACCCTCTCTGCTCAATTTATATTTTCATTCCTGCTCCATCCATAACTATTTGTACCATCCTCCTGGATTAACATGAACAATGATGCTGCTTCTCCTTGTAAGACTGTTTTCATGTGAGACAGTCAGGTCCCATGTTTCCATCAGTCATCTCTGCATTACATATTCTCACTTCTTTCCACATAGGTCTTTGTTTCCAAAACATCTATCACATTAGCTGCTCTTCTTTGATCTCTCTCCAGCTTGTCTGGGTCTTTTTTAAAACATGTTGCCCAGAACTGAACACAGTACTACAAATCATGTGTTGACTACAGCAAACTAAGAACACTTGCCTCACATATAATATCCTTGGTAGTTCAATAAAACACAATAGTAGATATTTTTCTCATTAGCACTGCACTGTTTACCAACTCATACTCAAATCACCATCAATAATAATCCCCAGATACTTCTCCACGGGTTAAATACATGTCCTAAAAGATTTCCCACATTCTGCATTTATTCTTTCTTATGTGAAACATGCTATGTTTGCATTTGAAACTTCACTTGATTTACTTCAGTCATTTTCTACAGTTATCACCCATACCATACTTTTAAGCCCAATTCTCCAAAACATTTATGACTCTACTCCAACTACTTTTATGAAAGGTTCTGAGAAACACTGAACACCCCTTGAGTACAGGCTCCTCATACATCAGCATGTCCTGGCAATGAATAAATAGCAATTACTGATTATATTTGTTTAAACTTACCTTAGTCAGAAAAGATTAGAGTCTCACTATGGCAGCTACACCTCCACCTGAGCTTTTCAGAGGAGAATTTCACACGAGCAAAAAAACCAGTATGGGCACTGCATTTCTTTCCTTCATTAAGGTAACCACCAAACACATAATTTAGCTTGTCATGAGTCATTCATAACAAACCCACATTACCTTTTCTTCATTGTCTTATTTTCCTCTGTTAAGATCTCCCTCTGGTCTCTGTGACTGTAGTATTTAAGGACATCAGTGGGTGAGAAATAACATCTACGAGATTTCTTTCTTCTGTCCAAGCCAACAAGAAGTGGGTTAATTAATCTGATGCAGTCTTCTGTCTTTTGATCTCTTTCAGTACCTGAGCTAACATGTGTACAGCTACCTCCATATCTCTACTCTGCACTCCAGTCTGGAACACACGCTGAGAAGCTCTTGTTATCCTTAAGTGTAGACACAAAGCACAGAACAAAGCAGATTTCTTGCAATCACTAATGGGTAACTGTGTATCCCATAACAGTAGGGGGAAAAAACCATCTCCCTTTACACACCAAATATCCTATGTGGGGAAAAATAAGACTACAGTTAAACACACCTCCAGGTCCTCTCTCCTCCCATTACGACCACCACCAAGTTAAAAGTCCCCACAAAATGAGAAACTTTTGGAAAGCATTTGTAGTGTTTCGTTCTGTACCTGTCAGCAGAGGGGTCCAGCAGAGGGCAGACTTCAGAGGGTAGCAGCCTCTGAAGCACTTGTGTTCATCAATTTTCATTTATTTCTGGCAGAGAAGGCTAACTATGAAACCGTGCCTAAGCAATGGGAACAGTTCTGCATGCCACATAAAAATGAAACATAAGAGAGATGTCCACTTAAACAGAGTGTAGAAAGAAGGCCAACCTATAGAAGAGTTTGAGGGTGATGTAAACCTGATGAACAAATTTCTCATATAGACAAACGAAGAGGAGAAAGGATAAGAAGCTTGGTCCATAACACAAACCAGATTGTCACTGGGATCAAAGTCAAAAATTCTAGTAGACAGATGATTGAAACCTTTGACAAACAACCCTTAACAAAGCAGCTGTAATTTGCAATGTGAACGAAACCATCCACTCTGGAATGAGGTGGACATGGGTATTGTACAACAGACATGACGAACGATGAAAGACAATACAGCTGAACAGAGTCTGCACATCAAATTAGATGGGTATGCTTGGGCTTCACCATGATAGAAAACAAGGTCACTAACAAGCAAAACAAGCCTCACCAAGGTTTATGGTTTTCCAGACCAGACAGGCATATGCTACTAAAAATTAGGCAATATGCTTCTCACATCTTCAAAGAAAGAAAGCACCAAGACTCTTGTTTTGTCCAGCAAGATGTCAGACAGGCAGGAACATCGGCCATTAGAGACAAGAGAGCTTCAGAATACAAAATAACTCCAACAAATTAAATCCCTGCTTTTGAAAACCAGCAGTGCTGATAGTGCAGGCACCAGCTGGTTGCATACATGTAAACTTCAATCAGATCACATAAGAACCTAACTAGTCTGTTACAGGACACTCTTTATAAACACCAGCAGTGTGAGAAAGACTGAATTAATCCAGTATAATGGTCTGCCAATGCCATCCAAGGGCTGCATCAAGATCAAGTTTGCTAAAAAAAATGAGAGTGGGACCAGAAATCAGTAAGCCCAAAAGGAAGTACTGGAAGTATTAATACTCAACTGATTAGTGAAATTATGGACTATTCAAACCACACCTTTTTAGAAACCTTCCAAAAGAGGAGTCTTTGGGATCAAAGAATAATTGAAACTATGCCAGAACACATAACTTCCTTAAACATGCTTTGAACAGCAGAAAGAGGGACCTCTGGGCATTATAGCTTACATCAGTGACAGGAGAAGCCCAAACCCCACCTCAGATGTGATTCTTTCCTGTTGCCACCTCTCCCCTGCCTACCCACCTCTTGCCTACCATCTCCTTCACATCTTGTTTCCCTTTGGCATGTCTCCTTTTTTAGCCATTTGCCTCAGAAAAGTCTGGTTTAGATAGCCCACAGTGTGTCTTACGAAGCACTGATGTGATCCAGTGTCTTCAGAGGAAGCTAAAACCAGTGTTTGGTGAACAGGTTGATGCTAATAAGTTTGCCAAGTTTTGTAGTGACTGTAGCTTTGTTTCTCTGAGACTCAGAAACTTAGAGTCTGTGTTTGCTACTTCTACTGCTCTTTTCTGCACCTTTGGTCTGCTTATCTTGCTTTGGTTTCAGAAACAGAATCAGATTTTAACAACAGCAACAACATCAGGGCCAGCCACAGAACCCAACTCATGTCTTCTTCTTCCCAAAAAGGAAAGGTATTAACTGTTGCATCTGCAAGACTATTGAACAGGAGCTTTCCTCAGACAAATTAAACCCTCCACAGTTTAAGGGGAAAAGAATCTCATTGAAACAAAGCTTTCTTTCACTTTCCAAATGATCTAGCCATCTCCTTTTTCTCTTTTATCTTTTAAAGTTAAGATTTTGAGAGGCTCTAAGCAAATTGAAAACTCTGTACTCAAAGCCTTCAGAACACTAACATATAGTGCCAGGGTAATCACTTGGGTGTCTCCAGGTCCCTTGGTTTCCTCAGAATTAACACAGCATAGGACACTGCAATTTCTAACAAAAGAAGTTATTAACAAGTTCTTAGTTTGGTCTTAAGTATTTGCAATAGCCTTCTACTAATGCAGTTACTCAGGTGTGCACCCTATACTAAGGGATAGTATCCTCAGGCCTAGGCTTCATGGACTTTAGGCATCTCTGCCCTCTCCAGAAGAGAAGGTTGAGGGGAGACCTTATCGCTCTCTACAACTACCTGAAAGGAGGTTGCAGAGAGGTGGGTGCTGGTCTCTTCTCCCAAGTGACTAGCGACAGGACAAGAGGAAATGGCCTCAAGTTGCACCAGGGGAGGTTCAGGCTGGATATTAGGAAAAATTTATTTACTGAGAGAGTGGTCAAGCATTGGAACATGGCTTCAGGACATGGTTTAGGGGGCATGGTGGTTTTGAGTTAATGGTTGGACTTGATAATCTTACAGGTCTTTTCCAACCTTAATGATTCTGTGAAATACAGAACTGCCGTTCATGCACACTGATATGGCCTGCAGTGAAGTGTAGCACCAGTTATGCTAGCTCAGTCCAACCACCCCAGGATGATGCTGCCCCTGAGCTAACCAGCTCCGACTTTCAGCAGCACCACACTGAGATGCTAGAGCTGGTTCACATCAACGCACTGCTGTATCTCAGCAGTTATGCTCCATCTGCTTCTGTCCCAGGGTTTGCTCTTGAGTGTCTCTAGAATAGCTGCAGATGTCTGCAGGGCAGTATGAACAGGATGTATGAAACTCTTGCATATACCTGGTATTACCCAGAGCCAGCTGAAGCCATACTGATAAAAAATCTTATCCTTTGCAAACACCAAGAGAGGAGAAAACGTGAGTGTTTACTGACTGGATCATCATGATTTCTACAAATAAGACTCAGTTCTGCTATGCATCTGAATGTGAATAAGTTGGAATTTTTTTGTAATCAGAGACTGATTCTCTGAGGCTCTTCTCATTTTATGTTACCCTTTAGTTCTGATTCTGTATTTCTTTTGTGGTGGTTTTATGCCCTGTAACAAAAGGAACTGCTCAGAGAGGTAGAGTACAGAATCCTTATCTCCTTTTTATTACAAAATTGTATTTCAAAGCATTCATCAATTTCTGACTATTATAACAACAGAAATCTTCATTTTCACTGCCCTGACATCTTCTTTTACCAGTATCGTTACAAAAATAAAGTCAAAAGGCTTCCTTTTTCTATACTCAAAACCCATCTGGAATTAGGCCTCAGAATGAGTATCTCAAAACTACAGCACATTTCAAAGCTCTGACTTTCAGTGTTCTGCAATACAAGTGACTTTTTGCTGTCATGTATACTGCCTCCACCTTAAAACTCTGCACTTTCTGATGACCAGGGCTGAAAGTTAATATACGAAAACATATTTGTAAATGAGTGTATTGCTCTATTACATACATCTTCTATAGAAACAAGGTATAAATGTTGTAGCCAAGTTATCTCCTGAATTTCCCTCCAAAATATCTCATCTACTGTCATGGATCAGTAGTCCAGAGACTGTTACTGATAGTTTTATGTTTGTTTCTAAAGACTGGAATGGATACAGATCCTAATCGAAACCTCAAAGAAGTTAAGGAGATTCTTTCCTTGTCTGCAGTATTTCTGGAACAGTGTCACTATTGAGGCTTTTATGCTAAGATTTCATCTCTACACAATAGGCCAACATCAAATCTGCTGCAAATGAGTACAATTCTCATGATTTTATGTTGGCAACGAAGATTTAAAGCATTCTAACATCACAGTAACCACTGAATGTGTGATGCTAAGGTGTCAGTAAATATCTTTGTTGGTCAGGTTGAGTTTCCACAAACTTCTGAGATCCATGTTTTCCAAACTTGTAAATCCTACGTCTTTTAAAAATAAAAAAATCAAGAGAAACTACAGCTCAGGAAAAAACATTAACAAAATAGATTATGCAACAGTTTCTATGATGCACTTCAACTTATGGAAGCAAGGTTTAGATAGTTACCACTGTGCAACTTTAGGAAATAAATCTAAATGGCAACTCAATAAATATATTGTATTGAGTTGTACCATAAACTCTAAACTATCAGAAGTTTTGTTTTTGAATGGAAAGCATTCCACTGATGCTTTACACATGAATAAGTAAGAGCATCTCTAAACAAATAATCCTCCAGATGTTACATAAAGAGTAACTGGTCTAACACGGGAAATGGATGAGTGAGTGAAGATTTCAGATGCTGCATGGAACATGACAGAGACAAGTATCCACATTGTGCAAGCTAAAAAAATAGCTACCTGATCAGTGATACATTCTGAATAAAAAATTCAGGAAAAGTCACAGGAATTTCTACAACATCCTTCAAAAATGGCTGAAAACAAAATCATCCTTCTATTCTCTATTTTCTATCATCTGTGTTACAACTGTTGGGACTCACTGTTGTAGCAGAGACATAAAGACCACCAGGAAAGATATATACACTCATTTTGGAAAACAGCAGAATCGTTTTAAGTTTTAGTCATGAGTCTTTATGTTGTTACTTGGTTGGTATGTTGACAGTGAGGAGAGCAGAAAGAAGACACCACCTTCATTTCCTGATGATCTTTGTTTTATGCTGTACATTTATACCATGGCATTCATTCGGGGCTTCTGCTGGCTGCCTGAAGTGGTCGGGAAAGAACTAGTTTCCCCTTTATTATAAAATTTGACATCTATATTCTTTTCCCTTCATTCTTCGGAATATTGGAGATCAGACACATCAAAAAAATAATACAGACCAAGGCATTTGAATATGCTAGTGGTACTGATACTATTCTCTTACCAGATCTAAATCTGATACAGGGTGTGTGCTTTGCAGTCTCTGATAGATTGAGGCACATGGAGTAAAAGTTCTTCCGGACTAACCACCTCAGCTGTGGCTCCCCAACCCTGCTGAAGACAGGACTCAATGATGCAACCAGTCACTTTCATCCATCCTGCATTCATATGCTCCTGTGTCGGAGGATATGAAAGACTATATTATATGCTGACTTCATTATGGTCAAACAATGTCGTTCAAGTAAAGAAAATCTTTAGTTTCTCAATTCTACTGAACAGAGCTGGGGCAGCACTGAAATAAAAACCCCAAGGATATAACCCTTACAGCTATTGCTCCTCATGTAAAGAGTCTGTGAGAGAGAACATGTAAGGTTTAGCCAGTACACTTCACTCTGTGAAGCACCTTCACCATCTGTCCTTCACAGATAAGCCCAGCCTCTGGGGAGAGCAACTGTTGACGGCACCTCAGAAGCAACAAGAGTAACCCAGCACTGAGTCAAGCCAACAAGCTTCTGTTCAAGGTGCACAAGCTCCTCCCAGGCTTTTTCCTAATAACTATTTACAGTTTGTTAAATGACTAAGGAAAACACATAGATACCTCTGCCAGTCCCCAACTTATTCATCAGCCTTAAGTTTGCTACAGCTCAGCGGACACGGAAGGAAAGGGGAATTGTCAGAGGAGAGTAAACCCAAGGAAGATACTACTGTCTTCTGTATTTGTTTCTTACACATCTTTGTTCAGAAAAGTAAAGACACAGAAAATACAAGGCAGTGAAAAAACAATCTCCTGCTTCTCCTTCTTAAAGGTTAATTACTCACTGGATGGAAAGGAATCTCTAATTTGGATTAAAAACTGGCTTAAAGTCAGAGTACAAGGACTGACACAAAAAAGGATTAAGAGTGGATACCCCATAAATTTTAACATTTACAGAGGCATAAATGGGTGCACGGTTTATTGTAAAACATCCTCTGAGGTTCTAACAGTGCAAGGACCAAAGAAGAGCAATACCAAGGTGGCAACACTGGAATGTGAAACAAGGTCCTTTTGATCCACCAAGCCTGAGAAAGACTAGCAAGGCTTATAGGGAAGTTGGCAACCAAAGACGAGAGTGCCAGATGAAAACCAATGGTGGTAAGTGCAATATAATGCAAAATGGGGGGAAGAATTAAATGTAGTGAAAACAGTATCAAAAAAGCATAGTGGCTATTCTGCAAAGCAGAACCTGATGGCGCAAAACCCATTCCGAATAATTAGGTCTAGTGAATAAGCAGAGTTTAATAAACTTATAAAAATCCAGTGCTGGTGTAGCTATACAGCACCTTAGAAATCACAGTAGTCTGAGCACCTCTGGATACCCATTGCATTGTCCAGTCCAGCTATAACCTGAAAATCATTGTGCTGAGCTTCACAAATAGCATTCACCCAACTGAAGAAAATATCAGGAGGCATAAAAAGAGGGGTGGAAAATAATACTAAGCACATTTTAATGCTGTTACATTTTGCTACGACATGGTCCCACCTGGAGTACTGTCTCACAGGCTACCCCTTTGGCTCAAAAAGACACCCAAGCCTTTTACAGCCCCAGACTAAAGCTAATGAGACCCAGGTGACCTGACTAACAAAACAAGTCAGACAGTTCATTGCCCTCAAGTCTGACAAATCCTCACATACTCCTTCCTTGTTTGGGGTTGGAAGGTCTCAGACCTAAACTCCTGTGCTATCCATTATATCACATCTACAAGCCTTAAAATTGTTTCTAGAAAACGCTGGATCCCAGTACTGTTTCAAAACATGTAATTAAATACTGCTTTACATTAAACTAAACCTGTGACTCCCTCATTTTATAACATCTTGCCCTGAAAAATACATGCTGCAAATTGACAGCATTTCTCAGTTTGGATGTAGAGATGACAATGGCAGCATTTATATTTGCAAGTCAAATATCTCAGTCAGGAATTCTCTGTGTTCCATGCTGAAACAGCAGTGACGATCCGGTCTACCAAGTGCTCTTGGGAACTCAAGTTCTTTCATGTCTGGACCCCCAAAAGCCTAGGAAAGAGGGGGTTCAGCCCAAAAGCACCAGCTGAACTCCCTGATGCAACCTGGGCAGCAGACTTCGCATTGAGCACGACGTGCTCAAGCAGCACATAACCCTCATCAGCACCACAAGCAGGGCACAAAGAGGCCTGCAAGTGTCCCAAGACATCCCTCCCTAGGACTACCCTACCTCTTCTGATGTGCTGCAGCCCAGATTTGCCCATGCCTGATCCAAGAGGGAGTCAGCTGTGCCTTGCACAGAGCTCTGTATGTGGCTGCGTACCACATTTAGAGCCGAGCATGTGGTGTCACTGGGGTGGTTCACATGGCGCAGTGCAGCGAGGATATGGGGAGGGTCTGCAGAGCACTGGCCACCTTCTGTGTGCACCTTCTGTGTTCAGCTGAGGATACTCCTGTGCAGGCTGCGCGTCCCTCCGTGCGGCTCGTGCCTGCTGGCTCTGGGCAGCACAGGCACGCCGACGGCAGGAGGACGGGCAGGCAGCCGGCCCAGGAAAGAGCCGCCATTCTGGCAGTTACCAGGCAACACCGGGGACCCGGGCCCAACATGGCTCTCGCTGCAGAACTCCACCGTGATTGGCTACAGCCACGGGGTAGGCGGGCTGCCAGTTGCTAAGCGACACCGCGTGACCTAGCAACCCAGGCTCAGGCTGGGCCTGCGCTGGGCAGGCTGTGGGCCGCAGGAGGGGTCTCAGGTGGTGTCCCCACACCTAGCGTCAGGCCCAAGTGAGGGACTGGGGGATTCCTGCATGGTGCAGGGTCAGCAGGACATTTTTTAACACATCAAAGTGTGTTAAAAAGCCAGGACATGGCTGCTTGCCTTCCTAGTGGGAACGGGACCTTGTCACCATCCTTCACGTGCGCATGGGTTTCCTGCAGCAAAACCCATCTCTTCTCCTCCCCAGCAATGGGGAGTGAATTTTGTTTCTGTTGACTCTCAACCTTGGAAAAGGCCTCAGGCACCACTCCCTTCACTTTGGTCAGCTCGGGATAAGTCTTACAGAAAACCCAGCATAAAAAGCCGCGGTGGCAGGTAGAAAACAGTGCTCTGTCAAGTGCAGAAATTAGGAGCAATTTGACTGACTCTTGTTTCTACAGTTGTCTCCACGTGTAGGTGGATGAGCAGAAAGCCACACGGTGATGTGAAGTCTTTGCTGTTCTTTCCCCCTTATTAGAGTCACATTCTGTCAGCCCAGTCCCTCAGCTCTCAGGAGAAAGCCTCATTAATTTCATTTTCAGAATATAAAGGAGCAGATAATCACAACATGAAACTCATTAGCAAAGTTTAAAAAGGGAACTAATTTCAGCAGCATTTACTTCTCCACTCTGCAACACAGTTCTTAGTCAATTCGAAATTAGGGGCAAATGAAGAAAACATTTCCAGTGGGGAAGAGGAGGTTGCAGCATGCCATTAAACTTGCCTGTGGCATTCCAAAGCAGAACCTCTAGCTTGAGGCATACAGCTTGCTGGGGGCTTATCGTTGGAATCCCCATGCATGCCTGCACAAAGAATTGCCACGAACCTATATATGTAACTATTTAAAAACACGTGCAGGGAGGGGGTGGGGTTTTCCATTTCCTACGATGTCTAATTGGAGCTGTGATCCTCGAGGTCAAATTCTTGCAGGTAGATCCAATAAGAGAGTTAACCCCTGCAGATTAGGCACTGAATACCTGGCTTCTAAGCATCTGGCTCCTTCTGTGAAATTCAAAACCCGGAGCTGGGTGCTAAGCCTCCCCCCATTGAGCACATGCAAAGTTAGACCTCTCAGAAGGGCCATCCAAGAAAGCACATGTAGAGCGGGAGCCACTTGGAGCTGGAAATGCTAATTGCAGGAGCGTGGCCGAATTCTTGTCCTCTCTCCAGAGCTGCGGCATCCGCCCATGTCAGAGCTCCAAATAGAGCCTGACCCTGCTCCCTCCCGCCGGCAGGCAGCCCTTGTCAGGCTTCTGTTTTCTTTCTAAAATCCAGCCAGGATGCTCAAGTGATGTCGGCATTCACACATACATCATGCCCTGACGCCGTAGCACCCGCCCGGGGAAAGGCGCACGGGCTCCTCCACCGGCTGGTGGACCGTCTCCTGTCTCCCAACAGAACTGCTTCACTTCAGGTGTCTTGGATGATGTGAATTGGATTTCCATAGCTTCTCCTGGAAATCCTAACCTTAATGACGACTCTAGCAGCAGGTTTCAGCACTTCGAGTGTGTACTATGAAAACGGATGGTGTTTTAGTGCTTCACAAGACCTGACTCCTTATGGCCACCCATCCTCTGCCATCGTCCTAGGCCACTATGAGCTTTCATTTGCCTCTTTCAAACATCAGACATACCATCCTTGCAAAGATCTTTCTACCTGTAACTCAGGTTTCACCCGCTAGCAACTAAATGCACTCTCCCTGGATTTTGTCCTGTTGTATAAAAGGATGATATTTATTGATAATTTGGGACAATCCACCCAAACACACAGTGGCCTTTTTCAGATGTCTCTTGCTAATTTTACAGTTTTCTCTTTTGGCCACAACACCACACCCCTGTACAGTAACTGCCATTGCTTTTACAGAGAAAACACGGTTTATGACACAAAACAGCGTTATGTTAAAGCTAACCTGTCATAAGCCCCGAGTTAAAAAGAAACACACATTTAGCAGTGATGTTTGATGTTAAACACATGTCCTTAAAACATATCGCTTCTTGTGAAAAATATTTCTTTTAGCAATGAAATTAATTTTGGTCAATATTGTCCCTGAACCTGGAATAAATAATAAAAGGACATGATGATCTTTTTGAAAAATGTGAATTTCATGTCTATCAGAATTGATGTCCATAGATATTAGTGGTGAAATACTGTTCTGAAATGTAACTCTAACATGTATCTGTGGTGACATCATACTTCTGGTTTTTCACTTTGCTTTGAGCACCTGCACCCCAATTCCGTATCATAAAATCAGTTAAAGTTGGTATAATATAACAGATAATTATATTTAGGCTCAGAAGGAAAATACCAAGATTCAGATTACACAGCAGAAAATAAGAACTCCCATTAGATCTGAATCATTCAAAATAAAAGTTATCTTTTAAAGTCTTAAGGCACGGAACTGGATTACTGAGAGACCTTTTTTGCATCTGAAAATGCTACTTTAAATTTGTAAGTGTTGCCTCATTGGAAAAAAATTATAGAAAATGAATTATGATTTACACCATGCAGCATTCCTACAGATGAGTAATTCAAGAAGCTCCACAGAAGCCTCAATCACATAATTCCAAAATAAATTGGATTGAAATGGAATTTAGCAAAATATACTCCCTGTCATGTAGCAGGAGAGTGCAGGGCACACATCTGCCCACTCCACACCGGTTGCAGGTCAGGACTCTTACTTTCCAGAGAGAGGGACTGCAACCTGTGGCTATTAAAAAAAAAAAAAAAAAAAAAAAAAGAAAACCAGGGGCAGAATGTGAAGAAGGAAGATGTCCTTGTTCAATTTGCAATACCAAGCCTAAATAGAAATTGACAGCAAATTCCTGAAAAGCTGGGTGCACACTAGAAAAAACAGGCTGTTAAGGGAGCTGAGGCACGGATACAAGAAGCTTTTAGGCAGACCTGCCATCTAGAGAGTGCTCCCTGCCACTGACATGTGGCACTACAATTGGGGAAAGAGGCAGTCTTTCCAGGAGACAAAGGTTTTGTATTTTTCCATAAAACGGCATATATGTGTAAGTATGTCCTTCCAAAACAAGCTTACAAGAGTTAGGCAAATGAAATGGTTACAACTGAAGACCTCAGCACCTTTTCTGGGATAGAAGAGCCACTTTTGTCATTGTTCAGTCCTTATACCATTACAAAAAATTTTCCAAATCCTCCTTTTTAAAGCAGCTTCCTGCTAAAGTCATATCAGTTTAATGCTTTCCACTATTCATATCTGCTAGGCTTTCTTTATCTGGAGGCCCCTCTGACTTAAATGGAATGAAAGAAGAAAGCCAAGATATGCACAGGATGTCTGTATCTGAAAAAGGAGAAGCAGGTAGATAACTTTTATTACACATCCAGGCACTGAGCCAAATTTTCAGTGCGTGTAAACAAGCATAACTTCACTGAAGCTGGTGGAGGCTTGCCAGTAGAAAACTCACTAAGAGTCTCTTTACCACTGATATCCTAGGATAAAACTTGAATTCCTCAAGACAAAAAAAAATTAATAAAAAGCAAAGGTATTGAATGAATAAGTGCCTGAAAAAAAATTCTGAACCCTGAAACTGTAAGCTCTCGCTGTTACCCTGATATAATCTATTTAATGAATATTGCCTTTACCCCTAGAAGTTTTAGACAAGGTAACAGGTGATGTTCTGTGTGCACGTGACTGTTATCAAAGCTGAAATACTTCTTTCACCCTGGATGAAACTAAACAATTGATTCTTCAAAAGTAGGGATGAATTTCTCAGAATGGCATGGCTAATTTAGCTCTAGTAAACTAAAATCACTCTTGCGCAGTTGTGACTCACTTCAGATAAATATGAGGACTGATCTTGTGTCAAAGTACTTTGACGTTGCATCTTATGTCCAGAAAATGTAGGCATTTGTGTAACTCAAACCTAAATATTGTATGTCAAACATTCATATACGTTGTCAAGATTACTAAAAAGCAAATAGGTAAATATAAATATACCCATAATATAAAGGAAAAACCTGTTGCATGACCGTAAGCACACAAAGCTTAGAAACAAAGGGAAGAATCTGTGCCAAAGTTTTATATATAAAACATATGAGTATCATCATTTCAAACATTTGGGAGCTAAGTCCAGCAGGTCATGAGCCCCAGTAAGAAATTTCTATGTGAGAATTAATGGTGTGCATTATTTAATAATTCACTGGGAATCAGGGTGAAAAAATTATACTTCAGATTATATCATTACTAAATTCTTTCAGAAAACACAAGAGCTTCCATTAAAATAAAAGCTGTTTTAACAGAACAATGAAAACAGCACAAGAAATTAGATGTGCAATGACTCAGTCTGAATGGACTTATAAGAATTGCAGCAGCTAAACTGAAATATATTTTACATTACTGTAAAGTTTTGCCTAGGGCCTAGCCCGCTGAAGATGCGTCATCACCTAAAGTAATACTTAGTATAAATTGTTGCCACTATTGCAATTGTAATAACTTTACTTAAAATAGAGCAAAACAGTGTGGGAAAATACAAATAAATTTGTAATGTGCTTATACTATTTTTTTCATCTACCATAATACTATCCGAGCAGCATTCACTAGCATCCCTTTCATCTATCTGATATCTGCCTGTTGAAGATGCAGAAATAGATGCCTGATGGTCTCGCTCACTAAGTCTTCCAATAACCTCCATTCTGGCACAGGGAAGTTTATATGAGCAAAGACCTCATGCGCCTTTAGGTTTTGAACACTTCCCGCCCATACACATGGTTGGTTGAGTCAGATTTCCAATACATAGAAGAAGAGCTGGAGTGTGCAAGTTTGAGGAGTTTGTCCTGTTTTCTAGTCCTCTTGCAGCAGATTATTGTTATTATTTTCTGATTAGCATACAAAGTTAACACCTTGTGATAATTTGTAGAAACACAGTCATTAAAATTTACACCTCCCCAGTCTTTCCCGTGCAAAATAATGATCAGGCTCAAGGATAAAACGCTGAACCTTTCTCACCCTCCCTCCATTTCAGTTTATCCAAGATTTTTTTCTATTAACATTTTTCACAGGACAAATACTTCCCTACTGAATAAAGATTTATATTGCGGTTTCCTAGAATAATCTTCAAGAAGTAAAAGGTATTTCCTCCCTCACAAATCCCCTCACTTCATGCACACACAACAGCGTGCTCTGAATAGGATGAAGAAAAATTAGTGAGGATATGATTACTTTACTAGAGAAAATCTACTCTCCTCCCGCGCCAACAAGATATTATAGGTTAAGTCAAGTAAGGTCAAGTGAGTTCTCGTCATGTCCAGGATCCCTGATTTATTCTGTCAGCTGTTCACTGTCATGCAGCACGGTGGGGTGAGCGTCAATACTGAGATAGTGCAAAGTGACTGCACATGATGATTTAAACTAGGATCACTCGTGTTCACTTGAAACATACGCTGGGTCCTGCTGGGTGATTATGGATGTCATGGGGAGTGTGGGATGAACAGTATATTAGCACACGTAATTTATGTACAGGGCTTTCTTTGCCTTTAAGGATGTAGCCCCTGTGTTGGGGAAGTCCCATGGCTTCCCCTGAGCTCTGTTATCCCCTAACAGACAAGGAGATACAAAGGAAGCAAATGCAGAAGAGCTGGTGCAGTAAAACCCACTGCCTCTCCTCTTAACCAACCTACCCAAGGTCAGACAGCAAAACAGAAACACAGCTAGGACCAGAAGCCACAAGTTCCTGTTTGGCAGCTACCTGCCAGCTCGGTGGGGTATATTACTTCCTAGCTCATGTGAAATTACATTTCCAAGGGCTGCAGTTCAGCATTTCCATTGAAAAGGCAAAGTATATATGCAGATTTGTAGTGGAGTTGTTATGCAAGCAAATAATGGCATCAACCCTGCAACTGTTTTTTTTCTTTACTTTAATTGGTAGATTTTTTTTTTTGGCAATCCTTTTATTAGGGATAGGCGTATTTGTTTATGCTGATCTTTTTCACTCCTTTTTTATAAATACACATTTTCTGTGGGCAGAATGCAAAGCAGAACAGTTGCTGAAAGGGATCTGATGACTATCAGAACATCCTGCACTTTCTTTAAAGCACCACTTTTTGGTAGCCTCAGATTTTACAGGCATGGTTTTCAACAGCTCAGGTGTCAAGGGCCTTGCTGCAAGTGGTGGCTGCAGTCATTCATCAGATATGGAGTAGGAGGTATTACACTTAAATGCAATAATTGTATCACTGTTCAAAATTTCAATTTGTTATAGTAAGTGTATATGGGAACTAGACAGTTATGTATGCATGCATTTTGGTTCATTAGCTTATGCAAAACCAGAATTTAATACAGAGTTCCTTACTAAAAGTCTGGTCACACTATGGTGCAGAATACCTGGAAACTAGATTACCTAGAAGTCAAGTTACCAAGAAGCCTTATAAACTGTGGGCAAAACCATGGCTCAGATGAATTCAGTGGCAAAACTTCCACTGACACCAGCACACACATTTCTTGCTGTGAATATGTTATGAAGCAGGGCTTAAACAAGAGTGGAATGAAACAATCAACTTCTAGCTGTGATATACTACCCTTTTGTCTAAATGATACTGATCTGGGCCTGTCCAAAGCCGATTATGTTTCCACTTCCCACAGAATATAGAGGCTTTTGTGCCAAACCCTTCAATGCCTAAGTCCACCTTTCTGCATGGCCTGTGGGAGCTGCAGCAGGGCACAAGGCTGGGCTGATGCTTTGATAAACACACCAAACAAGCATCTGCTCTGTGGAGTAAAGGGAAGGGAAAAGACATCAAAATAACAGGAAACAGTGCTAAAAATTACTTTTCTTTACAGACTTTGATACCACTGGACCCAAAGGAGCTGAATACTGTCAGGTAAAGCAGATGGGACTCCATGACTGTGCTGTGTCTCTGGAGCCCTGCAAGTATTTCCACTGGTTTCTCTTCACAGAACTCAATTTCATTTTGAATTTCAGGTTCAGGAAAGAATTTCCAGTTTCCCTTTCTATTCAGGTCCTGAAATATTCCACAATTTATTTCTTTCAGATATCAAAACTGTTAAATAACACCATTGCAACTTGGAACTTTACCCAAGGCAGATCAAAAAGACTGAGTGTTTGTGCCAAGTACCAATGCTGCCGGGACACAAAAGGTCATTGCCATTCTAATTCTTAGCTTCAATAGAGAAAATATTTGATGATCAATATTTAGCGGCCTTCTCCATGGAAGCCCCTGTTTCCAGACCTGCTTTTATTGGTTAGGGCTCCAAACAGCAAAATACTCAGGCACACACATAACTTCAAGCAACTGAGTAATCCCAGGGCTTTGGGCTGCACTGCTGAAATGAGTGGGAGTCTTGCCATTGAATTTTATAGGAGCATTATCAGACCGTAAGTGCTTTGCTGGTTCAAGGCCAATATTTTCTTAGACTTAGAGGAAGCCAGATTGGGCCCGATCTCTACACAGCCTCTCCTAGAAAGACCAAAATAAAAACAAATTATACTAAGCAACAGGAATGCACATAGCATAGAGGAAGGGATCGTTGAACACAAGACAAGCCGAGGAAGCATTAGTCATTGAAATATCAGTATAGGAGAGAATCATAGCAGGTTGTTTTCTTCACAATATCCTTCATGCCAAGGTTTACAGACCATCTAGCAAACAAGCATCTGCCTGACTGAGTTCCAGACAGACAAATAAGCCTGCCACAGAGCCAGGGCTGCAGTTTCTCCAGCAGAAGGGTCTTACGCTGCACTGGTTAGAGAATGGGCTGTGTGAACTACTGTGTGCACTAATCATCCATTTCACACGCCTATAGCAGCAGTGAGCATGATCAGCCCCAGCTACAGGCAGAGCAGACAACTAACCGTGGCAACCTCCAAAAGCAGCAGAACGAGCACGGCCCTTTTGCTCCTTTGGTCGCAGGCAGGTCAAAGTGAGAGGTGAGGGCAGGAAGGGCAGCCACTGCTGAGTGCTGGGCCTCTCCCCTCACACCAGGCACCCGCACATCACTCCCACAGCAACCCAAGCTGCAGTCCAGAAACATCCACACATCCACATCTGCCCCTGGTGGGAACAACACTTCTGGAGCAGCAACAGCCAAGCCCTGAACCAGCCTTGCCCTAACACCTCCACAACAG
Source organism: Gavia stellata (assembly GCF_030936135.1). Lineage (NCBI taxonomy): Eukaryota > Metazoa > Chordata > Aves > Gaviiformes > Gaviidae > Gavia > Gavia stellata. Next base: position 14,947,130 of record NC_082637.1, on the reverse strand, counting down.
CATTTCAGGGAAGTCATTGGGTCCATATTACAGCACTATTTGGCTTAATATAGCTCTGTTCAAACTGCGTTTGGTGCTATGGTACTCCCCTCACGTTAAGAAATTCTTCCCCCTTAGGAATTATGTAGACACCCATTTTGTCCAATCCATGTATCAATTACATGCACTCAAAGCTTGATATATTCTGTGTATGACCCGCTGTAAGTTTTAATGTAGCATCTACCACATGGAGACATAATCATGGCCAGTGATCAATATTGCTCCTCTAAAACAGCTGAATCCTGCAAGAACACAGTCTCTCAGGTCCAAGACTGCTGACTGATATATCTTAAATTAGGAATAAAGCAACCTCTTTTCATTTTCTTCTAGTAAGCAGGGGGGCAGTTCCCCTGTTTTGTCTGCTTTAGACAATGCCTTTTTAGGTAAAAACTAGCAGGTATACACTTTGAGTCTGATTCTGTTACTCGTTGAAGACTAATCCAGTCACATGTGTTGCTACTCCCATTGAAGTCAGTATGATTATTTTTCTGGGTAAGGTTTATTCTTCTAAAGCCGCAAAACCCAGACCCTTGGTTTTCTGCTGCATTTCCTTCAGTGGGATAGCCCATGCTGGGAGAACATTTATTTACTCCTCTCATTCCATTCAACCACACAATTAGCCAACTCTTTTAGGCACGTGTATCTTTTTATGAAATACAAACCAACTACCAAATGCTCTGCTGTTTCAAGCCAATTTAAATCAATGCTCTACAGAGCATATGAACAACTCAGCTCCACGAAAGGCACATACCTTGAATTGCTAACCAGCTCTGGATAGACCAGAGAACGCATTTTAAATGACAATGTCAGATGCAGCTTGTGAGTGAGTGAGAAGCTATGCCACTATGAGGTCTCTGGAAGTAAGCGCTACTGTTTTCCCTAGGCACTTCATGACCTTGTGTGTTGATCTCAGTCCATTTTCCAGGACTGTAAATAACAGCACTTGGAAAAGCTTTTCTGTTCACACATTTGTAGTTACGAGGGAGAAGTCCTGAATGGAGGCATGGTATCCATCAGGCAAGCACAGCAGGTGGCACGGGTCAGACTGTATTAAGCAGATCCTACAACTGGGACTTCTACAGCATTTTATTACGGCGACAACTGTATATATATTTATCAAACAACATTAAATAGAAAAAAGTTGTTCCCATGCACACTAGTAAGTTGGCAAGTTTCCAGTCATCAGTTTTACTGTTGGCAACACAGAAAAGTCACTTGCTGGGGTCATCAAACTGCTGGGAATCTGCAATTACTTTTATCATATTATCTAAAAGCATTTCACTGACCCAGTAAGGAACTTTGGGCACCTATATACTCCCAGAAGAACTCAGATTTGGTCAAAAGAAACTTAGACTAGTTAAGCTGAACTGCTTCATTAATAGTGTTGTAAATATGTTCTAAAAGTTACTTTTTTCCATTTTTCAGTTTCACAGGTGGTGATATTTTCTGCTTTCTCTATTAGTTTCTATTTGTATTGTCCTGTTCAGGGCTATCCATGCTGAATGACTAAGAAGCAATTAAGATTACAAAGGGGCTTTTATCAGTTTCAGATTTTTTTCGTATTGTCCATGCTAGTGTGATAGAAAAAAGGCTGCCAGCATAGCATCTGGATGCTGATCTGAACTAGCTCTAATCCTAAAGGCAGGAAAAAAGCCTCAGGAAACCACAGCCACTCTATCACTTTCACAAAAGGAAAAGAAAACCCTGACATGGAAAATGACATCTACAGGATAACATATGTGCTAAACATGCTGCCAAAATGAGGAAGCACTAAGTCCTCGACATCTGTACCTATCAAAAACACTAATTCAATTATAGTGAGGGCATCACTATTTTTAAAGTAAAACCTCCATCATCCCCACTACTTCCTGGCATCACCTTTAGTACTTTCAGACACGTAGAAAAGAATGAAAAATAGAAGCAGAAATAAGTAATTGGGAGACAGCCATGATTGTTGGCAAAGTTTCTGCTGCTTCCTTCCTGTAATCTTTATAGATTACATAACCTGCATATGGTTCTCTATATGATCAGCTATAACTCCATATCTGCACTTGCAAGGCCAGACAGTGCCTACCCCAGCTTGCCTTGCAGCTCCTACACAATTTTGACAGGCCATATGAAACACAGGAGATGGGCCCTTTCTAATGGCTCCATTTCAAACTGCCATAATCTATGGCTAAATTTTCAAACAAGTACCTTCTTTTTTTCACCACATTGGTCCTTGCACTTGGGAGCAGCTCCCTACAAGCGATCACAAAGCTGCCTCACTGTCCTCCTTCAGATTCCTCCTTAAAATTTACTTTTGTGGTGATGGCCACCAAGAGCTGACAACGGCAAAGGGCTGAGGCTATGGCTTAGCCCCCTCGTCCCTGTCCAGCTGCAGCCTGATTTTCTCTCCTGTACTTTTACGCTAAGCCCCTTAAGACATGAGGGCTTACCCTGATGATCAGTAGAACTGAGAAATGAGCACAGCTCTTCCTTTCACAATATCCATTCCCCTTCACACAATATTGAAGGGTTTAATGAAAACACATTACAGCCGGTCAATGGCTTCTACGATCTCAGAAACCTCCTGAGTACAAAAGCCCTTCCAGACTTCACATTAGGAAAGAGACTTCTCATGCAGGGGTGAGGGGAGTAAGACCAAAACCCCACAGCTTTCAGATATGCTAAGTAGGGTACCAAAAAGTGGATGTACCAGATGCCCAGAGCTTCATATAAAAAAAGTTCATTGGATTTAATACTAGACTACTATTCCTTCTCATCAAAAAAATAAGAAAAAATCAGTGGTTTCACAAGGAATTACTTGTCCCCTGAAGTTGAAGAAGAGAACCTTTGACAGGAGGAGAATGAGAAATTACAAAGATAAGCCAGAGAAAAGTGTAAAAATAATGCAAAGGGAGTGGTAAAGAAAGAGTGTTGAAAAGGATCTTTACACACTGCAGAACTAAGGATTTCTTTTCTGTAAACATCCTCCTCTTTAATAAAGTCCTTACTGGCTAGAAACAGATTCCAGCCCTGCAGTACAGCATGGAAAGATGATACTGAATTATAAGATAGAAAAATTGCACTGAAGAAAAAACAGAATTTCAAGTAGAATTCTAAATAGAATTGGTTTTCCTCTGAATTTCCAGTCTGAGAGGTTTAAATTTTAATCATCCTGTGGCATTACTAACTCTTCAGAAATGTGGTGATTTATCCCATACTCAGTAACAGGGCAGGAAAGAGAAGATTGCCAGTAACAACACTGAAGAAAGGACATGTCTTTGCTCAAATCATCCAGTATTTGGAGCTTCTGTAGGACCTCCAGCCAAAGTCACTTGTGATACTGAGGGCTTGTCCATCAATTCCACTAGGCTTCTCCATTCTCTTTTGGTCATTTTTAATCCCCGCCAAAGACATGTTTTCCTATACAGTCTTTTGAGCTGCCAAACCTTGAGCCAGACCTTTCTATAGCAACAAAGCACAGTAGGAGTCATCCCTTCTGGAAGCTTGGAAGGGCAGGAAGAGAGATATGCCAGTGTCTCTCTATTTATACCTTTAAAGCCTATGAGGAGACTGGCGGGGCATGAAGACCATGGCCAGCTAGGAATTCCTTGCAGAGCTAGTATTGCTAGCTACTCTGAATGTAGATTGCTGTGTCTAAGCTAACTGCTACTCAGTGGAAATTACAATTACAACTCCTGTGTTCTGCCAATATTTTGAGACAAATAAATTAACGTATACTGGAAGCTAAGGGATCGTGTGTTTTGTTAATAAATACAGATGACATGGATTTTTAATGACTTAGTTAAGCCACACAAAATAATCCAATAATTGTGATATTTAAAAAAATCCAAATGTTCCATGCCAAAACTACTGGAAATCCATGGAAGAGGCTATCAAGACTGCCCACAGATATGGGCAACTAGAGGAGGGCCAGCTGCATGCAATAAAGGCGCATATTTTATACCAGTAAAAGCAATTTACTATACAAGGAAAAAATATTTATTTGATCAAGGTCTGCATCACATCTGATAAATATTTCTTGGTACACCAAGATTTTTCCCAAATGAGTCAAACACTTACATGCAATATTAATGATGCAAATAAATACAAAAAAAAAAAAAAAAAAGATTTGTTTCTGGAAGCCAGGAAGGGAACAGAAAAAAAAAAACAGCCCTTCCTTTCTAAAGAGAAGAGTAGCCTGTTTAAAGCATGGCTCAGCATACAAGTAAGTGAAAATATATTTAATGATGCAAGATCTGCTTGCATTTTGTTGAGACAAAACAAAATTTGCTTCTATACCTTCCAAAATAGGAAGGTGTGTTAGGCAGATCACTAGAAACACTGAAAAGTGGTTTTAACTTTACTTTTAGAGCACTTCTTAATGGTTCTCGTGGAAAAAAAAAAAAGTCTTTTCAGTACAGATTCTGAAAAACTTTCAGCAGATTATTTCATTTCTGTTTCTCCTCTGAGCCAAGTTCTTTTTTTCTTTTTCTTTCTCTTTCTTTCTTTTCTTCTTGTTTTGTTTTTCTCTTTTTTTAACTGAAAGAGCCAAATCCTTCTCTCATGTAATGCCAGTCAGTATACATCAGGAATTAAATTGCTCTGTTCAGCCCTTATCAGGTAAAATTTTGCAGCTTTAACTGTAGCAATGCCTTCATTGATTGATTTCAATCATTTAAACTGTTGCACAAGCCCAGAGATTTTCCCTCACTTTAACTGTCTCAGTTTACACTGTTAGCTGATACAGGGTTGCCTGTTTTTTTCCTTCCTTCTTTGGTTTTAGCATCTCTCAGTTTTTCAGGTTCAAGGAAACATGTTGTTTCGTACTTGCAGATTCAGCTGTATGTTCTGTATTGGGACAACTTGATAATGCAGCTCAGAGTATTCAAATCTAATTTTCCACTGCCCCAGTTCTTGGAGCTTGACTCAAAGAGCTGCCCAAGAGCATTGTATCTCCACACCTCAAAGCAGCTCCAGGTCTGTCTGTACCCATGCCCTCATTCTAGTCTGACCTCTGCAAAGAGGAAGGGCACTGAAAGGCTCGTCAAAGCTGGTTTTACGTCTTTGTATTGAGAAACTTCAGAGGACTTTGAATCAAACCCTCAGCTGAAAAATATTTCTGATTATTCATTACCAACTTACATTCTTCCTTCATGTGGTCATTTTTTAGATATTCTCTGGCAATTACTCAATGTCTCTGATCTGTTGATTCATAAAGTTCATTTTAGCCTTCATATTTCAAACCTGGTTTAGGTCTGCAGAGGTTTATCCAGGAAGAAAACAGCACTCTTTCTAAAGAGGACCTAGAAAAGCTCCAATGGATGATTAGATTGTCTCAGCCCCATGAACAGCCATTATCCTCATAAATAACATCACAGGAGGGAAACTGCTCTGGAAGTTTAGTCCTAATCACCCAACTGTTCCATTATCTGCCTTTAACAAGTCCAGAACTAGTTGCTGCAAATGCAAGGGGAATAACCCACCAGTAGACAGATGGAGGCATGATCTACTCCTTCTGAGAGGTCTCATTCCAGTCCATAATTGTTAGCAGAAATAATAAATAAGATGCTATTTATTACACGATACAGCATTTTGTCAATGTAAAGCTTTTTTATTTTCTTTTTTCTGCTCTTTCTTAATTAGTACCTGGCCTTTACCATCTGCTGAAGAGAGATACGATAGCAAACACCAGATTATCTTCACCAGTATCTGATACAGCTAACTATTTCATCTCAGAATTGCCTAAAACGTTTTTCTCTGAAGGAAATTATAAATCACAGCCCTCATTTTTCAGTACACGTTCCAAGGCAATGGTTTCCAAACTGTTTTGGACCTTGCCCCACTGTCAACTCTCAGCATTACTTACACGCCATTGATCACCATTACTGTCAAACATTTAGCCGAACTCTTAGGAAAGCGTGGCTGTGTGTGCCAGCTGTCTGCCATGCCCTCACAGGCCACCATTTGGGACACTCTCCTGCTAAGAAACAGGTTTGTATGCACAGGCCACAGTACAGTCAGAACCAAATCTCCCCTCACCACGTAAGACGGAGATCTGAGACACTGTAAGTCCCATATGAGGGCCAGGGATAAATGACAGCCCAGTGTTCAGATGAGCTTAATGATCCTCTTTTTCTCTGCATGCTGAAAGATTAATGACGAAATGCTTTTGTTTCTGCACAGCACGGTGCAAAACATCGGAAGGCATCTGGTGGAAGGAGTCCATCAAGTCAGCAATATAAGGGTTGAGATGCATAGAAGACATAGGAAGGGTACATGTTTATATTCCTTCCTCCTATCTCCTTGCGTGCACACAGAGGACCTCATGCAGCATGTGTGCTTTCGTTACTCAGCAGGAAGCTCCTGAAGGTGCTGTTTTCTCCCAGACACACTGCCACCTTGATGAAGCATCATCCCCATCACAGCACTGGCCCTAACTAGCTCTGTGCGACTGCCTCCCACTCCTGCCCCCTCTCCATTGCAGGGCTGCTCTTTCCCCACATGTGGTGGTGCCAGCAGCTCCAAGGAGCTGAACAAGGCCTCTGATTGATTTGATTCAGCGACCATGAGGCTCCTGGCCCCCCCTCAAACACCTGGGCCAGACCCTGCTGTCACTGAAGTCTCTGTTTTTGTGTTTGAATTCTGTGAAAGCAACACACTGAAGCCTGCTGCCTGCTCAAGGGACTTGAACCCTCCTGACTGGGCTGGTGGAAAGAAGGAGGGCTTGCATTATGTGCCTGCTTCATCGCTAAAACCTCAAATTTTGATGCCTCCAAGCTTTCCCCAACAAGTCATTCTCCAAACTTGAAAATTATGCAAATGCCCAAAGAGAGGAGACACAGGGAGTTTCTTTCCAGCTGACTGGCTGAGGATTTTAACTTTCTGGCCTACAGTCAGCAGAGCATCTACCAGTTCATGTGAAGCCATAAGTGTGTCATCAGGATACCACATGCTTTGATAATTACTCTAGTGGGTATTAAAGTTAATCCTGTGCTGTATAGATCACTTACAAAACACAATAACTGAATCAGAAGTCCTTATGTCAGACAGTCATAAAATCAGCGGCTGAAAGTGCCAGCACGTCTCTGACACGTCCGGCGTAAACTGGAACCCAAAATTCCTGCCTAGTGCAGCCGGTCAGGAATCCAACTGTCCCGTGATTATGAAATCTGAGGCATGGCAGAGCAGCTTATGTCAGATCTACTGCATATCCATGAATCTTAAACCAAGACTTGTGAATATAACCCATGCCCTTCCTGGCTTGTGAGGAGGGTCATGAGCAACTGGTGAAATTTCAGACTGAAATAGCCAATGCATCATTCAGAGGACCCAGCTCTTCTTTCTTTAAAGACCAGCCACCCATCCCAGATGCAGTGGTCCTACCCAGCTATATTCCCAGCATGAAATCTCCCATTCTGCAGAAAGTCTAGAGTAAAAACATTCTAGGCTTTCTCAGCCTTGGCTCAATGCAGAACACAGAGCTAAAGTCACCTTTACAAGCACAATGGAGAGGGAAAGATATCCATCCTCCTCACCCTACTGCTCTTGTTGGCTACCCGCCTGCAGCAGCTGACACATTATTGTGTTTTCACAGTAAGTTTTTGCAATACTTTCACCGTACAAGTGGTGAAAGTTCTGAGAACTATGCTAAGATACTTTCAGTCTTTCCCAGTAGGAGAATTTCAGTGAGCTAAATAATAACAGCATACAGCATGTCCTCATAACACCTCCCTTGGATCAGTGTTTTCTCTGGTTTTTCCTATGTCTTTGTATCATACTGCATTGAACAACAAATTCAATGTAGAAGCTGGCCTCTAACACCAGATAACAGTCAGCACCAAATATCAATACCAAATATCACCACCTGCTGCCACCAAAGCTCTCTGTTGCTTGGGCAATACTGACTTAAAAGTGAAGAATGGTTATAACCCAGTAACAGTGCTTGAGGGTAGTTTTATCTATCCTGAATCATTTGCAGGCATAAAATTGTTACCTTTGCCTGAAGATTTCCAAGTAGCTGCCTCCACTGTGCTGGATTTACCATGTGCTCTGAAAGATGGGAACTTTCAGATGGGAACTTCAGCATTTAAGAGACATCAAACACTCTAAACACCAAAGTAGCACAAGATGTTAGGAGGATATCAAGACTATCTGTGCTATAAATTGGCTCAAATCAACTCCAAGATATTGATCATTATCTTTGAGGCATTCTTTTTGCCTAAGTCCAGGATATATAAAAGGCTATGAGCTAAGGGTAGGTAGGAGAAATTTCCTCAAAGACCAGGAGTAAAACCCTGGGTACCTCAATATTCACTACTCTACACATAAGGTTCTTTCTCTGGTCTTATCCTCCCCTTACTTAAACACACAGAAGTATCCACAGTTTAAAAAAAAAAAAAAAAAAAAATCCTTGAATATCTTACAGAAATTGTTTCTCATCAAAGAATGAATGAAGAAAACATAACAGAACCCAAGAGATGGAACGTACTTCGCCTTACAATAAGCTGTCCTAGAGCCACAGGAGGCAAAGGCCAAGCCCAAACTGTGGAGAGGGCAAGGAGATGGAGAGGACACAGCTGGACTGGCAGTAGCTGGGGTAGCTAAAGGATGCAGTGGCCTTTGGGAGCAGACAGAGGAGGTGCCTCATCCCACTGGTGCAGCCTGCTTTGAAGTGGGTTAAACTCATCTTCTGATAATCACCAGGGCTCATGTAGGAGCTGGTAAGGAATTACACTTACAGTTTCCATCCTGGATTATATACAATGGCTCCTCGTGTACATCCAGTCTTACCTAGCAAGGAAGACATGTGTCCTTCCAAAAGAGACCCATGCAATATGCTCCCAAGGAGGTAGACCTCTGTTCTTAATATCACAAAAGGGATGCAATTCCCAATTTCGTATATGGCCTTAAGAGTTTAGAGCGTTAGGGGTTTTTTTCTTCTATTTCATATGAAAAAAGGGGTTAGAACAGGGTTAGAATTTTCTATCAACCTTTGGTTTTGACTAGCAGTCTTTTTAATCATGTCCCCTGCCAGTGTTATTTCCACTAACCTTAATTATTTTCACAAAATTACTAAGGTTGGAAAAGACCTGAGAGATCATCAAGTCCAACCATTAACCCAGCCACCATGCCCACTAAACCACGTCCCACAATGCCACGTCCACATGTTCCTTGAACACCTCCAGTGATGGTGACTCCACCACCTCCCTGGGCAGCTTATTCCAGGGTTTCACCACTCTCTCAGTAAAGAAATTTTTCCTAATATCCAGCCTAAACCTCCCCTGGCGCAACTTGAGGCCATTTCCTCTTGTCCTGTCGCTAGTCACTTGGGAGAAGAGACCAACACCCACCTCTCTGCAACCCCCTTTCAGGTAATGGTAGAGAGCAATAAGGTCTCCCCTCAGCCTCCTCTTCTACAGACTGAACAACCCCAGTTCCCTCAGCCGCTCCTCATCAGACTTGTGCTCCAGACCCCTCACCAACTTCGCTGCCCTTCTCTGGACACGCTCCAGCACCTCAATGTCCTTCTTGTAGTGAAAGGCCCAAAACTGAACACAGTATTCAGGCTCATTATCCTATTCATTAGACTTGAAGTAGAGGTAATTCTCAGTGAGCTCTGAGTTACACTGCCACTAAGAATAAATAGCTGTTAATATTATTAATCTAAATGAGCCCTAAAAAACAGTCAAACCGAGGTTAAAACCACAGCAAATAGAGAGATTAGCAGAACCACTGAAATTAAATGGCCATTTTGGTTATATTGTCAAACTGATATGACAGGGAATAAATCTTCATCAAACCTTAAACAGGAATTTAAGAGGTAGTTATTTAGGTAGTTACAAATCATATGAGCAAATTTTTGCCTGCAGCAGTAAAATCAATTTTCAGCTGGGTGTACATTCTAGTGCTGGAACCAAATTACTGTTTATGTCTAGATCACAATCTCAAGGCCAGCGAAGGCTTCCTCCCTACATTTGTGTTCTGTGAAGGCTAATCTGTTTCCTTCTACCTCCCCACGGAATTTATAGACTTCAACAGGGTGATCTTCGAGGGAAACGTCTAGCAGCTTGCTCTCCCAGAGGTATGTGTATATGCATGGAGATATGTGTATACATATATATATAGCTGACAGCTTAATTTCTCTGGAACCCTTCACAACATGGGACACAAAGATTTCAGTCTGAAATTTAGGCTATAGAACTTTAAGAGATTAATCTTGGTTCCCGGGTAAGGTTTTTGCAGAAATTCATAGGCACAAGGGAGCATCAAGCCAATTACCTTTATAGAACCATAGAATCATTTAGGTTGGAAAAGACCTTTAAGACCATCAAGTTCAACCATAAACCTAACCCTGCTAAGTCCACCACTAAACCATGTCCCTAAGCACCTCATCCACATGTCTTTTAAATACCTCCAGGGATGCTGACTCAATCACCTCCCTGGGCACCTTGTTCCAATGCCTGACAACCCTTTCAGTAAAGAAGTTTTTCCTAATATCCAATCTAAACCTCCCCTGGCACAACTTGAGGCCATTTCCTCTTGTCCTGTCACTCGTCACTTGGGAGAAGAGACCAACACCCACCTCTCTGCAACCCCCTTTCAGGTAGTTGTAGAGAGCAATAAGGTCTTCCCTCAACCTCCTCTTCTCCAGGCTGAACAACCCCAGCTCCCTCAGCCACTCCTCATAAGACTTGTGCTCCAGACCCCTCACCAGCTTCGTCGCCCTTCTCTGGACATGCTCCAGCACCTCAATGTCCTTCTTGTAGTGAGGGGCTCAAAACTGAACACAGGATTCGAGGTGCGGCCTCACCAGTGCAGAGTACAAAGGGACAATCACTTCCCTAGTTCTGCTGGCCACACCATTTCTGATACAAGCCAGGATGCCGTTGGCCTTCTTGGCCACCTGGGCACACTGCTGGCTCATCTTCAGCTGACTATCGATCAACACCCCCAGGTCCTTTTCTGCGGGGCAGCTTTCCAGCCGCTTGTCCCCAAGCCTGTAGCATTGCATGGGGTTGTTGTGACCCAAGTGCAGGACTCGGCACTTGGCCTTGTTGAACCTCATAAAGTTGGCCTTGGCTCATCGATCCAGACCGTCCAGATCCCTCTGCAGAGCCTTCATACCCTCGAGCAGACCAACACTCCTGCCCAACTTGGTGTCGTCTGCAAACTTACTGAGAGTGCACCTGATCCCCTCAGATATTAACAAAACTGTCCCCAATACTGAGCCACTTGTGGTCAGCCACCAACTGAATTCATGTCCATTCACCACAACCCTTTGGGCCCGGCCATCCAGACGGTTTTTCACCCAGAGAAAGATGTGCCCATCCAAGCCATGAGCAGCCAGTTTCTCTAGGAGAATGATGTGGGAAACGGTGTCAAAGCCTATGTAGACTGTATCCACAGCCTTTCCCTCATCCACTAAGTAGGTCATCTTGTCATAGAAGGAAGTGGTGGAGTCACCACCACTGGAGGTGTTCAAGGAACGTGTGGACGAGGCATTGTGGGACATGGTTTAATGGGCATGGTGGTGTTAGTTGATGGTTGGACTTGATGATCTTACAGGTCTTTTCCAACCTTAGTGGTTCTGTGAGATCAGGTTAGTCAAGCAGGACCTGCCTTTCCTAAACCCATGCTGACTGGGCCTGATTGCCTGGTTGCTCTGTACATGCTGCGTGATGGCACTCAAGATGATCTGCTCCATAATCTTCCCCATTACTGAGGTCAGGCTGACAGGCTTGTAGTTCCCCAGATCCTTCTTCCAGCCCTTCTTGAAGACGGGCATCACATATGCTAACCTCCAGTCAACTGGGACCTCCCCAGTTAGCTGGGACTGCTGGTAGATGATGGAAAGTGGTTTGGTGAGCACTTCCACCAGCTCCCTCAGTGCCCTTGGGTGGATTCCATCTGGTCCCATAGACCTGTGGGATTCTAAGCAGTGTAGCAGGGGCTTCGTTCTGCTCCCCATCCCTATCTTCCAGTTCAGGGGCCTGGGTACCTGGAGAACAACTGGTCTTACTATTAAAGACTGAGGCAAAGAAAGCATTAAGTACCTCAGCCTTTTCCTCATCCTTTGTCACTATCTTTCCCCCCACATCCAGTAAAGGATGAAGATTCTCCTTAGCCTTCCTTTTGCTGCTAATGTGTTTATAAAAGCATTTTTTATTGTCTTTTACAGCAGTTGCCAAGTTAAGTTCTAGCTGGGCTTTGGCCCTTCTAATTTTCTCCCTGCAAAACCTCATGACATCCTTGTAGTCCTCCAGAGTTACCTGCCCCTTCTCCCAAACGTCGTAAACTCTCCTTTTTTTTTTTTCCTGAGTTCCATCCAAAGCTCTCTCTTCAGCCAGGCCAGTCTTCTTCCCCACCAGCTCATCTTCTGGCACATGGGGTTGGCCTGCTGCTGTGCCTTTAAGACTTCCTTCTTGAAGAGCATCCAGCCTTTCTGGAATCCTTTGCCTTTCAGGACTGCCTCCCAAGGGACTCTGTCCACCAGGCTCCTAAACAGGCTAAAGTCAGCCCTCTGGAAGTCCAAGGTAGCAGTTCTGCTGACCTCCCTCCTTACTTCTCTGAGAATCGAAAACTCTATCATTTCGTGATTGCTGTGCCCAAGATGGCCTCCAACCATCATATGTCCCACAAGTCCTTCTCTGTTCGCAAGCAACAGGTCCAGCGGGGCACCTTCCCTAGTTGGCTTCCCACCAGCTGTGTCAAGAAGTTGTCTTCCACACGTTGTAAGAACCTCCGAGACTGTTTCCTCTCTGCCATATTGTATTTCCAGCAGACACCTGGCAAGTTGAAGTCCCCCAAGAGAACAAGGGCTAGGGACTGTGAATCTTCTCCCAACTGCATACAGAGTATTTTGTCTGTCTCCTTATCCTAGTTGGGTGGTCTATAACAGACTCCCATCACCATATCTGCCTTGTTGGCCTTCCCCCTGATTCTTAGCCACACTCAATCCTATCGTCACCATCATTAGCCTCTAGACAACTGAAACACTCCTTGACATACAGGGCTACACTACTGCCTCTCCTTCCCAGCCTGTCCCTTCTGAAGAGTTTGTAGCCATCCAGTGCAGCATTCGGGCTGTGCAAGTCATCCCACCGTGTTGCTGTGATGGCCACTACATCATCGTTTTCCTGCTGGACAATGGCTTCCAGCTCCTCCTGTTTGTGGCCCATGCTGCATGCATTGGTGTAGATGCACTTTAGTTGAACTATTGATCCTGCCACCTCTTTGGAGGAAGAAGCCCTAATTCCTATGTGACTATTCTCAGGCACTTCCCTGGTTTCTAGCACACCAACCTTCCCAAGACAATTTGCAGTTCTGAATGATCAGGCGTTCACCCCCCCCCTTTGGCCCTCAGCTGGCCTCCCCACAGCACCTCTGCTGGAGCCTCCAGGCAGTGTGAAGCATGCCTTTGATTCAGACAAGAAGTGTATAATCCAGGCAGTTTGGTATATGCTGCTGAGCCAGAAGTTTCCTTAAAATAGTACTTGTGATTACAATAAATGTAATCATAGCAATAGAAAGGAATGTGTGAGGCCATCTCTGAACACTCCTCTCTGGAACAGGCAATCAGAGCATACCTTTGGTATTACCAACATCTGTTAAGTTTCTAAAAAGCCATAAAGAGGTAAAAAGACCTCTGAAGGTGAGCAGAGCACAGAGGTACAGCAGCAAGAATGGATCAGAACAAGTCTGGTTCCTTGTAATCTGGCACTGCTCACCGAGGCCCTCTACCTCCCTAGCACAGGGCAACTGGGAATGGACAATTGCTCCCATTCTCTGCTCCCAGGCTTCTCAGGAGGGTTTAAAAGATAAGTTCTCATCCTCAACATTTTACTGTTTCTTTTCCATAGAAAGGATCTGGAAAACTAGCTGTATAATCATCAGGAGGCATTATTTGTGAAGGTGTACAAAACATCACCTCCAACCTCACATTTCATTCTTTTGCTTACTTCCTAACCCATCTGAAAAAAGTTAATACCCAGGAAGGAGGATGAGGATCCAGAGGCATTTTCAGTGATACCTTGGTGGAGCTGTATAGAATCACAGAATGGTTTGGGAAGAAGCCTTTGAAGATCATCTAGTCCAACCCCCCTGCCACGGGCAGGGACATCTTTCACTAGATCAGGTTGCTCAAAGCCCCATCCAGTCAATTCCAGTGATGGGGCATCTACAACCTCTCTGTGCAACCTGTTCCAGTGTCTCACCACCCTCATTGTGAAAAAAATCTTCCTAATGACCAGTCTAAATCTACCCTCTTTCAGTTCAAAACTGTTCGCCCTTGTCCTGTCAGTACAGGCCCTGGTAAAAAGTCTCTATCTTATAAGGCCCCTGTGCTGGCTGAAGAGCCACTCAACCACTCCAGTTTTGCCCCTGCCTACACAGCCCTTGGATTATATTGAGGAAATGATTATTCCTGTCCTAACTACAACTGCTCTCCTGCATAGATACGACTACGTATGTCCTGTTCCACTCATGCACCACCCCAAAAGCCATCCAAGCTGTGATTCATATCCTTTCCCAGGGGTTCCTTTAAAAATTCCTGGCCGTGCTTGCCATGGGAAGCCTGTTTGTCTTCAGGCCATGAAAAAAGTTCTGCTACCCTGTATGTTTTTAAATGATATCCCTGCCCAACTTTCAGAAACAATAGCAATTGTGGAAGAGCTTTCAAGGCTGAATGACATTCACTTCATTAGGGCTGCTTCATTGGAAAAATAGTCTGGCAAAAATAAGCACTAAGTGGAAAACAGATGCTAAAATTGGTTGGTCAGTTCCTCAACCATTATGGCTCCATTAAAAGGTGCACGCAGCCATTATGGTCAGCCGCCTGCCTTATAACACTGGGTTTCTGTATCAGTCCCACATAGCCATCTGCACCAAGATTTTCTATCACTTGTCAAATTAGAGAGCAAATCTATCATTCTCAAGGCAAAACAGACAGTATCCCAAATTAGTCATGTGGCAAGCACACTGGCGACTGAAACCTCTCCAGCTTGTTGAAAAGTCGCAAGTTGTGAACATTCAACAAGCCTTACCCATTTTAAATGAGCTGCTGTCCACACACACATTTCAACAGGCCACTGTGATGTTTAGGGGGATTTTTGCATAGGCCTAGAATTTCATTACTGTGTGCAGATTATTTCAGAAAAGTGAAATCACTCTTAAAAGGTAGTACAGCCTGCTAGTGTTCCTCTTTTCCAACTCTTGCTCCATTCAGTTGAGTTTTGCGTACAGAGGGAAGTGATTCAGAAAAGAAGCGTCTTCTGTGGTAACTGGTGCTGGAAAAGCATCAGTGAAATTTCTACTACATCAACCAGAACTCACTTACAACCTCCCCCATGCAGACGCAGGCAGAGGCAAAGCACTCTGCTCTGGAGGAGTTCCTGGTATAGGACTTCACAGGAGGGTTGTAGTATTGATCCCACAGTTTGAAACCATCTACTCTGGCCAGCTTTAGTTTAACCCTCTTTATCTTTTGAAGGAGAAGGGAAATTCCCGGCTGACCTGTCAGTAAGCCAGAGAGGCGCCTGCTTACCCATGCAGGAAGGACTCTTTCATGAAGCCATGTAGCATGTACCTTCTTAGAAACACTGTTTTACTTACCTCCTTCTGCATAAATTAATTAAAATGCTACGCAAATACTTCCTATGCTACCACACATATAACCAAAATATAACTTACTATCTGAAGATATAATTTTAGGCCTTGTACTCAGCATATATTAGAATATGCAGTTCTGTATATTTATGTCATTTTCTTGATTCACAGATGAGTGACAAAAACTTCAGAAATGTTATTTTTAGTGAAAAGAGAAGCAGACAGACAATTTCATATTGATCTGTAGAATACAACAAGACTTTCAGGACTTTTTCAAGAATTATCAAAGAATTACATTTGCTGCATGCCCATAGCTAAGAGTTTAGGGGCAGAACTGCAGTCCGCACTGGCTGCCCAGTAACTGGGGCGACTGCACTGTTTATGTACATTTCTTTACAGCCAGATATAAGGAAGGAGTGGATGCAGGCCCTGGCGGATCTTTGTAGACATCCAGTCCTAAGAAATGACACAACATTCAGCAGCTAGAACAGATGAGGTAATAAAATCTTCAATAGTGCCATACTTGCAAACACAGGGGCCCAGAGTGGGAACACCATGAGAAGGATTTATTCAGCTCACACAGGTCTTATCTGTATCTTTGCTTCCCAAGCTATACTTGGCTGTGGTCTTAAGGAATTATTTTATGTCTTTGTAGATTTCATGGAGTTGTCTTTTGTCTCCCAGCTCAGTTCTTTCATTAGCCTTGTTTGTTATCTACCACCTGTCTCTCCTCCTTTTTCTTCTTGATCTGACTGATGTGGTTATTACTAGTAACCTTCTTCATTCTGTGATGAGAATTTGCACAATTGTATACATTATTTACTTAGGGAATTCCAGTAGCCCAAAATAAAAGGATCAGACTCTGATATTGGCTAAGCTTATGCAAGCCTGGAATAACTCCACTGATTTGAGGAGAATTGGTCTGGATTTACATTGGTATGAGTAAGATAAAAATCTGTTCCAGAGTTTCTATTTCTTCACTCACTTTAGATTTCACCAATCACACAAACCTGGATACTAATAGTTTGAGTAAAACTGGAGACAGGCTTTTTCACAGAGGCTGGCGCTCCGTGGCCTTTTCCAGCTGTGGAACATCAGCTGTCTGTCCCAGGAAACTTCTGCTGACTGAAGCAATTTAAACCACCAGCCTAAATTCCAATTAGTAATTTAAAGCTTCTACTAAAGTGTTGTCAGAATTTTGTAGCAAGTTCTAAATGCCTGAGGACCTTCAAAATCAGCAAACTACTACTTGTTTGGGCTCCAATTCTCATTTGTAAACTAACACAGCTATACAGTGGCTGTACATTCCTGCAGTATTGTCCCCTTTGAGGGCCACTTACACACTCCAGAGGGATATAAGTGGCTTTGCTGTAAATAAGAATTAGGCACTTTATGTTTAGCATTTCTTTTGCTGTTTTATTGTCAGTAATTCTCTGCAGTGCAGTGATTTCATCTTGTGGATAAGATGCATATATTTGTTGATTGGCTTCTGCTTTTGAGGCTTTTGTCCTCTGTTGACTCTGCTTGTCTCAGGGCATGTTAGGCTGGCAGTGGCACTGGGGGTATGCACCACCAGCCTTGCCTTGCAGTTCACTGTCACACACAATTTCCCCCAGGGCAGCAGCAATTTTCCTGCAGTGACGACCGCAGACATCAAGCGCTTTCATGTTACGGATCACCATCTGTGGCAGACTCAGTAACACTGCACAATCGAATGCCACTGAGCACCATCGGGCTTTAGGTCAGCAGAGTTTGTGTAGCAGCTCGTTCATCCCGCTGTATTACATAAGGCATCGTGGCCGCACATTACTGGTGTGCTGGGTGATAGTCCTTGTAAGAAAATTATTTTTCTCCCTGGTGATTTATTCAAAGCACACTGAAATCAGTGGAAAACCAGTGACATCCTGCAATTTTTACTTTAGCTGACTGGCACAGTCACCTTCAGAGTTTAAATCAAGAAACTTACTGTAGCTGAAACTATCTAAACCCAGATCCATCAACAGGGTAATATCATTTTTAGCTTGTTGCCTGAGGGCACATAACTGACATTTTGTATATATAAAGTATTGGCATTCCTCATATGCCAAAGTTTAAACCACAGAAAGAATCTTCTGGCAGATTATAACAGAAGCTCCCCAGAGGCAGCTGAAACGGTCTATTATCTGTGCGTGCCTATGTTGACTAAAAGTTACACATAGGCTGCACTCCACTATCCAGCAAGCAAAGGCACAATGCCGGCCTTATCCCTGCAGAGCTTCAGAGCAGGAGCTCCCGCCAGTGTCAGGGCCACTTTCCCACATGTGTCAAGGGAAGAGTTGCCCTTAGCAAAACTCAGCAGGACCTGCATGGGGAGCGCCCCGTATCCCTCACCGCAGCTCTGGAGGGTCACCACACCGCTCCAGCCACTCAACAAAAGGCACTAGGTGTGTACAGAAATGGGAGGATACCATATTTTGTCACCTAGGAAATTATTTTAAAGGGTTAGGGACCAGTAAAGGGTGGAAAGTCTGTGAAGCAGCTTGCACAAAAACACAAGTCTGTTCCTAACCTCCTACACTGGACTTTTTTTCTTACCCCAAGACAGCCCAAGGCGTAGGAGGAGGGGAGTTTTTCATTTATACTTGTTTCTTAGGGCTGCTTGAATGAGTTCTCATCAGTCTTTAATGTTTGTTTCTCAAATCCTCACTTCACTTGTAAAACTTGGATGCAAATAATAAAAGCTACCAGAGAGAGCAGTGTTTATCTTTGCGTTGGTTTTTATAGAAAGAGCTTGAATGTCTGTTTGCAGTCTTAAGTTTTGTGATTTTAATTATGGGAAAGCTAGTCAATATAGCAGGTCATTTTGGCTCTTCCATTTAAAAATCTCAGGAGATTAAAAGGAGCAGAAATTTTCTGCTTGAAAAGCCTTTCTCCCCAAGTTAAAATGGCAACAACATTTTAGAACAAATGGATTTGTGTTATCGAGACAAGAGTTTATATTAAGTTTTTTCTGTACAACTTACTAAGTCATACCAAAGCCCTCACTACTGTTCTTGTGGCATAAAAAAAAGAAGTCTTAAATTCAGGGTAATTGTAATTTAGATCCATTGTAAGTTTTAGTTGTATTTTCAGTCAGGCTTATTGTCAAGGAAGGTCTGCCACCACATAACTTGTTCTTTTGTCCCTGGCTCACGATCACAACCAGCCACAGCAGGTAAAGCAGTTAGGCAGGTAAAGCAGTTAAGCATGAGCAAAGCTAAGCCATATTCAATGGGCCAAAAATAACACTTATTTATGGCTGTGTTTTGCTCCCTTTCTGTAGTATTTACCAAATTCATGCTTCTTTGTAGAGATCTTGTTTCCAATTTTATGAGAAATTGGCACTGAGAAATTCCTACCTCACCTACCAGATTTCCATATTCTGGTCAAACACTGCAGGAGAGGGAGATAACTTTTTCTATAGGTGTATACACTCATATGCAATAATATACCTAATTAAGACAACCAACATTTTTCCTATTGTTCAAAGCTATGATTCTGTTTTCTGCCTGTTCCAGTATTACATAGCTGCTGCCCTTCCTCTGCAAACATTAAGTTCATCTTGAGGGTAGGCTCAAGTGGTTGACCTATAACAAAGTAAACACATGTAGCTCAATCACATGAGCTCAATGCATGCTTGTGTGAGGTTGCTCGAAGGTCTGGGGTCTGTGAAAGCAAATGTGTAGCTGCAGCAGTGCAGGCTGCTCCGGAGGGGAATAGTTTACACAAAGGCAAAGCAGAGTTTAGATTAATAACCTCTGGTATGGAGATGTTGCAACCTTGGCCAAGATCACTCACCTCACAGAGGTTCATTTCACAGCCTCCAGGGTGGTGAAAACCACACTGTCTGCTCAGCAGAGCACTCCCTCCTGCCAGTCACCAGTCTGCCCTGACACTTCCCTCTTTAGTAACCGTCCTCGGCTGTTTTCTGCTGTAGCCATGCTCTCAGCACCACCAGGATTGGCCACATCAGAGAAGGAAGAAAGAAAAGTTCGAGGGGCTGATCAGAGCATCACCCCCCTTCTCCCACAGTGATGGAGAGGACACCTCCCAGGGTCCAGCAGGAAGCATTCAAGTGTAGTTTTACCTTTCCCTCCAAATACATTTGTGAGCAAAACCACTCATAAATATCAGAAAATGTAGTAGAAAGTATCCACGAGCCCCAGTGACATTTCTGTAACTAGGCTGGACATCCTCTGCCCTGTACAGTTTGGTCCTGTGCTCCAGTCCCACCCAACATCCATTCCAGCTAAACTGCCCATGTGTCCCTGCACACCTCCGCACCGCACATGCCCTCTCAGCCATCCCCAGCCAAGCTGCTGCCAGCCTGCCTTTCCCCAGCCCAAGGGGACTGAAACAGAACAAATATGGTATTTGCAGCCACAGTGCAGTTCTCTCTGCCTGCTTGTCCTCTTACCCATTTTCTCTCTACCTGTGTCCATCTGCAGCATTTGGGCCATGTTTCAAAACTCAGCAGTTAGCTTTCATACTTTTTAGTGCCTTTAACTTATGAAAGTGAAAAAAATATCTTTCCGTCCCACCATGGGAATAGTTTGAAAAGACAGAATTCGAATTGCACCTGATTTAATTAAGAGACAAATTTTCAGGCACCAACTCCCCCTGTCATGGGGAGCAAACCAAGCACACAAGTCACTGTATGCACAGGCGGCATGGTGTCTAAGCACCCCAATCTTTGGCTGCAGATAAGGATTTACTCCAAGATAGTTGCAAATGAAGCTCAAACTACTGAAAACTACTCAGTGTGAAACTAATTCCAAATTTCTGTAATGCCATACCTGATCAAGTTAGGCTAAAAGTTTGATCCTGGTAATTCAACATCTGCATATACTAAGTGATGACTGGGTCTCTGGTAAACTTGAAAGAGGAAAAGATTAGTCATTTATCACAGAATCACAGAATCATTAAGGTTGGAAAAGACCTATAAGATCATGAAGTCCAACAAATTATATGAAATAATTATTCTCTGCATGCAGAAAATAGCTCTTTCCACATCTAGAGTCATTAATACATGTCATTTGTTGCCTGCAGAAGGGTTCTTTCTAGTATATGGAGTTGATCAGAACACAGACGTGAACACTGCTCATATCTAAACAGACCTTCTTTTTACTTCTCATTTCTCCTTCCCTTCTGCTCATTTTCACCACAGTGTAAAATAATTGATTATGATACTATGATTGCTGGTGGTGCAATATTTCAAGCCCATCAGAACTTAAGATTTCTGCTCATAAAATAATCTTAGCTCATGCATTTTTAAAACAGAGATTTTTCTGGCAGAAAAACTTCATGTGAACCAATGGTTAACCACCACAGCCAATATCAAGAACTCCAGCTTCTCCAGCACGCTTTTCAGGGCCAGCATTCAAGGTCTGACCGGTAACTCCTAAAAGCCAATGGGTTCTCTCTTAAAACACACAAAAAAATATTTTTATGCTGAATACATACAAGTAGACAACATCCTAACAGCAGCTAGATTGTCTAGTTCATCTTTTTCCTCTCTCTTCATACAGTGCCTAATGTAAGAGAAGCCTGGCCCATGATGAGAGCTCCTGTGCACACCCTGCATAGAGAACAGAGGTGATCCTGCCTCCCATGGCAGTGGGGCATGGCAGCCTCTCTCGTGCCCTTCAGGTGGTGTTTATTCCTGCTGTCAACAGCAGCACTGGCACGCTGACAGTGTTACTAAAACTGTTTTGATCTTGTTGCAGAATGAATAAACAAACTTACTGGATTGGAACCAGCCCTATACCTCTCCTCTTAACAAAAGCCATCCTGCATCTCCCATGGCATCAGCCAGGCTTCCATTGGCCCTCCTGTGTATTTCTGGGGATGGGCGGTACACGCATGTGAGTGTGTGTGTTATTCTGGCACTTAAATATGGAACATTCAGCAATTCATGCTGTCACTGGAAACGTAACTGTTGAATTTCTAATAGTTTGGACTCAATTGAGAGCTAAAGGTCAGTTTGTATCAGGCTTTGTATTTAATGAGTAAAACTTAAGTGCTCAAAAATACGTCTCGTATAAATAAATGTGCTTAGTCCAGTAGGTTTATTTCAGAGTAGTGAGGCTTTGAAAGCCTATAAGCACGATAGTTACTGTCCTATAATCAAGAAAACCAAAATCCAAGTGCTATCCTGAGAGGTTTTCAGGATTTTATCACCCCCACAAAAGAAGCCAAACGTTCTTTTAAAGGAATTGCCCTTAAAAATAGAAAAGCTATTTTAATCAAGCTTCTGGACTGCTTTATCTTGTCACCTTTGCCCAGCAATGGAACACTTTTTTCCTTTAATAGATATGTTTCTTAAAACATCCTGATCATAAGTGACCTTTGGTTTTTAAGCAGAGCACAATGGAACAGTTTAGTCCTGGTCCTCTTCAGGTCAGTGGGAAACCTGCCACCCCTTCTAGCACAGGGCGCCTCAGCCTGCGATGTGCACAGGGCTCTACCCTGCAAAGCCATTTCAGCCCCCACCAAAGTTCATGGATGAGGGGGGCCCTCAACCCCTCTGTGGATCATAGCTAAGAGATGCTTCCCAAATGATCCACAATACAATAGCTCAGCATGCAGTGGCCAGCTGACAGGTGAGAGCACTGTGGGAAAGAAGCTTTCAGTTTTGATTTAAAGAGTGAAAGAGCAGCAGTATCTCTGGCATCTTTGGGCGGGGACTTTCATGGATGAAGTAGCAGCTGCCCAGTCTGCATAAATTTATGAACTGGTGAGACAAGCAGTCTGCTATCTGCTGGCCCTTTGGAAGGTGAAAGGTGTGACCAGATCACGCAGAGAGAGAAAGAGCTCAGGTTCAAACCCTGAAGGGCTTCATAGAGTCAGCGGAAAGCAAATTACCTCAAAGGAAATACTGAAACTGAATGTAAGCATAGAAGTAGGATAGTGTTCACTAGCAGCTGGTGGAGCCCTGGAGCATACGCAAAACAAATTATGGCAACTTTTTGTCTGCAGGAAACCAGCATGAGAGGCATCACAGTTAAAGATGGCTAGAAACAAAGCGTTTGTTGTCAGAGAAAGGTGCACTGGCAAAATAAATCATTTTTCATTAACTTGTGTCAGTCTCAGGAAAATCCCCATTAAAAAGTCTACACATACTTTTTGTCATCAGCTGTGAGAACCCTTTTATTTTGCTTTGAATTTTATTTTACTTGCTTTGATATTTATGTTCTATTGCAATGCTTTTGTGCACAAACTACCACTTAAATCTTCTAATGCAATAGCTAGGAGATGCAACGCTTACTTAACTTTTAAAAATTATCAGATACAGAATATAGTTTAAAGACACCTAATCAAAGAAGTTACTATTATATTGTAAGGAAGGAGCTTCAGCCAACTCAATTTATTACAACGTATCTAGACGAAACAAATACACAGTTAAGTATTTCAAATGGGAGAACTGCAGGTCTAGGAGACAGAGTGCTAATATTTCTGAAAAGGTTAAAGTCAGAGTTCATCCCAGGAAAAGCCAATGACTCAAACATTAAATCTTCCTCCCACAGCTATGCTTCTATGATAAAGGTCCTTAAGAAACAGCACCAAACAGGCAGGATGGAGGGAAAAGGAGTGCAGATCCCCAGGCAATTGCCGGAGATGTAACCAAGGGTAAGTTTCTATATTATCCAGTCGCTGATAAAGCACAGAGAAAGAATAAGAATTTTAAAACAAAGCAATGACACAAAGGCTTATGAATAATATCTAATACCACATTGAAACACAACATTTTCCTGGGTAAAGCATGTACAGATCTAAGAGCAGAAGCCAAGAAGATGACACAATAGCCTGAGAAATGACTCCAAAGGAGACCCTGAGAGCCATCGGGGGATGAAAGAGCTCAGGTGAGCAAGGACCATCAGCCAAGAGGCTGCAAGCCTCTGGGGATCCCCACAGGCAGGGCAGCAAACAAACGACCTTCCCAACACACAGGAAGCCCTAGACCACAGGGAAATAAATATAACACACACAGCAAATAGCAGCCAGCTCCTCTGAACCCTCTCCCAAGCTCCTTGGGCTGTCAGTCTAAAATCAGCCCTTAGAGACCCTCCGATTTTCCACATCTCAGAGGCATCATTACGGAGTTATTCCCCATGCAGAAGTTTGGGGTTAGGTCTTTTCCCAAGTAAAACACCAGGAATACAGCTGCTCACCATGTTTTACAGTAGGATTTAATATTATCATTAATGACCACAGATGACAGTAGAAACTTGCTTATTAATCACAGAATCACAGAAACACTAAGGTTGGAAAAGACCTGTAAGATCATCAAGTCCAACCATTACAACAACAACAACAACAACAACAAAAAAACAAAAAAACCCCACCACACACAAAAACCACCACACAAAAAAAAAGTCAAGCCAAGTCATTCTCGTAGGCCTGGGAAATCCTTGAATGACAATTTCTGCCATTGCCACAGGTCTTCATTAAAACACAGAGCAAAATCCTCTGCATTCCACCCATTGCATAATACCAAGGAGAAAACACTGTGAGAAAAAATCCTGCTCTTATGGTTAAATTCCTGCCAACCTAAAGTAGACTTCTTTTTCCTTGCAGCTGCCGAAATGAGACCTTGGATGAAGCTCCTGTCAGCAATGAGTCTGATCAAGCACTGTGTGCATCCGACAGCCAGCTTGGCACCGCCTCGCCACGTGCAGCAGCTGGGCTCCAGTGGATTGCATGTGCAAGTAGGCCTGAAAGGCATATTAATTTTTAATTAAATGTTTAAGTTTCAAGTTTCGAAGGCCTCCTTAAGATATGTGTCAGCAATATGTATGCTACTGTGAATGAGGAGATGGGTCTTAAGCTATGTATTGTTGGTAAGCAAACTAAAACTCTCTACTGAAAATAAAAAAATATATATACGTGTGTGTGTGTGTGTGTGTGTGTATATATGTAAAAGTGTATTTTTAAAGACAGACATCTGGTACAAGTAACGACTTTGCAGCAATGAGAGCCTCCTGCCTTGCTCTGGTTTGCGTTCAACGCTGTGGCAGTTTCGAAGACCTTGATGGCTGGGGCAGCTGCGCGCAGGAGGAGGAAGTCACAGAGGTTGGTGCAAAGAGTTTCGATCAGAAGGGAAAATTTTAAAAATAATGTCATAAGCTAATGCTGACACACGTGGAAAGAGCTTGGCAGAGTTACGTAAAGGATTGGTTGGTATGGTGTAGATTTCTATGCAAGGAAGGCTGGCTTGGGTTGGGTTTTTTTGGTGCCAAGTGTCTAGGAAAGAGAGAAGTGGAAGAGGACAGAAGGGTGAAGAGGATGAAGAGGATGAAGAAAGAGACAGAGAGTGTTAATGGTTTGGGCTCTTCAGAGATATGACTAGAAAATTAACCAACCTTTCAGATAATTTCCTAAACTAATCAGCCATTTCAGACAGATCATTACCTTTGCAGTCATTCTCTCTCTTCACAGACTGGCAGTGACACAAAAACTTCTGCATGGATTTTATTGAAGTTTGCTGAAATTGCTTGTGCCAAGTTAACTCCAAGTCTTTCAGGAAAACTGATATAGCCAACTGATGAAGCCAAGGGGGCGGGCTGCTCCCATGTGTTTCCCATTTCCTAGTCAGCATAAGCTGCAGCAGATACACAGAGAGCAGACAGAAATTATGCAGAGCATGTTTCAGCTTTGATGGTTGTACAGC
Organism: Gavia stellata; assembly: GCF_030936135.1. NCBI lineage: Eukaryota > Metazoa > Chordata > Aves > Gaviiformes > Gaviidae > Gavia > Gavia stellata. Next base: position 14,921,812 of record NC_082637.1, on the reverse strand, counting down.
TGGTTATTGGGACTACAGCTGTTGAAAGCTGAAGGCACTTCACTTCCCACTGCCCATCAGACAGGTGCTGACATCCCAGGGAATCTTACCTGAGAGACTGCACACTCATAACAGCACTGTTAGCATTTGTCTTCTAAGGTATCATCAGCTTAGCAAGAATTCATTAAACTTGGTGATTCTTAGATATTTCCTGCTGTGCTCAATGCCTATGCTCGTGCATTCTCCCATGCACCTGTGCTGCATTTCCCCTGGTGCCAAGGAACAAGCTGAGATCCATGTTTCTCCTTAGGCTACATCTTCTGTGAGAAGCTGCCTGCAAACTTTCTGCCAAGAAAACCTGGCAGAATCAAGGCCAGAAGAAGCACAACTAAGTCCCCTCTGGCCATTGTGCTCTGGGGAATTATGGAGGAAGGAATATGCATGTTACATATGTGTGTGCAGTATATGCGCACAGCAAGGGCTGGACAAGAGGAGTACTCATCCCAGGGCACTGCTCAGGGAGAGCGGAAGGGAAAAATTAGGCCAGAAACACCTCAGAAATTAGGTGGGCAAGCCATCCCTGCAGCAGCAGCTGCTGGGAGGGAGCCAGGGGAAGGAAGGGCTTTCAGGACCACAGGGCACTGCGGATCAAGTGTGTGTGCTTCCATATGGATGCAAGTGTTTTTATCATCCGGCCCAGGACACAGAACAAATGCTCTGTGTGAAAAATACACCTCTGAGTGCACCTCACAACGCATGTCCAAGCATCAGAAAACAGGTCCTCTCTCCCCTGCTCCCATCCTATAGACCTGTTCTCATCCGAGCTCATTTTGCAGAGAGGCTTCTTTTATGAGGCTGTCACCAATGAAGAGACACAGAGCTGCTGCTCATCTCTTAGGTGAGCTGTATTGCCCTCTGGAGAGGCTGTACCCTCCATGAACTACTGAAAAACCTATGGCAAATTGGATTCTCACTTGGGCACCCAAGCGGCCTGCCAAATGTTAGGTGAAGGGGGGCTAACCCTCAGTACCTCTCTCTCTCTCGGCCTCTTTCAGTGGGCTTTTCCCAAAATAAGGCAATGCCAAAGGGACAGAAGATGGTCCAAGAGTATCAATGTCAAGGATCTGTGTGTATGTCTACTCTACTTCCATTCCCATGGTCCCTCTCTCCCCAAAAAAACCACAGAAGAAACTAATCAAAAGCTGTAGCCTCCTTGGTACAAAGTGGGGAATGTGATAAGGGAGTGTTGGAATTCCCATAAAGAGAACAGAGATGAAGTGATGTGTTCAGAGGATACAGTACCAAACAGTTCTGTTGGTTTGGGGCTTCTTTTTCTTTGTTGTTCTGTTTGGTTGGGTTTTTGTTGTTTGGTGGTTTTTTTTTTTTTGGGGGGGGGGTGTTTGGTTTTTTTTTTAAATGATGACTTCCTTTTTTATTGCCAGCTGAGAGGTAAGTGCTGGAGCCATGAGAAGAGAGTGCCTGGTACCTGCACCCTGCAGGCGTGATCCAAGGAGTAGGTGCCCCCAGCTGCACACCCGCTGGCTGCCAGCACCCAGGCACAAGCCTTCATGGCCCTCATGAGAGCGTCACAGAAGACTAAAGACTGGGTGGCAGAGGAGGAGATAGATAGTAGGTTTTAGGCACAGAGGAAAACCTATGAAGAGAGGTTGAGAAGAGATGCAAGGGTCACTGATAGTGGGTAGCAGATGCTGCTTGCAGCACCTGGAGAGAGTGAAGCAGGTAAGGTTGCAGTATGGAAAGGCGAGAGCTGCCGTGGCCATCCTGACACGAACAGTCAGACAAGTGTGAAGGAGCACTGAAGGAACCAAATGTCACTGAAATTTTGACTGAGTCTGGGGCCAGAATTGGGCTTGTGTCCTGGGTTGTCAGAAAGTGAAGACTCTTTGATTTCAGGAACAGATAGTTTGATATCTTGGGAATGTCTCTGAATTAAGGAATCTGTTGATGTTTTGGGGTAACCTGACCACATTAAAAGCTACCTTGATTAAAGCCTCCCTGGATTTTTCCTCATGCGTTGTACTGTTCTGACATCTGACCCCATTCCTATAGCAAAGGACTGGGATTTTTTTCCTGAACAGACTATCTTGCCATATAGGTTCATCTCCCCTCTAAAAATGCAAGTTTGGCTTTAAACGTGCAAAGCAAAAAATAATTGATTCCTTGAACCAACAACCTTTAACAGCTCCCACCATTATATCACATGCTCTTCCTGAAGAGATCTGCCAGTTTCTCTGGCTCCTTTCTAAATGTCCCAGAAGAAAAATGCAAAGGCAAACACAATGAAGGAAGGCTGTGGGGAAACTCCCCTTTTACCCATTTCCAGAAAAGTGAATTCCTTAGGATCTTAGCTAATAATGATATAATCTTAACTCCTGCACAAGAGTGAATTTCTTCTTACAAAAATAAAGAATGTCTTCTTGTTTCCATTTCTCATTTCCATTCCCCCAGCAAAACCAGAAGTTCTCAAAAACCTGATACAGTGGCTCAGAGAGTACAAGTGAAATATTTTATGGAAAGAGTGATGTTGGGAAAGGATCTAAAAAGAGAGGGAGTGGGAATGAGGTGGTGACTTGACCTAAGGCAACAATAATTTGCCACAGGAAATAACTTTTGCACAAGCCTGCTGGAAGTATCCTTCACCGAGCAGCACCACAATGACTCTGGAAGCAACCAGTCCTTCAAGAAATTGTCACAATGAAGCCGATGGAAATATTGCTGGAGTAAGACCAGCATACATGGTTCCCAATATCGATTTTCTATTGACTTTCATGGACCTAAGACAGCAGATACTTGGAAACCTTTGTAGCAAATTTACCAACAATTATCCATGAAGCCTTGTAGCATCCTACCATCCCAAGATATACAACATGATATTTGATTTTTTTTTTAAGAAGCTGTGTTGCAAATTATAACATTTCTGACGTTTCTTTCCAGCCTAGAAATGAGTGATCGTATCTTTCCTGTGAATTTGGGATTCTTTCACACCTTCCCTCACTTACCTCTACATTCCTAAATGGCTGCATTCTATTTCAGTTTGCTGATTAATACTGTCTATTTTTTTTTTCCACTTCGCCTGCACAAGAGCGGTGTAAATATAACTTCATGCTGAGACATTTAAAGATCCAGGAACCAATTCAGCAAGAAGTTTGCATGTGTCTAAGTATGCTAATCATCCCTGGCTCAAAGTCAATGTTTCACTGCTTTGCTGAATTGAGATGCTAAACGTAATCTTTAGAGGAACTTCCTTGAAGATCACATACGTCATTGCACTTCAGAGTCTTACTAACTACGGAGAGCTCAGAGACATAGGCAAGAGAATGGTACAGTACCCCACGCTTTTCCTTGCTAAAGGAGATAGAGGTCTATGCACAATCCACGTAAAGACTTCACAAAAATCAAAGCAAAAGTGGCTGGCTCCTACTGAGTGACTTTAAAAGGAGCCTGGTATAAATAAAATGTGTCAGTTTGCATTTTTGTCTCAGATTACAGCCTCAAGTTTTCAGAACTTTTTTCCTAACTGCTGAAGAAGACTTTCAGATGGGTAAGTTCACAGCTCTATTAATCAGTATTATACCTATTTTACATGGGAGCTATTTCCTCTGAATTTGTAACAAGATGTAAGTCTTCTGCTCTGTGAAAGTATGTCCACAAATGTCTCTTTCTGAACACAGAAACCAAATAAATGTTTCTAATTTCAGGAACAGTGAAGTTTTCCCAATGCAAGCAAGCATGTTAAAGCATTACAAGCTGATGGTCATCACACATTATAGATGCTTTAGGTTAAAAAAAAAAAAAACCAACAAAAAAACCGCAAGCAAACACTGCCATATTTCCACATTCACAAGGCGAGAAAAAGTATCATTTAATTGTCTGTATATGATGAAGAACACATAAGCAAGGAGCAGAAGATTTATAGCCCAGTTGTTCTCATAACCAATCCCAATTACGATGTGTCTCTGCTCACTCTAACAGAAACATCTGCCTGACCGCCCAGGCTAGGGATAACCAGTGCTATCTGACATTCCAGTGGTTTACAAGGACAATGCAGTTACAGCTGCAAGTCTGCCATAAGCAAACAGCTGAATACTCTGCTGAATTTATCACAGTCATTCAGACTGCTGAGATGCTTCTTCCTATCCTTAGTAACAGGCTTGAAAGGGTTGTTCATCCCAGAGAAACAAGCTTCTCCTACATATCTCATAAAATTTGAGGTGTTTCAGCTTGGGGTTTTTTTTTTTAACCATCTTGGCCTGACAGAAGTTAAGTTTAAGAAGCCAATGAATACTTCTGAACATCCTTCCCTATTTCTTATGCTGACACGTGACAGCAGAATACAAATTCAGAAATACAGAAAAAACCCTTGGGAAAGAAAACCCAAATGGAAAAGCTCACTGCTTTTGCAAAATGTTGCTGCTTGTTCCAGTTGTCCCTCTGCACGGCTTGCTCCTCTTGGCTGCTTTCAGCACAGATCAGTGACCTTCAACCCTGACAAATATGTTTCCCTCATGCTTTTATGATCTCCTAATCTCTCAGAAGGTGACACATTCTGAGATTAAAGTAAATACACCGGGATCCCAATGGCAGCATACTACAGATGCAGCCGTGATGAATGCCAATTAAAACAGTAGCAGCATGTGGCAGCTGTTTACAATTACTTTTAATTAGCAAGTTTTAAACACTCTGTTATCAGGCTCCTCTTTGAAGTATGCAACTGGAATAGGTCCTGAGTTTGTCATTCCTTAGTCCTTTAAGTAGCTTTCTACTAGAGAGCTACTGCATGAAAGGCTTTAGCAGAAAAACTAAACTGCTAGTATTTCCCTGAAAAATGCCTCCTAAAGGATAAAGGAACTTCATCTATGGGGGAAATTTGGGTACAGGACACTGCCCAGATGAACTGTTAAACACAATTTGCCTATAGCATTCCCCATCACATGTTAAACTTTACTTATAAACATACAATTAAACAACACAAGCAGGTATCTACAATAAAGTTCTGCAAGTATCTACCCAAAGAGAAGAAAAGTTAAGGTTGCTTTTAAGCCCCATTTGCCACATCTCAGACCAATTTTAGAAACAGCGTGTCTTTTCTCCTTCTCGCACCCCAGCAAGAGAAGAGCCCCTGCTTGTTTCCATTGTGCAGGGAGGTCTGCCTGGAGCACGTGGAGACACGCTGGCTGCACCGATCCTGGGAAAATAAACACTGCCAGGGATGCTGCCAGGCCCAACCATCGATACTATCGCGCTGGGAGAACGGTCGCTGGCGTGCTGGGGCCCATGCCGTCCCAGGCAATCCCATTCCCACATGGGTGCAGGAGTCCACAGGGACCAGGAGCCACCCCCAAGACTCTGTGCATGCAGCCACCCTCTCTGGGAGGGAGCAGGAAGGATGTGGTCGAACAGCAGCAGTTAGCCCCCAGGCTGAAGAACAGACCTTGGCACTGGCTCACAATAACTCTAATAAAAACAGCAATTAGGGCCAGCTTTAACTAGATTGCTTGAGCAATGCAGGTAGTCTGGGCTCCAGCACAGGCTGGGCACCTGACCAAATCCTCTTGGACCCCAACAGACCTCCACTGCTCAGGGGGCATCTGTGCTGCCACATTTTCACTCTGGTTCTTATGTAAATTAAGGTCTCACCCTTTGCCCAGCAGTTAAGTCACGATAATACACGTACCTCGGGATGAAGGAACGGCACGTCCAGCGTTGGATGCCAGTACAGAGCAGAATGGCCACCCATTGCCCCAAAACACATAAATTCATACCAACCTTAATCATCTTCAATCAAAGGAAGAGAATGAATGCTCAAAACTGAGTTTCATGCAATGGCCCAATCCTGCAGGGACCTCTTGCAGGTCCAGGATGACCAAAGGCATTCGACATCACGCAGGATCAGGCAGCTGTAGGCCAAAACACAACCGCTTCCCCAGGCGTGCAGCCGCTCAGCACGTTTGCCTGGTACTCAGATGACTTCCAAGGGCACTTGCTTCAACACAGCGCAATCTCTTCTAACACCAAAGAAACAACTGCTTATTGCCTGAGCAGTCATACTGCAACTAGGAAATCATGTTTCATATTTCAAAGGTAACTTAGAAATTACAATATGGAGCACTTGACATCTTAAAAGATCTATACATCATGTTGACACATGTAAACAAAAAATGAGACCATACTGCATAATGTCAAGCAGCTTTTTAGCTTGTTTTAAAAGAGGCAACCTTTACAACGTAAAGACACACTTTATTTCGGTCTGAATGGGTCATTTTTCTCTGTTTTTTTTCCTGGCAGCAGAAATGCTTTTTTCTCTTCACCAAAAAAAGTTTTCTCTCAAGCAGCTCCTAAACACTTGTGCTTAAAACTTTATTATCCCTATAGAAAAAATATAATAAATTCTTAAGTTTTTGTAGCGTTTATAATCTTGTAATAGACGTATGGAGATTCTCCAACAGCTACTTTAGTTTCCACGAAGCAACAGTGTGCAGGGCCCTCAGTAACCCTCCTTACAAAGAGACTTGCAACAGCAGTGCAGGGAGAGGCAGGTACATTATTTTTGTGATTAAGAAGCAGCAGGTTTACTTCCCATTTATTTCGACCATCCTATTAGTGCAGCTAAGACATCTGCATCACATTTCCTTTTGCTATGGTTCACGTGAGCTAAATAATGCGTATGTTAAAAACTGGGCTTTCAGTGGCTTTTAATAGCAAGGAAAAATAAACTCCTGCAGTATCACAGATACACAATCTCTGTCTTGGCTTCATTACCTGACGTTATTTAAAGAAAATGAGTGGCTTTGCACTGACAAAACCCAGGCAAAGGAATAATGCATTGAGCTCATTTCATCCCATATGTGCAGTAAAGGTTTCGTTAATGGTCTTTTAGTTAAAATACTAGTACTCCATCTTACTGCATGTTAACAGGGTAACCAAGACATTCATTTCAACAAGTCTCAGTCCCTGGCTTCTAACAGAGGCACCACGTTGCATCCATTCCTCTAACCTTTCTGTCTGCTGTGTTCAGGCTGGGAGCCGGGAATGGCTTTTTGTGCATACGGCACTTGGTGCACACAGCACTTTGTGCATATGGCACTTGCATCCATCACCCATCTCATAACTACGTGTAAATAACTTTGTGGCAGAGGTAGCACAACCTGAATGGTACCACTGAGGCAACAAACCACTACTTCTTGTAATGCCTTCTCTTGTCCCCTTCTGGCGTGCACATACATATAAACAGATGCATTTATCAGATGCCTGTGTCTTTATTGTACAGATACCATATACCCTGATTCTTTTTAACAGATTGTTCTGTCATTGTTCCACCCATTTGTCGTTGTCTGTAAAGAGGCTGCACTTCAGAAACTTTTGTTCCAGGTGCCTATCACTGGGTTGTCTGTACTGAAAAAAAGTTAAGATGACTTTTAAGTGACTGCTGAGGCATAATACTGTTTCAAATTTATAATGGGAGATAACTTTTGGAGAGTATTTTACTCTGCTGTTCTTATTAGAAATCTCTTTTGTGCAAATTAGACTTTCCCCAAATGGCACAGTTACGAAAATAGCCTGAAATTTAAAAAAATCTAATAAAGTAACTCATCCAGACATTATTTCTGAGTTGCAGATCTGTTGCTCCTGTAGAGAGGGGGACACATTACCGAAGAAGGCTGCCCCCTTCATCACAAATGCCCCATTTAGTGGAAGATAGTTGCGAAATTTCCCCTCAGCAGGCAGATGACTGCGGTGACAGAAAAGCTGTGCTGCCCAATGGGATTCATGAGGAGGTTCGCGTTCGTCTCTCTGTCTTGTCATCGGGTGGAAATTTAGAAGATGCCTCCTGCAGAAATATTTGTCCTGGCAGCCTGTCCAGATGACATTAGCAGACCCCTCTAAATTTCCAATAAACACATGTTAAAAATCTTCACTGCTCTGACTGCGGAGGCACAGGAATTGCACCTCACTCCCATCACACCCAGTGAGGTGACTGTGACTGCCTCTACAGACCTACAGCCTCTGGGCTGAGATCTCCTCCAGAACCGGGTGCTTGGAGGATTCTGCACATTTCACAGCAATGAAGAACAGCAAACAAGTGTTATTGGCGTGCACACGCCTGGCTCTGCAGTCTGCACCTGAGGTCCTCATCCTACTTCCTAGCCAAGGGGTGGAGAGAGAGCGCAAGGGGTGCAGCAAGGGCTGCGCCGAAAGCCCAGGACAGGCAGCAAGAGCTGGTCCCACCTCCCACTGTGGAGCCTGGGCTGCCTGGGGCATACACAGGGGAATGGGGCAGAGGGGAGGAGAAGGGAAAGGGAGAGGGAGAGGGAGAGGGAGAGGGAGAGGGAGAGGGAGAGGGAGAGGGAAAGGGAAAGGGAAAGGGAAAAGGGAAGGGGAAGGGGAAGGGGAAGGGGAAGGGGAAGGGGAAGGGGAAGGGGAAGGCGAAGGGGAAGGGGAAGGGAAAGGGGAAGGGGAAGGGAAAGGGAAAGGGGAAGGGGGGGGAAGGAAAAGAGAAAGAGAAAAGGAAAGGGAAAGGGAAAAGGAAAAGGAAAGGGAAAGGGAAAGGGAAAGGGAAAGGGGGAGAGAAAGGGAAAAAGAGAGGGAAAGGGAAAGGGAGAGGGAGAGGGAGAGGGAAAGGGGGGTACAGTAGACGAGGTGCCCAGAAAGGCAGAGTCGGAGAACGCAGCCCACGGTGCCGCTGGCGGTGGCAGTGCCCGGGCGGGACGAGGCGCGGCGCGGCCCCCCCTCCCCGCCCTGCCGGACCCTCCGGCAGCAGCCGTGGCCGCCACCGCCGCAGCAGGCAGCCGCGCCCGCGGCGGGGCCGGGCCCGGGCAGCGGTCACCGGCGGGGCTGCGCGGGGGCTGCTCGCCTTTCCCGGGAGAGAGGGACGAGCGGGTGCGCACACGTGTGAGTGCACAACCATAACCACACACATACACGCGGCCGGGGGGGAGCATGGAAACAAACCCGCAGCCAGGTTATAACTTTCGTGGCAGCTCTGCCACCGGCCCGGCCCGGTCCGGCCGTGCCGGGCGCGGGTGCCTCCGTCCCCGCAGCTCCGGTGCTCGGCGCTGTACCGGCGCGGCGCGCTCCGGGAGCGATCTGGTCTCCTGGGCGTTTCGCTGCTCCATCCCATACTCCAGCGCCTCTCCCCCCACCCCCCACCCCCCAAAAAAAATATATCCAAAGGCAAAAAATACATTAAAAAAAGCAGCGGCGCAGGGCGGACGGAGCGGTCTGCTGGCCGCCGCACAAGCCCTGCGCGCTCCCCCGCCGCCCGCCCGGGCTGCGCCGCGTTAATTTCATAGCACCGGCGACATGAGGACCTCATACCTCCGGACAACTGGGTGAGTCATAAATACACGGCGCAGGGCTGAAAGCCGAGGCTGTTTACAGCGGCTTTGCAGCGGCCTCCGGCGAGTCAAACCGCCGTCCCCCGCGCAGGGGCCGGGCTGCGCGCAGGGGCGCCGCAGCGCAGCGCAGCGCAGCGCGGCATCCGGCGGCGGAGCCGCGCCGGCGGCACCTGCGGCCGGCCAGGGGCGAGGAGGGGGCGGCCTCCCCGCCGCCGCCCGTCGGTCCGTCCGCGGCGGCGGGCGGCCGGCAGCGGGAGCGCGGAGGAGCGGCGCTGGGGAGGGACGCGGTGTTGGGTTACCCCGGCCCGGCCCGGCCCGGCCCCGCCGCCGCCGCGGGGCCAGCGGGTGCCGCGGGGCTGCGCCGGCGGCCGCGCAGCCCACGGTATGTCGGGCCGGTGACTTCAGCCGGGAGATATTTGGAGGCTCCGCGGGGTCCGGTGCGGGGGGCCAGCGTGTGTTTGGGTCTGAAAGCGAATCAGCGGAGGGCGCGTCACTGCCAAAGGGCCCTATAAATCCATCTGCGGCGCCGAGTCGCCCTGGCAAAGCCCCCGCGTCCGCGCGTCCGGCTCCGCGCTCCCCTCCGCCCGCGGGTGCGGCGCCCCCCGCGCCTCGCCCAGCCCCGCGCCTCCGCCCGCACAGCCCCGCCGGCGCCCGGGGAGCCGGGCGCGCCCAGGCCCAGCCGGGGCAGCCGGAGCGGGCGCTGCCCGGCACCGGCCCGGCCTCCCGCCGCTCCCGCCACGCTCCCCGCTTGGATCTAAGCTTTCGCCGCGACGGGACCCCCGATCTGGAGGAGGAAGGCTCGCTGCTGCTGCCGCTGCTGCTGCTGCTGCTGCTGCTGCTACCGGCTCTACAAATCCCAGCGCCGGCCTCTGATTCTCCCAGCAGGCTGAGGGGGGTGGTTTGGTGGTTTTTTTTGTTTGTTTTTTAATATTTTTTATTTTTCCCTCCCCTCCTCAGCTGGGGTGTTTTTTTCTCGTGGGTTTTTTTTTTTTTTTTTCCTTTTTCCTTCCCGCCGTTGCGTGCGTGTCCGAGCGGTGCGCGGCTCCCCGCGGTGCTGGACCAGCTGGCGTTACAGGAGCCCTGATGTCTTCATCTGACTCCCCGCAGTTGTTGATGGAGTGTCTTTCTCAGATTTCCAGGCAGGGTCCCAAGAGCAGCACCCAGAGCCAGCTCCCGCTGCCAGGAGGCGCTCCCCGCGGCTCGGGCCGCTACCGCCGCTGCTGAGCGCGGCTCCGGGGCCGGAGCGGGCAGAGACCCCCGCGGCGCCGCTCCTGCCGCGGCCACAGCACCTGCGGCGGCGGCGGCGGCGGGGGAGGCCGCCGGGGCTTGTGCTGGCGGCTCCCCTCTGCCTCCATCCAGACTTACGACCGTGCCCCCCCTCCTCCATACGTCTCCCCCCCTCCGCGCAAAGAGGGTCCCGGCGGTCGGACCCCGACCTGGCCCACATGCATCGCCTGTCCGGCCGCTCGGCTCCCCGGCGTTAATGTCCATCTCGGGTCCGACGAGACCAGCTGAGAGGTGAGGGCGAGGCGGGGGCCGCGGCGGGGCGGGTGGGCCGCGGCGGGCACCCTCCCCGGGGGCACAGGGCCGCCGCGCAGCCCCCCCGGACCGGCGAGGTGTGAAGGCAGCGGCCGGCGGGCAAAGCGCGCACCGGGCGGCGGGTGGCGGCGGGCCCCGGGCGGCAGCCGCGCCCCGAGCCCCGCCGCGGGAGCCGGGGCCGCCGCGGGTCCCCCCGGCGGGGCTGCGCCCCCCGGGCCGGGCACTGCCCTGTGCCGCCGCCCGGGCCGGGCCGAACCGGGCTGGGGGCAGCTGTCATCCCCGGGCGGCGGGCACCGGGAGCGTGCCGTGGCGGGCTGCGGGCGGGGCGACCGGGGAGCGAGGGGGAGAGAAGAAAGAGAGAAAGGGAAGGGAAAGGGAGAAGAGAAGGGAAGGGAGAGAAGGGAGAAGAGAAGGGAAGGGAGAGAAGAGAGAAGGAAAGGGAAAGGACAAGGGAAAAGAAAGAGGAACAGGAAAAGAAAGAGAAGTGGAGGAGGAGAAGGAAATGCAGAGACAGAAATGAAGGAGAGGAAAACATGAAAGGGAAACCGGAAGGAAGGGGAAGCGAAAAGGAGAGGAAAATGAAAGGAAAGGGAGATGGAAGCAAAGAGGAAAGGGAAAAGGAAAGGGGAAAGAGAAAAGGAAGGAAAAAGGAAATATTGAAACAAGGGCAAAGGGACACGGGAAGAGAAGGGGAAAAGGAAAGAAGAAAGGGAGAGGGGAAAGGAAGGGAAAAAGGAAGAGGATAGGGAAAGGAAAGGTGACAACTGAAGAGGAAAGGAAAGAGGAGAGAGAAGAGGACAGAAGAATGGAAAGAAAAAGAGGAAAAGGAAAGAGAACTGGCAAGGGGATAGGAAAGGGAAAAGAGGAAAAAAAAGAGGAAAGGGGAAAGGAAAGAGGAAAAGGGAAAGGGAAAAGGAGAGGAGAGGAGAAGGAGAAGAGAGGGAAAGGGAAAGGAAAGTTTGCCAGTAGCACAACAAATCTATGCAGCCCTGCACCCTGGTTCAGCCCAGTCCACCCTGGCCCAGCCTGGGGACAGGTGCCCTGGAGGAGGACAAGCACTAGGTGACCTGCCTGCCAGCACAGGGACACGGTCACACCCCCATGTCCCTGGGCACAGGCTCCTGGGACCTGCCTGCCCGCATCCCCCAAAGCAGCTCGCTTGGGCATAGAAAGGCTGGAGGCCATCCTGTACCTCCCTCTCCCACACCTCTCACTGGGGAGAGCCCACCTCCCTTGCTCTGGGAGGCAGTAGGGGTGGGAGGCTGAGCTGGGCAGAGGTTGTTTCCCCCTGCTCTGACCCCGGGCCTGACCAGGGTGGGCGAGGCTGATCTGGGGTGTGAGGCTGCCCGGCTTTGTCTCAGGGATGGAAGGGAGTGGGCAGGACTGGGGGAGCCCAGCAGCTGGGGTCTAACCCTGCCTCTTCTCTCTGCCAGGGGCCTGTGTTGGAAGGAGATCTAAGATGAAGTTATGGGATGTTGTAGCTGTCTGCGTGGTGCTGCTCAACACGGTCTCCACCTCGCCCCTGCCCACCGGTAAGACGCCTCCCAAGGGGCCCCCTTCAGTGGTAGAGGGGCCTGAAGATGATCTCTCCCCCATCAGCCTGCTGCCTCCCTATGCTGTGCACAGTGACTGTAAGAAACATTCCCCTTTGTAGCCACTGCTGTCTGTCTTGCTAAGCCCGCTCCCCTTTGCTTAGGCATCAGGGTGAGGAAAGGACCTGCCCCCACTTTCTGCCCCTGCTTCTCCCTCAGGCAGGGCCACTGGCTCTTGTCTGGCTCCAGCAGTTCCAAACCAAGTCATCCTCCAAAGCCTGGGGTTGGCAATTGCAGTGGCAATGCCTCCTTTACCCCTCCCCTCCAGCCTTACCTTCCTGGCAGTCGTAAGATCCCTTTGGTTGAAAAACCTGGAGAGGTGGGAAAGTTAGTTGTATGCAGAGGAGCTGAGAGGAGGACCAGGTACATACACCTCGCAGTGCAGGCACTGAAACTCCTTCCCCACTGCTTCAACCTCCTCTCCCTGCTCAGGCCTGCCAATGCAATTATTCACTGTCTGTAGTGGGCGCAAGTCCTGACGGAGATTGGGCTCCATGGTGGGAGGCACTGTACGCATCCTGGAGTGCTGCTGAGTTTCATTAAATCCTCTTTGGACCCTGATCCCAAAATTAGTGTGTCCACATGGAAATTTACAGAAGAGTAGTGTTGGCAGGGTTAGGAGCTTGATGCAGAGCAATCCATATGAACCAGCTCACAGTAAGGCAGCTTACAATCCAAATGAGAGATAATAATAATGCCTTGCTAATAATAGGTCTCCTACAGTAGCAGATACAGGATTTTCACAGTGGTGTGTGTGTTATGCTAACTCTGGTGGCTTTTTAAAGTGAGAGTGAATATGACTCAGTAAGAAGTGGCAAAATACTCACGTGAATTGTGGAGATGTTAACTTAGCAAAGGCACAGATGCTGCTTGGAGGTTGCTCCCTTTGCCCTTGCTCAACCCTCTCTGTATAGCTTGTTGCAGGGTGCAAACAGTATCCAGTAATTGGGATTCATTTTTATCTCCTTATCTGGAGGCACATCCTTTCCCTGTGCCTGCCGCAGCTCCAGCCACGGGCAGCCCCGCTCTGGTTTCTCCGGGAGCAGCCGGGCTAATGCAGCGTGGAGGCACAGAGTGGGGAATCATGTGCCGTGACACCGCTTTCATCCCCTCCCCAACACCCATCTCCTCTTCCACACACACATCTATGTCCTTCCCCATTTAGTCTTCCCTCTTTCCTTCTCTTGCTTGTGTTTCCCCCCTGCTGGAATCTTGCCTAGGCTGCCGCCTCCGCGCGTCCCAGCCTGGGCTCCTGCTGATCGCAGACCGGCAGCCCCTGACGTCCTTTCAGCCCCTCCACGCAGGGAGGTCGGCCAAAAGTGCTTCCTCCCAGGGCTCCAGCCTGCCAGGGCTGTGGGGCCATCGCACACGGTGATCTCCGCTTCGAGCTGCATGGCGGGATAGGTACTGTCCTACAAAAGGCAGCGATCAGCTTTTCAGGCCACTGTGCTGGTCCCCTCTGCACAGGTTTGCTGCAGCACCGGTGGCAAGAAGAGCACTGGGGGGAAAGCGGCGCCAGTCAGTTTGTAGCTCCAGCAGAAGCTGCAGGGTGGGAAAGCATTGATGCTCCACCTTCCCAGTGTGCCATCTTGTATCTTGAAGCTTACTTCTGGGAATACGGTTCCCGATGAGCTAGTTTTTCTGCAGCAGCTCAAGGGGACAGGCAGCAGTAGCAGTCTTGTCTGTCCCTAATGTCCAAAACTTCTCATTGTTGCCTCTTCTTTCAGTGGATTGGGTAAACAAGAAGTGCAAGGAAAGACAACCTGTGTTTTACCTGAGCTGTGGTAGTATCAATAGACAGCCTCTTCCAGATATCTTTGTTTCCAGGGTACAGACGTAGGCTTTGCCAAGCAGATCTGGGTCGCAGGTTATTGCCCAGGATAGTCACTTGAGAAAGGGCTTATAGTTTGGTCTCAAACTCTTAACCCTGCGGATCACAAATAGATGGGCCTGGCTGCAAGGGGAAAGTAAGCAGTGCTGTTCTTCACAACAGAAATTGGGGAAAACCCAGGGAGTTCCCGTGGTCTTTGCACAGCAGCGGTTTACGCAGCACCCATGCCCAAAAAGTCAGAAACTCTTCTCTCCACTACGTTGCCAAGTCAGATGAGTCAGGGGAGACCTGGAGAAAGGCAACAGTAGGAGAGCAGTGAAATGCTTTGATCCACTTTTACACCGGTTCTAGTTGATTTAAAAGTGTGTGGTGTCTGGAGAGCAGCCTGCAAACACAGAGCCCCCGAGTCTGCACATCGCTGCCTTCCCGCTCCAGCAGCACTTTGTTCGAGTCACCACCATCAGTGTCCTTGACATATTTCTTTGTCTCCGCTTACCATTTGGTGGCACACACCCTTGAACACACGAAAGACATCATAGAACGATGTACACAAGAGGAGTCACGTCTACACCATGTAGACTTCCCTCTCCTCTTCGAGGTTTCTCTTACGAGAAGAGGACTGTGTGCCACGAGCATGCAGGCGTGCCTGCAGCTCCCCGGTTCATCTGCTGGTGGACCTGCCATGTATAAATATCTCTGTGGATATTGTTGGTCAGCTGCTTCGCTGAGGGCCTTTGCAGGAGGCAGCTCACAAAGCAGTGGGAGCGTCGTCATCACCCACTTTGGCTCATCTGTGTAGGTCAGTGTGTGGGCACCGAGCAGGACTGTGTGCGGTATGCGTTCAAAGAGGGGTGCACTGCTCTCCCCTAAAGTGATCCCCGTGCAGGCCAAACACCTTGCTGGAGCACCGATCTGTTTTGTCAGGCCCTTGACACCTTTTTGTGTTCTCATTTGATGGGACTGCTTTCTCTGCAAAGTGCTCTGAGGTCACCTGATGTTACCCCATCCTTTTCAGATCGGCTCAAAACCTTCCTTCGTTCCAGCCTACAGGCAAGGTCCTAACCTCCCGGGCTGATCAGGTGTAATGTGCTGACCTTTGCTGTTCAGGGCAGTAATTAGAGATGGCAGAGGGTGTTGGCAATTGCAGTCATCTGCATTTTTTAGTGGCTGGAGTGAGAGTAGCCTCCATAAATGCAGTGCATTTGAGATGAATCCAGGGTTCATAGGTGTTTTAGGCATCAGTGTTCATGGGATAGCTCATTTCACACAAAGAAGAGTAGCTGTGGAGTTTGTAAGGTTAGAAAACCCTTTCTTTGTTTCCCTCATGCTACAGACTGCTGGGGGAAGGACAGAACTAGCTTAAATAGCAGCTAAGAACAGAACAAATACAAGCCAAATTATTATAAACTAAGTCAGCAGCTTCAGAAGCATGACAGTGCAGATGGAGCCAAACACTTGGTTTGACTTATATGCAGTTCCCAGCAAATACATTTTGTAACTACTTGCTGCTGCATGGCCATAATCAACATCTATGTGAGGACTGGAGTATCCTAAGATCCAGGATAGGATATATAGTCTTTTGATCAAGTGAACATCTTTAGTAAGAACTAGTGGTAAGCATGTAGAATTAAATGAAAAATCTCACCATGGGCTTTTCTGTCCTAATAGGAGGAAAAGGTGGTTTTTTGCATTACAACATCTGAGTTACTCAATGGCCACTGGACGGTCATTTGTTGCTGGAGCTCCTTTGGTATGTTTGCTAGGCTATAACACACCGTGGTATTTGTGCATCATACCTCTGTTAAAAATTCTTCATACCCCTGCTAAGGGGTATTTAATGTTAAGTTACCGCATTTAGCTGCAACATTATCAACATGGAAAGTATCCAGAATAAACAGTAATGTTGTAGGGCTCTTTAAGGCAAAATCAGCATTAAATTATACTTGCAGCTGACCGCATTTCCTTCCCTACAATATTTATTAGGCACATTCAGTGTTAAGAACCAGAACTCTCATGTTTCTGTCCAGGCTTTCAATGCACCTCAATACGCCTACGGTGTGGCATATGCACTTTAGTCTAAGATGTCCAGAAGCTACAGAGGTAACCTGCCCATGCACAGTAAATCCAATGCATCCGAGAGGTGTCTGCCACACCGAGAAGGTGCCACACTGCCTTGCATGATCTGTGTGTATCCAGCACAGCCAGTGCATCCAGCCAGTCTCAGACCGAGTGTGCCTGTGTCCCTGGGCCAGCATATGTATAATAAAGTTTGTTTGCATGGGCATGCCCAGGTTATCTAGGCATTTAGAAATCTCAAGCATTCAAGTTTGCCCATTCATGGGCAAAATTCTAGAAAAGGAAGGAACAGGACACATCTGATTAAATCCAGATGCATGTAGCCCTAGAAGCTGATTTCTTCGCAGTCTCAGGTATAAATACTGAATATACTACTGTGAAGGGTATTCTGGGACTTAAGGAGGAAAGGACTGAAGTGCAAGAGAATACAGTTTTATTCTCATTTTAAGAGTTATCCTTTGTTTAAAGTTTTATGGTTTTGCTGCTTTTCAATTTAGGGACCTCAAAAATTTCCCAGTGGAAGTGTGGATCCTTTTAGATGTTTTGAAGGTGTGGGTTGCTAGATAACGTACCTGAACATGCTTTTCTCGGTCACCTTTCGTAGGCTTCTTCAAAATATTTTAGAAATCCCCGTGTTCAGGGTCTGCCGACAACAAGCTGCAAAACCATTCTTGAAAGGCTGAAGAATTCAGCTGTGTAGTGGCCACTGATGATTTGATGAGGGAGGCATTATTTGTCCACTAGAAGAGGATCCTCAGATTGATAGGTTCTAATGTCTTCGTAAATGATACTATTCCTGATTAGAACTGCATAAAATAGGTTTAAGATATTTAAAGTTACAGAGGCTGAGAGAAGCCATTGGAGTCATCAAGTCCCTTCCCCACAACTGCAGATGGTCAGGGATGGACATCTAGTGCAAATATCCAGTCCTCATCCCCCACACACACTACCAAGCAACTGCAACTTAAAACTTGTAGTACATAGGCCAAACCCCACGTAACTACACTTGTTGTGGATTCTCATACTTCTGAGGTAATAAGTTAACGACAAGTAATAAATGAGGAATACTAAATATTGCTGCATAACCATGTTATGGCTCATCAGACATCTAGATAGGCCACTGCCACATTAGTGCTGGTAGAGTGATTGATACTGCAGAATGGTCATTTTTGACAAAACCAGCTATAGTTTCTGATCAAGTAATATTTGGTAAGGGAAACCAAAGGCAGGATTTCAATGATTCTTGGAAATCCAGTCCTGATTACAAAGAGAAGGAAAATAGAATCAAAAGTATTTATTTGAGACAGGTACAAAGAAAGCATTAAGACACAAAATATACATTAGAGTATGTCTATTTTTAAGATCAAGGACAGAAAATTTATTATGTGAGGAATTTCAAATATCAGCATTCTTTCTAAGGAATAAAGCCAATTGTATGACTTAGCAGATATGTATGTATTGGCTGTATGTATTGGTACAGCACTTGACTTGAAGTCAGTGGGACTTGTACAAATGCTTTAATGATTATTGAACAGGAATAGTCTTCAAAAGAAGCAAACACTGAAATCAAAATACTTGTTTTCCTGTGTTGGGGCCAGGCAGTGTTACAGCAGTATGCCAAAATTTCTCAGGTGGCCATGTTTTTAGAGGCAAGCTGGTCATGTCCCCTTTAACTAACAAGCTACATACAGACATCTGGACTACCTCTGCTCCCATCCCAAGCGTGTAAGATTTCTTTGGCAAAACCAGCGGTTACTCAGGAAATTTCTTACAGGGAGGTGTGGATCCAGCATAGCAGCTGGGAAGGAGATTGCTCTTCTGAGCACACACCAGCGCTGGCTGGCAGGCCATGGTCCACACATCCCAACATGAGACCTTCTGCAGTGGAGCACATAGCACCTGCCCTAGACCCAGGGACTGATTATTATAATAATTTTCCAAACTGCAATATTAAAACTTTTTGTATCATCGGTCTTATTGTAAACACATTGAAATGCAGTTAGTGAAAGCAACAGTGGAAGAACATGTATTATTTATAGGTCAGATCAAAATCTGATAGCAGCAGAGATTGCCACAGGAGGGGCATCAGCCATGGTTTTGCCCGGACAACTCTGCTTTACTGTCCCAGGGAAGAGACTGGGATAGGGTCCCTTCCTGCTACTTTGCTGCCTGTGCTTTCTGCTTGGTAACACCCCTAAAACCCAACGGGAGATGCACTGTAAGAGCACAGGCAGCCCGGGAACAGTTCCTGTTACTTATTTAGGAATGCTGTTCCCATTCAGTGAGCTGGCACTAAAGTAGGGCAGGGTGACCGATGTGGGGTTTTACTGATGTCAGGTAAGGGCCGGGCTGGATCAATTCTGCACTAGGGATGCTAAAGAGAATTTATTTTTATTACCAACAGTATTTCTTCTATTAAAGTCTCAGTGCTGTGCCTGTTAGCTCTGCGTTAGCTCTGTTAGCAAGCGTTCTTGCTAGTAGAGGTCACAGGTTTCGGGTCCCACTCGTACATACTCATTTGAGGCTCTCGCAGGGTCGGGACAGAATCAAATATTAAGTGTAAACCCTGGCTTTACTGGGAAGCTGGATATTTACTTAGCATGGTATGGATTTGGAGGGGTACAAGGCCTTAGCGAGGAGACAACAGGCAGGTATGTGCCTTCAGGCAGGGCACTGCCACTTTTTCTTTTTTCCCCTTTTACACTCTTTATGCCGTAACTTCTTCAGCTTCAGAGACTGCTTCGTGGGTGCTCGAGTACCCACACAGCCTCATACAATAAGGCCCTGGTGCAGACAGGCTGCTGGCAGCTGCTGCAGGGGCTGTCACAAAACCTCAAGAGCAACCACTGAAAAGCTGTCTGCTCCTCAGTGCCTCGGAGCTGGTTTTCCAAAGCTCTGAATCAGAGGCAAGAACACATCCTCCTGCTGCTCCTTTGCTCCTTGACTGCCAGATGAGACACTCCTTTGCCCACCCCAGAGAGACCGGAGGAGGGCCCTGGTCCTGGGTGCCAGCCCAAAGTCAGGCAGGATCTTGTGAACAACCCTGCCTGGACCGGCTGAAGAACAAGAAACTTGTGGACAGGGGTTGTGGTTTAACCCCAGCCGGCAACTAACCACCATGCAGCCGCTCGCTCACTCCCCCCAGGTGGGGTGGGGGAGAGAATCAGAAGAGTAGAAGTGAGAAAACTCGTGGGTTGAGATAAAGACAGTTTAATAGGTAGAGCAAAAGCCGCACACGCAAGCAAAGCAAAAGAAGGAATTCATTCACCACTTCCCATGGGCAGGCAGGTGTTCAGCCATCTCCAGGAAAGCAGGGCTCCATCACGTGTAACGGTTACTTGGGAAGACAAACACCATCACTCCGAATGTCCCCCCCTTCCTTCTTCTTCCCCCAGCTTTATACGCTGAGCATGACATCATATGGTATGGAATATCCCTTTGGTCAGTCGGGGTCAGCTGTCCCGGCTGTGTCCCCTCCCAACTCCTTGTGCACCCCCAGCCTACTCACTGGTGGGGTGGGGTGAGGAGCAGAAAAGGCCTTGACTCTGTGTAAGCACTGCTCAGCAGTAACTAAAACATCCCTGTGTTACCAACACTGTTCTCCGCACAAATCCAAGACACAGCCCCATACTAGCTGCTATGAAGAAAGTTAACTCTATCCCAGCCAAAACCAGCACAACAGGTCAGCTCACGAGGCAGCTTCCTTTACTTCACCCAGTTCATCCCACCTTGCTGTTTCCCCCTGCCCTCAGGGAATTCCCCCAGCTGGCTGCAATTACCATGTCCTGTTGTTTCTCCCCTTTCTTCCCCTGGTGGGAACCAGCGTTTCATACCTGTGAGAAAGCAGGCAAAGGATGCAAGGGGAGGCACTGCCAAGCACGGCAGCGTGAAAATACAAAGTAGTCTGCAGATTTGCTGTTATGGCCAACACATGGGAAGCGGCAGGGTTAGCAAGTGAGCTACAAACACAAAACTTGGCGGCTCCATCAGGAGCAAGCACACCAGGAAGGTTGACCCTGTGCCTTTTTCCCGTGCTGCCTTATCGTACCTGACTGGCCTGAGTGGCCCCGGAGTCATCCTCCAGGTTACTTAGCACTTTACCTTGATGAGAGACAAGTGACACCGGTGAGAGGCTCCATTTCTCAGGGCTCTCTGAGTCGGAGGGGAGGTTGTAGCATGTCCTGGGAACTGACAAGGCGGGGAGTGAGGTAGTGAACCAGAACTGTATTAAACATTTAAAGATGAGCTGACCCTGGGGTGTTTGGTGCTCTGTTTCCTAATGGACACAACCGACTAGTTTCCATTTCACTCTTAGCCCCATGGATTTTCATGCAAGGCACGAAAGCAAAGTCATGCCTCATAGAGGCGATATTTTAATTGTTTAAATCCTGAAAACCTTTCAGGATAACTGTTTTAACACCTGCCTTTGCTTTGATGCCTGCATGATAGGCTTTGTTTTTCATGAAAAATGCTTACTTTTCAACAAAATAAATGGCTTATCCCCACCACAGTTGATGCTTTTTTACTCTGCAAAGCAGAATGATCATCACATTAGTAATTTTAACCTTGCTAAGGCCACATTTCCACAAACAGGTTACTCCGAGGATCTCCTAAAGTACACCTTTGTGGTGTGAGATGGAGGGATTCTGTGTTCAGACAGGGCATGTCCACTAAAATAAGTACCTGAAAACACTACTGTAAAGCAAGCTAAATACAAAAATAATTAATGAATAAATGGTATACCAGAGTAATCTTCATAAGCAACAAAAAAGTGAGGATGATTCGTTGCAGTCACTATTAGAGGCACATAAATTGTCTATTTCCCACTAGCAAATGATCTAAGAAGAAACGTCTTTGTGAGTATAACTTTGGAGGAAACTTAAAAAATAACCAGGGAAGAAAGGAAATTAAAATATTTTAGTTATGAAGGGCCCAGATTAAAGTACCAGAACTGTTTTTGAAAAAGGGCCGTTTGATCCTAACACAGATCTGGATCTGAATCTTCTAAATAATGCTTCCCATTATAATGAGCTGGATTAACCCCCTTGAACTTTGAAATCGTGCTTTAAACTAGAATGCTGCTGTTTGAACTTTGCTGTGCTTAAGTGAAATATCCTGGTAATTTTATTAAATGTTTGGCCTGACGTTTTGATGTAGTAGCTATACACTGCCACAAATGCATGCATAAAAGCTGCAGTGTAAAACAAAAAATCTAATTTTATCATTTTTAGTATACCTTATGTGACTTCTATTACATCCCTTTAACTCAGGATATGCAAAGTGCCAAATGATGCTGCAGTGATGTGATTACATTTTCCCAAGATCAGTATGGAAAATGATTCTATAAAGTACAAACAGTTTCAAATAACTTAAAATGTCAAGTTTTATGAGATTTAAAAAAAAAAAAAAAAGGAAAACCCACTTATATAAATTATTGTTTTGCAATTAATAGAATTTAAGCTTTTCTTGTAAACCGTAATAAACAGCATGGTCCGAAGCAACTGTAGTTAGCCTTTTAAATCTGTAACCAGGCACCAAAATGAGTAACTGGATTTTTTCCTCAAAAGCTGAAGATCCATCTGTTCCCACTGAAATCAATTTGTGGTCAGGTACAAACTGAGGGTTTCTTGCTCTGCCATGCTGGGTTACTGCCACTGCTGGGGAATATTTGGCTTTAAAATAAATCTGTTGCTAGTGAAATCAAAGGAATAGTTTTACAAAATGTAATTGTGAACGCATTTGAACAGACAGAAATAAATTGTCTATTTTTCTTTAATGGAGACTGTTTTCATACGAATGTGATGAGTTTGGTTTCGATATTCACTTAGACCTATTTTATGCGGAAGCCTATCATCTGAACACTGTATAATTTATTCTTCTGAAAAGCGCAGGCATCAGATCCCGGTCCTGCTGGCACGCAGTGTTTCTAATTAATTGGAAATGCAAAGGCAGGCTCTGGGTGGGTTGCAGCAGGGAAGATGCCCGGAGGAAAGCACGTTTCCCTGCGTGCCCAAAGCAGAGCTCCAGGGTGGCTTTCTGCAGAGGCTGGTGGGGAGCACCATGGGTGTTTGGCTGCAGGCTCCGGCGCCTGTATGAGCTCCCAGCTCTTGCAGTGCCCAGGGGACAGGGACTGTGCTCAGGGACGAGCAGGTCAAAGCTTCAGGTTCCAGAGAGCAGCAGTGAGGCGAGAATTTCAGCCCGTGTTCAAGAGGGACATTCCTAACCCGAGGGGTTGAGTCAAAACTATGATTTGACTGTGCCCTAAAGGTTCAGAACGCAAGCAATCAGCTTGCAAACAGCAAGCAGAAAATGCAAATATTCTTGGTTCTTTAATTAGTATTTTAAATTAGTCTCATTTCTTCTTTTTTTGTTTGACTCCTGGAGTTCTGGACATTTGGTGTTCACCGACTCTGCCCTCAGCCTGGTCACTCTTCTAGATTCCCATGTGCACCAGTCTTGTGATGTTTCATTCTTTCCTTTTTTTGCTTTTTTACTCATTTCCTGGTCATGTGAGAAACTCCTGGCTGATCAAGAGCCCTGGTTCAGCTGTACACGGGAGACAGAGAAGGTGCCCCGAGGCAGACTGGCACATGGGCTGCTATCCATACCCCTCACTCTTGATATTCCAGCGCTAGAAAGCAGACTCATGCTTGGGTTGCCACCGGAGGACAAGGCTCTGCCTGTTCCTGCCTGGGTGGTCAGGTCCTTGGCATGGCATTGAAAGAGGGAGCGTGGAAGGGAGCTGCAGGAAAGCAAGATGAGCCGGAGCAGGACACACGGGCCGGCCGCAGCTCCCGCAGGCACCGCTGCCGGCCCCACGCTCCTGCCGGCGGGGTGCTAGGCAGAGGCAATGCAAAAACACGTGCACGTGCCCACGTGCAGGCTGCCTTCAAGGGATTTCCCCAGGGAGTTGGAGGGTCAGGAAACAGCTTTTAGAAATGTGACATAAAACCCAAACGAAACCTCATGACTTTGCGCCAGTCTTGTGAGTGTTCATGGCACCATAGTCAAAGTGGTGGGGCTCAGCCCGTCACACTGCCCCGGTGGGGTCTGTGAGCCTTTTTGACACACTGTGATCAAGATACACAGAGGCCCCGTGTTCCCTGAGGGAGGATTTTACGTTTCCAGGACATATGGTCCTTTCCCTCAGGAAACACCTGCTTTGAGGGGCATGACGTGTGAGCCAACCTTCGCTAACCTATAATGAGCACATGCTGTTGTGGGCTATCCCATCCTCTCCTAACATGTCCCGTCCCATCTCATGCTGTCCCATCCCATTCTGTCCTATCCTAGGTGGCTTTGGATTTTTAAATTCTAATTCTTTCATACCCTGAAGCCTGAGACCAGGAGTTACTGCTTTTATTGCCGTAGTATCTGAGCATTTTCTGCTGGCACTTTGTATAGCGTGACAGGCATCTGTCATGTGTTTGTTCTCTCAGCTTTTCCACCAGAAGGCAAATGTTGTCAGTAAAGTAGTTTGTTTTGAAAAAATACGTGTGTGTATAATTAGATGTATTTGTATATGTGTATGTGTAAAAACAACACATATACACACATGCAAACTGTAGGGCTACAAACCTGATTAGGGGGCTGGAACATCTTTCTTATGAGGAAAGGCTGAGGGACTTGGGTCTTTTTAGTCTGGAGAAGAGACGACTGAGGGGAGATCTTATTAATGCTTATAAATACTGAAGGGGTGGGTGCCAGGAGGATGGGGCCAGTCTTTTTTCAGTGGTGCCCAGTGACAGGAGAAGAGGTAACAGGCACCAGCTTGGTCATAGGAAGTTCCATCTAAACATGAGGAGGAACTTCTTTACTTTGAGGGTGGTAGAGCACTGGAACAAGCTGGCCAGAGAGGTTGTGGAGTCTCCTTCTCTGGAGATATTCAAAACTCACCTGGACGCATTCCTGTGCAATCTGCTCTGGGTGAACCTGCTCTGGTGGGGGGGGTTGGACTAGATGATCTCCAGAGGTCCCTTCCAACCCCTATCGTTCTGTGATTCTGTGTATGTTACAGGAAGGGATAATAATACGTGCTTTTCCCAGGGGTGTGAAATCCCCACAGAAATCTCTATCATCTGCTGCACAGTCAAGTCAGCGCAGTTCATGCAGTATTAGAGAAGCAAAGCTGCCAGGCTGTTGACCTTCGTTCGAGACTATAAATGTTTTTCCAAACAGTGTTAGAGACAGAGGGATAACTAAGTACCCCTCAGTTGAGTGGCTTTATTCACGTTACAAAATAGCACTTGATGCCAATGCAGCCCCTGTAAGTCCAGTGGCGTTCCCTGGCCGTGCAGCTCGGCTCAGCACCCCCTTCGCCCCCAGCAGCACTTACCAGAGTGCAGAGACCAAACAAGTGCTCGGCACATGGTGGCTGTGGTGCAGAGAGGTCTCAGCATCTCTGGAGCACATCTACCAAGTGCTCATCAGGATGGGGTGGTCCTGCTGTCAGTCTTCTCCACCTTCCCTTCTGTCCATTAGCCTTTTACGGTCTTTAGTCCTTGGTCAGTGGTTATTGCTTATTCATGTATGATGTCTGGTGGTAGCTTCCTTAGCACTTACCTCTAGTGCCTGGTTTCAACCCATGACACCTGGTGTTAATGCTGGCATTTCCACTTGGTTGCCCAGGGTCCCACTTCAGCAGTTTTTTACAGCATTTTGTTTTGGGCTGTCAGGCTTTGCACCCATAGTTATTGGACAGCTGAATAACCCTACTGAGTCATGACTGGGACCTTGGCATAGGCTGCTAAGTCAGCTCTCACTTCACTCCTGGCTATCAAGGTTTCCTTCAAACTCCTGCAAGCCACTCCTAGTGACTGTAGTCACACTGATAACTATGCTTCGTTAAGCAGCAGAAAATTAGCACCAAACCACATCCGATCGGTATGAGCCCCATTGCTAGGGTCCATGGTTCAGTGATTGCTGGGTCCAGCGACATTTGATACAGTAGTGAGAGCACCGGCCCACGCCGCCGGGTGTGTGCTGAAACTTGGCTTTGTGGGATTGTATAATAATTCAGAGTTGTACCAGCCAGAGGCTGGCTGATTGCGGGGCCTGGGGTGTTCCTCGAACAGTCCTAAATTATGGAAGCAAACTTGGGGTACCTTGGCAGTCCAGTTGGAAGCTGCCAAAAAGAGGATCATTGCATTGATCTTGACTAGTTTGGGGCTCCACAGGCAGAGAGTGTCGTTGCTTACAGCAACTTGCAAGGACTCACTGAATAGCCCAGTAATGCTGCTGCCATTGTCTTAATGTGCTGTACCCACATAGGTGCGTAACAGCATGTCTGGTTGTAGGTGGTCAATAGGTCCAGCACATTTTCTTAGGGGGGCCTCTGTGCCCACTGTTCCCACCGGTTCCCTAACATCACCCACATGCCTTGTGTCTCTTCCAGTGATGTCATCTCCAAATATTGGGGGTCACCATGGGAGTCCTCTTGACAGATTTGAATATCTGCTTGGGATATTTTCCAATCCCCTGGGCTGAAGGGGAATTCCACCCTGGAAACAGAAAATTGGCATTCATCTTACTCATAGTGCTGGCATCTCTCCCAGTGAGTCTCCCAAGTGGCCTGATGTTGCAATAGGGGATGAGCTGAGCAGGGATCCCTGGCTCCATTAGACATATCAGCCATGCACACCTCATCCCAGGTTACAGCTTGGAGCACTTCTTGCATGGTTTGTGTTAGAGCCCCAGTGACATTAGCGGGATCAGTCATGCTGCCGATTACCCCATTTTCTGGTTCCAGCAAGTCCATGTGTGTAGGTAGGGCTTCTCTAGTTGGATACATTGTTGGCTTGATTACTCGATCTACTTTTTGCCCTACTGCTTCCACCTTCTGCAATGTTGACACCCCCAATGTTGACAACCAACAGCAGCATTGCACCAGATTCTTCTACGGTGTGTTTCCTCCACCTTAAATATCATAGGCCGCTTGCAGCACGGAAGGCTCTCAGCAACGTTAGCTCCCTTGGTGCAGTTGGGCTAGTGATCACGCATGAAGCAGGATAGATGTCAGCGTGGGCTCTGGGCAGGGACACAGTCCACAACTTGGGCCTTTCCTCCTCTTTACCTACCCTCCAGGGCACACTTGGATTGGCTTAGGCAGGACAGTGCTTGGACCCTGTAACTGTCTGATTAATATTTAACCAAAGTAGACTACTGCATATAGCATTGTCGCAGTGGTAGGTGATATTTTTGCACCTGAATTGCAAGCAGTTTAAGAACAATGTGCCTAAGTTGGCTTGTTATCTCTCCAGCTAATCGATAGTTTTGTTTCTCCCTTCTTAGGCGGGGGACACTTACTCCCCCCGCTGAATTGGCAGCGTACCAGGCTTGGGATAGGTATGAGGCTGAAGGTTGCAGACAAGAATCTCCATATATAGGTTGGGTTTCCCTGTAACAATCTCCCATCCCCTTCCTGATGGTTAACCATTGCATGAATTTTGTTAAACCCTAGTATGCTTCCGTGCCGGTTGTATTTCACTTTCCATAGCCAATATCTCATTGAGACAGAGGCGTGGGCCAGAGCAGTCAACAGCAGTATAAGAAGGGTAATTTGAAGGTGAGAGTGGAAAATGGCACAGCTAGAGCCATCTCCTCAGGGCCACATCCTTCCCTTATTGGGTTATAAGCTAATAAACCTAGTTTCCGGGCAAGACACCTAGAAACCACACAGTCCCACAGCAACAAGTGCCTCGTGCCAAACCCCTCTCCATCTGTATCTGTGCCATGGCCAAGCTTGTACTTCAGCAGTGGGGGCTATGCAAGCTCCATGGGGGTCATCTTGCTTGACTGAGTCTAGCAAGGTGTCTACCCCTTCTTGCTTTTAAGGAATGTAGCCCACCTATCGCCTTGACCTGGACCTTGCTCAGAAGGGCAGTATTCATATGGTGTAGGCAGACCAGCCTGTCCTGCAACAGAGCTGGGTGGTGCATCCAATGGACACATCTATCCAAGCTACCCACCTCCAGTAGGCGTGGCTCATAGTGGGTATTTTGGTACCTGCTACAGAGGTAATGGCAGAGGAGTGTGATAAGGGTGCACTTATCATTGGTGTCACAGGAATATGGGGCTTGGTGCAGGGCCCTGCCTTGTTCAGGTCCCATATAGCTGTATAGAAAGCAGCCATCCCTCCTTCATGTCTTTTGACAGTCACTGGTCTGCAAGACTGTTGCCTTTAGCATGGATATCTGTAAACCAAAATGTAATTCACTTTTCCCAGTCCCAAACTCTACAGTTTACCAGATCCCGCTTCCCATGTGCCACCCTCATTATGTGAAGGTACAAGACTGCCTGTCTTCATTACTCTTTTACCGGTCTATACTATTTTGCTGGAGCTGTCCATGAAAAACCATCACTGTTTTGTCATGAAAGGGGGCCTCTAGGATGTGGCTGCTTTGGGGAGGGGTCCATGTTCTTCCTTACGTGCAGATGCACTGTGTTTCAGCAGGTTTCTGCACTAGCAGAGTTAAGATCCTGCTGCCCCTATCTCCTCTGTATTTGTTGCTTCTATTGAGGATATGAAGGTGCCGCTTCGCGAGGCAATGGTAGGCAATCTCGTGTCTTCCTCTCTCCTCTTAACAGAGTCCATGCCACTGTGTGTGGGCTGGGTACATGCGCTGCCTGGTCTCCCATCGGGGCTCCTGTTTGTTACAGTGCTCATTAGGGAAGTGTGGCGCTGAGCCTTTGCCTAAGGAGCTGTTCCTATCTCAGCACCTGAGCGGGTGAGAGCCTTCGTGGCTCAGTGGAGGTACCAGCCCCCGGCCAGGTGCACTGCGTTAGGTATCGCCTTTCCCAGCGTTTGCAGTTCCTGGGATATTTGTAGGGGTCCTTCTGGAGACGGAGCTCCCGTACGTGCAGGGCCAGGTGCGTGATACTGGTCTGTTACGTGGGTGGACACTTTGGAGTTAAGTACAGAACGAAGCATCCTCTTAGGTCTTACTGCAAAGGAAGTGAGTCCTCAAGTCTTGATTTTTGGCACAATGAATGAGAAAAACAATTTTCAATACTGCAATGCAGTTTATGTATTTAAGAGACAATCATTAATAATACAACATAAGGGCATTTACACATTGGCTCCTGATACATCGCTGTATTCACTAAAGCAGATCACATTGAGGGATTAAGTCCATGGGAAGTTTAAAGATCTCAAAATGAGATTTTTTTTCCAAATCATGGTGAAAAGCTGAAATCTGAGAACATTTCAGAACACATTATTCAATTTCACTCTCCTTGAAAAGGTTCATTCTGCCACTATCAAAACATTTCATTGACTTCAACATTTAATTCACTTGAATAATTTACCACAGGTAGAGTATATATCAAGTAAGAAATGAAATAGGTATTTTAACTTCATAAAAAGACAATGCCTTAATAACATTTCCCTTGAAAATTAACATAATACTTCTATTCTGACCTATTTCTACTCAGTCTAATGAGCATCTTGTGATACAAATAACTTCCATGAGAAATTTTTCAAAAGCTCTGATAATAATTATCCCCTAGAAGCAGTAAAAAAGTAGGCATTCAGCTAGGAATAATAGCTCAGCCTGGTACCCCAAGAAATTCCTCTTTCTGTCCTCCCCAAAAACATTATCGATAGGTGAGTTTGGCAATACTAACCGCTGCTGGTGTGAAAAGACAACAGTTAACAATTATAATCACAAAATTGCCTCGTCCTTTTGCTACTTTGCTGGGAAAAGCCTGTGTAACCTCTCTGCAGTAGCTTCACCCACCCATTAACTAATATTCCTATCATGACATGCTTTTCCTTCCCTCGATTTTGACAGGGCTCGTTCAATATTGAAAGATGTGCTAGAGTGCTAACAAGCATCGGCAGACACCTGCAGAGATACATACATATCATCTCGTTTATTTTTCACCAAATGACTTTCCATGATGATCTAAACCATTCCAAATTCTCCCTGATTTCTGAGGGTCCTGGGCACATGCTCTGAAGCGATGGGCAGAGCAGCTTGCATGTGTCTAATGTTTTTGAGCCATGAAACTTAATGACAACTGACGTGTTACAAAGCCTTTTCTCTCTTTCCTAAACAGCTAATATGCCAGAGGATTATCCAGATCAGTTTGATGAGGTAGTGGACTTTATTCAAGCCACCATTAAAAGACTGAGGAGGTCGACGGATAAGCAGACTCCGATTTTTTCTAGGCGGGAGAGAAACCGGCAAAACACAGCCACGAACATAGAGAATTCCAGCAAAAAAGGAAGGAGGAATCAAAAGGGCAAAAATCGAGGATGTGTCTTAACAGAGATACATTTAAACGTGACTGACTTGGATTTGGGATACGAAACCAAAGAAGAGCTCATTTTCCGGTATTGCAGTGGATCTTGTGATGCAGCTGAGACCACCTATGACAAAATTTTAAAAAACTTAACCAGAAAGAAAAAACTAGTCACTGACAAAGTGAGGCAAGCTTGTTGCAGACCCACAGCCTTTGATGATGACCTGTCCTTTTTGGACGATAACCTGGTTTACCACATACTGAAAAAACATTCCGCAAAAAGGTGTGGCTGCGTCTGACGGCTGCATGCCAGAAGCGGCGCCAGTTTTGCATTCCTGCTACGATGCAAAGAGAGGGACCAAGGTTCCCAGGAAAGCGTCTGCTCAGAGCAGAGAAAAGAGGACCAAGAACGCAGAACGAGGTGTCGTGAGAGCCTAGGGCAGGGGCACAAGGTGGTGTAGGAGGATGGAGGAGGTTTTTGATGTCCTACGGGAAAGCTCGGGTGAAGATGCCGACGACTGGGTGGCGTGCGCGCTCCCTTTCCCATTTGACACAATCCACCATCAGTGAGACTTGGATCCATGAGGAATGTGCTTAAAAACACAACCCTGCCATACCACGCTGTGTTGTAGTTGTACCATCTGTGCCAGGAAGCTTAGCTGAGAAGTAGCTTAGGAGTACCTTACTCATCCCCTGTGCCCTCAGCTTTACTGAAAGACCCATTGTGCTACTGCTCATTGAAGGGCCGTTCCTAAGCACTTAGGACAACTTCTAAGCTATAATAAGATTAACCTCATAAGTAAGACGATATCAGACAAATATCAAAACTCCCAGGCTCAAGTTCTCTAGGGCCAGTATCGATACGAAGCAAAACAGTTCCACTTACTGGTTAAGTTTGGTTATTTCAATCTCATGTTTCTTCAAAACGAATCTAGGATTTCATTCTTCTGCTACCTGTGAAAACAAGTTGAGTTTTTAAGCACTTCTTCCTAGTATGGTAAGAGAAATAACAAGCCTGGCCTACACAAAACGTGTTTCTTTTGGTTTACAAAGGACTAACGTCACTTGCGTAACTACATTTCTATTTGGTCATTGTGAGTGAGCAGAGACTACTTGATGCAATGCATCCATTCAGAGACGTAAATATACAGAAGATATTTATTGAGATTAAGTTATTGTTATTTATTACAGTTCAGTAATGAGTCTCCTTTCCTTATTTATTGAAGTTTCTTTTCAAAGGTGCCAAAGTAGAAGGTGCTTGGAAGATACAGAGAGACAATGAAGTTGGGAACAACGGTCCATGCTTTTGATTGAAAGTGTTAACTTGAATGCAAAAAATCACTTACTTTACCTTTTTTCTTTTAAACAAAATCCTGATTATGTTCACAAAAATGTAGTCCTGAAGCCTGCAGCCCTTCCTCCTGTTCACTAATACTTTTGAAAATTACTGCAGTCATACATGCGCAGGAGCAGCAATGGCTCTGGACGAGTGAGGGTCTCAGGACTCAGCTCAACATTAGCAATTTGTTAGAAAAACTAATTCTAGTCACATTTTAAATGTAGCCATGGTTTTTTCTCACACTTTTTGCCAACTGACCTCATATAACTATTGACAAATGGAAAATAATCACATTTAGCCTTATAATTTCTTGTTATATTTATTTAAGCTTTTCCTTCCTTATTTCCATATAGAAGAGGTTAAATCCCTCTTACTAGTTAGCCCTGGATTTAATATAGCCTGCACGTAAACCACTGTGTAAAATAACCAAAGTGTTTTGTATAATTTGCTGAAACGTTACAGGATCGTACCCATGCAGCACAACAGTCTGAGTTTCCTTAGGGTGAGGGAGGTTGTACAGCAAAGGCATTCATACCTGACTGCTAACGCAAGCTCCTGTTCTGGAGATTTTTTTTCCCAAATGAGCAGCAGTGCAGGTCACTAGACATACCTAACAACCAGTGAAGCAACTCCCAGAAAAACAGCAGGAAGAAGAAAAATCCCTACTGAAAACCAAAAAACGATGGTCCGACCTTGTATCTCATGCATGCAATGGCTCTCCATACTCATTTTGCCCTGGGCCCCTCAGGGCACCACAGAAGAAGGGTCTAGAGGTCAAAAAAGCCCAGAACAGGCATAGAAAAATGTACCAGGTGTATGAAATGTAATTCAGCCCTGATCTCCACTGCTTTCCTGGGCAGATGGAGGGCAGCCCCAGAGACACCCACCGGGTCCATTCTTGCACTTCCATGGGGATACCTTACCCTCCACGCTGGGCAGGGGTGGTACAGCTGGTACCACCAACAGCATCGGCATGATTTGGGCAGTAAAAGCCTGCTAAGCTGAGGGTCAGCTGCGCTGCTGGGCAGTTGACCAGGCATAGCGCTCAGAGGTATGCTTTCACTTGCCCCAGTTGCTGAAAACTTGCCCCAAAGCATTTTCTGCGCAGCTTGAAAAGGCTGCAAGCAAAGCAAGTCACTATGTTCGAAATACAAAAGGGTAAAGTTCGTGATTTTTTTTAATATTTTTTTAGACCTTACTGAAGAAGGAGTGTGCTTCTCTGGAGTTTTTTACTTCACCTGCGATTTATGTCTCAGTCATTTGTGTTAATCAACCAAAGTTCTCTACAGACTTTATTTTTGTACAATATTCATTTTATAACTTTTTACAAAATAAAACTCATTTCTATTGTTACCTGGTTGTTGCTTGTGCTTCTTCCCTATTGTATCACTTCCAAATTATAGTATTGCCCGGTTCCCCACCCATGTGGGGCAATGCTGAAGAGCCAGCAAGTCCTCTACACAGTGGAGCTTTCCTCTCCTATCTCACCAGAGTCTTTAATGTGGCTCAAGAGATGTCTAAGGCTTCTTAGCAGAACATAACATTAATGGGCCACTGCAATAAATGACTCAAAAATGCATGATAAGCAGTGACACAGTAATCAACCCAGTGGCAGGCTTGAAGCCTGGTGTTACCCAAGTTGTCCCTTGCCCACGCGAGGCTGCAGTGGCTTCATGGTGGCCTTGACTATGCACAGCCACAATTCCTGCACTCGGAAGAGACTTGTATTTTGCTTTGCTAGCCCAGGCGTTACATCAGTTGGACTAAATTCCGTCTGCTTTGGCAGTCCTTTTCCCTTCATCTTTAAATAGGAAAATAGAACTTGAGGAATTTTCTTTTCTGCCACCATCATGGAAAAGATGAGGGCAGGTTTGGTGGCTGTGGCCAGCAACATTGGCTCAACTGTTTTGTGTTAAGTGCTGCAGTTCCCATCACAGAGCTGATAAATGCATTCAGACAGGTTTTGACACTGGGCTCTGTACTCCTCAAAACTGCTAGAGAGAGGAAGAGGGAGCATCTGAGCAGTGAGCCAGTGAGCAGGAGATCAAACACTCTTTTTCTTAATGTACAACATATGGATGCCTTGGTTTCATTTGTGCTGAGCAAGGCCATGCACGCAGCTCTAGCCCAGTCGCTGGAAGGCAAAGCAAAGCTCACAAGCAGTGCTTTTGAAGCACACAGTATTGAAGGCATTCCTCCTCACATGCCACCGTCTCCGCTCCTTGCAGCAGAAGCCCGTCCACCATGCACAAAGGCTGCTGATTGCAGTCTGGCTGAATATGGCACACATTAAGTGTTTGGCATGAAAAGGACCTGCAGCTTCACGTTCAGTGGAGATCGTGCACTTTCCCAGGAACTGGAGGGAGTGTGTACGTAAAGCACAACTGTGAAGTGCTCTGAAGGTTAACCTCTGATCTCATAGCCCAAACTTTCTGTCTCCTCTTACATGGATGGGAAAGCACAAGGCCAATACTGAAGCCTTGCTTGGCCTTATCAAAGGCTTTGAGTGAGCCACATAATAGCTGGCAGCAGCAGATTCTCTGCCATGGAGCTGTTTCACCCTCCTTCCCCAACCTTCCTGGTGAGGATAATATTGGAGAGAGCAGATGGGGTTTTGCCATTGCAACCCCGGGCTCACCACTGCTGGGTTGGCACGTTCAGCCTCATTTTCTGGATAAAGTTAAGGCTTGCAGTATTTCCCTGGCATCCTGCATGCATTAAAGCAACTTGAAACCTTCCGTTGGCAGGTTGTGTAAAAGGTTTCAAAAAGGACTTAAACTTTCATTTGTCACTAGGTAGTGCCAGCGCTGGGACAGACATTATGTTACTGCTTGAGTAGCTGGGACAGCACTACCCTGGGTCCCTTCTGGAAGGAGAAGACAGGTCCCAAGTTAGATAAATTATTTTCAAAGGAGAGGATGGAGCCAACCCCATAATTATTTACACTTACACAATACTAAATTCAGGAGGACGTTAAGTTTTATTACTCGACATCTTGATAAGGTTGGGGTTTTTTTAATTTTACATTGGGTTTTGTTACATCAGTTAGCATTGTGCTGTCAGACAAGAAGGGCTGATTAGACACTTGGGACAAATTATGAACGTCTAAGGAAAAAACAGGTATCTTGCAGGAGGGCATATTTAGTGACACAGCTTGGAAATCTGGCCCTCAGAGAGTCCCCTCCAGCAGAAGGGATTGCAGCCGTGTACATCCCACAGGTAGGGCATCAAGAGAGAAGTTGTAATCATACCAGGTCCTTCTGCAAGCTCTCCATGCACTCCATCCCACAGCTGTCTGGTGGTGCTGGACTCACAGAATCACAGAATCACAGAATCAAAGAATCACTACGGTTGGAAAAGACCTGTAAGATCATCAAGTCCAACCTGGAAAAAAAAAAAAAAAAAAAAAAAAAAAACCAAACCACACAAACAACCCACGCAAGCCAACCACCACACAACAACAACAAGGCACAACACACCAAAAACCAACCCACCCAACACCACACAGCACCATGTCCATCAAGCTACATCCCACAATGCCACATCCACACGCTCCTTGAATACCTCCAGGGAGGGTGACTCTACCACCTCCCTGGGCAGCCTATTCCAATGTTTCACTACTCTCTCGGTAAAGAACTTTTTCCTAATATCTAGCCTGAACCTCCCCTGGCGCAACTTGAGGCCATTTCCTCTAGTCCTGTCACTAGTCACTTGGGAGAAGAGTGCAGAGAGTATAAAGTAGGCAAAACTGTGTTTGATTTTGGGTTGTTTCACCTCTGCCCACAAAAGGGGAGAAAGGCCAAAGGCAGCCAGTGCCTCGGTCTGGAACAGCACAGGAGGAAACCAGCAACAGCCTTGCTTCTTGCAATCTGGATGGCTAAGCAAAAATACAGAGGAAAATATCAGGATGAAGAAAACAAATGGAGCTGACACATTGTATAAATAGGTCTTCAAATGTCATGCATGGCTGGAACAAAGATGTTTTGTTCCAAAGGAAGAGACAGCTTGAAATGGTTCAGTAATACACATTTTTTTTGCTTATTTGGAACAGAGCTCTTCTAATGAAAAGGTTAATTGTGTTGCAATGGAAAAGAAAAAAGGCGAAACAGAGGCCAGGCCTCCACTCATCATCCTAGCAAAATTTCCCACTGGCTTGAAGTGAAGATTTTCTATAGCAAACATCACAGGACTGAACCACTAACGTTACAATAAATTATACAGTAGGTATATTCACGGGTCAATAAAAATAGCTAAACAAACCATATATTCTAGCAGTATTAATCCTAGTGGCTTCCAGAGAAGCCGCAGCATCAGCCAGCAAGAGAAACATGGTGCTCAGCTCAGCCTGATGCTGGGAAGTTTCCCTGGGCAGGCACCGAGTGCCAGTACTCGAGGTCAGCACTGAGACGTTTTCACTTGCCGTTGGCTTTTTCACTTTGAAACTGTGGCATTTTGTTCACTTTTCCCCGAAAGGGTCACTCACAAGTGTGGAAACCTTTCCACTTTGCAGCTGAAGAAATAGCGAAGAACATGATGGGCTTTTGAAGGCTGCGAAGGGCTGCTGTCATTGCCCACAGGGCTGAACTTTGGTGGGCAACTTCTCTAGCTTTTTGACAGCAATCCCAGCCCTGAGCCGCAGGTGCAGATTTCCTCCTGCTACCCCAAACCTTTGGTTTCCACATTGGATGAGGAACTCTTCCTTCTCTCTCACCCCAGGGAAGATACAAACATCAGTCCCTGGCCCAGAGCTGCACACCTTATCCCCAAGTGGTCCTAGCAGGTCTAAAGCCACCAACGTCCTCACTAGAGCTGCTCCATTGACTGTCATGGAGTTACTCCAGTTTCACAGAAATATAAATAAATATTCACATACAAATACGAAGACTGGATCCTTGTACAATCCCCCTAGTGTCTCTGTTTCTGTTTCAGGTTTCTCTTACTTATTTCATGTGTCCTGGGATTTCCAGAACTTCAAGACGTTCCGCTGGGCTCTTAACCATGTTGCTAATTCCCCGTTCTTTTCTCCCTCTCCATTGGCGCTCTCCCACAGCTTTTTCTTCCTTGAATGTCTCATCAGTCCCACATTAAACTCTGGCATCACAGATGCTGTAAACATGTCCAAATATTCCCTTATTTCAGGTTAAAATCATTCCCCTCTGAGATACAAACAGGGGTCAACAGGCACTCCTTGTTAGCATTTGGTATTATTTTTAATAGTAGTTTTAATCTGGAGATGAAAAATTTCCTTAAAAAAACCCCAGAGCTTAGAGATCAACTTTGGATAACTCTGAATTTCAAAAGATACAGAGACTCCTTTCCCACAGGACTAGGCAGGTCCTCTGGGGGTGAGAGTGGCTGCACAGCCAGGGCAAGGATGAAGACCTCCGAATACCCCATCTCTGGTAGTAGCCCTCAGCTGGGAAAGGAAAGGGTAGAATAAAAAGGCAAATTGGGAGTGGTACTTTCCCTGGAAACCCCAACAATTTGCAGTTCAGGAACTTTCTGAGCCAGATGTTTTATCGGTGTCCAACAGCCCTTGGCAGGCCTGTCTCCCTGGGAAGGCACCCAACATCCTCCTCCTCTGAATTTATTCTTTTGGGCTACCCTGTGCTCTGGGGCAATTTAATTCTGTGCAATACAAGCAAGCGCTTCTCTGCTGGCACTAAACCTGCATTTCATCGATTGCCCACTCATTCCTGTGTCCTGATGAGTTGCCATTCCTCTTCCACCTTCATAGTCCACGTGGGTCTGTCCAATCTGAGGAGCCCTCATATCTCTCACCAACCATGTCTTCTCTTCTCTTGCAATTGGACCAGGTTCCTCCTGAGGGGAAGATGCTCGCATCAGGATGCTGGATGGGAGCAAACCCCAGATTTTCAGAGGCACATTGATATTTTCTGCTCTGTTTTTCATTCTGTTTCCAATAATTCCTTTCAGGTGCTGGATGGGGAACGCATCAGAGGCATGACTTCAGAGGCAACATGTCGCATTCTTTTGGGAATCCCCCGTGTTAAATAACACCAAACTTTTTGCCAAATATCAGGTCTGAACCCAACTAACTCCAATTGTGTCAGTCTATACAAGATATCATGTGGCAGCCAAAGTAAGATTTTGTTTTACTGATGTGAAAGCATTGTGTCCAGTCACTGTGGAGCCAGAAGGCATTGCCCCAGGGCTGGGCCACTGTGCGATACCAATAGATACCCACCTCCCAGAGCTGTCAATACATGGAGATGCCAAGTCTCCAGGTTTGAGGCACCCATCTGACTTAGGAACAAATCTGGTGTCTCGTTGCTCACAGAAAGTTAATTAAAGGGATCTTGTCTTCTGGGAGCTACTTGGGGGGCTGTCTTAAATCAAAAAGAATCACAGACAGTGAGTTGGCCCTTCTTGGAAACAGTAATTACTGGATGAAGGGATATGGCAGTAGCCCAAGGACAAGCAATGGTGACCAAGTGCTGCTGCAAACAAGGGGTTCAGGGAGAACCCGAAATGTGGCACAGACCACCCCCACCAAGCTGTGATCATCAGTAGAAAAGGGTTTCTGTCAGGCCAGGAAACAAGTGGGTAAATGCAAAAATGTATCCAAAAGAGAAAGTTTCTGTGTCTTTAACATGGACCAGGTGCCTACCACAGTGATGAAATTAAGACAACCTAAAGGGCAGATGTTTGGGAGAGTCCTGCAGCAGTTTTTTCAGGTGTTCATCTAGGAGGTCAAATTCTGCTAACAGCAAATCTTTTCCTGTCAAGGCTATCTGGTTTCATTTCAGCTACAAGTGGGAGTCTCATTTAAAAACCCAGAGCAAGTCAGTGATAATGAAACCTCCCTTTCTGATTCTGACAACTGGTGGAACAAAATTTGGAATAGCTAAAAAAAGTTCTCCAAAACCTTGGAATTTGTTCCATTAATCTATTAAGAAAGGCTGGGTAACACCTTAGGCTGATTTCTTAGTGTCAGTAATATGTGACTATTATAGGACAATGCAAGTAAGTCTCAGTGGTGGTTTATATTTGACTGTGAGTGAGTCTGTATATTATGTGCTAGTATGAATCAATGAAGCACCTCTGTGCCATGATATCTCTGGCTAGCTGCTCTGGGGAGATGGTTTTAAATGCCTTTAAATCTTTGTCTATCCTTTCAGAATAGATGTGATATTTGCCATATTTAATGTGAACAAGTCTCTCAGATTTTTCCTACATGACATCGGTGACATGACATTTTCTTACATGACATGCTTTTTTGCACAAGGTGAAATAATGCACAACCTAAAATTGTTTCCCTATCCCCAACGTCTGAAGGATAAATAGAAAATAGGAGTGGCCAGAATCAGAGGCCACAGTGATGCTATTGTATTAAGACAAGAAAGTTCATTAAAAGTTTCAGGTATTGGTTTAATTTACCCATCTCATGATAAACAATAAATCTCCTCTATCTTCTTTGATACTAACTACAGACTCAGAAGTGTACTTTAAAATTATACTGTGTGAAGATTTTTGAGCAAATATGGTAAAGCCTCTCCTAAAAACAAAGGTAATCCCTCTGAGCCCACACGGTCTCAGTCATGTTTATTCACCTCTTCCAGTGTTATAACTCGATAAATACTGCTATGGCTTAGCTAGGACAGCCACTAAATGTATAGTTTTATGGCTGAGTCTGCTCTCTGGTGCTCATTTAATCATGTGTTTTATTGTCAGCTCTTCTCAAACTGTCAAGCGTTGTTCCTTCTGAGAGAGAGACCTGCTTTCTGTAACACACATCCCCCCTAGTCCCACTCATCATTTGGTACTATTGCCTTTCTTTTCTCTAGCCTGTTGATGACATTTATGGCTGTTATTTTCCCAAGAAATAGCATATTTTTAAAACATGACCTTTTTTTCACTTTTTAGTGTTTTGGCTCAATAACTTCTCACACCCTAGAAATGGCGCAGCTGATGTCTTGATCTTTATATCTATCCCCATCCAAGAGCTGTAAGCAGCAGTGAAAACTCACTGTGTGTACTGATTTTGCCTTTCTTCAGGGGGCCCCATGGAAAACCCCTTTCCTGCTCTGCTCAGTAACACAAACGCAGAAGCCACACGTGCTGTGGTCCACAGCACCGAGCTGCTGCTCTCCGTGTCCAGCCTCTGCCGCCTTCCGTGAGCACAGACACTGTGACCATGGGCAACAAGACCAATGCAATGGAGAAATACAAATGTTTGCCCACATTCACATCCAACAGAAATCTACCAGTGGCACAACACTGCAAACTGGTAGTATGTAAATGTGCAGTGGCTTCCATTGTGCACAGGACTTACCGATGCTGTGGGGCTGTCTGAGTTCATACAAAGTCTCAGAATAGAATAGAATAGAATAGAATAGAATAGAATAGAATAGAATAGAATAGAATAGGATATTTCAGTTGGAAAGGACCTACAATCGTCTAGATCAGCTGGATCATCTAGTTCAGCTGCCTGACCAATTCAGGGCTGACCAAGTTAAAGCAAGTCCTCTGAGCCTTGTCCAAGGAACAGCACACAGGGGTCAGGGGGAGAAATGCCGCTTCAGTGGTTACCAGCCTCATTTGAACCTACAAGGATTCACACAGACAACTGTTCGGCTAGAGGAACCAAGCAAATAATCTTTCTTGGACTTTTATGCATTTCCACGTACAAATATTTTAAGAAGAAGAGTAAAGACAGACTGTTTTTCCTATACTTGTTCAAACTCAGCAGTTTGTTTCTCTGTCAGAAAAGTCAGCTCAGCAAAACTGAAACCTTTTGTGATAACTCATCCATTCAGCCAGTGCTTCCTATGGCAAGCAATAAAAGGAACTTGGCTCACCTCTCCCGTGGATCTCACACAGCACGTCAGGCTGTACAGCGAAGCTGAAACAAAGCCGTCTGGCATTGCAAAGATGAAATATCCTACCATGTTTTGAAAGAAATCCTTAACTACCCAATCCTGGCACTTCACATCCATTGCTGGTCTGCAAGTAAGTTGTGTCCATCCTGACAAGTCCTGTGATCAGCCAGCCAATGGAATGCTAATCAGGGCATACATATTCACACAGAACCATCCTG
This sequence comes from Gavia stellata, assembly GCF_030936135.1. NCBI lineage: Eukaryota > Metazoa > Chordata > Aves > Gaviiformes > Gaviidae > Gavia > Gavia stellata. The sequence continues at coordinate 14,881,794 of NC_082637.1, read as the reverse complement.
CTGAAGACAATGGAAGACAGCAACAACTTTCACATCATCAACTTAAGAGGACAAAAATCACTTAAAAAGAGAGTCCTAATACTGTGGTAAGTCACACAGTTTTAATCTCATCACCCATGTGCCTTCCAAGTGTTCCCCAAAAGCCTAACTCTTGCTCTAGGCTGCCTGTGCTGCCAAGAATTGCCAAAACTGCTCAGCAAACGAGATGGATGAGAGTGCAGTGAGAAAGCAGAAAGGTGCTTGGAGTTGGGAGGCCGGGCTGCAATATCACTATTTCAATCCAGCTGAAAAAAACCCCCTCTTTTTGAAATATTACAGAGAGCAATAAATGTGTTTCCTGACCTCAGCAGGGGCCTGGCTGGAAGGAGCCCATTTCAGTTGCCAAAGCCATGCACATCAGCTTTGCAGATTTGCCAGCTCCCTCTGCAAGATGGCCTGCAACATGTGTACACATGGTATCTGGCAACAATAATTCAGAGAAAATGAAAAATACTTCTCATTCATTGCAAACAAATGGGTACAGTGCAATCCCAGGCAAACTTTCCCGAAGCAGGCAGCTTTCCGGATTAAAAAAGAAGGGAGTGAAAAGAGCGTGTGGGGGCCCGGAGGACCCCTGACAGGAAACGCGTGGGAACAGTTACTTCAAAGAAGGGAGTAGATATCTAGGAAAAGAGCAAGTTTTGAAATGCAGCCCTTGCTTTCTGCTCTGGAAGAGCAGAGCTCTGCCCGTGGCCAGCACGGGCGCTCACACGTGTGCTGCCAGGGCTGCAAACTATGGCCACCATCAATGCCCTGCTCCCAGCGTGGACCTTCATCTCTCATCACCAAGTTATCCTCAAAACAATTACTGCTGGCATATTAAAGCCCCGTGACTCTGCAGGTCTGGGCACCTTCTGAGAAATAAACAGGCTTTCATTTACTTCCAGGATTCTTCTTTGTAGAGGCTTTGCCTGTCAGGGCCTCTGATACCTGCACCCAAGGCCGCTCGAAGAGAAAACCCATGGAGAAACTTTAAAGGGCAGCCCCAAAGCTCCTCTAAACAGGGATGTTCCAGATGAAGGCACCAGAGCCATGAGAGTGAGTAACTGCTGGTACGGCTCAGACCCACTTAGCCACACAAAATTTGAGGAAACCCACCTGGGTGTCTCTGCATCCACACCTTTACTTGATGGTCCTCCTCAGTCTTCTCTGATATAAAATTGGCAACTATTCAGAAGAAGGCTCAGCAACTAGGTAGAGTAATGTATGGTGTATATACCACTGACAAGTGTGAAGAAGCTACAGGGTGTAGCATAGGTGAGTAAATAAACCACTTTTATGAAAAATACGATAGAACATTTGATTTGGATTTGGATTGTATCTGGTGTGAAAGCTAAGGCATATTATTATGTGTGGATAAAATTTAATTCTCACTTTACCTTTGGCATACATGTATTTATTTATACACATCAACAGTGTATACAGCATAAAGTTCATAAATTGTCTTAGCGATAGGACCTCAATGCAAAAATAACCAATTTCATAGCCAACAATCAAAATGCTAAAATCAATAGCTCATCCAATCTCTGTAAACCAATCGCAAACTGATAGAGTCATCGTAGCATTTCTGTTATCATTGGTTTAAAAGCTATAAACCTGCTTTCCTGAAGGTTTACAGGGAATGACAGCTGACGGCAACATCACTTGGGAGTCACGACGGGAGACCTTTGGTTGGGATTTGTTTTGCTTTCCCTTGCAAAAGCTCTGTTGTGTTTACTTCACTGAAGTTTAACTTGGCTATGATTTCATGACTCCTGAATTCACGCTGCCCCCCAGCCAAGCCATAGAATAGCTAAAGACTCAATAAAGATGAGTGACATCATTAACCCAATACAGTAGCTATTCAGATGTACGCTGTGGTCTCCTTACATAATCACCTAATTTTAGCTACTGAGTGAGCCACATACAGTACTACAGTGTATTATGAGATCTGAATAACTAATATCCAGATCCTTTTTCCAAGGTTGTTTTATTTTCCTGATTTAAAATTATTTCCTTATGCAAATCTCAAGCTGTTACTTTCCTTAAGCAAACCCTCTCTGCAAAACATGTTCAAGGCTTCTGCTGCTCCTGATCACCTTGACACATCATTAGCTGGTCATCACAGTTGTAATGGTGCTCATGCCCCTAATATATGGCACAGGACCTTGGGATTTTGTAATGACTGGCAATGAGAACAGCCCTAAGAAAACGGTAAGGTTATACAAGCCTTCATTCAAGCACACTCATGCTCGAGTAAAGGCACCTGGTTTGCTAGAAGTAGCTGTTTCTTGTAGTTTTACAAAATATTTATGAAAATACTTTTTAAACCAGAAATATTTTTGGGCAGGGACTTATTTTTGCTACGTGTTACAACAGCGGACTGCAACCTCTATTCCCTGCAATCAATTAACAGCAGACAGACGCATATTTGATGTCATTTATAGGTACAAACCACAGATACAAATTAAATGTAGTAGCTTAAACGTGCTAGCGGTAGTGTTGAAAATCCCTCAGATGGATGTTCCACTTCTGAAACAGAAGTAAGAAAGCAGGGCTTTAATTGCAGGAATCCCACACGTAATTTGCACCCGGGTGCTGTGCACGCCTTCCAGGTAAGTTGCATATTATGCGCACTGCATGTACAGGCTCCACATATAAAACCATCACAATGATCCTATTTGATCCGATTTACCTTTCTTCAGCTTTTTGTCTGATATTTTTACATAACTATGCTCTAGCAATGAGAATTGTAGCTTTAAAAAACTCCCTATTTCTACAGTTTTTCATCTACATGACTTAACACACTAAATCTCAGAAGTTCTAATTGCTAATTGCTCAGATGTTTCTGTGCCAGTAGAAACTTATTGAAAAGATATTGATGGATTTCTTTGCAATTACAGAAAAGAAAAGATACAAGACTATCTACAGTGCTTGTACCGAGGCACTTTGTTATGGAGCATGCAGAAGGAGATTACATGTAAAAGCTGACTCATATGTTATGATCCGCAAAACCACAGTTCCGCTAATCCCCCCCATCCCCGTACTGGACATTTGACTTTCTCTCTCGGCACAATCTCCCTCACTGCTGCCCAGAGCTGTTCTCCAGCCAGGAGAGCTGGCAGCCAGTCCCCGTCCCTTGTGTAATCAACTAGCTCACCTCGGAGATATGCTCACATTGTGCTGTCGCAGACTCACTTCTTCCACTTTGCAGCGCTATGATCTGCAGACAGAACTCTGGCCTGGCTTTCTGTCCAGTTAAAACAAAACTAGTGTCTTTGTGACGATTTCTGGAAAAACAAACATGCTAAAACCCAAGGCAACCTCCTCTGCTGGCTTAAGTAATGGCAGCTCCTTAGCACTGATTTCCATTAGCAGAGGTGCTGGCTCTTGAAATCCAGTTCACTCTGCCCTACTGGCACAATATTTTTCATTGTGGTGTTAGTAGGAGTCAAACAAATCATGTTAATTTTGGGAGCTGAATGTTTGTGCTGCAGAGGGCAACTAGCTGTGCAGAGCTTTCTTCCCCAAGCATCTACTCTATGTCTAATGATACCAGGGTAATTAACAATAAAAATTTTCCTTGTGGTAAAAACTGATTGTAAAATTCCCTGTAAAAAAAAATCACATTCAGTCAATGGATTAAAAATTAAACCAAAGCCCAACCACGCAGGAATGCTGAGCGAAGCAAACAGGAATGCTTATCGTGCCTTGGGACAAGGAAGACAGTCTAGCTGCCCCACTGGGCTCCTGTCTGTTTGTCTAGGCATTTATAAACGGCATAGGCGAAATAGCAAGGTTTGATTCTGCCCAGGACTGTCAGATTGCAGCCTCTGTACTCATTCCTGCAGGCAGAGGGCCCTACGTTTGAGATTCTGATCATTTTTAATTAAAAAAAACCCTGGCTCCCAAGCAGTGCAGCATGATTCAGTAATAAACATCGTCAACGCCAAGCCTGGGTTGTGGAGAGCCAGCGCAGAGCCCTCGCTTCCCGAAGGAAGTGAAATGTTCCTCGGCCATGCGCAGAGAACAGCGTGCCAGGAGGAGCGAGTTAAGGAGCAGAGTGAAGGCAGACGAGCACAAAGCAGAGTTAAGCAACTCGTCAGCCAGTATCTATCTTTCCAAAGGAGCCATTTCAACCTGAATTGCTGTGTGACACGCCCATGATCTGAAGAATTCAGTTTCTCATGACAACCGAATGGCTGCTGATGCACTTACACAGTGCTGTTTGTAACTCAGTTACAGGCACAAACCCACAAAAGTTAGATCACAACCACAAGGTAAGAGTATTTCCCTGGTTCGAAAAGGTGTCTTACAGACTTCCCTGCAGCAGAGAGGTGCTGGTATAGAGCGCCAAAGAAACACTGAAATAGCTGAACTATATTCCTAGATCTGCCACTAGTCTGAATTTGATTAACTCTCCTTATCTTCTATTTCTGTTTCTTCAATCCTGCAGTAATAGTTGGTTTTCCCATTTAGATTGTCAGTGCAGATGATACCATCTCTGATCATAAGTTTGAGAAGCACCTAGCAGAATAAAAGCCTGAACTTGAACAAGGATTCTTGTAGCACAAAGGTAGGAAGCAGGGATACTCTGTAGAATTTTATGAAGTTACTTTCCCCTCGCCCCCCCCAAAGAAAAAGAAAAACATTTAACAGCTTCTCTTACAGAACTGTTTAAACTCTGTTGTATGTCAGAGTAGGACAGTATGCTGGACAGTAAAACAAGTGGTTAAAAGAAACAGAAAGAATATATATTACTGTGATGCTTATCTCATTTCCAGAACTAAAGCTTCCCTTTTATTTTTTTAGCACAAACATGAGTTAAAAGCTAGTAAAAATTAACAAAAGAGTCCTACAAATAGACATTTTGTAGAACCTCAGCCAAAGAGATTATCACCTTGTGAACAGCAAAATTTCTTACTGCATTTGGGAATGCGACAGCTGTCATCTTCATTGAAACCTTCTTTTTCTGTAATCTTTCTTGCATTACAGGATGATTTTACAATGTTTTTGGAAGACATTATGGAACCTTTGAAAATTGACTCATTAATTTTTTTTATGACCATGGGCTGTGATGCGTGGTGTGCATCGACTTCATCCCTCACCTTCATCCTACAACCGGCCTGGTGTGCCCATCTGCCAACCCCACCACTCCTGGAAAGGTTTCCTAAAAAAGTGTCAGTCCTGAACTTCGGAGCTGAGGATAACTAAAAATGGGTGCCTCAGCACTGGGGAAAATCTCACCAAGAAGATAATTTTCAGCACCATGTCAGTCTAACTCTCTCCTCTTTTTTTTTTTTTTTTTAGTTTATTCTTCTTTTTCCATTTTTTGGCTCTCTGGGCTACTCCACTGCATTGTTCCATTCAGCAAAGGGTTATGATCAGTGTTTTGCCTAAGCATACCCCTATTAGGGTGAGGAAGACTCATGTCTCTCAGATTAAAATACTTAACTGCATATTCTTCCACGTGTTCCTTCATTGGCTGTGCCTCTCATTCATTACATTGCCAGCTTCAGCTTCTCTGGTCCTCTAACATTTCACTCAAGATACTGCCTTAATTAAAGTAAATATTCCCCAAGATAACTGCTCATCCACACCATTAATGCACCACTTGAGATGCATATCATGTTACTTCTTGGGCATAATTACCTGCATAGTATGTCCCTATCAATAAAAGAAACAATATATGTACACGTATATGTGTATACAAATGGTTGTCACGCTAAAGACAAAGCTGATCTCAGTTACTTTAGCACGTGACCTGTTCATCTGCAAGAAGATTACAGTTTGAAGCATCAGGTTTTGTCATATATTTTTTGTCAGTGTAACACAGAACACTCCTTTCAGAATAATTTTCTAGGCAACCCTTAGCATTGAAGGCTAATCTGCCTTGTGGTAGTCACCGGTAGTGGTGTCACTGCAGGAAGAGGAAGAGCCTTCTGTGAACCAGGAGCCTGTTGTGCTGGCATTGTCCAAACACCAGTTTTTACAAGGATCATGGATCTGGAAGTTAAGCATGGGCTGCTCAGTAAATTAACAAACCAGGAAGTATTTTCCACCTTACTACATATGGACAATTTATGATGGGCTGGCAAGTCCAATATCAGGCTTATGTTTTCATTATCTTATTTTCTTCACATACATTTCCTTGAAATCTCTATATACTGTTTACATGCTGGCGGGGGTGGGGGTGGGGGGTTGGGGGGCGAATCAAACCCCAAAATGTTTAAAGGTTGTTTTTACACGCGAAAAATGTCTGTTCCAACTATTCAACATTCATGAGAAACTCTAAAACAGAGCACCTGAAGTACATCCGTATAGATAATAGCATGACTGGGAAGAGATCAGCAGAATTGCTTTCTGAAATGTCAAAATTTCCAAACTAGAGAGGGAAAGAGAGAGATAAAAAGTCTCCTATCTTCCTGCAACTCCCCTTGAAAACTCTAGGATTGTAAGGATGCAAAGGGTTGCAATTACAAGCAGGAGAGAGAAAGCAGATTTTTAAAGCTGATAGGAGACAAGAGTTTGCCTCTCAGAGATCCAGCTAAATTGGCAAGACTGCAAGTAGAAAGGAGCACTTCTAACTCGTAGTACACGTGACATCAGCATCTGGTGCTTGCAAAAGGAGACCCCTCTACGCTGTATTCACCAAACTGATTTTCAGACGAAAGCCATCCCAACCACTTTTGTTTTCCTCAGTGGCTGCGAGACAGAACATGCTCCGTTCCCAGTCCGGGTGTCACTCAAGCTGCTCAGTCAGGAGCAATCCTTTTGGCAAAAGCTCCACGTGCATTTTTTCGTCTGCCTTGTCAGAGGAAACACAGAAACACAAACTGCTATCCACCAACTCTGAGAGCCATCCTACCACAGAGGAAAAAATAATCTGCATTTTGAATTATTGTTTTCCAGATGTATTATCTTGCGTTTGTCAGGGTGACTCCTTGATATTTCCTGCTTCTCTTTTTTCAATGGTGTTTGCAGTATTCATCTGCATCATCTGTTAATTTCATTAACATCCTGTTTAATGATCTCGAAGGGGGTAGTTTAAAATGATGTTACATAAAACCGGACATAACTCCCTATTCCTGCAGCATCCCACTGATCACCTCCCACTCATCTGTTTATCATGACCTGTTTCCTTGCCTTCTGCAAGAGCTCATGCTGTATTCATATGACATGCCATTTTCAGGTGAAAACTCCTGAGTCACCGCACCTTAGTTTCTTACGCTGGGTTTGCTTCTGGTTTTCCTTTGACTGCCACATTGTGCCTTTAGGGATTGAATTACGTTTCTCTTAATCGCTACAATAACAACACAGTTCTGCCCTAATTCTGTGCTGCACTAGTTAAGCTATGGAGACACAGTTATAGGCACTTTATTGTTAGAAATTACAGTGGTATTACTGTAACAAACTGGAAACTTCATATTCTCCCAAAAATGTTATAATAAAGGTATGCTTTTGCTATTAACTCAGCCACTTAATATAAAATATGTATCAAGACACATTGAAATTATTCAATATCAAGGAGATCTTACTGGAAAATGCCATAAAATACCCCTTAGAGCCATTGCTGGTAACATTGCTTGCAAAAGGCTATTTTGAAGGTGCTGACCTCTCTATTTGGAACATTCCTGATGTTTCCCTCTGCTTAGGTAATTTTAAATGAACAGCCAACTGTAAACTATACACCAACCTCATCACAGAGTGGCCCCCTTGCTGATGCCACACAAGTCATAGTGTTAGAAAATCTTGTTTGTTTGCTAAGAGACGTGTTTTATTAGGATCACATGCAGACTCCTAAGTTTCAGAGTCCTTTGCTTGCACAACCATTGCAAACTTAGGTTTCACTGCACTAGAGAGATGCCACCAAGTGACAAGAGACTTGAGTGATACAGAAAAAGGATAATCCAACTGGCATAGAACGGCTGCGCTACAACATGTGCAGTTGATGTGGGATGAAGAAGCATGCCTATATATGCCTCAAAAATAAGTAGTATGACTACAGAAGAAATCTACATAACAGTACAGTTAAAATTGTTACACACCCAATCCCCAGTAGGTACCCCTTCTCACGCATCTGCCATCCCTCTGGGTCCTGAGCTGATGGCTCGAGTCTGAGGGGCAATGGGGGAGGTGGGTGTTCTGACAAGCTGTTAGCATCCCTCGCTCTTTGCCAAGAGATTGATGTTGATTGGGGGGCTGTGGTGTTCTTCCTCCTCGCTCTAGAATCTGCAGAGGGATTATTTTTATACATTTTGCAAGATATACTAACCCCTTGCTCTTTCTTTGCTGCTCTGTAGTTCCATGTTATGGTCAGATTTACCATATATGGCCTGCTTTATATTTGTTAAGATACTTCATTTTTCTCCTCTTTGCTATCCCTAAAAACAGCTTATACTGCTCCAAAAGTTGCATTCTCTGAATGACCAGTAATTACCACTGGTGAGTTCCTCCTAGCCCTAGGGCTGCTGGTATAGTCCTCTGTCCACACCTTCAAAGCCTCTGCTATCACCCCCTGCCTGTACTCCTCCATGCTGCATTTTAATTCTAGGGTCATCAATAGTTCATTCAACACAGAACAACGACATGGAATTACTACTTACCAGGTACGAAGCCATGAATGGTAACATGAGTTTCCCCATCATTGTACAAAGCTAAACAAAACCTCAAACAAATGATGCAGCGGTCACCTGGCTGTTAGGCAGCAGCTAAAGAAGCTCAGACAAAGCTGCAGGCAGCCCAAGACAGGTCCAAACCCAGGTAAGTCCTGAGGCCTCTTAGCTTAATAAAAAACCTTGGCCTGTTACTAGCAATGGCAGCTCCATATTAAAGGGTGTCCCAGGCTGTGCAACAGATCCACGGAATCAAACTAGTAACACAGGTCAGGGATGGACCAGAAACGCAGGTTTCACAGTCAGGTGCACACTCCGCAGAAATCAAGGAGAAACAGCAAAAGACAATTTCCAGTCTAGGAACAACGGTGCCCCTGAGGATGTGAGAAACAGAGATACTGGGTGATCAGTGGCAGGCAAGAAACACAAGTACAGGCAGTGCCTGAAGACAGAAACTTCCAGAGAAGGTCTCTAACAAGCTCCAAGTTCCTCAGCATTTGAGTGCTATGGAAACCCACACACTGTCACCTAGCACCTGCAAGCTAAGTATCACGTACACTCCTATGTTCTTAAATCAGCTGCACTGCAGTCACAGTGATCTTGACAAGCATTAGTAATGGGCTAGAAAAACGCCTGAAGATGATGATTTCCAGTAAATTTTTCGTGAGGCTACTGAAGAGCAGATGGTGAACAGGAAAGCTGTGGAACAAGGAACATTGCTGCTTCCATCATGCTTGGAGTTTCAGAAAGTCAATGTATGGGCAACACAATCACCACAAGCAAGGCAACCACAGATCTCAGTGCAGTATCACAGCTCTTGGCAGGTGTGAATGTAGTAATTCAATCCTAGCATAGATCAGACTAGATGTACACCTATAGGTGTGTGGCTAGCCCTACTGCTAATTCACAGATTATAAAAGATTATAGCAGATGACATTTTTTATTATGGAAGGAGAATTAAAATAAGTGAGAATTCAGGATCAAAACACCTAACTGGGACAGGTTGGAAATATGTTCAGAATGTGCAGTACTGAAATGCTGAATACAAGGAGGTCTTGAGGTGTCCCACATCTAACACTGCTAATGTCAGAAGGATTCCTGCTGGACACAAAGGGACAGAGCCATTTAAAAAATCCTGAAACCAAAGGACATGAAGGGAATCCAGCAATTTCTAGGAAAGCTAACGGTTTTTCCAAAAATTTTAGTACATTAACTAGAAGCTTATGAACCCTTAAGAAAATTAACACTTTATGAAGTATTTCCCTCCCATAGGTATCAGAAACCTTATGGATTTGCCACTAACCACCAACTTCAATAGTGGCTTAGCTGAATGAAAGAAGAATACATCTATTACATCTGCTGACAACTAGAAGTTGTAAAAATTTGCAGGCACTTTGGGGCCAAGAGTAAATTCAAAATAATTCGAACAAGATTGTGATACATTTTGAGAAAATGCAATGACATTCAGTACAAAGGACAAAATTCAATACTTAAGAATATTACATAGCCACTAGACAGTGAATTGGCTGGGCAGTAGCTTTTCAGTGGAGGTTCTGGAGTTTGAGGGGGATTAGGACCTGAACACAAATCTGTAATGCCAAACTGCAGAGAAAAAAGTGACTAGAGAGAAATGCAAACATTTTTCCCGTTTACTCGGTAGTGCTAAAAAAGTAGCTTCATCTGAAACACTGAATACATTGTAGGGCAGTGCACTTCAAGAAATGTGGACAATCAGCAAGGCAGAGAAAAGCAAATAAGTGATGATATGCCAGAAGACATAAACCATGAAGGAAAACTGAAAGAATAAGAGAAGACAGAAGATAGTAAAATTTCAAACATAATAAAAAGCTGCTGCAAAGGGGAATGTCATAAACTGACATTCATGGCTGCTGGGAATAGGATAGGAAATAGTGGGCTTAAATCGTTGCAAGAATGTTTTTCTTAGAGGTTATGAAAAATTTTCTACTGCTAAGCAGAATGAAGCGTTGGAACAGATTGTTCAGGGAGATTGTGCAGTGTCTACCATGGGAGCGTTTAAAGAGCTGATCCAATAAACATGCCAGAACTGGTTCAGGTATAGCTGTAACTTGAGTCAAGGATGGACTACATAACTTCTCAAGGACCCATCTAGTCTAGTTTATCTACTGCAGGTATTCATCTGTTGCATATACTATTTCATGGTACAAGGAAAAAGGCTAGAGCCCACAGGAATATTTCTTTGAAAGAGTAAGAAAAATCGCAACTAGCCCTGACATACAACACCCCTGCATGATAGCTAAGGCAAAAAAAAAAAAAAAAAAAAGAAAAAAAGAAAAAAAAGAAAAAAAGAGAGAGAGAGAGACTTACTGGCTATGCTTTCTGAATCAGCCTTCTTTTGAGTCAACTCTCAGAGTGCAAGATGAACATACTGTCTGATCATCAGCCATTTAAAAAAAAAAAATCATAAACTACTGCCAAGGCACTCAAGCAACACAGAGGTCATGGAGATTCCAACAAGCTGATCTGAGTATAAGACACTGCTGCCAAAGTGGGAGACTGTCAGCATGCTCCAATACCTTTGCATGTAGAATGGGAAGCTTTGACAACCAAAGCAAATTTTCATCCAGGATGATACGTTACAAACAGAGAATTATCTTCTGTTTCAGAGCTGTCCATACTGCATGAAGCAATTAGATGCTGGACTCCCAGAAGATGGATGAAGTGCATATTGTATACAAAATTGTGTTTAAATGTGATTAGCCAAAATCCTACCAGATTTAAAAACTGATGTAATAAGATGTGTCTATGCTTCAACACCAGGCAAGCATAAAGACATCTCTGCTAGCCAACTATCCAACTCCTCATTTATGTGTATGCACATGAAACAGTTCAGCAGATGAGAAGAGCTCAGGGATCAACAACAGGGGCCAGAACCTCATGAAATCCTAGCCTACCCATGGTAAAAAGTCAGAACAAGCCTTCTGATTTTTAATGAGGGTAACTGTAGGGCTTTCAGTAAGCTTCCATTTCTGAGAGGCAGGCTAGGAGGACATATAGGCATTTAACATGATGAGGAAATAGAAGAGGGATTTTGCAATACTGTTGTGACTAACAGGCTACATCAAAATTCAAATGATTCAGTATTAAAGGAGGATGTGAGCTACAAATGTCTCAAGCTGGACAACCCCAAAGGCATCAGAGATTAAAGAAACTAATGGATAAAGATCTAACCAAGAGGATGGCACTTCAGCTCAGCAATGCCACTCATAGAAAAACACTCATCAGAATCCAGCAGAGATCGAGCTGATAGGATAAAGATTCATGGTTTCTGTTCCCATAATACGTATTTTTTCTATAGCCCAAGAGAAAAGGCAGGCGTGACAAAGAACATCAAACTAGGCATGTAATTATAAGCAAGGAGCCAATGACTGGAGGCCTCTGGGCACAAATTCACAGTTCTTGCTATCAATCACAAAAAACAGAGGCAAAAGTATCATCTTCAGTAAATTACAGGTCATAGCAAGCAGACCAGAGAAGAACAATAATAAAGTAGTTGCAAACAGCCAGAGGAAAACTGCCAGGACTCAAAGATAGCCTTAGCAATCTTCTCACCTGTTGCAGAAGACTTAAAAAATAAGATAGGACAAAGGACTACAGAGTCAAATTAAGACCTCTATACCAACAGTAGCCACAAAAACAAGGAACGGGAAACTGGGCTGACCACTAGCTGGTGGGCTGCAATGATCTGGCAGGAAAAGCCTTGGTCCTATGGACAGGCATGTAGTACTTAACAGCTGGTCTTAACTAGTCATTAGCACAAAGCACAAAAGACCATAAATTGCTATAAAGAAACATCTAGAAGCTGCATAGAACATGGAGAGAAAAATCCAGGTTTGGAGAAAGCACTATGGAAGCCATTCCGCATGCCAAAATGCTAATGACAATTGTGGCACCTCTGTAAGCAAGTCTTCTGAGGAAGCAAGCAAACAAAAGAAGCCCACCTTGTTTCAGAAATAGAGAAACAAAAGGCCATCTGGATTCTGGTCAGGTTAACACTAAATATGGACACATGGAGGACCAAGATTACAACTTGGCAATTACTAAAACCTAGGTCCTTCATGAAGTTACAAGAAAATAGGGTTCATAAAGATTTAATACAACTATAGTTTCTAATACTCCAGTTTGCATGTAGAGTTCCATCTTTCATACCAAATATTTAATAATGTTAATATTTTTAATGTTAAGATTTTTCCCTGGACAATTCAAAGCGCTGAGTCAGAGTTTGCTGTCCTAAGTACGGCCAAGCAGACTGTTCATATCTCCTTCCTGCCTGGATTAACTCTTACCATTGAGCTGTTCGAAATTAAAAACTACTTTTAAAAATGCTGGTGAATATGCCTGAAAATCCAGTGTAAGGACTACGGCAAACAAACCAAAGCGGTAAAGTATAAGTACAATTTAAGTTAGTTTTATATCTTTTTAATACATATCTGCACAGGCACTGTTTTAAATTCTAGGCTGCCAAAACGGTCATTCAAGACAATTAATCACTCTAAGTAACAATGACAAACAGAGAAATTCTAACAACTTTTGCAAGGTTCACTTAACAGAACTCCTTCTTTGAAGAATTAGGAAACAAGATCTAGCTGATATGAATAAATGAAATAAAAGGAGAAGCTCCCCTCAAACTCAGAAAACAGCTGCAGAGACTTTCCTCATCTGCCTTTACCCTGCAGCTCTGCTCCCTAAGCCACACTGCCTCAGTGAACAAGAACAGAAATGATAAACTGTTAATATTCAGCCTAAAACCAAGGACATATTAACCCTTTAAAAATCTTACTCAAGATTTTATAGAAATTTATTTTAATATACTTTATTTTGTAGTGCATTATTAGGATTAAAAAAAGAAAAAAGAGCCTTAAATGAAACAATGCCATTTAATGTTTATTTGCTGAGGGACACATTGCATAGGGAGGTCTTTAGCAGGTCTTGTTAACAACCACTGCTGGTACTTCTTTTTCTCCTCCATTTACTATCCACCTAAATATTAAGTCCTTCATTCTACGTATTACAGCTGCAATTTTAAATTAAGCATTGATTTGCTATTCTATGTAAGTATGTACTAAAAGATTTTTACAAGGGACAAAGACAAGTTGTGGATTATTTAGTGAGGTTCCACTCTTATCAACAGACTACAGTGAGTGAAAGCAGTGGAAATCTTTTGTTGCGGGAATGTTATGCCAACGCTCATTACAACTTTTGAACCCAGGCTTACTCTTCCATAAGCATAAAAATGATAATTGAAAAAGATAGATAAGCTTGGAAAAGGAAATCAAACATTGAAATAGTAGTGCAGAACAACACTTCTAAAAAAAATAATCTAAGCTCTGCTGACTAACAGGACCACACACTTGAGGTTAGGAAGGTGATTAAGTGCTTTGCTAAATATAGCCTTAAAATATGCATTCAGAATCTATTCATAATTACGAAAGCTTGATTGTTTATGATGTCTATTACTCTCCACTCTTAGTGGAAATGCAGAGTGCTTGCTGTATTGTGTTTTACTATAATCACAATACTTAGCATATTGTATATTATTATAATCACAATATAAATGCCTAAAACTAACCTAAGTTCCTTTCTCCTTCTCTAAAGGACATTAGTTTTAAACCTGTCCTTCACTTTATGACATTCAGAATTGCAATTCTGTGTTAAACAATGAAAACTTTCAATATTTAAGAAACCACTTTATAAAGGATACCATCAGTCTTCAGAGAGTGTGAGGCAGGATGTACGTAATTCAGGCATACAACAAAGTCAATAGATAGAAAGACCTGGTAATAAATACACAGCTCTGCTCTATCCTAATGCTTATCAATACAAACTAACAGGGATAGGAAGCCTGAAAAAAATTCTGCATCAACTAGGTAATAAACACTTTCTTTTATTAAACCAAAATATGTAATTGTCCATTCCAATTTCACATTGTTGAAAAATAAAAGCTGTATAAAATACTACTGTGAGATACTACACATACTTAAAAGGAACATCATTCAAATAAGGATAGACACTAGAAAACATTTTCTAAAATTCACACAGAACTGTGAATGAAACTGGAACTTCTGTGAACACACAAATGAACTAAACTGGATTATTCCACATTAATTAATATAAATAAAAGCATAAACTTTGTTACACTTGTAATGAAGGGAATAATTTGTTACATCTTAACTACAAAAAATAAAAAGGAGTCTGAGAAACTGTATTATTTATATATTTAAAATGATTGAACACTGTCATGACAGCATTTGTAAAGTTGGCAGTAATTAAAAAAGCATTTGGCAATATAATGAATTGACTAAAGTTCTATTTGTAAAGACATATTTTTCACTTAAATCACGAAGCTAAATAGCTGACACAGAGGGGAGTTCTTTGCACAGTAACAGTTTTGGGACCAGTCTTGTTTAATATCTTTATCGATGATCTGGATGAGGGGATTGAGTGCACCCTCAGCAAGTTTGCAGACGACACCAAGTTGGGCGGGAGTGTTGGTCTGCTCGAGGGTCGGAAGGCTCTGCAGAGGGATCTGGACAGGCTGGATCGATGGGCCCAGGCCAATTGTATGAGGTTCAACAAGGCCAAGTGCTGGGTCCTGCACGTGGGTCACAACAACCCCATGCAACGCTACAGGATTGGGGACGAGTGGCTGGAAAGCTCCCCCACAGAAAAGGACCTGGGGGTGTTGGTCAACAGCCGGCTGAAGATGAGCCAGCAGTGTGCCCAGGTGGCCAAGGCCAACGCCATCCTGGCCTGTATCAGAAATAGTGTGGCAGCAGGAGTAGGGAGGTGATTGTGCCCCTGTACTCGGCGCTGGTGAGGCCGCACCTCAAATGCTGTGTTCAGTTTTGGGCCCCTCACTACAAGAAGGACACTGAGGTGCTGGAGCGTGTCCAGAGAAGGGCGACGAAGCTGGTGAGGGGTCTGGAGCACAAGTCTGATGAGGAGCGGCTGAGGGAGCTGGGGTTGTTCAGCCTGGAGAAGAGGAGGCTGAGGGGAGACCTTATCGCTCTCTACAATTACCTGAAAGGGGGTTGCAGAGAGGTGGGTGTTGGGCTCTTCTCCCAAGTGAGTAGCGACAGGACAAGAGGAAATGGCCTCAAGTTGCGCCAGGGGAGATACAGACTGGATGTTAGGAAAAATTTCTTCACTGAGAGGGTGGTGACACAGTGGAATAGACTGCCCATGGAGGTGGTGGAGTCACCATCCCTGGAGGTGTTCAAGGAACGTGTGGACATTGTGGGACGTGGCTTAATGGGCATGGTGGTGTTATGTGGTGTGGGTGGTGTGTTTTTGTGGGTTGTTTTTGTGTGGGTTTTTTTTGTTTTTTTTTGTAATGGTTGGACTTGATGATCTTACAGGTCTTTTCCAACCTTAGTGATTCTGTCATTCTGTGAACTATCTGAAAGGGGGTTGCAGAGAGGTGGGTGTTGGTCTCTTCTCCCAAGTGATGCGTGACAGGACAAGAGGAAATGGCCTCAAGTTGTGCCAGGGGAGATTCAGACTCGATATTAGGAAAAATTTCTTTACTGAGAGAGTGGTAACACACTGGAACAGGCTGCCCAGGGAGGTAGTGGAGTCACCCTCCCTGGAGGTATTCAAGGAGCACATGGACGTGGCATTGTGGGACGTGGCTTGATGGGCATGGTGGTGTGTGCTGTGGTTTTTTTGTTTGTGTGGTGGTGTGGTGTTTTTTGGGGTTTTTTGTAATGATTGGACTTGATGATCTTACAGGTCTTTTCCAACTTTAGGGATTCTGTGAATTCCTTATTACAAAATTCAGATGTGGGATTACAATCCAGTGTAATACAGCACTTCCTTTGTACACTGCAGCAAGTTTCATGAACTGAAGTAATTTGTGCTTTCAAATTTTGATCCACTACCCGAAATGAAGAAATAAATGTTGCACTTCGTTTCAAAAGCTCTGAAATTATTTTTAAGCCAAATTTTTCAAATTTTACGTTTTTTCCACTCTGGCTTGTCGGTTTCATCATCTTCTGGTTCCACTTCTGCAAAAACTGTTTTTGGCTGCGTTCTAGAAAACATTAAAAAGATAAAAATAATGTTAAAACTACAATTCTTTATCAGAAATTATATTAGACATGCACTAGACACAAATTACATCCTTTCTATACTTAAAAATAAGTGCATCCTAGACTTGCTCATTTTTCATTTTCAACATAAATCTATCAACTAACCTTCTAAGAACTGAAGAACCTTGCAGCTCTCAGGCAAAGAACAAGCATAACAAACACACATCTTTTGCAAGTATTATTTCCTCATCAGCTTCCAATCATTATCTGTGTATTCCATGAATAAAATTAAGATAGAAGAGAGGAACAAATCAATTTAACACAATGCTAGAAAAACGGAGCCACAGGTCTTCTCATTCCGTGATTTAAAAAAAAAAGAAACCTCCATTTTGATACACTGTAGTATGACAGCAGCCAGTAAGTGAAAACAGAACAGCTAAGCTAGGTTTCTGGCTTAGCCTATGCATGAAAAAACAGCTTCTCCTCCAGAGACTTCATCCAGCACTACCGTAACATAAAAAAACCTAACGATCTTCATATGAGAACACAGTGTATCCTACCATCAAGCCTGATGGTATCTATTCCTCCACTGTTTACTTGTATTTTAAATAACACTTAAACTTTGTAAAAATAATTATTGATTACTTTTTAAACGAACACAGTATCAAGTAGCATTTCAATAAACTGTTTGGACATTCAGTTCCCCTGTTTTACACTTTAATCACTGCATGGTCCCCTTTTCCAACCTAATCCTCAGCACAATCACTGCGGAGCTGAAACTACTGGATTTCTGATGCTGGCTGTACTCGACTTCTCATTACAACAGACACAACAAAGTATACAATGCAGCCAAGGCAGTCATCATCTTATTAATGTATTAACTAGTGTTTTTACAGCAGTCTAGGGATGTGAAGCACTATTACTGTAACAACTGTTATTTGGCAGATTACAAAATGCATAAACCTTAACAAAACTGCGTCTGCCTTACTTAACACAACAGGCATAATTTAATGTTGCCACTGACTTCAAAGAGTAATAGCAAGCCATCATCTGTTAAAAAGCACGATTCTCCACTTGTTAAATATGTGGCACAAAATACATTTAAAGTCACCAAAACTAGTCAAAGACAACTTCCCTTACACACAGGATCTTTCTCGGCCTGCCTTCTCCTCCATCCTCCAAACTTGCCATGGAGGTAAGGAGTATACTAAGATGTTGAGAGATGGTCCTACTGTAGGACTCTATTGGCACGTGGTCCCTGGGTGCAGGCTGTACATCTCATTACACCTAAGCAGACCTTGTACTCAGATGAGGACCTACACTACTGGAAGTCAGATAACTCATTCTGCTCTCCACGGAAAGCAGAACTAAGATTTTAAAAAAATTTCTAATTTAAAAATCTCATTAGAAAATAGTTACATAAACTCTACTTAACCAATCACTGAAGGAAGATTTAAAAAAAAATAATAAAAAATAAACATTCAATCCAAAACAGACACCAGGGATGAAGGCTTTATTGGCCGAAATACTGGATTTTGTTAGCTGCTGAAGAGGTGGAATGTATGGAATCTCTCTTATTCCAAAACATACTGATGGAAGTTTATTGAGCCAGTTTAACAGTGTACCTTCCTTTTATCACAATAGACAGAAGGTATCTAAATGCCATATAGGATCACATCCGGTCAGTAGTGAGATGCTTGTAAGTAAACTGCAATTAATCAAGTGTAAACTATCAATTTCTGACCACAAAACCTGCAACTATCATAATTTTCGTTAGAAACTTCCAAGCAAGAAGAAGGACTTAATTTGTGAAACAAGCAGCAGAACCTACGTATTTTCCAGGATAGGAGTGGCACAGAGAAAAGTTACAGACTTCAGCTAACGTAAGTATGCTACCGAGTCCAGTAAAGTGGGGGGGTAGGGGGTGGGAAAGAAACTGTAGCATAATCTAGCACTAACCAGCTAAAGCAAAAACATACAGAGGAAATCAAGTCTGCTTGATACCTCATTTTTTAAAACTAGCATGAAACAGCTGTAGCCTCAGCTCAGCTGAAGTGTAAGCTGTTCCACCTCCACAAGCTTGAGGCACCTAGGGTCATTCATATGCCTGACCATTTTAAAACATTAAGCACAGAAATCACTGGTTATTTTATAGCATTATCAGCAGTGATCATTTAATGTAAAACACAAATTATTCTGCTTAGTAACTGCACAAGAGATTGCTGGTGTACTAGGAGTTTGGTGCATGATTAATATTTATACAAAAATTGTCAAAACAGGTTTACTACCTCAAAATATTTTTATTTCTGAGGGCTAAATAAAACATGTGGAAAGCTGTGTTCTTTTTCCCCATCGACTTTCTCAATTTTGTTTATTTATCCTTGACTTTGGGGGTTGATTGCAGTTTGTTAGGGATCTGCTTGGCAGTTCTCATGGGAGACTGCCATGGAGGGCAAAGGGGCCCAGGAGACCTGGTTGATCTTTGAGGACAACCTCCTCAAAACACATTCCATCCTGTGTGCAGAAAGTGAAGTCTGGCAGAAGCCTAGTATGCATGCACAGGGATCTCCTGTCTGAGATAAACCCCAAACAGAAAGAACACAGACAGAGGAAGCAGGACAGCCTTAGCCAAGAGGAACAGAGGCATTATGTGAACATGCAGGAACAGAGTTAGGAATGCCGAAGCTCAGCTGGAGTTGAAACTGGAAAGAACTGTGAAAGGCAACACCAAGGGCTTCTACAGCTACACCGACAGTCAAAGGAATGCTAAGGAAAATGTGCCCAATGGGGCAGGGAACCCACTAACGTAGGATATGGAAAAGGTCAAGATACGCAGTGCTTTTTTTGGCTCTATTTTCCCTGAGGTCTGTCCTCAGGTCTCCAAGGACCCCTACACTACTAGCAGAGTCTTTGGGAGGGAGTGAAACGTTACCAACAGAAGAGGAAGACAGAGACAGGGAGTATGTAGCTCATTAGACATACACAAACCCATGAGATCAGATAGGATGGATCCAAAGGTACTGAGGGAGCTGGCCAAAGTCATTGCAAGGGCACTGTATCATCTTTGAGAGGTCATGGTGATTTGGGGACATTCTCAATGACTAGAAAAGGCCAGCCAACATCATCATCTTTAGGAAGGGCAAAAGGAGGATTTGGGGAACTACAGGATGGTCTACCTAACCTCAGTCCCTGGGAAGGCTATGGAACAAATCCCCATGGAAGGCATTTCCAGGCACATGAAGGACAAGAAGGTGATAGAGAACAGCCAGCATGGATTTAGCAAGGGCATACTATGAGTGCCAACTAGACTGCTGGAACAGGCTGCCCAGAAAGGTGTTGTGGAATCTCCACCCTTGAGGATACTTAAACTTGGCTGGGCAAGTCCCTGAACAACCTGAATCTACTTGGACCTGAACAACCTGATCTAAGTGAACATGCTTTAAGCAGGAGGTCGGACTAGATGACCTCCAGAGGGTCCCTTCCTACCTAAATTATTCTATGATCCTGTGTTTCCACATGACTGTCAGCTGAAACCAGTATCTCGTACAGCAATGACAAATGTATTCCTACTGTGGGTTACACTAACAGGCTGCAAACAAAAACAGGAAAGTAAACTAACATAATTTATTCATACCACGTGCTTCTCTTTATTTCAGTGTTTTTCAACATACTCAGATATGCAGACCCCTAAAAAATTTCCAGGGGCCTTGCAGACTGCTTTAGAGTCACCATCATCCCTCTGGTTATGGGTTGTTTTTCTCAGTTACCTTTCAGGGATCCAGTAAAAATCGCCCATTGACATCTGAGGTTCATAGACTAGCAGCTAAAAAAATACTGCTACAGCTAAACCAGCTGGAGATAACAACTGCATATCACAGCATGTGACTCATGTCGCAGTAACTTTTGAGATTTGTGTTTATATTGCACTGAAACAAAGAAAAAAAGACAACTTTCAAGCATGCTTGGAAGCCAGAATAACATCATAAAGGCTACTTCCAGCCTGAGAAGTGAAGGTTTTCAGCATCAGGGCCCTTTGTATTCCTTATCCCAACAACCAGCCTGACTCTTCTCTGAATCTCAGGGGCTTCCCTCTCAAAATTACCAATTTCCAAGAAAGATTTAGCTGAAGTATACCAACATGTGCCAACAAAATCACCGATACAAAAACATTCTGTTCTGTCCTGCTTCGACTAAAGATACTTGAGCCACCAGATGACTAACACTTCACACACTGGTACTGCCATCGAGAAAAAGTTCAGTGAACACAGCACAGCTACAGGCTGTTGCTTCAAGTCATTCCCTTTTGCCTGCAACAAGCATCAATAACAAAGACAGCAAAATAGGGCAACATCACTGAAGTGAAAGGTATTTTCTAAGAACTCTGGTCTATCTTGGTGGGGAGGGAAATTTCACCCTCACCTTCCCTAAGGTGCAGAAGAGAGCTACATCTGGGCCTGATTAGACCCTCAGCTACAATGCTGAGTAATTCCTGCTGATCCTTCAGAGGGACATCTGAAGTCATTATAGTATCTCTGTACAGCTGTGTTAAAACAAACAGCTCACAAAGAATGTAATTTTCAAACATTTACAACTGATGCCTCAAGTTCCTTTCCTGTAAGTTCTTTCCTTGAAATCTTCAATCTGTCCTTCCTTTCCTTTCACTCCACTGGAATGGCTCTTGCCAAGGTCTCTAACAAGCTTTTTCCTGAAAAATCTCAAGATCTTTTCTTTATCGTCATCCATTATGACTCTTCTGCTGTGTTGACCACATTTTTTTAACACTTTATTCACATTGGGCTTCTGGGACATGTCATCTCCTGATTCAGCATATACTTCTTATCATCCCAGGTATCCTTTTCAGCAGCATCTGTTTTTTCACCCATCCTTTTGCCTCTTAGATACCTCCCCCTCCTTTTCTGGCTCAAATTTTAGGAGAAACAGAAAGGTCAGGCTAATGATAACAAGCTCGAAAAAAATTTCAAGTGATAAATAATGCAAATGACTATTTGGCTTCAAGAATAAATTAGGCACCTTTAAGTCCAACAAAAAGGAAATATTTTTACACACAATGTATAAACTAACAGCAAAAGTCATGTTGCAGGTATTTCTTGTAAGAATTATTGAAGTGAAAATACAATTAAAAAAGCATTAAATCAATTATCTGGTTTAGAATGACCTAATCAGTATGAATCAGGACCAGATGAACCTCTAACCCAGTCATCACAATCAGAGTTATGAAAACTCTCATCAACCAGGAAAAGAGCATTTCTTAGTCTTCTCAGTCTAAATTATTTAAATAACCATCACTGAAGAAAATTAGGCAACTATAGTTTCCTTAGACATTTTCTTAGGAAGGAGAATGAAAAACTGTAACTGAATAACTATCTGTTAGACAACACAAAAACAAAAGCCTTGTCAAACTAGAGATATATCAAGTGGATAGTTTTATACCATATTAAGCAAAAATTTACTACAAGAAATGTGGAAAAACTGATAGTAGAGAAATAAAGTAGTAAAAAGAATAAACACTATTTAAAAAATGAAACGTAATGGATGTATGTTTTTCAGGTCTCAAGACAGCATGTAATTTGAAGTATGTATCAGAATATCACCTTTCCTAACTCTATGGTGTATCACGCTACAGCTAAAGCAGCCAGTTTCCATAGGTTTGTATACCGCTTGTTATTATGAACTCCTGATTTTAACAGGGCCACCGGTGACACTCTTACAATTCAGCATTACATGATAATTTATATCAATTACTTGTAATTTGCATATTTTATTAAATATGCATCCATAAGAACATCTGTAAGATGCTTTATATATAGGGTAAACATACATGCCCTGCAAAGTCAGATATAGGATATAATTAACACAGATTTCTACATTATCTGTGTGTGCAGGTTTCGTGCATAGCTTGCCTATGACTGCCATTGGTCTGCAGCTGCTAATATAGACCTCCATTTCTGAAAATTAAGAACATAGCACAATCATAAAGGAAGTTTTTGCATTTCAGTGTCTTAGCTAATAATAATAATAACAACAATAATGATAATAATTTTTAAAATGCTCTTTGCAGAGAATACATCTGAAAAATCAAGCTTTTAAACCAAGAATAACAGCAGTTTCACTGGCATGAGATTTATCAGCTGACAAAACCATCAAGGCAGCATGCTGTTGGCTGCAGTCCAATTCCTGCACATACATATCACTGTCTGGTGTGTAAGCTAATAGCAGTCTGGACTTGCATCCTCCCCACTTCTAAGCCAGCTCTCTTCTTCCCCTGCAGCTACATCTTTAACATGAAACTGTAATGAGATCTGCCCACCTCACACAGTAAGCCTTCTGTAATACAGCTAAGTTTTAAAACTTGCATGTCTACTACATTGCAGGTGTCAGGGATGAAACTCAATATACAATCAATCAAGTTACTGAGCCAAAAATATACTGAGGTACTTACCTACCTAATGGAATGTGTGATTGTATTTACTTTTGAGAATGGATAGTTGCAGATCTCAAAGAAAACCAGGTACCTACATATTCCAAGTAAATTTCATCTCTAGCAAATTTGAACTTTCAAACAATTAAAAATCAGTATTTGGCATATTCATTACAACTGCTGTTACAGAATCAGGCTTTCGCATATTCCTTCTTCGGTACCAAGGGTGATACTGTATAATGCATTAATTTGATGTACAACATCAAATGCGATACTTATTATCACTATTCCATACTTATTAATTACCCAGTCAAAGCCAGGCTGGGTCACTGACATTCTGAAGCTGCTTTGGAACAGCTATTCAGTTATCTTTGTGAACACGTGCGTCAAGTCAGAAAACAAATGTCACCACTAGAAACAGGCATAATTCTTAATATATTTTGAGTTTCTGGAAAGAGGTGATAATTATTTCACTAAAGAGCTAAACACTAATAAAGAAAGTACAGTCAGTAAAGCACTAACGAACGCACAGCTTAGGAGATAAAACGTTGGGCTGCAAACAAGAAAAAATAGTTTGTTATTGGCAGACTGTTCTGTGCAGTTTATTTTACCTCTTCAAAACCTTTTCCTTATGCATTTTGAAAATGCTGTTTATACTAGATAGATTATTTTGTATAACAAAAACATCAATGATAATAAAATGTGAAAATTTTAGTAATTTTTCAAGTGGCAGTTTCTGTTCATTAGTATGAAATGCATTTATTTAACGTTTATTTTAGTATTATTGTGAATGTATTTATTTAATGGCTTGAGTTGTATTTATTTTTAGAAAAAAAATCTTTGTTAGAAAACATTCTAGAAGCATATTGGACAATTTTCATTGTAACACATACACACAAATACCACACTCACACATACAATTTAAACCGAGTAAGTTACCATCTGTGGCATTACTGAAATTTTACTACCATAACCTTGATGGGGCTCTTTAATTTATGTAAAAACAACTGAACACTTATTTGTTTACATTGAATTTTTGGTAGGAGATTTTATTGGTGCAATTTTTAATATTGCTATACTGCCGGAGGGCAGACTTTGGCCTGTTCAGGACGCTGGTTGAGAGGGTCCCTTGGGAGACGGTCCTGAAGGGCAAAGGGGCCCAGGAAGGCTGGGCCTTCTTCAAGAAAGAAATCTTGAAGGCGCAGGAGCAGGCAGTCCCCATGTGCCGTAAGAAGAGCCAGCGGGGAAGATGACTGGCCTGGCTGAACAAGGAGCTTTTGCTGAGACTCAGGGAAAAAAAGAGAATTTATCACCTCTGGAAGAAGGGGCAGGCGACTGAAGAAGAGTACAAGGACCTCGTTAGGTCATGCAGAGAGGGAATTAGAAAGGCAAAAGCCCAGCTAGAGCTCAACCTGGCCACATTAACAACAAAAAGAGAGCCAAGGAGAATCTCCATCCTTTACTGGATGCGGCGGGGAACATTGTCACGAAGGATGGGGAAAAGGCTGAGGTACTTAATGCTGCCTTTGCCTCAGTCTTTAATAGGCACAGCAGGTATCCTCAGGGTATTCAACTCCTTGAGCTGGAAGACAAGGACGGAGAGCAAAATAAACTCCCCATGATCCAGGAGGAAGCAGTTAAGGACCTGCTATGCCACCTGGACACTCATAAGTCTATGGGGCCTGATGGCATCCACCCAAGGGTGCTGAGGGAGCTGGCGGAGGAGCTTGCCAAGCCGCTCTCCATCATTTATCAACAGTCCCGGTTAACGGGGGAGGTCCCGGACAACTGGAGGCTTGCCAACGTGAGGCCCATCTACAAGAAGGGTCGGAAGGAGGATCCGGGTAACTACAGGCCTGTCAACCTGACCTCGGTGCCAGGGAAGATTATGGAGAGGTTTATCCTGAGGGCGCTCACAGGGCACATGCAGGACAACCAAGGGATCAGGCCCAGCCAGCACGGGTTCAGGAAAGGCAGGTCCTGCTTGACCAACCTCATCTCCTTCTATGACCAGGTGACCCGCCCAGTGGATGAGGGAAAGGCTGTTGATGTTGTCTACCTGGACTTCAGCAAAGCCTTCGACACTGTCTCCCACAGTATTCCCCTGGAGAAGCTGGCGACTCGTGGCTTAGACAGGTGCACTCTTCGCTGGGTTAAAAACCTGGCTGGATGGCCGAGCCCAGAGAGTTGTGGTGAATGGAGTGAAATCCAGTTGGTGGCCGGTCACAAGCGGAGTCCCCCAGGGCTCAGTTTTGGGACTGGTCTTGTTTAATATCTTTATTGATGATCTGGACGAGGGGATTGAGTGCACCCTCAGCAAGTTTGCAGATGACACCAAGTTGGGCAGAAGTGTTGATCTGCTCGAGGGTCGGAAGACTCTGCAGAGGGATCTGGACAGGCTGGATCGATGGGCCGAGGCCAACTGTATGAGGTTCAACAAGGCCAAGTGCCGGGTCCTGCACTTGGGTCACAACACCACCATGCAACGCTACAGGCTTGGGGACGAGTAGCTGGAAATCTGCCCCGCAGAAAAGGACCTGGGGGTGTTGGTTGACAGCCGGCTGAAGATGAGCCAGCAGTGTGCCCAGGTGGCCAAGAAGGCCAACGGCATCCTGGCCTGTACCAGAAATAGTGTGGCCAGCAGGAGCAGGGAGGTGATCGTGCCCCTGTATACTCGGCGCTGGTGAGGCTGCACCTCGAATCCTGTGTTCAGTTTTGGGCCCCTCACTACAAGAAAGATATTGAGGTGCTGGAGCGTGTCCAGAGAAGGGTGATGAAGCTGGTGAGGGGTCTGGAGCACAAGTCTGATGAGGAGCGGCTGAGGGAACTGGGGTTGTTTAGCCTGGAGAAGAGGAGGCTGAGGGGAGACCTCATCGCTCTCTACAACTACCTGAAAGGAGGTTGCAGAGAGGTGGGTGTTGGCCTCTTCTACCAAATGATGAGTGACAGGACAAGAGGAAATGGCCTCAAGTTGCGCCAGGGGAGGTTTAGGCTGGATATTAGGAAAAATTTCTTTACTGAGAGAGTGGTGAGGCATTGGAATAAACTGCCCAGGGAAGTGGTGGAGTCACCATCCCTGGAGGTATTCAAGGAACATGTGGACGTGGCATTGTGGGACATGGCTTAATGGGCATGGTGGTGGTTTTTTTTGGTTGATGGTTGGACTTGATGATCTTACAGGTCTTTTCCAATCTTAGTGATTCTGTGACTTTTAACACCAAGTTAATTCACGCAGGTACTCAGGTCCTTATGTAGAAAAAATTCAAATAAAAACTTACGACATTGGAAAAAATCATCTAAAATATGCTGTTGTAACACCAAGTAAATATTTTGAAGGTTTAACCTAAGAATCAGTCAGAACTAGACAGCATATTGCAAAATTTATCATCCCATTCTATCAATGGGACAGTACCTTATTAAAAGGTATACTGCAATATCAGGCATTGATTTGCAGAAGATTCTAAATTCTAATCAACTTAGAAAGCTTTAAAATAATTTTCTAGCACTGATAGGTACATTTTAAAAATGGAAATGTCAAATTTCAACAATTTAACCTCCTGTAAATTCTTATTTTCATAAAAGAGTACAGCATATTCTTGGTTCACATATTCATGGCAGCAATCCAGAAAAGGCAAAGTATACCATTAAAAATGTGTGTTGCCTTCTTTTACCGAACTCCCACTGACCTCCAGAAATATTACTTGTATTTTTAACTGTTTACTTACTTAGCATATGCCGGAGCAACCCAGTATGGATTCTCCTCTGCTTCCTTTGCATGACGTAAAATAGCTTCTCGAGGGTTGCTATCATCTGTCTTATCCAGTGCAATATTCTTGACTATATATGATGACAAGGTACCTCCATGAGTTCCAACACGCCCACCGCGACCTGTAACAAAAAAAAAAAGAAAGAGCATTTTAGAGAAAAATATTTAAGAAATAAACAGAGAAATGTTGTATTGCGTCTGCAACAATGATCTGATACAAAGAAGTTATGCAATAGTATAGGAAGAGTCTAATTTAGAGCTGCATACATGTAAGTGTTTTACTGATTATATAACTCAGTCATTGTGAATAATTTATTCCAGGCAAGCACTCCAATCTAAGACTAATGTCTTAATGGTGCTGGACACTGCCCATACATACAAAGTAGAGTTGCCACCCAAAAAGGTTTGAATGCAAACCCGAATGAGTGTAGAACCCAAGCATGATGGTGCCTTTGGCATACAACAGTCTGAAATGATCATGCCTAGATTACCTGGCCCTGCTACTGGAGGTTCAGGTTTGTGAGACTTCATGGGGTCCAGCCTATCCTTCTCCAGCTGTTTCCTGGTGCTTCGCTGTCGTGGTTCACGGAACATCGGAAGCGCATGGGCTGAAGTGTCACAGTTTGAAGAAAAAGAAATGTTAGAAATTCCATTTTCTTTTTAAGGTTTTAATTACAAAGATGAAGACTGGGATTCTTCCTTGCAACGGAAAAGGTGGCAGAAGCAGTCTCCCAGTTCTTCTGTATCCAAGCTGTGGTTTACCGAGGTGTATTTTAGAGGGGTCCTTTCTGCTGAATTTTTCAAAAATGAAAGCAGCCAAATTTCCAGGGTTCCTTCAGGCAGGAGCCGTTAATCTGAAATACTGTTTGCACAGTTTATGCATATTTAATTTATTCCTCTGACATTCAGTTCTCAACATTAGGATTGTGACCAGCTGGTTGCTCTTTCCTGAACTTTCCCTGTTTCTACAGCTTTCTAATACAACAAGAGCATGACAAAACCCTAGATGCATTCTTGGATCTGAAACAGAGAGGGGCAGAATCCCCTCAATGATCCAAAATGTAATGTTTCTGCATATGAAGTCACAATCACGTTCTTTCTTAAATTATGAGATTAATCAAGGTTGGAAGAATACCCATAGCTGAGACAATCTGGCTCAATTATCAGGATTTAAAACTTCTATTTCCTCATAAACCTGCTGCACTATCTTCAATCACAGTAGTGGTTTTAGTCTGCTCAGACAAGAGATCAAGAGACACATTTGTCAGTAACAGAGAAACCCCATGTTAAGGGACATGGTTTTCTTCTGGTGAGGTTTAGCTCTCACATTCAAGTGTGCTGATTGCTGCTGTTTCCCAAAACGTGCGAAATTGTGTTGGGGTGAAAAAACCCAACAAAGACAAAAAACAACCAAACAAATCTTAAATTTAGGGGCACCGGCTGTACATTGAATAAAAAATGGAAGGCAGCAGCCAGGGACCTGTCAGTTTGATTTTTCAGCTTATTTCTGAAAGCCTGCTCAATTTATTAGACTGAATGAAGTCACAGCCAGGTGTCACGGCAGTAGATCTTGGAAATACATGTTTAGGTTTTATTTTTGCAGATTTCATGAAGTATTAAATGCCTGGGACAATTTGCTGGCAAGCACTAAGCTTGATCAGTTTACATAAAGCATCTGAGGTGACTAATGCACAGATCCAAGCTTTTGCTATTTGTGGAGTCAAAGTTGCCTAAGGGAAACCCAAACTATGTTTTCCTGTGTTTTAAAAGTAACACCTAATCCCTCAAAACAACATTCCTGCATTTTAAATAGCCATTACAGGCAATTCTGAGATTAAAGAGCAGCTAGAAGTCTGAAGGAAAAAAAAAAAAGATAAAAAAAGGAAGAGAAGGAGAAGGAAAAATGGGCCAGTGCACTTTGCAAAAGGACTTCTGACATCTTCAGTTCTTTCCAGTTCTATCTGCAAGCTTAAAAGACAGAAATTTAACTTCTGAAAAGTTTCCAAAACATGCAACCAACTTAAAATTTGCAAAGCAAATCCTTACATTTTTCTGCATTGCTTTATATGGAACTATCCTTATTTAGTTTCAAAATTATGTGGAAGAAACGGTTAAGCAGCTAAAAATCCGTGACACAATTCTGAAACTGCATGATTGGGATCTAAATCTTTGAATGGCATTTATAAATGCCACTGAATACATGAGTTCCATTGGATTTTAAGCAGAAAGTTGTTTAAAAATCACAAAAGTTCTTTACAGTATAAACAGTAACGACAGTGCACACAAAGTATTTAGGTAACAGACCATGTGCTGATATAGTCAAGGCTGTAGTAAGGATGGATTGAGAAGAGCACCCAGAGGAGATAAATATCCCTGATCTTTGCCAGCTGCTGCTTTACCCAATGCTACCCAAAACCAGCAGCTGGACATCTGCAGCAGTGAGGTAAGTAGGAAACAGCTGTGGCTGGAAAGTACCTGAGGTGGGAACCCAGAACCGAAGTGCCTTGATATGGGCCTGGTTACCAAGACTGCCGCGACTTTCTCATTCTAAACTTTCTTTTTGTTTATTGTGCTGCCAAACAACTACTCTGTTCTACAGAAATGGTTTTAGCTATTTCTAAGACCAAGACTACTGGAAAACAGAGCTGAATTCAAACACTGTGGAACTGGAAGAGGGTGAAGAGAAGCAGGACAGCGCAACTGTGTGACTCTTCTCATTTCACATCAGGAAACACCACATAGGGCAATGCTAATGGAGAGGGCCAAAATCTCTCAGTCGATGCATCAATGAGCCTTAGTATGAACATAAGGTCTTATACAAGTATAACCCTGTGTCTAGACAGATAGTTAAGCTATTTAAAACCCCATACAACTCTGGGCAAATTCAAATTTTGAAAAATCACTTGGAATTTGTTCAAGATCCATCTCTAACGTCTCTGATTTTGCCACTGGTACTGTTAACGTTCCCAAGCAGCAAAACACTTCCTAAACCCATCTACAGTCACCAAATTAGTTATGCAAAACTGAAGACTTAAGAAAGCTCCAAAATTTTGGAAGGGTTGTTTTTTTTCGGAAGGCTTGTTCTTTGGGTTTTTTTAAAGGCAGTTGTCCCTTCAGATTTTCAGGTGCATCAGAATCTAAAAACCAACCGTTACTTACAACTTTACAGAGCACACAGAATATATACCTTTCTGGTTGTGCAAGGCTACAAAAAAATTTGTATGAAGCACTAACATCTCACACCAATGAACAATACTTAATGAAAGACTGCAACTTTTTAGAGGGGAAAATATAAAGCTAAAAGATCTGCAAATAATTTCAAACCTGATAAAGAGCTAAGGATGCTGCTATAAAGCTATGTTTAAATTCCTTACGTGTTATAATGTAATCCTGTGTAAGAGTCTCTGCTTGTCTCTCCTTCCGTTTTGTTTTGACCACGCATAATTTCGCTCCCCTAGGAGGAAACATACAGCAGTTCAGTTGGTCTGAAACCATTTTTTATTCAAGACATAGTCTCAACTAAATTATGTGGTACTTAAATATTCATGAATGTGTGTATCTTTGCTTGTCCAGACACATGTGAAGGAGGGTAGAGAGATTAGTGTTTCTGTTATAGAGCAGTTTATATGACATGGGGAAATAAGGGTGGAAGATTCATTTCACACTCCATTTGTCCACAGTACTTGTAGAGTGCACATTGAAAGTGCTCCTCTCCAAACATGGGCAATGATTTGCTCCTAGAACTCTTCCTAAGCAGCAGAGGTGGCAGTTACCTAACCAGAGGTGTCTGTAACACTGCAGCAGGAAAGTCTGCATAAGCCTGGCTGGAGCAAGACTGATTTAAACTGGTGGTATTTTCCTCCTCATGATAAGTACGAGGAAACAAACTGGGCACAAAACTGAGCTAGGGCTCTTGCGGTCTGTGCCTAGGAGACTCAGGCTGCCCTCTGGAGAGTGGTCCAAACAATGATGACTAACTCTCTTGTTCTCTAGATTGACAAAGACCACAAAAATAAAACTTATTTCTGATAATCTCATAAACCAGAATTTATCTTCACATCCAAACGTCCAGGTCGCAGTAAGTATCCAGAAACTGTGAACTGTAACACAGTATGTTTTTGGATGCCAGTGAAACAAAGATGAGCGCATATAGGGGAAGAACATCTTATTCATACCACTCAGTATAGATGAAGTGTACATTTCTCTCCTGCTGACAGGAAGGAAGCATGCCCCAGTTCTCCAGCCAATCCAGATGGTAAAATCAAATTAATTGCAAAAGAAGTATTTATAGACTAGTTAAGTCCTCTTCTTTTCATTCCAGGCTGACAGGTCACCTTCTGATGAATCACTACCACCTTTCCATTAGACGTACGGGCAAAACCCACACGATAGGTGGGGGTGGGGGAGAAGACTAGCAGAAAGATGGGAATGTGGTTCCTTGGTTTGCTCCCTCTCAAATTAGGTCTTCCCATCTTACTTCACAGGCACTGAAGTTTAAGCTAATGCTTCTAAACAAGATTTTTACTTCAGAAAATAAAAAAAGACATAAAAAATATGACTAAATACAATAAATATCCTTTCAATAACACCACATAAAGCAACCTCCAAGAGATCAGGTGAAAGGTTGGTTATTCTTACCACAGATTTAATGCAATTAAAAAATGAAAGTGTTTGTAAATTCAGGTAGAACAGCCACCATACTGCACCATGAAAAGCCCAGAGGAAAACGCATGGCTTTTCAGAAACAAACTGGTTTGGGGTTTTTTTTTCTTTCTACTGTTACTAAATAAGTAAAACTCTGCAAAACAAATATTACTAAACCAGTTTTTCTCATTTCTTAGTATAATCATAGAACCACAGAATCAGGCTACATTTGAGAAAAAAATAATGTTCTTAATCATTAATCATGATTACGTACCTCTGGCTTTTGACAGGATCATAGTACACTTTGGCCAAACCATTTCCTGTACCAACCATGATCTGGTTCAGCTTGGGATGCCAAAGGCAACGCACAACACTCTGAAATAAAACAACATATTGACAGGTAGTTAGTTGGTCACTCATCTAGATCTTAGAATTAATATTCGTATTGTCAAATAGGGGATCAAAGTCACACTGTAGCAGGAACAAGCTTAAGCACATGAATATGTGAATGAATAAAAGTTCCTCTCCGGAGCAGAATACAATGTAAAAGGAGTGACAACACATGGATGTAGGCAGAGAAGGATGTACAAATTGGTGGCAGCGTGATAACCAGTGTTTTCCACAGGCTAACTGCTCCAGGCTCTTCATGGGCATAATGGAAATGGAAAGTTAAAGGGGGATTTGAAGGAGAACAATGAAGTGCCTCAGATATAGCAACGCAGGCCTTCAT
The DNA here is from genome assembly GCF_030936135.1 of Gavia stellata. Taxonomy (NCBI): domain Eukaryota; kingdom Metazoa; phylum Chordata; class Aves; order Gaviiformes; family Gaviidae; genus Gavia; species Gavia stellata. The sequence continues at coordinate 14,849,513 of NC_082637.1, read as the reverse complement.
GACTTTTGAATTTTTATTTTTAATTCTAAATTCTTCCACCGTGTTCTTTACTTTATCTGTTTTTCCCTTCTTATCACACAGTGCTGACCTTTCACTTGCTGACCACAGAAACGGAAGAGTAGCTGATTTTCACTCTTCGTTCTTTCTTCCCCACAACACTCAGAAGAACTTGGTATTTGAAGCCAATGTCTCACAGCTCTGTCACCCTTCTGGTCAGCAGAGAAACTCATTTTCAGACATTAAGAGTATTGTTCTTTTATACACACAGCATGGTTTTCTATGTGACTTTGAATCTCCATGTGATTACTGTAGTCAGTCTGATTCAGTGGGACAGCACAGAGACTCTGCAAGACTCGAGCTTCTGACTCGAGAGAGCCAAAGAAGTGGGCACAATCTGCCATGAAGGACACATCTTAGCACAAACACAAAACCTGAATGTGCATCTGACTAACTGGGGTGGGGAGGAAGTATCTATTTTTAAGAGATAGTAACTCTTTGAAGGGATATTGTCCAAGACTGAAGACAGGTGTTAACAGTGTTTGTGTTACCTATGTAATAAATGAAAACACAGCTAGCAGGATGCATCATCCTGTTAGTATTTCACTGAACAATGCTCATTTTCCTAGCCCTTTTCTTCCCCCAAGCTTACTACTTCTCCTTTCTCAAAAACCAGGAACAGACTCTTCTCAAAGTGAATTAATAATTCAATATTCAACCACTATCATACATCTATCATTTAAGTATATAGATAAGTACCTTTTTTTGGTTACATAATACAGCACATGAGTTTTACAAAATGGGAACCACTAATGTCTTAGTAAGAGAAATACAGCAAAGCTAAAATATAATTAGGGGTGTAATACAGCCCTATAACTTGGGAGATGAGAACCATCTAAACTGAAAGAGAATAGTTATGTATCTGTTCTAGTGACTCCTGAATCACTTCTCATTTTATGTTCCATACTATTTCTGCTTTGGTCCAGATACCATTTTTTTGGAAGTTATGAGGCACGTAACAAAAATACTGAAAAAAGTCTGAAGCCCATTCAGCCATCATGAATCAGAACTTCATTTTACTACAAGATGATGGATGACTCTCTTCTGAGCTGTTTTTCTGCTTTGTGTTATTGTTTAAGAAGAAAAATTGAGTGAGATCAGTTTACATGAATCAACTGACCATTCTTAATAAGGTTCCTTTGTAAAACATGCTCCTTCTACATAGATATACATATAACATTCTACCTTCCCATTTACTTATAGGTACAAATAAACCTGGCTTGCTTATTACAAGACAACTAAAGGAAAACTATCTTTTTGCAGGTAACTCTGAAGTACAAAGTAGAATTCTGATAATGCATTATGTCCATGTTCCCTGCCACAGGCAACCAAAATAACCAATAGAGGGTTTCTAATAAGTTGTTTGATTTAAATAAGAGATTCTTATATATTGTTACATAATGCTCAAAATGCTATGGTAACTCTAAAACACACAATGCTAATAACAAATATTGAAGGTCAAAGGTGGGTGGCCTTTTCTTTTATTAATATTTATTGCATGTGTTTAGCCAGCCTTTTTAAACTTTGTAGTTAATGTGGTTCTCCACTTTCTACTGTCAAGTAAATGTATTTTATAGTATGGTACTGGACACCAGCCAAGAAAAACAAAGCCTGAGACAGTGTGGCTCAGCACTGATGGGGATTGCTAAGTTTCTAACTTGTCAAACATGCACAGCACACTTAAAATCACCATGGCACGTGCTCCAGAGCAGACAAAAGAAACTGCCATTAAATGCAGTCCTATAAATCTTCCGAAACCGTAAAACGTCCCCAGAATATAATTTGCTAAAAACTAAACAAATACAAGCTCTGAACATGCAAGTAATTTCATTAATCCACTAGCATATAAACCTACTTTCTAAGAAATAATAAAAACTACCTACGCAGATTTTCAGATTATTTTAGAAATTGGCAATATTTTAAAAAGACCAAAATGCTGAATTCCTGAACTAAGTCCTAATGATTTTTCCCAATCATATAATCCTAAAGAAGTAAAAATTCTAAACTAAACATCAAAAGGATCATTGTAGACTAGGTCTTAACATTGGGAGCGAGGGGGAAAGGGGAATCTTTATCATAGAAAAATAATTAATTCTTAAAGAGCATTTATCCTTCAATGCTTCTAACTTTCCTTCTGTTTACACTCAGAATAACTTAGGTACACATCTTTATCACTGGAAATGCTAAACATCAAATTCCAGTTCAAAGAAGGTCCTACCTCCCAGCTCTGCAGGCAAATAAGTGTGTTAATAGCAGGAAAAGAAGTGTTTTCCTGGCTTGGCCTACCTATGCATCTAGGTAGACACCCACCTACTGATACTGAATTTACACAATTACAGAGTGGTTGCAGTTGGAAGAGAGCTCTGGAGACAATCTAATTCAACCCCCCCTGCTCCAAGCATGGTCAACTACTACAGGTAGCTCAGGACACTGTCCAGTTCGCTTTTGAGTATTTCCAAGGATGGAGACTCTACAGCCTCTCTGGGCAACCTGTTTCAAAGTATGATCACCCCCACCATAAAAAATGAAAACCAAACCTCAAACCATTTTCTTATGTTTAAGTGGAATTTCCTGTAATCAGTTTTGTGCCTACTGCCTCTTGTCCTGTCACTGGGCACTCCTGAGCTTTGCTTTATCTGCTTCACCCTCCTGACCCCCTTCAAGTAAGATCCCCCATGAGCCTCCCCTTCTCCAGGCTGCGCAATCCTAGCTCTCCCATCTGTGCCAGATACTCCAAGCCTTTAATCACCTTTGCAGTCCTTCACTGGACTCACTCTAATATCTTCATCTTTCTCTTGTGTATCTCAGCTTTGCAAATGGAAAATAATGTCTTCTTATAACAAATAAGAACAATAAAATGCAGAATGTATCATCACATAAATATCTTTAACATTTGAAAGATTTCTGTAATGCCTGGATGTTTTGGACAGTATATCTTTGGAGCATGACGTTCTGGGAAGCCTGTCATAAAAATCCTGAGAATAATTTTAACCATGGAACTGATGTGGCCAGCTTTGTGACCGTAAGATCTGAAAATAGAGCACTTAAAAAAGACAATTACTATTAACGATTTAAAAGCTTTTTGGTACTTTTGCTGTTGCAAAAGCATCAAGCTTTTAAAATTAAATAAATCTGAAAAACCTTTGGCAATGCCTATTGCCTATACAAACACAGTATCCTGCATTGGGACAAGAGGAAATGGCCTCAAGTTGTGCCAGGGAAGGTTTAGGCTGGATATTAGGAAAAATTTCTTTACTGAGAGAGTGGTGAAGCATTGGAACAGGCTGCCCAGGGAAGTGGTGGAGTCACCATCACTGTAGGTGTTCGAGGAACATGTGGACGTGGCATTGTGGGACATGGCTTAATGGGCATGGTGGTGTTAGTTGATGGTTGGACTTGATGATCTTACAGGTCTTTTCCAACCTTAGTGATTCTGTGGGATATACTGGGAAGAGATTGTGAAAATATTTTTGTGAAGTCAAGCAGGGAAAATATTAAAAGTGTTAACAGAAACACTACAGATTTACCTTCTTCATTGTCACTGTGAAAGAGGTTAGAACAGATTCAGTGGGTGTTATTGATAGTAGGCCTTTGTAATTATTTTCAGGTAACAGATTGTCTTGTAATACTGACTTAAACTGAAAGTCAATTAAAAAATTAACTACACAATTTTAAAGACAACTTTTTTTTGCAATCTGAATGAAAATGCTTATCTTCTTAAACAACTGCCTAATAAAATAAGAACATATTACTGATTGTTCTTGAAACTACTCATAGCTTTTTTCTGAAGTTGCTATACTATTGTTTTAAATAGAAAATACAAATTACCTGAACAATACATAGTTTTTACTTTATTTTTAAACTAAGCACTAGACTCACTTCAGACTCCCGTTCTTTTAAAATAACCAGGAGTTTTAGAAAATTTTACCTTTAATAACTTAAAAGCTTAATAAAATGTGGTAATCTTAAACCATAAAAGTCATAAATATGTGGAAAGGTGGCAGGCAAAAGTGATGACATCAGTGTTCCCGCGTGTGCTATTCCACCTGCATCTCTTCTGAGACATGTGCAGTCCCATCTCACGTGCAATTCTGGAGTGGTTCATAAACAGTCTCACCCCTAACTGTCTGTTCTCACCTGTGTGTTTCCCTTTGCATCATATAAGCAGAACTGTTGCTGCAGGGAAACAGTAAACTACACCAAATAATTTTTCTGTTAGGTTATTCTCTATGTGGGTTAGCTCACTAGCCAACTACACGTGTGGCTTTGGTGGTACTATGCACGTAACAGTGCTTTGACGGGATTTAACAGCAGTGCCTCTAGATGAGAAACTAAAGCCTGAAACAATTTTCTTGAACACAGAATGGGACATTTATTCAGGCCTAGAAATATACCCCTGTGTTTAAGGGGCAAAGTGAAGAATAACTGAAGCAGATTTCTCAGCAAGCAAAAGCTAATTACCTCAACTGAAACTATCCAGAGCACTTGGGTAACACCCTGACAGGAGTAAACAATGCAGAGAGGGCGTTTTACAAGGTCAGCAAGAAAAGATTAAGATGATTTGTGGCATAGGAATGGAAAATTTACTCCTAAGATGAAACCATGAAGCTGGTAAGGTCATAAAACTACAGACTGATGTCAAGGATTGAAAGAATTCTCCTGGATCTTTGCCGATAAAGATGGTTCAAGACTGCAGCAGTGAAGGCAAAATTCAGTTCCCTGGCCCACACTTCAGGTAAAAACATTCAGTTTTAGAGCATGGATAGAGCAGAGTCAGGATGGGAAAAGCAGTCGCAGGGGTGGGGAGGGGGGGTATCAGTACAGGTTGGAGGCAGGAAGGTGAGGAAAGGTTAATAAATTCTAGTAAGAGGGACTAGGAAGGGTTAGAGATGTTTCACATTGGGAAGAGGGACTGGCAGAGATGATGGGGGTTGTGACAAGCTTCAGAGGGGATGCACTACAGAAAACATAGATAAAGCATATAAAGAAAAAAACCTGAGCAAATACAGCAAGCGTTGCTAGCTCCTACATATTATAGACTATGTAAAGCTTTCACATAAATGTTAATTCTTATGCCTAAAATATTTTTCTGCCACATTCCAGAGCCTGAGAAGTCACTTAATGTCACTAACATCTTTGGAATCTACCAAAATGTAAGGTTGCCCATTACATAACAAAATAAGGAGAACATATATAAAGAACATCTCTTGAAAGTATTATTCACCTCTATCTTCTTTCACTCTGCTGCAAGAGAGCTAGGGAAAATTAAGGTTTCCCTCCATCGCTGTCGTCTCGTATTCCTCTAATAACATTTTACATGTCTGTGAGCTGAAGCTGTACAAAAGCACTGACTTCTTATTTTTTACATTTCAGTTGAAACTTTGATGTCCAACAAAATGTAACTACCTTTATATGTAGGCAAACCCCAAGATAATAGAAAATCTTTTGTTGCTAGCAAAATTTTATTAAACAGACACGTATGTGTGTATGCACATACTGATCTAATGGAATATGGACATCATAATTTGCTGCAAGACTGGCATGCTATCAAGTTTCACCATTTCCCAAAAAATTCCAAGCACTTCCATATTTTTGACATAATTAGGAATCACCATACACTTCTGCAGCACTTAGGTCAATGGGGCTATATTCTTTCCTTGCTACTGCAAAATGAAAAGTAAATTAGAGGGGCCATATTTTACAATGATGTTTTAATTTCTTTTCCCTCCTTCAGGAGGTCTTACTGCTTCTCAATCAGGCATTGTTTTCTTTGGAAACAACCCCTTCTCCCTAAAGACAGTTAAGTTTTAAGGCTAAATACCATGCATTTGTCTTTGAAAATGAACATTTCACGTGAAGTGTATTTTCAGATAATGCATGATAATATATCAGCTTTTTCGAGTTCATTAGTAAAGCACCTCCTGCCATGCAGGGAAGAGGAAAGAAAAACATGCTTCCATATCAGTTATGCACTGTCAGAATAAACCTTTTTAATTTTTCTCTCTCTTCATTTCAGGTACAGCCTTTCACTCTTCTCTGACAGTTCTCGACTCTCAACCTGCTTATGCATTTGCTCTAAAATGCCAGAATCGGTCATTCAGTTATCTGCAGGCATCAGACTTGTAGGCTAAATTCACCAGATTAATGTTTGCTCCCATGGCTATGAGCAAAAACTGTTTAAATGAAAGTACAGACAAACAAATCTGGTGAATGCAGAAGAGGCATCTACCTACTTCCACACCTACAGAAAACTATCCTGAGAGGCTGGAAATCTCTACTGAATGATGCTTACACACAGCTAATATTTGTACTATCTCTGTGGTAAGTGTGCAGCCAGCATCCAACTGGAAAAAGTAAAAGTGATTTCCTTGCAAACTACCATTAGAAAAAAATACTGATAATTCCTGATAACTACTGAAAATGGAAAGGGAATATGCTAATCCTAGGCTTTCACACACATCTCTAACTGTTGAAGCAAGAATTCATGGGGTTTTGATGTTTCCTTCATGTGATGTTTCCACTAATTTAAAAAAAAAGTTTTTAAAAATTTAGATAAAGTTCTGTAATTGTAAGGTGAAGTTGCTAATGCTTTGACAGTTATGCATGGAAATCAGTAAGTAAGAGAGCGTAGACTTGACTCTCAGCTAGCACAATCCTTTCATAGAGTGTCAGGCTTTTCTCCTGTAAATTGCCTACAGTCATAAATCCTTAAATCAATAGAAATGAGTGCAAAAGTAACCCATTGCCTCCTAATTTGCTACTGGCAAGGTACAAGAGATGAAATGTTCCAGTGCTTTAGCAAGAGAGAATAAACAACAATGGAGGGAAGTGAAGATCTTAGCTGGGACTTACCAAACTTAAGATGTCTACGCCTCTAATCTTTAGGGGTCTACTCTCTAAATGCCTACAAACTTTCACCTCCCTTTATAGTTTGAGAGAAATAAGCATTTTACAGTGGCCTTCATCTAACCTATTTTAGGTATCTATTTTAGGATGAGCTAAAAATCACAGTCTGGATGTGTTTATTTTTCTCTGTTGATTAGAAAAGGAGCCTAGGGTGACTGGATCAGCTGTAGACATCTATATTTGGTCAGGTGAATCCCTGCAGCATACAATGGCCAAAATAACTATACAAGAAAAACAGAAAACTAACAAGGATCTGTATTAGAGCATGTTGTGCTATTAACATAAAACTCTCCAGTTCGAGGATAAACGATCCTGGAAGCCAAATTAAATACTGCTAGTGCAGAAAGAATACAGCAGATACAAACTCCTAAAACTCTTCAACAAATCTTCAGAATCTTAGCTTGAAAGATCAGGTCTAGCTCTGGAGACACTTTAAAACTGCATGGGGATAGAACAGAAACAAACACAGCCTATGTTTGCCCTTATTGCTTACCCCTTTCCTAACCTACAATCTAATAAATAATTCCTTCAGAAGCTGTTCTGAAGCTATACAATAGAAAAGTGACAGCAAGAGCTGCTGCTCTAAGGAAATATTTTCGCTTAGGAAGAGAAAAACTTAAACAAACCTTCTCTCTTTCCTACATGCAAGGTATGCTTCAGTGGCCATGATGGTATGTGATGGATTCTGCTTGAACAGAGCTGCTCAGATTTGCTGCACTTGGCTGTCTAGACAGCCAGAAAAGCCACATGTCAGCAGGGAAGATAGTGAACATGTAAAATGACATTCTGACCAGTAGTCATGGACTCTGTAAGGACAGGTCACCACAGCAGTGTACAAATGGGGCTTTTCTGACTGAATTGACTATCTATCTTAACTGTAATTTTTCCAGATTCCAACATTACTGGGAAGAAAACCAAAACAGTCAAAATCAGTGCAAATATGCGTGCAACTAGTTTATTTAGCACATCTATTCTGTTTTTTCCTTTATAAAACCCCTACATATTCATGGTGAAGAACTGCTTGTGCAATGCAGTATCTTTTAAACATGAAGTAGCTTAAAACATAATTAAGCAATACTACTTAGGAAACCTCACTGCTTATTACTTTTTTTTTTTTAAAGAAACAGTAATTACCTTGCAAATTAACATCACCTGTTACCTACGCTTATAGTTATATTACGTTATCTTTGTATTTGAGAGGGGTAAGCAATATCAAGCTTGTGCTGGAGTGAGGGATCAAATCTCAGTGGAATGGAAAGTAAAATCAACTGATAAAGTTAGCATAGTAAGGAAAGGCTTTTATATACATAGGTCTTTCATCCTCCTACAGTCACCTTGATTTCTCTGCAGAAGATCTGCATGAAACATCACAGAATCACAGAATCACTAAGGTTGGAAATGACCTGTAAGATCATCAAGTCCAACCATCAACCAACAAACACCACCATGCCCACTAAACCATATCCCGCAGTGCCACGTCCACACGCTCCTTGAACACCTCCAGCGAGGGTGACTCCACCACTTCCCTGGGCAGATTATTCCAGTGTCTCACCACTCTCTCAGTAAAGAAATTCTTCCTAATATCCAGTCTGAACCTCCCCTGGTGCAACTTGAGGCCACTTCCTCTTGTCCTGTCACTCGTCACTGGGGAGAAGAGACCAACACCCACCTCTCTGCAACCTCCTTTCAGGTAGTTGTAGAGAGCGATGAGGTCTCCCCTCAGCCTCCTCTTCTCCAGGCTGAACAACCCCAGTTCCCTCAGCTGCTCCTCATAAGACTTGTGCTCCAGACCCCTCACCAGCTTCGTCGCCCTTCTCTGGACACGCTCCAGCACCTCAATGTCCTTCTTGGAGTGAGGGGCCCAAAACTGAACACAGCATTCGAGGTGCGGCCTCACCAGCGCCGAGTACAGGGGCACGATCACCTCCCTACTCCTGCTGCCACACTGTTTCTGATACAGGCCAGGATGCCGTTGGCCTTCTTGACCACCTGGGCACACTGCTGGCTCATCTTCAGCCGGCTGTCGATCAACACCCCCAGGTCCTTTTCTGCGGGGCAGCTTTCCAGCTACATTAAATGTCTGCTCCCCTTCAAGAACAGCAGAAGTTCTGCCTTAAGAATCATAGAAAGATAATGCTGCTCAGACACAACATTAATGTCCACTGTACACTCCGTAATCTCTTTTTGCTGGTGTCTTCAAGCACAGTGGTGATCAAAAAGCCAACGACTTGGCTTGTGATGCAGCTGTATCTGTGAAAGGCTGGCCTGCCTCCTGGATGCACCTGCTGACCAGGGGAGGGGAAGAACATAGACTAACTCTTACAAAACTGCTCTATTTTTAATTAAAAAAAAAATATAAAATAACATGTAGAATTACGCCATTTCCAAATGTCTCTGAAGCTGAACAACAAATGCTACCAGTTTGTTCCACCTTGTTTATTCTTTTACGCAAAAAGATGGTTAACACTCATGTATCGATACTGTGCATGCTCCAATCAAAAAAAAAAACCACCACGCTGCTGACACAATAGAAATATACTAATATTACATTTAAAATCTACTTTAAACCCCAATTGCAAAAATCTTCAGGTCTGAGATTCCCCTGGAGCTCTTCCAAAGAAAAGAGCCAACTACAATAAATAAGGTGGGAGGTTAGGGAATATCTAGAATGCAGTGACCTGCTATCATTAGATTTAAAACACTCATGAGAATACAGTAGTAAAGGAAACAACACTGATGTTTTTCCGTTGTGAAACATGACTTAGAAAATGTGTGGAAACATTCGATAGAAATGGGACCAGAAACGGATTAAATTTACAATTTTCTATGTAGAAACCAGAAATATCCTAAAAACATTTTCAGAAGCCAATAATTTAAAGCAGGATCTCAATACAGAACATATAGATAGCAATGCTGTATCACTTACCTTTCAAGGTACAGCTATAAAATATATTCTTAAAAGTGAATTGAGCCACTGAACAACACTTCCCTTTTTTGATGAATAGAAAAAGCGACTTAATCAAGGTGGCAAACTGTTTTCCTTGTAATTGCAAGGTAGGACATTTTCAAGCACCTGCTCTGTTAAAACTACAGCCACACTTTCATCACAGCATATTGCAAAACTAAGGCAGACAACCTTCACATACACCCCCCAATCCCCATTACAGTGAGGAAACCTGCACAGTTTATTTCTTTTGCATACCTCAAACCTCTAGTGACAGCTCCCCTAAAAACAAAGTATATGCTGCTGCAGGATATATGAAGGGAAGGACCACATTGTCTTTACATACATGAAAGCAGAGAATAAAAATTGAGAAGTTACCCCACTAGAAAAGAAAACACATTCCTGTGAGTCACCTTTTATACTAGACTTTTTTTTTTTTTTTAACTTTAATCACAACAAAAATCTACTGGGCCTTAAATATTGTATTTACTTCCTTAATGTGGAAAATGTGGGTTTTCCTTTCAAATACAATAAATGGCTTAAAAAAAACCTCATAGAAGTAGCATAATGATCTTTTCCAGAAGTTAAAAGAATTTGTTTTTCTTAAATTCAAAAGCTTTAAATCTTAGTGAAATGGGCCACAGTGGAAAAGCCCTTTACTATATTACTGCACCCTATAAATAGTAAATGATATCGTTTGAGGTCAAGGAAAGAAATATTGCAATCCTGTATCAACTGTGCATAAAGCATGCTGGAAGTTTCATATTCCTTATTCCTTCTTTCCTTTTTACTCTTTAATCTAAAAAGAAGCTTTATAGCTTGTCTCAGAAGACCTTCCTGAAACATCCCTTAGAGGTATTTTCAGAAGTATTTAATAATTTAACTTTTGCTTATGTTTAAGAAACTAAGAAAATATTAAAGAATCCTCCTAACAGAAACAGCTTTCCCAAAACGGCCATAAACCTATGTTTTCGGATTGTTGCTTATGTACAAAAACCTGCAGAATATTTTAAAAAGTTGCATGTCTCATTTTATAACGTACACAATATCATCATTTTGACTCATTTTTAAATTAAATTATTACTTACATTTTGAGTTTAAAAGAGCAATTTTGGTAATTGTACAACTTTTTTTCTTTTCTTTTTCAGTGCCCACTCTTGCTCGGCAATAACAGGGTGTACTACTTCTCCTTTCCATATGGGGAAAAAGAGTGCTCTACCGCTGCCAAAATCAATCTTGTCTGTAGTAAGGGTAACTACCGGGTGATCTGTTTGAACTAGCCAAACGAATGATAGACATGTGAGAGTGATTCAAGCGGCTATCCACAGCTATTTTAAATTAAATTGACATGGGGGGAAATGTTGTGTGCCCAACTCTGTTTCCCATACACTAGGTATTTATAACTGGTTTCCCTGAAGATCTCATACTTGCATAACCAAACCAAAAATTAGGAATAAACCCTCCCTGACTTGCATCTGACAATTAAATCTCCCTTCCATTCCAGAAAGGGAGTGCAGTTACAGACATCCCAAAAGATGAGACCTCATCCCAAAGCAGCTACAGGTCTTCCTTCCTCTCGGAAAGGAAAAAGGAAAAAGGAAAAAGGAAAAAGGAAAAAGGAAAAAGGAAAAAGGAAAAAGGAAAAAGGAAAAAGGAAAAAGGAAAAAGGAAAAAGGAAAAAGGAAAAAGGAAAAAGGAAAAAGGAAAAAGGAAAAAGGAAAAAGGAAAAAGGAAAAAGGAAAAAGGAAAAAGGAAAAAGGAAAAAAGAAAAAGGAAAAAAGAAAAAGGAAAAAAGAAAAAGGAAAAAAGAAAAAGGAAAAAAGAAAAAGGAAAAAAGAAAATGGCCTCTGAGTTTCTGTGCATACACTTTTGTACCCCTCTTTTGGCAGTTTTATTTCCTGACATCTGTTTAAGTCTCCTCACCCATCTAAATGGAGTGAAGAAACATTCTGCATGCAATTATAACTCTTTCATATAAAATAAGCCTCAAATGCTCAAACTGAGAAAGTTAAATATAAATATTTTCTTGTGGATATTTGAGGTGAAAAGAAAAGAACTGTTCGCAGATAATACTGTCAAGATAGAAGAAGCATAGACAGAAAAACTACGAAAAAGCTGCACATGCATAACAGAATTTTTAGAAGTTCAGTTCTTGTTAAAAAGAGAGGAATTCTGTACAATTTAGCATACATAACTATGGTCACAGTACAAAGCCCTCCATAATTTCCTATCACACCTCTACACACTGAGCCAGCATAAGGCTCAAGTACTGCTTGCAGAGCATCAGCTTCCTTATGAGAGCGGGAGAGGCAGGAGCTCCCACCCCCGAGTTTTGATCTAATCTGCAGTAAGTAAATGACCCTGCCAGTAGCCTGCAACACGGGTAATTTCACTCCTTGACAAACTCATGGGAGAAAAATCAACTAAGTACTAATAACTGTAAAATTCCTATGTCTGCATCAAGATATCTCTAAGTCACAAATCACCGGAGGCAGAACAGGAAAGTCAGAGAAGCATCATTGTGTATTTGCCCTGTTCACACCACCTCCTGCCAGCACACTGTTACTGGCCAAGATGGAGCCCATGGTCTGCACCACTTCTGACATTTGTTTAGTTTTTCTTCAAAAAGTATTGCTATTTATCCAAGAATCTTGAGCTCTACAGAAGTCCCAATGCCTACACGGTGGGATGGCATTCAGTAGAGGACACAACAATATAGTCACTAGTATAGCCATAGATTGTGACAAAAAAAACCCCCACTAATAAGCGAAATGAAAAGCCAATTAATAATCTATACCCAGCCACAACAGCAGACACTAATCAGACTGTTAGTAAAACCACAAGGTTTCACTCCAGCAGCTCTGAAACAGTAATCGGTTTTCCCATGAAAACTTGAAAGAAAAGGTGAAAAAAGGTTTGTGTGGTATGATGGAAAGGAATGCCAGACACAGCTTTGGTCAAACATTCCCATTAAATATTTTCCCATTACCCCCTAGGTTCATTCACAGGCCAATTGCACTGGCTATCTACCAACGTGGTTTAAGATAATGTTTACTGCTCTTTAGCGTTTTTCAATTTTCTAAGCTTACCGGCATTTCCTTTAAAAAAGCCCTTGTGAAATTAAAAAAGTAACACATCAATAGTTTATGTTTTTTCTTCACAGAAGATCTTCTGTTATTCTGATTATATATGTTTTACAACTGCTATACAATTGCCCTCAAAAAGTCTTATTATTTTCATTTCATACTTGAAATAAATGATGCCCTTTTTCTTTAGCAATTTGGACTAAATCCAACTGAAATCACTGAAATTATTTTCATGAGGAATGAGAGCAGATCAAGCTCTTTGCAGAGCTAGATATTGGTATAATTGTGCTTTTACTACACATAATTGGCATAGTGTAACTTCATCTATGCAATACCTAAAAAACCAAAACCAGAAACATTGAAATTACATATTTAAGTACTAGATAATATACAAAAGGTAAAGTAGTATGATATCCAGTTACAGAAGACAAACTGAAATCTTAGACAATATTACGTGTTTATCTTTAATTATACTAACTGCCTGGGGCATTTTTGAGACAGTATAAGGAAAAAATGGAAACTAGGGAAGTAGTCCATAGAAAGCAAGGAATTACTGCACTGCTAAAAAAATTCTTTGACAAACTACACACAAGACATTAATCTACCAATTTATAGGCCAATGATCTCTCCAAACAGCATGTGCTGCTTATAAAATACAAAAGCCAGCTTCTTGAAAATTCATTTGTTTTTAGCATGCCTTTATGTGCTTATATTTCATCAAACACTGCAAATTTGAGAAGAACAAGAAAAGAACACTAATGAAAAAGCCAAAAGATACAAACAACAGAAAGATCTTGAAAAAATATTCTGCTTTTATTTTATAACACCACTTATAGTAATTTTTCTTCTTTTAGATTGAGGTTGATATGCTTAACTGTGTTTTTCTTAGATGTGTAGTGTTGAAGCTGGAAGCTAGACAGACTGATTGTAGAGATATTATTAGTGCTAACTCACTGAAAAGTATGTCAGAAGATCAGCATTTGTAAGTCTCAATTCTTCACCTATTATTTCCATTAGTTTCATTTGATCCATTATATCCAAAGCAGGAGAATGACAGTCTTAAATTTTGTAACTACAAATGAAGAAAGATAGCAGCACTAAAACTCTACAGACAAAAGTAATTTATTACAGTCTTAAAAAGTATCATATAAATATCAGCACCTATATAAATTTATAGTATAAAATTATGAACCTGCTGAGATTTGTACACATAGTTAAAATTTTATTATGTGAGTGCCCCCAGTGAAGTCGCTTACTGACCCCTAATTTTGTTTTTCCAACAATTTCCTACTGTTGGTTCTCAGCTCCATTTTGAAGCAGAACAACAGAAATTTATCTCTCAATTCTGAAAGAAACTGATCACAAAACGATTCTTTCTGGACTTTGCTGTAGCATAAACATCAGCAGATAAACGGACCCTCTATTTCAGAGAATTAAAGGTCATTTTTCTGGGAAACAATGTCAACAAAAGAAAATTTTACTTCCCTTGAACACGAAACAGGCAGGTTGGTGAGCAGTAATTCTCACTATTTAATTTCTTTTGGAGATACATGATCCATCACTGACAAGCTTCTCATTCTTGCAGTCTTAAAGCTCAAGTGAAGTTTCTGTACACTGCTGTTGGCCTTCAACACCACTAAATGGAGATGCCATCATGACCACATCCAGACACGTAGCTCTAAGAAGTCCAAATTAATTGTGAATGGAATTGCTAAGCTATTTTCTTTCTTGTGCCCAAGGACAGAAGAGCTCCTACAACAATCTACCTCTTGCACTTTATCTTATGCAGCTGTTTCAGCATGATAACTGGTCGAGTAAACAGCATAAATATGTATTAATTTTAAGATTCATGCCTCACTTCACAGATCTAGAAGGGTTCACAGAAATCCTCGAGAAATGCTATGGTAACACCAAAGCAGGGATTATCCTAGTGCTTAAACACCTTGTCCCAAGATTTTCTTCTATTTTTTTTTAATCGAAAGGAGAATAGCACCTATTCAGACCACTCCACCTCTATCATTTAAATATGGAGTAGAAAAATTAAAGTAATGTTAGTAGGTCATTACCTGTATGAGGGGGTGGGGGCGGGGTGGGAGAGGGTGAAGCATATGAATATGATTTCATTTATATTCTGAATAGTTGATAAAAGAAAACTAAAATACATACCGCATCTGTAACTTCTATCTCATACAACTTCTGGAATGTCTCCCGGTAAAAGAAAAAAAGCTTCCCACTGCCACCACCTTTCTTAACAGAGGTGCCTGTGACGAGTATTTTATCATCTGGGCTGAAACAACAGTCTGTCCTGTTGAAGAAAACAAATCATGATACTGGGCAAATCAGTAATTAATGTACTTACATATAAATTGCACTCCTTAAAAATAAACCTTTCTATTTGTTAATACTTTCAAGACAAAGCTTTAAAAAAATCTTTTGTCAGCTGTCATCTATTACTATAGTTATCAGACACAGTTCACATTTACAATTAGAGCTGTGCACAGAATGTGCAAAACTGACAGATATAATAAAAATCCTCCTCCCAAGAAAATTATCCTCCACTCAAAAGTCTTGTAAACTTTTCAACATGAAAACATGTGCAAACACACAAACAAGTATTTTCAAATCTGGTTATCATCATTAAGTAAAAATATAAATCAATCATGAAATCTTTTTTTTGCTGATGATTCATTCCTCAATAATGCAAGGCAGTGTGTTTATACAGTGGCAACAAATGTTTGTCTGTTTACTTTTCCTCTATGCTACAAATTGCAGTCAAGATTGAGCTGCCCATGACCTGCCATTCTAAGATCTTATTTCAAAAGCATAAATTGTCCTTAGAGGTAGATTTGGCTGTGCTGCAGCTATAGGACTGCAGGTAATACCAATAAAAATATTAAATACAATACTTAGCACTATGCAGTACAATAGTTTTTTTTAGTACCAAAGAACACAGTCATCAGTACTTCTAACATCATAACCTGAATTCATACCATGCACCTTCATGTTATGTCTACTTTTCAATCCAGGTCTTTTTTTATTAATCATAGACCAAATAAGAATGAGGGTTACTTATGTATCTCATTACACAAACATAAGGCAATGAATTGGCCTCCTCCTGGACGGTTGTTAATCTAATTAGACATAAGACATATGAGACCAAAAAATGGCATAAAACAAGCAAAGCTAGCCATGAATTATCACAAAAAATACAAGATCTTTTAAAGCAACATGAAGCCCTAAAACAGCCAAGAGTCCTCATTGCACAGTCCTCCCTATGCAGTCCTTTCTGCACAGTTCTGGCTCTAGTGAGAACTGAGGAGGAGAGCTCCAGTAGACTCCCTCCCGTTCAGCACAACTACTACTATTTCTACTATCAGGAATAAATTAGAATACTTACATTGGAAAGAAGCTGGGCAGTCTTTCCGCTGAATTAAGAGGCTTTTTAAATTGTCTAATATCCCATATCTTTAAAGTATCATCTCCTACGAAACAAAAAGGGACGAAGGTTAGCAATAAAGAATTTAAGTCAGGCATTTAGACCTGTGCAGAAAATTTCATTCTCTAATTCAGACACAAAAAGATCAGAATAATATGGTAGAAACATTCAAGATGGGGATGGTTTGGAAGTTTTTTGTCCCTAAGTGACTATGAAAAGTTCCACTTGCTGCACTCCAATAGATCAGAAATTTCTCCTCAGTGTCTCAACTCTGCCATGGCAATCCCTCCTACCAAGAACCATTATCCACAGTGGAATCAGATTCCCCAAAAACTAATTTATTCTGTATTTGTGAGCATTGGTGCTTTGCTACTAGGAGTAAATTTAACTTCTAAGATATCAAAAGAAATTAAAGTATTACTATGGATGGTGTAGATCAAAAACTAAACAAGCTTTATGTGTCTGGTTTCTACCTGCCCTGAAAAATGATCAGGAAGAATGGAAGGCACACGAAGCCTTCCCCCTTCTTCAGTAGGCAATCAGCAACAAACTGCAATCTCAGTACGGAGAACAGGCCCTGGAATCAGTCCTTGGGGAAGGGGGAGAAGGGAAGCAAGTGAATCCACACTTGCTATAACGAAACCTTTTCACACCCCTCCACACCACCTTTGGCCATAAAAGCCAAAATCGAGGTTACAGCAAGACATTTATAGCAATTCTCATCTGTTTGATAAACATGGTGTGACTGCAGGCCAGTAAAAGTCAGGCTGTTTATTCCTTTTCAAAAAGTTACGACATATCAACAAAGTTGTGGGGGGGGCGGGGGGGCGGGCGCGGGCCGGGGAAGAGATTAGTTAGTTATTCTCAGAGAGATCTACATCTCTGCTGACCATCCCTCTGGGATACGTATTTCCAGCATGAGATGAGCTACAGAATTTGAAGCACCTTACTCAGGCACATAGACATCTTACATTTGACATCAGTGCCTCAGCGCTTTCAAGGGTGAAAAGAAGGACTTTCAAACAATTCTCTTTAAAAATACCCAGAGATTAATTTTAGACAAAAAGTTACAAAATCTTCCTGACCTGGGAGGAAAAGGAGGCAAGTGACTAGTAATCCACAGACCTACTTCCTTCCAAAGCACAAACCTTGCAGGGAAGTAATTTTGTTGCCTAAAAGTATTTTATGGGTTCAAAACCTTTGAGATCCCGAGCTTAAAGGAGGCCTTGGAAATAAAATGTTTTAAAAAAACCAAACCAACCCAGTAACATGCTGTAACAAAAGAAATCAAGGCCAGCAGCACCCTTTACAGGGAAAGCAGTAATGTGTGGCCCCGTACATCATGTATGTTTATATTAAAGACTAGGATAACTCCTTACTACAAAATATTTTTAAGTAGTGGACAAGTTAAATAAATGATGTCTAGAGCAGAGTATATTTCTGTTCATTGGGAAGTTAAAAAGTGACAAGAAAGAAAAATGTTGAGTCCCTATTTTGGGAATATCTGTTTTCTTATTGTTTCCCAGTAGACTCCATCCCAAGCACTTCAAAGCACTTGGTCTCGTAATACGAACCCTCCCTTTTCCCTCCCGCCCCTAACAAAAAAACACTTATAGGCGAGATGTTGTATCTAAAGCACCAGCACTTTATAAATGTATGCAAAGGATACCATTTGGCCACTCTGCAAATTTCCTGGATAGGGACAGATTTAAGGCTAGCAGCCAAGGCTGTTCTGTTCCCAATGGAATAAGCCTTGACATGATCTTCAAGCTGTAGTCCTGCCAGGCTTTAGCAGGAGAGATACAGTCAGACATTTAGCTATAGCTCTTCTGCTAACAAGAAAATGTAATCTGCTGGTTTAAAAAATTAGAAGACTTTAGAAGGACTCAAAAAGTTGTGGTTGGTTTCAAATCAACACTGTCTTACATTGTGCAGAAATAGATGATTAAGCATTTGGAAAGGGAGAAATGCTATTAGAATGACTTGGCCAATGCTGTGAAACTCTCACCATCATTAAGAATTTGCCCAAATTAACTTTTTCTAATTAAAATTTTCTGTGTTGCAAATACAATACTGGTTTCTGAATCTAATCTGCAGTTGGAGTTGAAATCACTGTCACTAAGAAAACAGACATACTAACTTTCGAGAACACCAAAGATTTTTTTTGGTAGCATCCTTCCATCAATCCTTAAGAGGCTTCTTTACGAGAGCTGTAGCACTACTGATCTATTTTTGATTACTTCATACATGGACAAAAATAATTACCCTTAATCAAGAACATATAAACAGAAGGTATGCAGTTCAGGATGAAGCATTCAAAATAGTCCACTCAGATCATTCAGTATTTTCCTTGACAGCAGACTTCTCCAAAGCCTGGCAGGATTATTTAAAGCTTTTATAGCATTTTTAGTAGCATTTCCAACTCTATTCTTTGCCATTTTAATAAGAAGGATACCAATAAACAGGCTTTAGTCTGATATGATCAGGTCAGACACCATTATGCCAATGGTACTGAGATGGATTTATCAAGAGGTAACAATTAGGTCCTAGAAAAACAGTCTTTGGTGAGCCAGGATAGGCATTTTGCAAACAGCTTTTAGTCAAAATAAGGCCAATGCACTAATAAAACAAAGATCTTATCTCCTTTTTTTTTTTCTTTTCAGAAGATAAGCTGACCAGGAAGACAAGTACATGGATGCAAAAGGGCCCAAAAGACACAAAAGTGTTGCCAGAAACTCAAAAACCTGAAGTCAGCAACACCCTTCAAGAAGCACCTATTTTAAAGAGGGAGTCCTGTGTTGAAAGCAAAGCTCAAGGATAGAAATTCACAAAGTTCATTGGGGAAAGCAAAGAAACACAGGAAATGAGAATTCAAAAAAGAAAATACAGCATAGGAAAGGCATAGCATAACAAGGGTTACCATTAGGGAGCACCAGAATATATCATGTTTAAACTCTGAGCTTTTCTGTGAAGGCTTATACTATGTATGTGAGGAGAGGCACCTTACAGAAAAAGGTATATGCTTCTGCATTCTGCACTGGTTCTGCAAGAGGGGCTGCAACAGCTAAACAATGACCTTTGGAGGCACCACAGGTTGCAACCACACTCACGCTGAGCCAAAGGCCTTCGGAGGGAAGTCACAAATTGGGGATTCTGCACTTACACTTGGAACAGCTGTCACCATCACCTGTATCCATGCCAGTCTGGTCAAATATTTAAGTGCATCACCCTCTTTAAACATATGGAAGTGAAGGATACTGGAAGACTTTGAGAAAGCCATTTCAGCTCCAAGTATTACAAACAGCTGACTATGCCTACTAAAGCTAATGAATGCATTTTTGGCATTGTTTGAAATTGATGTCAGCGTTCAGCTCCTGAGAAATATTACTTGACGTAAAAACATTTGATTTTTTAAATGCTAATGTTTGTATTTACCATAAAGAGCAATATACTATTACTCCACACAAAACAGAAAGTCACTATACATGCTGCTGCGTAATCCTTGAATATACAGGAAGGTGTACTCAAGGTATTTCTACTTTTTAAAGCAACTTCAAGATTAAACATTTTATTTTTCCTCAAGAACATTGTTAAAAGAGAAATACAGCTAAAACTAAAAAAAACCTCAAAAAAACCCACAAAAAATTTTTTTGAGCTGATAGGCTTAGATGTGAGTATTTTTTCTTGGGTTTAACTATGGTGAACTTATTTTCCTATATAAGTTTACTGATTAAGATGGCACTGAGTCTGCACAGAAAATAAACGAACCAAACTAATATCTATCATGAGATCATGGAATTAAGGAAGTCTTCGCTTTATATTATGACAAAATCTAAGTCCATAAATCCTGTACATACGAGGAGTGAAAAAAGTTTTTTTAAATTTTTATAATAGGACCCCAAGTCCAGTCCTAATGCTTACCTCTTCACTGCTAAACAAAGAAAACATTCCCCAAATACTATCCTCACTGTATTTAGAAAAAATTACTTTCATGGTTACAAGTGTGCAAAAATATCACTTTCTTACCTTTCTGTCAAGTTACTACCTAATACCCAACAAGAGTAAGAGTGGGAACTCTCAAAAGCAGCTCTTTAGCTTTTCATTTTCCCTTGTGCTTGCAGCTGAGCCCTGCCTCATCTCTCTCCTATCCAACACAGAATCTACCTCAGATGCAGGAGAGTCAATCAGGCTTTCAATGAAAGTCCCTGTTCCCCAAACAACTATCATCTCTTTGATCCTCAGCACTTGGCAGGTGTGTTAATCTATGAATGCTGAATCCACATCTGTTTTTGTTGGTACAGATCCAAAGCAATACTCATATTAAAGCACTAACCAAACAAGTCAAAATAAGGTATGAATCCTCCTTATTCTCTAGTATAACACACACAGAGGGGTTTTTTTTTAATGCACTAGACAAAGGTAGCACTTTTATCCACACTGAGGGGCCAAATTTCCGTACAGTCTTACATTCTGTGAACAATCAATCAACATTTTATATAGCTCAGAGCAGAGCATGGTAGATAAAACATTAAGTAAGTGAAAGTCTGCTCAACATGACACAAAATCTGGAGTCAGATGAGGAAGAGCAGGCAACCAAAAGTGCCACATGCAATAAAAATAAGCAAAGGTCATTTACGTGATCTACATTCATGAATGTGAAACCTAAGAGAATTTACCTAAATGGAGGTTTCAAGACAGGACTAGTAAATATTCCTCACATAAGTGTCAGCCTTGTTTGCTGTTGATATTTAAAAATACACTGACGCTTCTCCTTAAATCTTATAAATTATGCCTGTGTGAATTTTTCGGGGGCAACACCACTGGCAGACAGATGCAGCATTTCACTTAGTCCAGAACTGAAAGACAGATGGTTCACCTACTTTCCAAGGAGCAGAAGGTTCTCACATAGTAACAATCTAGTTCAGTAAGGACCAGCAAGGTTGAGAGTTTTTACCCCAACCACTTAGGACTTGTTCATGATGAGTACAGGGGCAGTAGAATTCTGGATCCAGGAGCCTGAACAGCAATTAAGAAACAATCCAAATGCCATTAGCATGCCCTAGTAAGCCTAGGGCTGTTGAGGACAAGACTACCATCTTAATCTGGAAGATGTGATCTGGGCAACATGTTTGGAATCCTACAAATGTTGCAAGACATACAAAGAAGTCAGAGAGGTAGCATCCAATAGCAGCTGCATATCGCTATGAAAGCCACCAATGTCACTCTACTCATCAGGGACAGGGGGTGGGGGAGCACACAAAGCAATTGCAAGCTACAGCCCTTGCCTTGGAAGCACACACCCCAATTCAGAGCTTTTGCCATCTATGAATACCTCTATCCTGGTATTTTGTACATGTAATCTCATTCTGTCTACATACCAAACTGAACAGATGTCCTGTACATATGTTAGGTACAATGCTAGCTGACATGAACATAAGACTGGCTCTCCCTAGGCCTGTTTATTTGGCCGTGGGGCCATGCTAATGCATACACGTAGCTTCTGGTTACAGCTGGTTTCCATCCAGACAGCTCAGATTGTACGCTTGCACCTGCCCACAAAATACTGGGTAGACAAACCTCTGTATGAAAAGCTGTCTTAGTCAGAGACCATCCTATCCAATACTTCTAATACTGGAGTGAATGAGTCTTCAAATATATCTTTGCCTTCTCAAGAGTTGTTCTGTTAGCTAAGGCTTTTTATAAAAGTTTTATGTGAAGTTTAAAAAAACAAGTGTCTTTTTCCTGTCCTGTAGACATTTCAAATTTTTTTGCCATTCAAGTACGTCTTGGTCATTCACTTCCAGTCATCACCTCTTGATGTTTGTAATATAAATTACATTAAAATTCCGATTAGAACAGAAAAGGACATTGCATAAGAAAGTTGCTTGAGGAATTAATAACTCCAGAACAGAGATACTGTTACTGAGAGGCAGTAATCTTCCCGGAAAGAACTAAATAACAAAACTGGTCTCATTTTGTTTTTAATTAAGCTAATAATTTCCTTTTGGTGTATTATTAATGCTAGACAAGAAGACAGATCAGGATCTATGTAATATAAACAGCAATTCCTTAAGTGCTGTAAAATGCACTTTCAGGAACACAGTATTGCATGGTGCATCAAAATAAAAGATGTAAATTGTAAAACATTTCAGGTTTAAATCACTAGTATCTGATTTCACTATCTTACCTCCATTTAAGGATTATACGATTTAAATTGTTTGTTTACCGAACTAGTTCACTTAATAAAGTTAAAATTGTCTTACATTCAACGCATCAAAGGCTTCTTTCAATCACCTACCTCCCCGGCTGGCAAGGACAGTACCATCATAGGAAAACGTCAAGCATGAAGTGTCGGTGCCTGGAGCATGGGCTTGCTTGCAGTGGAACTTCGTGTGTACCTGTTTATCCAACAAATAAAACATTAAAAAATTTGCTTGTTTCGAGACAGGACATTTTTATGCTTTATAGCATTTTCTGTACTCTGCTGCTATCCCTAAATTTGCAGAGAAAACCCTGCATTTTTAGCAGGTACAGAAGCTAAGTATTTCTACAACCTTTTAAAAATGTCATGTATGTTTCAGAATAGGCTTTCATAATAAGAGCTTGAATGCAAAATTTGACTTTTTCATAGGTTTAATTATACAGTCCACATTTACATAGCATCAGTGCTCTTGGAAAACTCCCACTAACACTGAAGAAAGGTAATTATGCCTGGTTAAGATAAAAATACATTGTAAGACAGTTCTCAACACTCCCCTAAGCAGGCTTATAGTTACAAAAAATACCAAAATACAATATACATACTTTGTAAAGGACTTAAAAGGATTGGAAGAATTTACTGTTACCAAATTTAATCCCTGACAAAATTCATGGTTTATATAATGGAACAAAGCTCTGATATTCTGATGTTTGTGTTTCATTTAACTGCAATAAAATTCAAGTTTCAGAATGATATGTGTTTATTTTTAATTATTTCTATTTTGCTGATAATCCTAGAGAAAGGTAGAAAATACTTTCAAGTTAACATTTTGTTCTTGTATAGAGCTGACTTCTTATTTATTAAGTCACTATTCAGTAAAATCCCTAAAAATTCTATTAAAAAGGGAGGAACCTCAAATTAAATTTTAGCACTTTTGTAAAGTCAAGCTTTCCTACTTCCCAACCAAAAACAAAAGTCTCAGCTAAGATACCAAGATGCCTTTCATACACAGGAAGGGAAAATGGAAGAAAAGGGAAAAGACAGAAACAGAGATGAAGGAATTTGAGACAGGTTGACTCCTTTTTTAACACCTAGGAAACTACACTTCTCATTTGCCCTCTTTTCCTAGCATAAAACTAGTTCACATAGTTGTAAAGTAAAGCATTCAAGAATTAAAGGTTGCCTGTGGAACTGTATCTCCCATCTGTTAAGATGACGATTAAAACATGCCCTTTCTCATATAGAGGGGAAGATGAAAAATTAATGACCTTTAAGTCTTTTATTTACCATAGTGATGGGCGAAAAAAAAATATACACAGAAGCATATATTTTCCAATGAGGATTTCAACAGCATGCAGTAATCTAGAATCACACTCTGAACAGTAAGAGGACAAAATACTGAGCAGCTGCTTAGTGATTACTATCCAATCTATACGTTAAAAGAGACACAGTTCTACCAAATAAAAAAGGAGTATGTGATCATAAAATGCAAACACACAGACTGAATTAAGCTTACACAGGAATCCTGAGTTACTGTACCTTCTAAATTTTTACTTTGCACCTTACTAAGGCTCTTTTTATTTGCTATTTTGTATGCAAAAGACTCAAGATAGTAAAGTAAGTAATGTTGTTTACCCTTTCAAATATTTGCTCTAAATTTGGTCCAAAACCTAGAGAATCTTCGTGTAATGACATTAATAATGACTGGAAGCTTACTTCAGTGTGCAGATTTAGTCAAGTTTTAGAGGAGTCATGCAAGTCATTCCCTCCACAAACAACTCTTCAAGAAACAAAGGAGGACTTCAAACATCAAGTAAATACTTCTTACAGTATTTGGAGATAGAATGTAATAGCCTACATTCAGCCATAGTACTTGTTTTGAAAATACTGTCACTTCTAGCCAATTGTGCATATCCTGGAGAAACTCTATGAACAGATTGCAGCTTACAACTGTATGTCTTTGGTGGGGGTGTTTATAAATACTAAGAAACGTATTTTATGTATGCAATTACATAAAATTTTCCAAGTATGTGGTAACATATGAAGAATAAACTGAATTGGCTATCAGAAAATAAATTTTCTGTAATATTTGTTAAACATTAACAAGTAATTAAAGTGATGTATTTTTCTGTCTAAGAAATACCATTGACACTTGCAAAAACATCATATATGGTTAATAATCACATCTAAAAAAATGACAGAAAGATTACAGTATGGATTTAGCTATTTCAAATAAACAGGAAAAGCTTCGTTTGGGCTCCACAACACTTGACTACTCAACACCCCCCAGCCCTCCCTGGCAATGTCACACTGATATACATGTATTAAAATAACCGTTTTTTACATTTTGCTGCCCAACTTAATGCAAGGGCGTGGTTTGGTTTTTTTTCTTTCATTTCATCCTCAATATGAAATTCCTTCCTTTTGTTTTGTTTTGGATACAAATTAAAGAAAGACATTTGATGTCCAACGAATGCCTTTTCTTTTATGTTTTACTAGTAAAAAACCCAAACACACACACACACACATATATGTAGACAGATAGATAGTAAATCACATAATGTTTCAGGAGTTTTCTTATTTTTCTATGGTCAAAGATACTGATTTTATTTAGCATGAAGTTATGAATCCATTAATCAAACCTAAACTGTATCTTTCAGGAATTAAACAGGTCACCTTAAATATGTGACCCGCTATGGAGCCTCCTCAATGAAGTACCTATACTTTGACCAGTTCTTAGCCTTTTCCAACTGTCCCATAGAAAAAGAAAAATAGCAACATACAGATATCCAAGACTCAAGACATTATTTGCCCCTTAATCACAAAAATGGAAACAACAGAACAAATTTAGCTGGACTCTGTCCAGCTTCAATACCTTAGGATTTCATGTAAAATGAGACTCGTCTGAAAGGGATAGTAAAATTGCATCAGCAATTCTGTTTGTCTTTAAAAATAAATTTGCTCAGCTTACCAGTAAAAAGATTGTTTTCCTAACTTTGAGCTCTGCAAGTTTGCCCTCCATATATTATTCTGCAAAGGAATATAACCCTGAATTGTAATACTAAATCAAATATTCTAAAATGATTGAAGGTTGCTCTAAAAATGATAGAAGGTTGAACAAGAAGTTTTTACATACAGGGGCAAACGTTCGCTGCAGTTTTCAAAGAAAATAATGTGTTTGGCCTCTGGCCTCTTAACATTTTTAACAGATGTCTAATCTTGCTAACAAATCACTAGCAAAAAAAATTATCAGAATGTTTCTTGCTGGAAAGACATAAAACAACAGAACTAATGTACACAATTCAAAAGTTTGATTCAGGAAGGGAAGGGAAGAGCATTGAAATACTAGATGAAGATATAAAGACAACTAGGGCAAAGCGTATCTACATTTCTCCCTCATTATCCCTCTCCTTTTGTTGCAGAGGTGCCTGCTATTACAGAGTACTAGTCATGTGCCATATAAAATTTAAGTTCATCAGTCCTTAACATTTTTTAAAGGTTTAGTTATTTCAGCAAATTCTGCAGTAACACACTCTATATTCTGCAACATGTTTGAAGGCTTTCTAGCAAATAACTCCAGTAATGTAAGCACTTTCTTGCTAGCTTTGTATTAGCACATATATTTTTGTTAAGCAATTACAGCTGACTGAACTTGTGTGAAACCTGAAATGACAGGCAGAAAACATGAAGCACATGTGAGAAAGGATGCAGTAGCATGTATCAAAAAAACTAGGATAACAGATAAATGTCAGGGTTTGCAATATCACCACAGTCCTCACAGAGAGGATGAGAACCAGAAGATAAAAGGAAGCCAGAGAAAGGATTGGGAAGAGGGAAAAGAAAAAAAAAAGGTACATAACTGGAGCATCAGTAATGTATACCCTTTGTACAAAAATCTGGGTGGAACGAAGAGGACCAATACGAGAAGTGAAGAAGACAGTGGCCACATGAAGTGTTTATCACAAATGAATGACCTACAACAGAGCCGCGTGGTTAGAGTTCTGCGTCACATAACTGCTCTTGTTCTCCAGAATCCTGAATAAAACATGTTCTAGGAAAAGCAGAAGATAGATCTAGTCAGTTTGTTCACCTCAGAAATCCAAGCCATGTCCATGAGAAAAACAACAATACACTTAACTAATGACATTTTTGAACTTTCCACATTGTTTCTAGGATACAATATTTCACAGTAAGCTGACACTTTCCCAAGATTATAATGCTTCCCTGCCCCCACTTTTTTCTTTTAATGAAAGAACGAATGTCCCAGCCAAGACATTCTTCTTCCTTCTTGTTCCTAACATCTTCAAGATTTTTTTAAAAGCAGAGGCAGTAAATTAAGGAAGACCTTGGGGAAAGTGAGATCTACAAGGATTGCTATACCAATCTTTCCCTGTATCACAGACACATAATAAAATTTTACTCATTTATTAGCGTGAACACAGTCAACCATGCAAGCACAATCCTGTCTACAGCAAAAGGAACTCTATTCAATACTGAGTGTGCCACTAGCAATGTGCGATCTACTCCAGTTTGCTCCAGCACAAGGAAGGTGTATTCTAAACAGGGAAGCTCATCTCTAGAGATGCCTCCCATGCTCACTTACCAGCTGTTCCCCCTCTTTCACATCAAGGAATGTTTCCATCACTCTTTGAGAGAGCTGGAAATTGGGATTTATGCTGGTTTCAAATGTGAGGCAGAACTAGCTGGGCAGAGATGCCAGACAGGCAAATCCCAAGCCATGTATGGCTGTTTGAGATTTAAACGTGTGATTTCACCCAACTAAGACACCTTCAGCAGCATAAATTAACTTACACTGACAATATTCAGCTGCAAAAATGATAATTTTTAATAAACATAAAAGCCTCCCAAGATAACATATTATCATAGGCCACTCTCAAGGTGACAAAGGCATGAGCTATCAAGCTGCAAGAAGAAAACAAACAAATCAGAAGCCTTCTTTTCAGTCACAACTGAGCAAAGCTGTCTGGATCTGCTGAAAGTGATCCCATCAGAGACAGCCAGCAATCTCAGAGATGTGATCACAGCTGAGAAGACAGACAGGTTCCCAGCGCACAAGTTACACTCTCCAAATGGCTATTTCCCCATCCCCACTTCGGTCATCGCTACTGAAGGAAGCATATTTGCTTTGCTCTTAATTATAATCCAGAAAAGAAATGTAACTGTACTTTCTAGGTTTAGTATATCACTTACAAACTATCAGGTCTACATATGCTAGCTGAATTCAGGAATTTCCCAATTTTTTCCCTGAGCAGGCAGTTGCACACTACATCAGATGCTTTCCTTAAGTCTCTGTAAACATGATCTCTGGACTTTCAATTTGACAGCTCTTCAATACCACTTCCTGTGGTGTAGAAATGGATGCTGTTTCAATAATGACCATACTGATACAAAACAAGATTAACGTGTGAAATTTGAGGTTTCAGTGTTTACATGATTACAATGTTACATGATTTGCTCTTCTCCATGATTTTCTAACTCACTGACATCTACATGTATCATTAGCAGACCTGAAACACTTCTTCCTTTCTCTCAATCCTAATTAACCAATTATGAATACAGTAACCTAACTTTATTTGCCATAACCAGGACATCTGACTGGCAATTGTATTTAACTGTCCTGTGTGTCAATTACATTCTCATCTGTTGCAACTAAGGCCTTTTTCTGGGTGGAGGGATGATATTCTAGGGGAGGCAAGTCTTTGGGATTTCTTTATCTCTCCCACTCAGTGGTGGTTCAATGCCCTCCAATAACCTTTCACATGTATTTCATAGAGAAGTTTTCCTAGTTATTTGCAATTACTGAACAGATGACAGACTTGGCTTTTTTTTTTTTTAATATTCTGCAGCTTTTCTTGAGCAACTGTATTGCAATGAAGAACCTACATAACCAGAAAAATAAAAAAGAAAAGATAGCAGTTCTGTAATTATTTTTGAAGTTTATAAAATCTTCAATCCCTTGCAATGAATCATGCATTGCATCATGGAACTATGAACGAAAATAAAAACACAAGTGTGAAATGCTTAGTAGGAAAATGTTGGGCTGTTACAGAAAACAGCATTCTTAGAAGAGAAGCCATACAGCAGTGTAGCCAGTCAACGTGAAAAATGATTTAGCATTTTGTTAATTACAGGTGACAAAAAGTTGATTTCTAGTGAAAAAAAAATCTCTAACACTTACACAGAAGGCAATGAGGCAAGGCACCTGATATATTTGACTATATGCAGTTTTAGACAAAACAAGGAAGCAAGCAGGCTGGCATGCCTTAGAGATCTCTGAAACACTGTGGAGTGATGAGAAAGTCCTTCCTATCTGCCCATGCTTCCTACACCACTTAGAGCATTCAATTTCTAAGAATATTGCTGATCACAGAAATAATTTCTTCTTGTTTAAGTTAATTCATCAAGAAAGATTTTAGGAAACCATTTTAGAAAGGTGGCTTCTTAACAGCATTGATAAATATTTGCATAATGGTTTGAAAATGAAACGCCAGCTGAATGTTTGGCTGCACTGTCAAACTTTGCATTTGAGAAAATAATCTATCTTGGCCACAGAAACAATAAATATTACTAGTAAAAATAGCTTTTGGAAACTATTCAGTTGGCTTCCTTTGGGGATTTTTTACACTGCATGAGAAAAACGTACAAGGATGCAATAGAAATGTTCCTTGGTTTCTTTTCAAAGCTTATCTAACCCATCCCATGCTATCCTAGCAAATTTACAATTTTCCTCCTCTTTACTATCATAAATATGGCTTCTGTAAACAAAAATAACCCAACAACCCAAAACACCCGAACCCCTCCTTTGGTATCTTTCAAAAATAAATTAATCACTCTTAGACTTGCCCAGTTGTTGAAGGTTCCTTTACCTTCCAGAAAAGAATCAAGCCTGATCAATGTTATTCTGTAAAAATTTCATTAAAAATATAGCTGAGATATAATAGAAACCCACTGAAAGTCCACAGATTGCTTCAAACTCACCTATGCCAACACTGGATGTTTCATATCAATTAAAAGTAGCCTTTTGCCTACTGGCAATAAACAAGAAAAAATAAATTGAAAAAAAATATAAAGAAGCTACAAAGATGTCTTTAAAAAGCAACTGCCACAAAGTTATTCCCACCATAATTCAATGTAATTTCTCACTTTCTTTCAGTCTTCAGTGCTCCCAAAGCTTAAGACCTACTTTAGCGATCTTATAGAGGTACAGTGTGAATAGAGTGAAATGTAAGTGAAAATATACAGAAATTCACATAAAGCTAGTATTTCTGGTTCAGTAACACTTGAGCCAAAAAAGGTGTAATTTGCAGTGAATTATCAAAGGTGGCTGTATAATAAATTTACTTACTTATTGAATAGAATTAGCTAAAGCATGTATATTCCAACAAGATTGGTGTATTTCTGTGAGAAATGAACAGTCATTTTCACTAAACTTCCTGTAACATATAGCAAGCTATTATTTCTTCCACATTATTTGATTTTTCTAATAAAAAATGTGCTGCAAACCACTATGCTGTATCTCCTCTGCTTATTGATTAAAATAATACAAACTCTTTAAAACATGGATTTATTTATTTGGGTGGAAAGGCAAAGAAGGAAGAATGTCTCAGTTAAAAACTTAAGTGGTATTTTGTCACATGAAGTATTTCAGTGATAAAACAAGCATTCGTAACTCAGAGCCTTAGTGGTTTATAAATAATGTTGCATAAGGTAGCTGAGATTATCAGCTCAATATATTTAACACTGATTTTCAAGGACCACATATACTTGAAATTTGTTTTAAGATCGTCTAGAAAACAAAAAATGCTATCATCATTCAGCAAAGTAAATTGTTCAGAGAAGTTGTTTTTGAGAAGTTAATTGAAACTAATTTTTCTTCTGTTACAGGTCAGCTGGGCACTTGTGGATGGTGGGGGATATGCATTTTTTTTTTTTAATAACCAAGGATATGTTGCTATTAATCCACAAGACACAGAGTTGCCAAATACCCTCAATTTCAGTTACCTTTAACTCAGAATTTTACCTGGTGAGTTCAGCAACTTCAGGATTAGGCCCCAGAGTTATGTATAAGTAAAATGTAAAAGTAAGAAGCTTATTTGGGGTTGAGGTGGGGGGAGAAAAAAGGTAATTCAAGCAAACTTTATTTTCTTTTCAAGCAATATTCCTGTCTCAGTTTCATGATTGCTTCATTGCTTTTTTTCTCACAATAATTTTATATAATTGACTAGCTAAATAAGCAAACACATAAAAAAACCGTGCACATTTGAAAGCAAAAAATTGGCAAAGTGGAAAAAAATTTCAAAAATTGTTTTCTGAAGTAGTTTATACTAACTGAACACAGTGTTCCACAGGGAAAAGAAATAAATTCCCACTTAGCTTCAGAATCTGTAAACCCAAAGTTACAGATAACAAATTTACTGGTTTTACAAGTAAAATATTACAGTGTTAATCACTGTTTCAATGCGTACAATAAGCAGTTTTTGAAAGCTCTTTTGGCAAAATGTGGTTTTGTTCAAATACAACAAATTAGAACTGAATAGTGCATTTGAATTCATCTGGCATTTAGCTCAGAAACAACATACTGTCTTCAATAACTCTGGCAGTTCAGGTTTTCTGGTAGCATCAACTTCAACCCAAAAAAACCCCCCTTTATATTTTTCATTATTAAAGATACTTTGTAAAATAAGTTAAATTTAAAACCAAGATTTCACAGCTTCTGCAAGATGAGGCTCTGGTATACCTAGATTTGATTTCTGACACTCAGTATTGAAATGACTTGAAAAGGAATGTTTCCATTTTAAAAACTCACTGTATATTTATCCATCTACACTGCACAACACCCTGTCATATCAAGTTTCCAAGCTAGCCTACAGAGCGGCAATCAAGTACCCAAGCATTAGGTAGAGTGAAAAACTTGTAATATCTTTCAGAAAAACATGGCTTGCTGTTCTACAGTGAGATTCCTGAATATATTTCAAACATGGATCGCTTTTAAAATTAGTTTTCTTTTTTAATAGATATTAAAAACAGATCACTGTTGAAGTATAAGAGGACAGAATTCCTTTGTTTGGAATTAACATCCTTAAATCAATTAATCCCTTCTGTCTTATTTCATATAAATAATAATCTGATTACTAAAGCTATGGTAAAGTAAAAATGTCCTAATCAACATCCAAGACTCCCTCAAACAGGCTGTAGTATCTCCATACCAATTTGTCTTTGAGGAATACTGAATTGTTTCAGAATTTTTCGTTCTGCAATTACCCTTCTCCTCTAATGTTGCTTAAAACCCCTCTTTTCTCTTCCTTTCCTTTTTCCATGTTTTTGTGATAGTCTGTAGTATCTCTCCTGACTACAATTCTCTTTCACCACTAGCATCCCTAAAATTCTTCTCCATCCAACAAAAAGATTCCTTCCATTTCCTCATCCCAGCCTTCCAGTTTCTTTTCAGCACAGTATTTCACAGTCATGCCTGGCAACTTTGTATTTCTTCTCCATCAGCAGTGGCATCTCCAGAGCATAGGGACATACATGAATTGCTGTTTGTGAAAGTCATCTCTCAGACATCTCATTTGCATCATCCACTTTTCATCAAATAGCTGCATGTTTCCTCCCCTCTCTCCATTACTCTCTTTCACACTTCAGCCTTTTCGTCCAATACTGACTTCTCCTCCATCCTCATTCCTTGTCAATCCCATTTAAATTCCTTCCTGAGTCTCAACAGATTTATCCCTGACAAATCCAGCAATGCTACCCCATCTTCATTCTCGTCAGCTTTGGAAAAAAGTGCCTATTTTCTATTCCCCTTCTTCGTTGTTTTATGAGGTCCAGTATCTCCTGTACACCCCCTACATGTTGGCTCCCTTCTCCACTATTCCCTCTGGTGTGTGATCCTCTCTCTTAGTTTCACTGGCTATTCACCATTACTCAATCCCCTTGGCCACTGAACTTCTCACTCTACAATGTATTTTTAAAAATCTTATTCACAATCATGACTACCAATATTTTCATGCCATAAAACTACCTTCCAAGAAAGTGTACATCCTTCTCTGTCTGCTGAACATCTTAGTTCACATTGACATCACTTTGTGAATGTTTAACTGGCAACTTAAATTCAACATAATGGCAGCTGCTTCTGATTTTCTTACCTGGATACTGTATCTCCTCAATTTCCCTGGAAGATCTAACCTCTTTTAACCATTCATCATAAGAAAAATGTTGTTATATGCATCACAATGTGTCACCTCCTTTCTGTCACATTGTAAAACACACTGTAATAAAGCCAATCAATAACCCATTGCCAGTATTATTACTTTGATGTCTTTTCCCTCTTTGTTTCCTTGATAATGGCTCTTTATACTTTTAGGGTCCACTGTCACATCCTTTTGTCTTCTTTAACAGCTGCATTTTACCAATGACTTAAATATATATTCTTCCAATAATAGCAATTACAGATCATTCACTTAATCCTCAAGCACAATCCTCAAGCTCACATACAGAAAAAGAAACTCAAAACCAACAAAACCACCACTCCATTTTCCGTAACATGTATGGACATACAGTAAACTATTATTTAAAAGTGACAAAAAAAAAGGAGACAGGTAGCAATTGAGTTTGCACCCTGCCTTGCTTTTGTTTGTCAATATAAACCTCTTACCAACTTGACACCAAAGGATTCATTTTCTAACATAAATACATTTGTTTCGGAAGGAGAACAACCAAAACTGAAGTTGTTTTTATACTCACAGGCATACAGGAGGACACATTAGCACAGCCCTGCCTTGCTCTCCTACCTCCATGCAATAGCAAAGAAACAACAGTGACCTGCCTGGAGTACAGAAAACATTCCTACACACCTGTCAACTCCTACCCAGTTTGGCAGCACACTTTCACACATCAAACATCAAAATCGAGCAGGCATTTGCACATTTGTGACAAGTGACAAGCCAATGGCTGGCAATGCAATGCTTTCTGCTGACTAAAACAGGTGTCTCTAGCTTTGAAAAATCACTCAGGCTCTTGAAGGTGTCTTGAATATAAGCCAGCCCTCCCATTACAAGGGCCAGAACACACTACCTTGTACTAGCTGTGCTTTTGCAAGCCCTGGTAAAACAGCCTGTAAAAGGTCACACCAATGTACTCTGGTGACCACAACAAGATGAAGTTTGCTTACAGGTCTTGGGGTCAATCTGCTCTCCAAACGTGACCAAAGACCCATATACTGGTGAGGACAATGAAACAGGCTAGGGAGCTAGGATACAGTGCCATTTACGTGCTCTTACCAGGGTATGTGCTGATCACAGCAGCTACATTCATCAGGAGCTCTTAATGTCCATAAAAAACATGGTCCACAATTATAAAATGAATTGGATTTTTTCAGAAT
Organism: Gavia stellata; assembly: GCF_030936135.1. Taxonomy (NCBI): domain Eukaryota; kingdom Metazoa; phylum Chordata; class Aves; order Gaviiformes; family Gaviidae; genus Gavia; species Gavia stellata. The sequence continues at coordinate 14,815,484 of NC_082637.1, read as the reverse complement.
ATTTCACTCTCTGCATCTGAACTAGCACAGTACTTTCTAATTTGGCCATCCTATCCCAACCTTAAAAAAATGCATTACACTGAAAATTAAATATAAATTAAGTTTTAGCGCCTATTACAGGTGACTGCTTTGAGCAAAAAACAGTCACAAGCCAATCTGAAAGTAATATATATACATGGTAAAAAGTGAAATAGTTACCATAAAGGCATTCTTTTTAAGACCCTATGCATTGCTTAATCTGAATGAAAATTACATACGTTGAATTATCTAAAAGTACCTTGTTTAAATTACTAGAGCTTAGAATCATTATACACACTCAGAAATTCTATTACACTAGAATTTCATTATAAGTTTGTGGGCATACTTAGACACAAAGAGAGACACTCTATATGTCTTTATGCGTAATGTGTGAAATGTATAGGTAGTCATATCCAACTCCAAATCTAGTTCTCTATCTCATGAGAAATTTAGAACTTGGGTAAAGGAAGGCAGCTGTTCCACAGATGTATCTGATTTCAGTCTGTATAGTATCACTGCAGTTATACATTAAATAAAACACAGCTGGACAATGCTCCACCTATTTCACCACCCTCTCTGCTAACTGTTTCACACTAACATCTGCTGAAAACAAACTTCAGGAAATAGGGAGATCATGAAAAAAACCCTTTATTTTAAAATATTTCACATTGGAAGAAGTTTTACTTATTTGTAAAGAAAGCCTCACATGTATTCAATTAGGTTCTAATTATGAGATTTATACCTAGAATTGAAAGAAACTTGCTCACTGAAGGCTGTCATCTAAAAAATATAATATTATTACAAGTACTTTTCATTTCACGTGATTGGTTTCATTCTGTACCTGCTGCCAAAATATGATGTAGTTGTGCAGTTTACCTTCTCATGGATAATTAGGGATACAAAAATAAGTTCTTTGGTTTAGAATCTTATTATTAATTTTACAAATGCCATGCAAACTTTTTTTAATTAAAATTAACTAGACTTATGAGATGTACTTTAGAAACTGATGGCAGTCTGTAGTCTATTATGGCCAACTATTTAAGCACATTTAAAACTGTACACTCACAGAAGTGCACCTTTTAATGGATGCAGCCGTGAAGCAGTCATTGTCTATGTAGAAATAGTTTGTTCTTTATCAAACTTCCTCTGAGTCAAGTGTATGTGACCTAATGTTACATACAAAAGCTATGCTTCACTATGATTTATCTTCTTTTTTTTAGCTTCTCAATTTCTAACAGATTCATGGGGAATATTTCTGTATTAAAAATATTAGTATATTTCTTAATGTCATAAAACTGAGCACATTTCAAAATAAATCACACTCTTATTCAGTTGAACAAAAAAAAATTCAAATACTTTTCTGTCTGTTTCTCTTTCGTAGGTTTATTTTTTCTAAGTTAAACAGTTATGAAAAAGCACACAAGCACCGCACAACATTAAACTACTGGTTTCTTAGGCCAGTATCCACTTTCTGATAGTGGTCAGTGACATCGGAATACATGAAAATCACACAACTCTTAAATGGGAAGAATTTCTAACCAAATTCTACATTAGAACTCTGGAAAAGTTAGAAATTTGGTAATATTTATTGTGAGAGAAGAAAAAAAATAAGTAGTAAAAGAAAAGTTTACTATAGTAATGAGAAGAATTACGAAGGGAAATATAAAACACATTTCTAAAGTTTAAAAATTCCAAATCATTCTTTTAGTTTTGAGATTTTGGATTGTCTGGAATTACCATTTCATTCAAAAAACCCTACTTCTAACTTCCTTTTCTATTAAGAACACCCAAACCTAAAACCCCAACCCGGCTAGCTCTTAGTACACGATTTTCTAAAATTCACTTCACATTACCCTTTATGAATACCCCAAAATAGAAGGCTTTCTAGAAGTTATGAATTGATGAGAAAAGTGAAGCCTGCAAGAGATACATCCAAATATGAAGCTGGAAGGGGGCGAAGGGCCATAAATCAACCCACAAGACAGAGCAAGCATATGCAGACAGGAAGTACCTAATCTTCACTCAATATGTTCCACAGATCAGAGGTCATTATTTCCTACCTTTTTTGTTCTTAAATAAATCCACTTGATCAAGCTGTAACAGCTTTCCTTTTGTAAGTATTTTAAAATATGGGAGTTTTAGACTTCTCTAATAAAACAAACTTAATGACGAAGAGTTGTACAGAAATATACTTTTCATTGATTTTACAAAATTCACAGTATAAACCTGCTGTTCGTCTCCTCACTAGCTTCAAGAAATAGTGACATACTGTGAACCACAATGAGAAACATTTGGATGCCAAACTAGCTTCCTGATATACAGATCAAGCACAAAATTCTTCTTGTAATTTACAAACTCTATCAGGCTCTAGACCAATGAAGTGTTCAGCTTGCTTGAGCAATGCATACACTACACTATCTAAAAGCCATTCTTCTGATAAGCCATACCACTCTGGAGCTCACTTCTTGTTAGAACGAAATGTAGTATCTGTACTTTTAACTTTTTGCCTCTGCATAAAAGGAAAATTTTCTCTAAAATAACAAAGCTAGCTCAAAAAGAATCTTCTATTTCTGTTTCATTATTCTTCATTATTTTATCTTTCTATTTCTGTAACATTATTCATGTTACATTAACATTAATAACACTACACATTAATAAACCCAATCACCTTGCTATAATGCCTACTCTTTTCTTCTCAAATTGTCGTTTTAAAATTATCTCTGTAAGCTCTACTGTTATTTTTCTAAATAGTAAATCAGAGACACGTATATAATCCGTGTGGGATAAGCCTTTTTCCTTTAACCATACATGAATCCGAAGTAAAATCGTCTATGCTATTTTCATTGGGGTGTGACAGACTTCAAGATTTAGAATTGCCTTTCATCACTATATTAGATAGTGCAAACATTTAGATAGTTCTTAACTATAAACTGTTTATTACATAAAAGAGAAATGCACTTAGAAATACAGCAGGGCACATTTTATCTTAGCATATGATTGTCAGATTCTTTACTGCAGCTAGCTTCAGGGTATAGATAGTGATGTACTGGCTAAACCAGACATATACAAAAAGGAATAATATATGAATCTGTTAGTATTTGCTGCTGGCAGGCTTGTGTGTGATTTCCAGTTTCTGGAGCAGAGGTCTGGCATATATACATATGGAATGAAAGGGTGGGATATTATGGATATGGAAAACTTACCTAAGTTTGAAAGGGGAATATAGTATATTTGGATATCTTTCATCTTGTATTTACACAAGAAATTTCCAGATGTAGCCAGACTGCCCTCTTCAAAGCATGAAGCATGTTACATACTTGGGGGAAACTGGAAGATTTGCCTGCTGTTTAGCTGTAGTAGTGATATTCAGTAAGTTTAAGAATAGTCATTGTAAATTGTTTCTATTAAATATTGACATTTCACTGGAATAATTTTAACCCTGTGAAGATATCAATATAGCCCCCAAATTCTATATAAGGAAAACCAAAACAAAATATCCAAATAGACAAGTGAATATTCCATGGCCAAAATAATGAATAAAATCTAGCTGGTGTGAAAAGAGCATAATCTTGGAACGCTGTGATAGACCAGATGCCAAAGACACACTATGATCTTTGCCTGGTAGAAACTGTATCTAAAAAGGCACACGCACACTAGTAAAGCTTTCTAGTAGACATATGTTAAGACATACATTTCAAGAATTTATTACTGAGAGCTACGTCTTTTGCATGTCAGCAGATGCAAAAAGCACCCTGTAACTGTAGAAAGATCCAACTATCTCATTTTCCCAAAGCATGGGTATAAATCTGCTCAAAGGACCTTCCAATTAATGGAGAAAATATTTACAGCAAGTCTCAGATCTTACTACTAGTTTTCATTACTCTGTCTTGGCAGCATCAGCTGTAAAATCCATCAAGAACAGCAAAATAAATTTTACAGAAAAATTTCCAAATAAGATCTGGGCTTGGATTCCCATTCCAAAACAAAAGGGTCGCCCTATTTAGGCCAAAAAAAAGAAGTATCTTACATGATCTTTTTGCATTATCTAAATCCGTGTCCTTAGTTGTACAGTAATTCTTCAAAATGGCTCCAAAACTTGTAAGACTTTTCATCTCTGAAAACTCTACCTTAAAACTTCATACTGCACACCACAAAACTAAAGCTTACACAACCCCTTTCAAAGCAAACAACCACTAAATATAGAAATGTATTTATCTTATATCTATAAATCATGCAATTATTTGGAAAATACTTTTAACATGAGTATTTGTAATTAAACTGTACAGAGCTTAGATCTGCTTAACTTCAGTGCACACTGCGACATCCCACCTTTCTTCCCCTTAAATTTTGAGGATAGGGTGGCTTAAGGGCATGTGGAAAACAGGTTATGGGATTACCACTTGATCACACCACTTTTGGGGATATTCATGTGGCCAGTATATTAGTATAGTGTTGGATTTATTATTGTGCATTTTAAGTTCTGTAAAATCACATTGAGCTTTAGCTAAATAACTTGAAACTGATCAAAATACATATTCTAGCGATTTAAAATCAAAGAAAGGTTTTAAAACCAGGAAAAAAGAAAACACTGGCAAAGCAGTAGTTCAGCAATACTGTAGTAGATGCTCACTTTTGAGCAGGAAATAGCTGAACAATGGAGTTAAACATACCACTAGGTCTTTTATTGAACAAGAAAGTAAAAAAAAAACAGAAGTTAATCACTAGCTATAAAAAACTTCCCCTGAGCACCAAATCAATTTGTGTTTAATGAGAATTAAATTGTGTTGAAAATCATAAAACATTGCATCTTTCCTGTTCAGATTTACAATACATAAAACGATAAACCTATTACCCATGTATCTGTCAAAGCTAATTCTTTACTACTTACAGTGCAGCCATTAGATATCTAAAAGCTTATAAAAATTACTCAAGGTTTCTAAACAGGCCCAATTTAATATAGCTAGAAAAAAAAAAAAAGACAAGATTTTGGGTGTACAAGCTGTTTTCTTAGAGGCATTTAACAGACTTCACCATTCCTTACAAACACTGCCTCTCCAACATCCTTACCAGTATTTGAGAAACGTGATTCAGGCTGCCATATGCAGAGAAGTTGTTTATACAACTTCACGATTAGAGGAATAGAACATCTTTCTTGTGAGGAAAGGCTGAGGGACTTGGGTCTTTTTAGTCTGGAGAAGAGAAGACTGAGGGGGGGATCTTAGTAATGCTTATAAATACTGAAGGGGTGGGTGCCAGGAGGATGGGGCCAGTCTTTTTTCAGTGGTGCCCAGTGACAGGAGAAGAGGTAACGGGCACAAACTTGGTCATAGGGAATTCCTTCTAAACATGAGGAGAACTTCTTTACTTTGAGGGTGCTCGAGCACTGGAACAAGGTGCCCAGAGAAGCTGTGGAGTCTCCTCTGGAGATACTCAAAACTCACCTGGACTCACTCTCCTGTGCAATCTGCTCTGGGTGAACCTGCTGTGGCGGGGTAAGGGCTGGGGGGGGGGGGGGGTTGGACTAGATGATCTCCAGAGATCCTTTCCAACCCCTGTCATTCTGTGATTCTGTGACACAGTCCTGGGCTGAAGGCACCCAGGAAAAGCTGGAGGGAAAATTCATGTAACAGGTAGCCTCATCAGGAGGTCTGAAAGACTAAGAAAGGCTAACAAAGAAGTTTAGCTTTCTCACCCTAATAAATCCTATTTGTAATCAATGCAAAACATCTCAATCCTTTCCTGTTTAGTGTGGAAAATGAGGGGAGCTTTTTTGTTCATTAAAGAGATTTCCATAAATTTTAACTCACAATACATTTTTAACCTACCCAACAAGCATACTAATAGTCTTTACAAAAATTACTCGTCTTTTTGTATCTCTATGAGATACCCCACTTCTACACAGGAAAACTGGGTACACAGAGGTTTACTCATTGCAAGGCATACTTCATTCTGGATACTATAGACTGGCTCCACGGATCAGCTTGTGCAGCAATATGTATTACTATTGGTCTTGCAAAAAGCTCTTAATAGGTAAAGCACAGGCAAGATGAGGAATTTGAACCTATTTGAAGTGCAGGTAAATCTACTGGTTTTACTGCACTGCCCTGTGAATCAATAATTTTCAAGGTCCTGTCTTATTTTGACCACTAACACTCTCCAACTCTCCACCTTTGCCAGACACTTGCCACGTCTCAGAACATTTAAAGAGACTTCTAATGTGTTATGTTATGATTGACTATTTCACACTATTGTTTCCACTATTCATTGGAAGTTTGAAGGAAGTTATTTTTTATGTCCTTTGAAGCTGTTATTTTAAGCCAAGTCGACAGTGTTCATAATATTTCAAACAAGCTGACAGATTGTTCTGCTAATGTGGACTGTAAATGCACATGTACATGAAACAAAGAAAAACCATGCACTGAGAAAATAACATACGTGAGAAAATAACACAGATTTATGACAAAACAAAAAAATCCTCTGAGGCAGGTGATTATAATGGATCATGATCATGCTGAGGAAGTTTGGAGAAAGGCAAGGCAGAGCTGGAACGCATTTGGCTAACTTCAGCATAAGCAAGTTACCGACGTCAGTGTCATGAAGACAAAAAAGGTCTTCCTCCAAAAGTTCCAAAAGTGTTTTTACTCTCACTACATACAGCTGGGAGATTTGGAATTGCACCAAAAAACCAGTGGAAGCAGAAAACTGAATGAAACACTCCTGGTGTGCATTACGAGTCAGAACTAAAGAAGGGAATTGATCACAGACCAAAATCACTCCCTAGGCACAGCAACATAATTAAAAAAAAGCAGATACTGAGGTGGCTTTAAATGTCTTGGAAAGAACAACTAATTCATGACCTTAACTTATAACAAACAGCTACTTGGACTTCAGCAGGGATGATAAAACATGGGACAGAAAAGATCTTGTTTCTTTCTAAATAATAAAAAAAAAAAGATAGAATTATTTAGTCACACCATTCTGGACCAAGTTCTACACTACTGAGCAGCAAACACAAGTGATGCCACAGTGGTCATGGGGACATCACCACACCACAGGTTGATTTTTAATGTGTTTGCTCTTTGATAGACACATCAGTAGGATTCCTGTAGTCAGGTGTAAAGCTATCAAGTCATTTGTGGAGCAGTGGATAATAAACCTATAACCAGCGGTCAGAAACTATGGCTACAATGGCAAGGAAGACTTCTGGAGCTTCGTCAGGGAGCTTCTGCCACCTTGTAAAATGGTACAGTCTTTGTGAACCCCCAGAGGAAGACTGGCTTCCTACCAGCACTGCAGCAGTGTGCCTGCCTCTAATAGGTGCCCCTTCTGCTCTACGAAAGGGCATTATCAGACCCCCCTTCCTATCAGGGTATCCACTTCTGCTCTTGGTACTTGTCTTTTTGTGACCCTTCTCCTGTGGGAAAGCAGGGGCTTTACATTTTCACTGAAGCGAAGAGAAACTTCCCTCTCTCTGAAGTGGGCTCCGTGTTTGACAGGAGTTTTTACTCCTGTCAAAAATAAATGCGTCTAAAAACCTTCACAGACACCAAGGTAACAGGCACTATGGATAGCATGCAGTGTGAGCCATAATATCTGGTAGGAAGACCTTCCTGCATTTAGTTCACGCTGTTACCGTCGTATGCAGGTATGGGCATTCAACAGCAGGGTTAAAATATCATTTATATTTTTCTTAAATGTAAAAATGAATTCAGACAGTCAAAACAGGCCTTTGTTGGATCAGCTCTGGCACGACAGTACAGTCAACTAAATTACAGTTAACTTTAAACACCTTCCTGAATCTGTCCTCCTTCCTGCTGCACATGTGCCAAGTCTGCAGTCTAAAATAATGAAGCCAGAATCATTCCTAACTGATCAAGTATAAGAAATTATAGCAACTATTTTCTGCTTTCAAACACTAGCGATTTTTGTTACAGACTCAATAGAGCCTTCTCAAGTTAAACACAAATTAATTTTGACTTGAAACAGAACTGTACTGTAGTACAGCAAAACCTGTGTATACAGCTCTACACTTGTTTCAACAAAGTCAAATGATATTTGCTGGATGGGAATGAAACAATTTTGTCTTCAAAAATCAAAAATTAATACTTCTACTATGTATTTCTTCAAGCAGCTTAACCCTCATGGCTTGATTCTCCACAGCTTTACCTGTTTTCTTGTGTCACCCACACTTCGTACCCCCAGAATGGCACCACTTTGTCATGACTTAACATTTTCTTGTTTGCCTCTGCAAGCACCTCGGCATCCTCTATCAGGCCAGTAAGTGCTTTAATCATTCCAGTGCAGGAGTCAATCCCATCTTCCTCTTTCTTAATTCTACTTTGAACACATGTTCCTTTCAAATTTTTTTTTCTTATCCCTCCCCCACCCCCCAAAACGTAAGGTGAAGGCTTTTTCTTTTTTTATTTCATCAAGATGCCTTCTGAAATGCCTGATTTTAACTATACGCAGAGATTTCCAGAGGGTACCAGCAGTTTCAGATAAGAATGCCACTAAAAAAAAAATTACACTGCTCCTTTACACAAAAAACTTGCACATTTTGTAATGACACCAATCAAAGCAAAGACAAAAATTCTTTAGGCTTTAAAAATATAAATCCAAGGACACTATCAACTTCACTTCCACTAGGAAATCACTTTACTCTTGCATTGTTATACAGGGGTCACCAGTTGGAAATTGCACAAGATGCACAGGATATATCTTTAAATTATTCATAATCACCTTAAACTGCACTCAATCAGCATTGCAATATGTCATCTTATAGACACACAAAAGTTCAAAAGGAAAAGCACATGAAAAAGACTACTACCAAGAGCACTATTGTTAAAACTACACCAGAAAGCTTAATATTTCAATACTGTGTATGTTAAAATAAACAACATACACAGGTGATGAAAGCCAGTCTCTGAAAAATTTATTATTCTGTTCGAACAAGTTTACACTTAGGATGAATTCTCAAGCTTCATGCCATTAGGAAGTTTTACTGGGTTTATAGTGGAAATAAAAACAGAAATAAAAATAGATTACAATCCCAAAATACAGGCTGTACTTTGAATACGATCAACGGGCTTTCTTTTCCTTTTACATCCATACATTTCCTCTTGCCTCCAGCAATCAAATTTTACTGAATCTTCAGGAAAAGATCCCTAAATTGCCTGTTTTCCTTTTTAAAATCAAACGTTTTGAACGATGAAGTTGAACAGACTAATATAGCTTTTATTAGTTCAGCATTACTTCCCCAAAGCCATCCTACTGGAAATGTAGAGTTTTCAAAGATTTATGAAGTCAATTTGATTCAAAGGATCCTCCCCCCACTGCCCCATTTTCTTTGTAATCTTCCTTTGGCATAAAAAAAAAATTGACCCTTATCTCATTTTCTCCTCCTGTGCATGCCATAAATTCTTATCCCATTGAAGTGAAAAGGGACTGGGCATCAATTCTTTAGGTAAGATGGGCATAAAGAAGATATGGATGATTATTAGGATGATAAATTTTAAAAGCAGAAAAGTTTTGCCAGGTGAATTTGCACTCAACATTACAAAATTAAACTCTTGGAACTGGACTGGTTTGTAAACTATATTACACAAAGCCACAGGGAGCACTGATTGCTCTAAGCTTCAAATTATAAAGTAGTAGCAAGAATTGTATGTATTCTTTGTCAGTTAGATTCATAACTACTGGAAATTCCATTTTAAGTTCACTATGAACAGAAGAAATTACAGAGTGTTTTTCATAACTCTAAAGAATTTGAAATAGTTCCCATTCTGACTCTTTCTGACCACACTGCGTTTACATAAATTGTTCAAATTTGCCTCTGTTAATTTTTACACATTGGACAATGTAACAACATTTGGTATTTAATGTGCAGCATTACCCTTATCCTCAACCACTTAGATGCTGTTCTCCTCTGCCTATTATCTGGATGAATAACCGATTTCACTATGAAATTTTATGAGTTACTGCTTAATGTATTCAAAATCTCAAAGAAAATATGGAAGTATACATTTTTAATTACGTAAGAACCAACAAGAAATTGCAGCTTTTTCCACAAGCATTGCATCTTAAATGAGTATTATTCTAAATATAGGTATGTGGCCAACTCTTTTTTTTTTTTAAAAAACAGACTGCCCAGAGTTTCCTCAGTGTTTTGAACTGAATAGCAGCACACTGAATAATCAGTTGTAGAGAGGTAGAAGAAATATTACATTTTGCCTACGAGTTATTTAGGTGGGGGGAAATAAAATGTAAGTATAAAAATATCAAAATTGATTCTATCAGCTTCAACATTCAGCACGATATATTAGAGGCATGTATTGTTATCAAATACTTGACTTACGCTCATATTCCTGTCCCAGATCTGGATGGAGCCATCTTGACAGCCAGCTGCAATAAGTTTACCATCTCTGCTGTATGTGCAAGTTGTAGGAATCACTCGTTTACCTTGAGCTGATCGTGGTTTAAATACGCTTTTGTGCTTTTTTTCATTGTTAACATCCCATGTCCTCACAGTTCTGGAAAAAGGTTTAAATAAAGAGTCGTTTTAGATAAAGTTAATACATATGAAATAATTCTTCTTATGATATAATCAAATACCTTTTTCAGTATACATGGCAGATAATATTGTTCAAATAAAGTTCCGATGGCAAAATAGCATTTAAGATACGGTATGGCAGTCTTGAAACTAACGTGACAACTTTCCAAATAAGAAACTTCATCTTCACAAACATGCATGTGAAGGTTAAAAAAAAATTTAAAAATCAGTTATTCCCAAACTCTTGTGTAACTACATAAAATTATTTACAACTGGACAAATCACCAAAGGTTAATACACAGGTACTACATAGTCTGCACTGTTACTGGAAATCAGGAAGATGAAAGTATTCAGCCCTTTGCAAGAATGAAGACTTCAGGAAACAGGCATGAATGCTTATAGAAATTCATTAACTAAACACTGTCTTAATTGTTCTGACAACAACTGACAAACCTGCTTTTAACTGGCAGTATTGCAGACTGGCTGGTTATTCTGCAGACTTTTCTTTACTTTAATAAGGCATTTTAAACAATTAACTGCAATATTACTGTATTTCTTTTCTGCTAATCCCGAAGGTCTTAGAAGTCTGTCATAGAAGTGTTCTTCAAATGCTTTACGAAGACTCATTTACGTAATATTGTTTTTTTCAAGTTGAGTTTTTCCCACATTAGTAGCAAAATAAAGACATGCTTTTTCTTTTTAATGGAAAAAGAATATCTGCCTGGATCTTCAATGTTTCTTAGATACACAAAAACATCCAAATGAGCAAAACCTAAAACACTGAGATACAGGTGGACTCTTTAAACTGTCTTAGATACAAATGTTTTCTGTCCATTTAATATGTTGAGTTCTTTCCAGATAAAAATTCAAAACTCTTCTGGCATCTAATGCAGAGAAGAGTTTCAGGATTTGGCAAAGGAAGCAAGATGATTAATTTAGACAGAAAAAAAATCACCAAGTTCTCAAGACAACCTCATTTGTTTAGACTATACAAACATTGCCTATGATCCAACAGCACGTAATTCACTGGTCTCTAGCAAAGTAAATACTATGTTAACAAAGGCTGCCATTTCTCCAGAACAAGACAAGACAATGTGGTATAACATCAGGAACTTCCATCAGAGCTACAAGACCAGACAGGCTATAAAGCTGACATATATATATATATATATATATATATATATATAATTCTAGGATAAAACAGACAAGAAAATGAGCTGGAAATAGCTCATAGAAGTTATATTTAATTGCACACTTAATGACAGTAATGAGAAATCAGTAACTGAAGTAGAATGAATCTCCAGTTGTCCATAATAAAGTCAAGATTAGTCTCATTTTTAAAAGTCTTCAAATCTCTTATCTGTAAGGTATCACTTCATTGCTCTATTTGGAGCTCTAGCATAAGACATTCAAGTGTTCTGATGGTTTGTTTGTTTTTTGTTTTTTTTTTTCATTTTAAATGAAACATTAGATTATGATGCATTTTCTGCGGTCACTTAAATAAATCCACGGTGCTATATGGAACAGGTTGCCCAGCAAGGTTATGGAGACGCCTTTCTTGGAGTTTTTCAAAACCTGTCTGGACACTAACTGTAAAACTTTTCTACTAAAATAAAGGAAGTATTTTATAAGAAATCATCTATATATTACTTGCAAATTGATCAGTCATTCCCAGAGAGCCCTTAACCCTTGAGCTAAAACTGAGCTCTTTAATCTCTTCTTTCACATCAGATCTTTTAAGTATTTCTATTCTTTATGGAAACATTTCCAATTTTTATTAGAAGAACGGACATTGTATTGCAAACATATTTCATAATACCATGGACAAAATTTCAGCTTACCACATGAATTAATCGTCCCACTGTTTCTAACTGAATCACCACCAACCAAAACATTAGGAGTCATCTATAAACCATATATGTTTCATATTTTCCTTCAGACCAGCGACGGACTAGAAATAGGGATCGCTGAAGGACCTCAGAGAGATACTTTCACTACCCCATTCTAAGGGCTTTCATCACACAGTCTGAGTATGGCAGACTTAATTTGTTCTGACATTCCCATTTTACCCTCCATGCTCCATCAATAACTATCTGAGCATCCTGTCTCTTCTTTCAGCGGGCACTTTGATGCTTCCCCCTGCCCCCCCCCCATCTACTGTTTACACTTTAAGCTTACTTGAAGCCTTTTTCCGGTCCCTTTCCCTCACCTAATACTTCTTAAAATTTAACTCCTTCTATTCTAGCCAGAAGGAAAGGGGATAAACAAGAACAGAAGCACAGAAACCCAAACAATTTACCTTCAGGGAACATGTCTTTAAACTGGCAATATGGCAGACAAATGCTAAGGCTGCTCCTGTATTTTCTCTCCCCTTCTATTACTGACCTCAGTCACCATACCATATCACAGTCAACTCAGAGAGCACAATTTGGAATTATGCCTCTGTTTTTTTACAGAATATTTTGTAGCATTTAATGATTCTTCCTCCTCCTCAGACATAGTGGAAAAGTAACTGAGACTGCATTACACAAGTCCCATTCTCACTTCCTAACCTACTCTGTGTTGAAACAAATAAATCAGATCAGTTCCAGGAGACTCCTTTTGGTCAAAAAAACCTCTTACTAAGAGTATCTCCCTAGGCCTAAATAAGTGTGGGATGAAAGAATAACATTGGTTTATGCTCTACATTACAGCATTTAGCAGAAGTATAATACTAATATTTATCCCTTGGTAGGTATAACCACGATATTTTTGAAATCCACTGAAAACAAAAGGAAAACATTTCCTGAATGAGGCTTTTTTCCTCCTGAAAACAAACTATGTTTAATGAAAGTTTGTTCTTTAGTAAAAATAACACATAGGGATTTCTTTTTAAAACTATCCCTCCAATATACAAAGTCGTTCTTTCATCACATCAAATTTTAGTATACTGAGTGATACGGACAGCCACATAAATATTTTTAATTTCTCCTTTATAAATTTCTTTTGAAAGAAAACTTCTATTTCTGAAAAAGGCTCCACATACACAAGTTTAAATTTTAACTTTTTAAATGGTGGATTCCACATCTGCAAAACAGATTTTGTGAAGTTCTTGTACTTGCCAAGAGCAATTCAAAGCAACTTAGAAAAGGATGGGAATGTTCTTTTGGAAAGGTAATATGAATATTTTCCTGACCACTGAGAAGGTTAAATGACCCATAATAAACAACTAATTTAATTACTGGGGGTCAGGGGTGGTGGTGGTGTTTGGTTTTTACCTACAATTGGTTTTTCTCTTTTTTCCCCTTTTTTCTGATGTTTTTATGATGTTATTACTAAGTCAAAATTTCTAATAAAATTAATTATTGACAATGCTGCTGTATTACACATTTAAAGGTATTCACGTAGCTGCATTTCCCAGCCTGCACGCACTGAAAATTTCACTAAGTCCTGATTCAGCAAGCCGCTGCCCATTCTAATACTATTCAAATACAATCTGCTGAAATTCAAGGTGTGCAGCAATTGAAACATTAAAAGCCTGACCTGTCAAATTCCATTAAGCTTCTCTGCCTGTGCCATCTCCTCTGTTTCTATTGGACTGCGAAACTCTCTTGCACAATAGTGGATTTTATTGGCATTTAATGTAGTATAAATATATTAAGTCTATTCTTAATAATTAAATCTATTCTTATCACACTTAAAACACAAACAAAGCAACAGAACAGATTACTCTTAAAAGTACAGATCAGGCTTAACGTTGTACATCTAGTAACTATATTCTAATGCTTATCTTTGTAATATATGTTGTCCAAAAAGGCTATCTTGGAAAGCTATAACATTCTTTAAAACCATCATACAAATAGTACTGCAATGGAATTTATCGGCAGAGCACAGAATTCCAAGTCATCTTATCAGTGATAGAAACACATTTTAAAAGTGTTAAATTAAGCCTCTCTATAAAAAGTAACTGATCTTAAAGCAAGATTTTTTTTTCATCTTTTTTGTGACATAAAACAACCTTATCTACACAGGAATGAAATTAAGATGCTTATATATTACGATGAAAAATTACCTAAAGCAGAATATGTAAATAGATAGATAAGAAATAGCTGAAAAGTTCTGTTAAGATGCACTCCATGCACATGGTGGTAACAGAACTATGTTGGCAAGAGAACTTTTGTTATTGTGTTCTCTTTGCCCTCTTCCAGCATAAGAAAGTTATAGTATTCTTCTGTTGAGCACATGGGACCCAATGAAGGTTGAATCACCTGCCAGATGAAGAAATCCAGAGAAACTTTCCATACTTATTTGGCAGAAAAAATTCTAAATAAGCTACCTACTGCCAGCACCTGAACAGAGTTACAATAATTTAAACCAGAATACAAGAAAAGTCACATCCAACGTAAGTAAAATCATAACTATGGAAGGAACTGCCAAAAAATTGACACACCATAATAACTTACAACAATTCTTCAGCTTCTCTGTTACTTAAATAATCCCTGAACATAAAAAGCAAACAGAAACTTTAACAGATAAAACATTTTACCAGAGTCCAAAACAAACAAAAACATCAGAATTAATTTTTACGTGATATGCAGCAAATGGGTTGAAGCAACTATGAGACTATATTTTTCCACATTTCCAAATAAAATTAGTAGCCCTTTTTTGATAGGAGAAATTACCACCATTTGGGTAATTACAGCTGAATTATAATTTTTTTTTTTTTTTGGGGGGGGGTGGGCAGTAGAGATTAAAATCTAATAACAATGAATGGGAACTACTCCCATTGTTCAGTCTGAATGAATTAAAAAGCAACCAACTCAAAATTGAAATGACACATAAGCATGGCTGAGAGAGCATGGAGAGCAGACATTCTGAATTACTAAGCAAATATCCTTCTGCTGGTCAATATATGCAAGATTTGAGGAAAACTAATTTACAAAAGGAGACAGAGAAGAATTGACTATGAATGAGTATTAAGTGGGCTAAGGAACCATAATTCCTAATGGAGGTCAGGGAGAACAGTAGGAGTGGAAAGAGACAGAGCGGGTAAGGGGAATAAAAGCAAGGAACAGAATATAACAGTTACAATGTCATGCCATATTTGGCATGACTGCTTTCAAGTCAGCTGTGCAGCATGTTCACAAAAGGAAAAATGCAGCAGCAGGAAAACTGCAGCGGCAGCAAATACTAGCAAGTTATAACATATGATCACTTCTGGCTGAGGAACTGGCCAACAGATGCATTCAGATGCAAAGAGTTACCTACCAATACGTATATATAACCCCTCTCAGGTTATGATGAACACACAGTTGTAAAGACACAGAATACTTGACAACAGAACCTCTTACTTATGGCATAAGAAGTCTGTTTTTATCGAAATGCAAAGCTCACAAGCTTTACAGACTGACCAGTTTTTGTGTTTTCCCAGATGAAACCACTGGTCAGGCTAACAATACAAAAAAGCATTCTTCAAAAGGGTAAAAATTTAAAAGTCGCAACAAACTTTCTACGAAAAAGCTAGTAATCAACATACTACAAATTTATTAGTATTGACACATATCATCCAAGCAGAACTCAGATTTAGAAATTATTTGCTTAAGTCATTCAGCCATCCAGTCCCTTCCTTCCTCAAGGTTATCAACAGCAGAAAAGAACCTCTTTGGTCCATACAACTAATTAGGCCCTTGACCATGCAGTGATGAACAAGGCGACATCATCTATGCATCTCTTCCTTGCTTCAGTTTTTGCATTACAGGAAGAGTACCCATGGAGAACATAAGCAGAGCTGGAGACACAACTAATTTACAAAGCAAGACAATGTGAAAAGACTATGTTTTCTCAATTTTTTGAATCAGCAGATCCTGTACATATATTGTATCTGTGTATGAACTACATTATCTATTTCAGCTATTGCCTTCTAAGGGCCTGTCCAAAGTGATGGAAAAAATATGCTGTGGAATTTTGCACAAAATGCTTTTAAGTACATTGTTACACTTCTTTCAAAACCTGAAAATTCCCCCAAAGTATTTGCAGATCAGCTTATCAAAATGACCAACTCCAAAATTCCATCAGTCTCAAAGTCAAAGATTATAGCAGACATATTTCACACATCACATTGGCAGACAGAAGGAATAACAAAATATGACACAGAAAAAAATAGTCCTACATTATAAATGTTGACATTTATCAACTATCAACAGCAGCTGTTAACTCAAGAGCACAAGAAAGAGCATCCAGTCACACAAATGGGAATATTTCAGAGTGGATCATAAAGAAATTCCAAGATTCTGCTCTAGACTTTGTTTCTCTCCTTGTGAATTCCCACTGAACTATACTGTGCAAAATTCAGATAAATACCTTGCTATCTCCAGCCTTTACCTTCCAAGATTCTGAATGCTTTAATTTAAACCAGTAAATTTCACCTAGGAAATAAAAGTTTTACAAGACATTTTTTCCTTTCTAAAAAGATTTTTATCTATACCTTCTTTGCAGGTTTTCAAAAGACCCCCAAACTTTAAATCACACTTGCCCTTAACATACCTAAAGAATAATATATTTGTTTTCTTGTATCTGACTTGTTTTGCTAAATGTATAGATCTTGAAATAGTTGTTTGTATATCAAGTGTTCTTACACAATTAAAACCAGCTAGAAAACACATTACATAGAATACATCATTTTTACTAACAGATGAGGATACCAGCAATCTGCTCGGAATGTAATCACTATCCTGGAAGACAGTATAACATATTAAAATATAAATCATATAGAGGAAGGTAGAAGATCAAGAAGAAAGTAAATGATAGATAATTCTGATTAAAAACAAAAGAATAACATTACTATATGTCTTTGCCATTAACAGCTATTGGAAATCTAGTACTAACGCTTAGTGGAATTTTCCTCACATCAAAACAAATAGTCTGAACATAAGTAAACCAAAACCTTGGTGGGAGAAACTTTCCAACCTCAGAAGAAAAGATAAGAAAAGATATGAAAAGAAATATTATGGAAATGAACACACATGTAGGAAAAAAGAACTCTAAGAAGGAATATGGAAGTGAAAAACAGATCAACTGTGGGAAAACAAAAAAGGTTAACTAAGCTAACGGCTGGACAGAAAGCAGTAGTAGAGGGTATGCATGCATGCAATTATTATGCCAGTAAGAGTCCATACTTCTAAGGAAGGAGGATTAAGATTCCACATACATGTTATATTCAGTGCTGCTTGGAATACAGAAAAATGTAAGAAATCTAAAACAGTGATTACATTCTGAAGACAGGATAACTGGGGGCAGGGGGACACAGCACACAAAAAAAAACCACCCACCAAACCAAACAAACAGCTTCAAGAACCAATGCACAAGAAAAATTACATAAAAGGAAAATGATGTTAAGTAAAGCTTTAGATACCGAGAGGAGAATGCACTGCACTGAGCGCTATCTTGAATACATTCAAATTCTGTAGAAGATAAATTGGAAGGCAAATCACTGAGGCTTTTAAAAAAAAACCACAAACATACTCCAGAACACTGTTTAGATTCACAAAAGACTGATACAGAAAAAGGCCTCTTCAGACTAAGAAAATGGTCTTCAAATTAAAGGTATATACTGTACTGAAAACAGTGGCTGCAGGGCTTATAGCTGAATAAAAAAAAATAATGTATTTAGGTGTTCCAAACTGCATGGCTGTGATGGTTTCTTCCTTGAAGAATTTTTTCTCAAGTTTAACTCAAGGTAGTTATAATGAATTCAGTCTATTTGACAACACATCTTCTGCACAGCAATGTACAGGCAAAAACTGAACATGCCCCTTGTGCCCAAATTCCTATGAGCCTTTCCCCCTTAGTTTTTCCTTTTATATTAAAGTATTTCCTTTTATATTTTGCTAAAACACTGAATATATTTGATTGCATTAGTGATGAGCATTTGGGCAACTAGACTGCACTAAGAGAAAAAAGGCTTGTTAGTTTTGAATTACTTTCTCACTGACACTGACAGCTAACTTGCTTTGTTTCTTGCTGATGAAGTCTTCACATACAAATCTGACTGAAGAAAGAGGTTGTTTTTCTTTGCATTGGCCACCTGGTTGGCAATCATGGATGTCTGCATCAAAGCATATCACTTCTCCAGTTCAAATCAGCAAAGTATCTAAGCAAGTTTTCAGAAAACCATCCATACAGTAGGTTACCGAACCATCCCCTAAGATCTTTTCATCCAATGAGTAACAGGTTCAGTGATTTTAATGAAGTATACTGAGCTCTGTAAAGAGTCAATACGCTTTTGAATTAACAGTAATTCAAAGTCCACATTAATGCTGTGCTATTTAAAAAAACTGAGCACTGGTACTTTCCTGAGACTATATAGCACTTTGCACACAAGAAGTCCCTCATTCACTATTCCAGCAACATCTAACTTCAATATTATTATTTCTACACAGAACATTAGATGAATTACAGATATTACGTGATTGACTTCTGAAAGCTGTGAGAGAAAAAGGAGTACAGTTTTGTGTCATTTTCCAAATGGGGCAAGAAGGCAATGAACTGAGATCTCATCTCCCACTTGGTAAAGATAAGGGTGGGATGTAATCAATCTCCCTATGGGGTACATCTGATTAAGATCAAAGGGGAAGACTTCTGGTAAAGAACATTGACAGTTCAAGTTACTGTCACCTGCATAAACTGAAATGACTCAAGAGCAGTCTTGCATGATACTGCAAAAGCAGGAAGAGTAAATCACTAGGAAAACAGGATGCTTTCTAAAAAGCTGATTAGTCATGGCTATAAAATAGTTAAGGCTCATTTGGATCTCAAGTTCTTCTTCACTCCAATAAATGACTTAGATTGGAACTAACACTCAGCAGAACTCTCCATTAAACCAATAAAAAATCAACTGAAATTAAATTAAAGCAGTCAAGCAATTAAAAGCTCTCTGAAGCAACACCTCAGCTGATGCTATATGCATGACAGTTAGTTTTAACCATTTTTGCTGCCACCTTAGATTTCACTCACGGCCACTTAGCAGTGTTCCACTAGCAATGAACTGCAATCTAACAGAGGTAAGTAACAAAAGAGAGTACATTTAAGGCTTAAATGAATTTTGATTTTTCAGGTTACAGAATCTGTTCTAAACAACAAGAAGTTGGACCTAGCTGTACATATTAACTATGCACTTTGGGCTACAGAAAATTTTAAAAATGAGTTTTACTTTGTATTTATGTATGAAGTAACAAACTTTGTATGTTGTAGTCCAATCTCCATATAAACTCATGAAATGCTTATAAAGACCAGGTCAAACTGCATCACATAAAGTGTAAGTAAATACAAATTTATTTATTTATTGTATTTGCTGGAATACACACCAAAGTGTAAGAGTCACAGGCCTGTAATTGCCAGGCCTGTAATTCTTGAAAATTGGGACGTTTGCTAGCTTCTACTCAACTGGAAGCTATCAGTGAAAAGCAAGTTCAGGACACTTTGTATGTTTAAGTCCCTACTATGGCAAAATGCAGCTAAGGAAGTTCTTAAAAAATAACTCATTTCTGAAGTACAATTTTTAATTTTCGTATACTTTTATGTTTAAAATCAGAATGTGTTTTCTCTTGAAGCAAGAGAGTCATCAATAATAGATGCAAACAGGCCACACTGGTGGTCCCAGCTGAATTCAGCCCCTTACACAATTTCATCACTCCTGGCACCCTCAAATTTGTGGAAAGATAACATGGCTTTTAGAAGTGCATGAGATGTCAAAACCTCCTCTTGCACATACATATGACCGGTTGTTTAGACCCACAAGCTACTGCTGATTTTACACAGCCCAGGATAGACATTCCTAAGCTGCCATTCAGTTCCTACCACTGAAAAAGTTGAACCATCTTGTTTGAAAATATGTACAGTAGCTACAGAGAAGTCAGTGTCAGAAGCGTAAGTTTACCAGATACTTTCAGCCTTTGGTGAAATCATACCAAGTTGTAAACTACTTTTACAAAACCAGTTCCATTTCCAAATGGAGAAAAAAGTGTATTTTCATGTCACATCTGCTGTTTGCACATGAACAACATGAACAACTTCACATGCTTACCAAAGTCACTGCATTTATACACACACCATATATACATGAATGCATGTGTATTTCAAACTACTGTGAAGGAACTACACATCCTTAATTTATGGTCCATCACCACTGGGTGGATTCCCTAGCTTTCTCGGGTGCATTTCTCTGTCTTACATTGACAAACAGAATGAGCCTCCCCTACTTCATATACAATAAACTTGGAAGCTGTGGATAAAGTGAAATTCTAAACTTATTTCAGAAAACCAAACTGATCTAGTCTTGGAATCAATATATGAGACTAGGGGTAGAATCTCCAAACAGAAGATCAAAGCACAATGCTTAACTGAAAACCTAGTCTTCAGCAAAAGTTTATGTTTACGCAAGCTACAGTATAAAAACCACATGATTAATCAATTCCACATAGCATGGTTGAAGTGAAAAGTAGAGTTTTCTTCCTGTCTATGTGTATAAACGCATCTGGATTTTAAAATTAAAATCATTCCATAGGGTCTAGGGACAAAGCACAAGCCATACTCACTGCCACGGAGCCATGGACAATATAATAGCAAGACTGGCTTAAATAAAGGAGGAAGAAGAATTGGCACAATTTAGCATGCTTTGGTCCCCCATTTTCTCTGCATTGCAACAAGTTTTTCTTTTGTTTTAAATTTTTAGTTCTTAAGATAATCTACCTGAAATGGTATGAACCCTTTAAAAATTAAGTTATGCAGTAAAAATGTCAGTTGAAAAAGCTCTCAAATGCAAGCTGTTACAACTGACTGCATTTTTTATTGCAGCAGCTAACATTTTAATCAAGAAAAACTTCAGAAAAATATTAATATAAACGTACATAGTTTATAAAGACAAAAATAGCTTTACTAACCCTTTTGTAAACATACAGCTTTCAGCAAGGGCCAGCACAGTCATTATTCAAACTCCTCTTAACCAGGCCTGCTCATGTGCTGTGCTCTCTTAATCAGCTCTGCACTGCCTATATATCTAAAAATAGATAAGTTAGTCTAGGAAAAGCCATCCTCATGTATCTGGAGTGGACTTCACACCTTTACACATGTCAAGACAAAAAGTAAACTACTATGTCAGTGCAGTGCAAATTACTACATACATGTGAGATAGCAGCAATTTCTTGATGAAGGCACTCTTGTATTACGAACAAGTCTCCAGAGGTGATTTTTCCAAAGACTTATAATTTTGACTCATCAGGGGAGATCAGCACAAGAGCAACAGAACTTCACCCCACACAACCACAATGCTCCCTCTTCCTGCAAAATACCATGCTCCTGTGCCAAAGCATGAGAACTCATGCTGTTCCAGAGACAGAAGAAAGAAAAAAAGTCACTAGAACTTAACATAATTGGCACATGTAACTCCTAAGCCTCATTACTGGAAACAGCTGAATTGCTATGGCTGAAATAAAAAGTAAAACATCAACTACATGAGGATATATAAGGTGGATATACAAATCCTCCTCTATAATTTGATTACCATACATGCCAATTCTGCTTTACTTTTACCTCATGCAATTCTTCAGAACAAATTTTTAGATAATCTGCATGGTATTTATTTCAATGTAGGTATTTAAGCAATAATTCCACAGTACACAGAGTATACAAAATACAGGTTAGACCAGGTTTGTGTGGAAGCAAAAAGTATTATATTTTACACAGAAAAACTGAAGGGGAGACCCAAAATCTATGTAACTGACAGAGGAATAAAAAAAATTATTTAAAAAAACCTATTTTATCTTGGGACCAGGTACCAGACTATCAGCTCACTACTCTCTCGCTTTACTTGTGTGCATGCGCACAAACATCTGGTTTCTTTGAAGCCGTAAAATTTTGTTACTTCATGTACCTGTAGCTTTCCTCCTGCTTTGAGTTTTATGACTCTAGTACTAGTCACATACATTTGACATTTAATTCTAAATAATATTATCTGCAACAGTTTAAGAGTGCCTTATTTAAGTTAACTTCTGATTCACAAATAGTTATTACAAGAAATAAAGCTTGTAAGGCTCACTACCTTAAAGTCTTCCTGATATTATGGCACTGAATACGCATGAATATAACTTCTAAGTTATATTCCATACAGTTATATGCATTTCCAAACAAAGTGGGCAGATCTACCACATCTCTACTGGAAGCTTTGCAATATTTTGTACTTTCCCAAGACCTTACACTCTTGAAATTGGACGACTGCACAAGTATTTCAGCTTTCACTTGAAGGAGTCACAAAGAGTTTGAAATATTAAGCAAGTTCAGACTAAAGGCTCAGAAACAAGGAAATAAATAAGCAACCTGTTAAATATTTAATTTATTTGTGTTTTTAATAAATGGATGTTATATCTACCTGAAAATCTACTTGGCATTGTCTAAGATGTTATCATCTGGCTGTTTCATTGCTAGATCATTCATTTGAAAGTAACCCGATGAGGAGGCATTTTGAACCAAGCCACTAAATTTCTACAAAAGCAGATGAGTGATGTTCATATCACTTACTCCACCAATTCTGTTACAAGGGTGCTAACCTTCAGCAGAGGATAAAAAAAAAAAAAATGTGAGTTTGCATGTGGAACAGCTATTTACAACTGCATGGACTGTTCCCCAAAATACCAGGACCTGTGAAACTAACTATAATGCTATTATTTTTCATGTACAGTGCTCAGGAGACTATAAATGTCATCTAGATCCTTCTAAACATGGGTCCTGGGTTTAAAAATTAGCCATTCTAGAGTCATTGAGAAAGTTGTTACTTGATGGCTAAACTTCGTGTAAATAAACATGAGCTATGTACAATATACTAGATACCCTTTGTCTACTTGGAAAAGTTTCAAGCGCAAACAAGCCCTGGTCATGGACTGTATGAGTCCAGTCTGGTCCTCTGTGGCAGTCTCTCTGCATGAAAGAACTGGAAACATATATTCCACACTGTATTTGAATAGCAATTTTGATTTAATGGTTCAAAAAGACAACTATAAAAATGTATTTTTATATTAGCACTATACTCACTCTGTGTCCTTAAAACATACAAAAAAATTCCAAAGGAAAAGCAGATCATGCTGTGGACAGACACATGCTGGGATGTAAAATCAACTTAAATACAAGTAATTAAATCTATTTTCAGAATTATTATAATTTGGATGAAAAAATAAAGTAGGTTTTTTTTAAAACAGACACTCCCTGAAAAAGTTCTAAAGCCAAATTTTAACTCAAACCAACTCTGTTTAAAGTTAAATTATTTGCCAGGATTTACAATAAACATGCTGTTAGAATAATTAATTTTTAAAGCTTAAGTGTGTACCACCAAAAAAGGGAAGACACCTTTTTTCTTCTCTGAAACTTCAGTACCTGTTATTCTGCTATCCATTTAATCCACTGTGAATCGCACAACAGAAGGAAGGTGCAAATGAGTTTAAGTAAATTATTGATTTTGAAGGGAGGAATGTGTATGGTCTAGTAAGTTTATGATGACAAAGGAAGATCTGCATCTTATCTCACCAAAAGTTCAACCTCAGGAGACTGAAATGTTTGCCAGCAGGTTCTAAATCACACAGACACCAATGAATGTAGATCTTGATTGTAGAGATTAGCTGAGCAGAAGTTTCCACTATCATTAATGAGCTAAACTGAAGAATATTGATCAGATTTTTTCTATCCTAGCAAACAGAAAATTGCACAAATAGCAGGTCTGGAAACATTTCAAGAAGGAGATGAAAGGTTTCCAAAACCAAACTAAACCCTCTCAAGAGAAATGCATTAAATATAAAGCTTTATTAGCAAATACTTGAACAATAAATTTAGCTTAAAAATTTACCATTATTACCATAAGGGGACTGTAAAACAATCTACTGGGGAATGTTTTGGAGACAGCAAGAGGGGGGAGGAAATCAGGTAGAAAGGTGACAATGAATTGGTTGATAACACTGTGAAGGCAGATTGATTTTGAAGAGATAGCATGCAACTAGAAAAGAAAAAAAATCTTGTCATTAAAGTGCTACAGAAAGAACTATGAGATCCATTTCCCACCGGAAGTTCCACATGGACAGTTCTGCCATCCTCAGAAGGACTACGTATGGACTTCTTCCTAGCCTCAAAAAGTTGAATAACTTCAACAGACATTAACAGCTCAAGCCCCAACCCCTTATCCATAAGTAACTTAAGTCACACGTATGAGTTGATCAGAGTTTTTATCACTAAGAAATCTACATGCCCTTTCCAATCCCAGGCTTATTAACTGGTGCTTTTTCAGCTCACTGGTTTGTTTGATGATTAAAAGAGAAATTTCACCCACCAATTTCTATGTGAAGGCTACAAATGGTAAAGAATTTACCATATTCCTTCCTTAATAATCAGTTCCACAGTCGCATAATCCCTCTGTTGACAAAGAAATACTTTTTCTCTCCTATTCAAACCTTGCTAACTTCCAATCACTGGATCTAGTCATGTCTTCAACAATTTAAAAAAAATTCAACTGTCAGACATTTTATCTCCATTTCAGTACTTCTTTACTTATTGCTAAGTCTCTTAATATCCTATTCAATAAACTGAAGAATATTCAGCTCCTTGAGTCTCTATTAAGCAAAGATTCAGGATTCTTTGATATTTTTCATTTTCACTGTCTTTCAACATCCTTTTTAGGCTGCTGCCATTGGAACAACTGCAGTCTCTATGGTAATTGCTCAAACAAAACATTAACATCATATCCTTTACCAAAGTCATTAGTAAAAGTTAATTCTCTGTGTGTGCATGGATTTTTAACAGATGAGTATCTGCTCTTCTGTAGCTTCATACTAAAAGCTTATATACAATTAACCTTACATAACTTTCAGGGAACAGGTGTAATTTTGAAAATACTCTTCTACATGTATGACCTCACATGCTGTTGCCTTCACCTAGTTCACTCACCAATCTGCTTTCATTATCAGTGACCAATACTTAGTGTTCTGGTTTTACTAGAAATAGATTCACACTTTCTCTGATAAAATATGCTTTAACTAAAATAATTTATAAAAATATGAAAGTTTAGAGGCACTAGTCCAATCTTATGAAACTGCATTAGAAACATGTTGTTTCGATTACTTCTGATTACCAGTTTTAAGATGTCTTCCCATTAGCCAGTCCAGCTGATACATGACAAACATCTCACAAGTATTTACAAGATTATCCCTTTAAAAGTCACAAACAAAACTCACTGGAATGAACAGAAAAAAATTCAACAGATTTTGGATTTTAATTTACTGCTTGTAACTTACTAATGGCTACTATACAAAGATTTAATAAAGGTTTGATTAAATAAACAAGAGAAGTTTCTCTCACAAGAGCCCATACAGAATTTCCATGACATTCTATCCCACTTGTGAAATGGGATTTATCAGCCTTAAACAGAATTTTCTTAACTGAAAGCATTTCCAGACCAAACATCATCCAGTGAAACCATACACCTTTGAAAAGACTACCAACTGAGAAATGCAACTTCATACTGTTCCAATTCAATTCATGAAAAATCTCATCTCTTAGGCGCTAAACAAGTAACTTATCAGTGGGATTTTAACTAAAACAGATATTTATATAACACGAGGACCCTGATAAGGGAACAATTTTAAATTTCATTATGCAAACAATGAAATTACCTGCAATTCCAAAGGTCAAAAACCCCAAAGCAAATGTTTTCCCAGAATTTTGATCTATAGGATATTAACAATCATTAGTCATTACTGTATAACTTTAATACCAAATCAGATTTTAACATTAATCATGGCAATTGAATTTTATTTACTTAATAAAACACAGACAGAATACATATTTTAATCTTTGTAAGCAAATGTGCCAAAATAAATTCTTGTCTACCCTACTTTACCTTCTCATTATCAAACAAAAACATTTGAGTTTAGTTTACTAAGTCTATTGTACTTCCCATTATTACTAGAATAATCACAGAATTCTGGTCATTCAAGTAAGATGTGTATCTCATGAGAAAATAGTCCTTATAAATTGAGTTATAGGTTAAAATAACCAGTGAATACTTGAGAGGAAAGGATTTCATCTTCATATAATAAAAGACATAATCAATTCTTCATGGGAGAACATAGGAAAGGAAATTGCCAGAGTGAAAGATACTTGTGGAACAAAGTAATCACAATGGAAGTGTTTGTTCAACAATCTGTATATGACCCAAAAACATGGAAAGTTTCCTATCTGTTTTAAAACCAGCGAATTCCTGTCTTCTTCCCTATCTGATATCAAGCTGAGCTGATGGAAATACTAAAACTTCCAGTCTCCCATAATTTCTCTCACACCAGAAGTTATTTACCCCTCAGATGTGCTAACGGGGCTGCTCAAAAGTATTATCTAACCCATCTCAGCCAAAGTGAGCCAAGAACAGGAAAGATGTAATAATTAAACAGTTTTTCCAATCTCTCATTTTGACAGAAAGGGGTTAGGGAAGAAGTCCCAGGGAAAGCTTATCCATATAACCTAAGATGTGCACAATACAGGTGAGAAGTGAAATACTAAGTGTTCTGGAACAAGAGAAGCAAATATATGCACCGAAACTACTGTTTTCCCATGCTAAGCTAACAACATGGCGATTGACAAACAAAAGCCAACCTCCTTTGAAATGGCTGTCCCTTCTTGCTCCGCTCACTGCACAGTTCTAAAAGGAGCAAACTGTTCAGAAAGAACTGAAGTACTGTGAATATTTAAATTCTGTGCTTGCTAGATAAAACAACCAATTTTTTTTAATGTATATTTTCACCTGACACAGAAAAAGAACTTTCAAGTTTCTTGCCGTAATAAAAAACAACTTTACCTTGATATGTCTAAAGATAAATCATTGAATGGAATTGTATTCTTTTATGCTTTAAACTAATTCTGAAAATTTGCCTAAACTGTAATATTGTCCTGGGAAAAAAGTACCTCATAAAAATCTTGAAGAAAAATTTTCAAACTTCAGAATTTAATCTTCATATGGAATATTTCACATGAAGTGAATATGTATGTGTATACACACCTATATACATTTTGCTTGAAACAACTTGGCAAGAATTTATTTTTTTTTTCCTAGGACGGAAGTCCAAGCCATACTACACCACTGGCAAATTCAGTTGTTTCACTTCAGTATTATTTGCATTCCCTACCCTATAAAGAATATGATGCAACCAGATGTAAGTCAGGGTGCCTTTTTGGGGAGTAATAACTTTGGACCCCAAAGCAGGTCCTATGCTCTATAGCATGCAGCTTGTTTTAAGAAGTAAATCTAGAAACTGCACAAAAAGCACAAGACTAAGACTTTGCAATTAAACAAGATTTTTAAATGATCCCCTAGATAAAGGTGAAACACTAATAATTATTTTCAAGTATGCTTTGCCAACTAGTCTTCAAATTTGTGAAGACAGATGCAGTGTTGAAGCTTTGGTTCTAACGAAAGTTTATACAAACATCTTGGTAGTTGCCTTGGCATTGCTATCTTAATGCTCTCAGCAGTTTTCAAAGCTGCAGACTGATTAGTGTTAACTGTATTTATTACACATAAAGTGTTTAACACACCAAAGGCCTTAAGACTAATAATATTTATCCAAAAGCTTTCTTCAGTGTTGTAGTTAGTTTGGTGCTTTTAAACAAAAAAAGGTCGGTATATGTAACAAGTTTAATTGTTGTATTTCTTCAAATACATTATTCACAAAATCTACAAATTTTGCCTAACAGCAAGGCCATATAACTACACTTACACTGAAATGCACAAGTTCCGATTCTGCTCTCACCTATGCTTTCATATGCACAGTATTATTAACACTTAAAACATTGAAGAAAAGTAAGATTATAGCTTCAGTTCTCCAGTTGTCAACCAAGCTATTCCAGGCCTTAACAGAGTTCAAACTCCAGGCTTATATTCACTTAAAGTGTAATCAGCTTAGGCTGAGAGGCTATCAAATCAGAGTGAGCAGACAGTATGTAACCTGAAGATTAGATTCTATAAATCCAGGAGAAATGCCATGTAATCCCAGTTTCACAACCACCAGAGCCGTCCTTCACCGTGCATGGCCAAGCAGGCTGGAGATACCAAATCTCACGCTTTTCTGAGAACATACTACCATGGGGGGGGGGGGGGGGGGGGGCGGAGGGGAGGGGAATTCTAAGGAGCAAGTATGTGAACTGTAGTAGGTGACCTGGCTCTAAAGCTTATGGAGCACAGACCTCATCAACTGAATGAAAACAGAATCATCTGGGCTGAAGGGAACTTGCCAGTTCAAGACAAGCATTGTGGGAGGAAGAGCAACTGATTGCTCTGTGGGCAGGAAAACTGACTGCTGGCCACCTTTAGCAGTACTATTCCAGACCTTTCTCAAATCTCTTTTCTGTCACACTATCAAGCCTTTATGCAGTTCTGGGCCTAACTAAAGCAACACCTGACAGAAAACAATGGTCATGAAGGAGAAGTCATATATTGATAGCTGCCACTTACACAGACATAGAAACAAGGCAGCTCATGGGAGGGAGACGAGACAGCAGCTATTCTAGATGTGAACCTGGTTAATAGGATGGAATTGGTTAACACACAAAAAGTGAAAGATAGCTGAGATAAAAGTGATCATGAAACAGCACTGTTCACTTAAGATGTATCAAATTTCAAAAGCTCTCACAAATAATATCTAGGACATAACAGATGTCCTAAGGAGAGAAAACACTTCTAAACAGCAATGCATGCAAACCTTAGATGGAAGTTATGCAAAACTACTATCTACACCACTCATCCTTCACAAGTTGTATTGCATGCTTGAAACTACAAATCATATTTGCAAATCTAATTAAGCTTATTGACAACTGTTCCATTAAAAAAGCTAGTTAAGCTACCATTGTCAAACAGTTAATAGTTTTAAACCTGGAAAGAAGGATTTTAAGAATATATTCACTTTTCCTTTCTGAACACTCTCTATGGTCATCGCTTATTCTAATTCACACCACAACTGGCAGAAAACTGTCTCTTTCTTTTTCATTAAGACACAGAGAACATTTACCAAGCAACAGTATATGATTAAAAAACCCATTTAACACCCTAACCCATGTGGCAGAGTAGCTTCATGTTTGAAACATACATTTGACAAAAGTCTAAGGATTAAATTGTACCTTAAATGCAAAATGTTATTTCTGAAGATTTGAAGCTACTTCACTGAAGTAACTCCATCTATTTAATTGGAGATAGATCTACACTGAACCACAATTTATCCCTAAATAACTTATTACAGAGGTCACTTGGTGATGGCAGTCAATATTCTCTAAGCTACCTTTTAAAGAGTATAAACATTTAACTTAACTTACTAGAGGGTGAGAGAGGGAAGACTTCTGAGAGGAATTTTCTACAGCAAACCAGCTGTTAAGCAACTACAGCCCTAGCTGCAATGACAAATCACAAAGTTCAGGACTGTTAAATGTCAAGTTTGGCTGCAATTCTACTTCTGAAAGGAAAAAATATATGAGAGTAGGGACATAGAACACCTGTTGCTGGAACATTTAATATCATTGAGCTCTCTTGCTTAGTCAAACAGCACTACCTATCACATTTGTGATAAGAAAACACCCAAATAACAAAAACAGTATTATCCGTTTCCTCTTCCTCCTTTGTTTTAACACAGAAGTCAACTGATATTTTGGGATGATGTAAACGAAGAGTTAGTTATGTCTGAAAACACAGGGTATTTTTTTAGGTCACTCTGCTCAGGTGTATTTCCAGAGAGAAGAATGATTTTTAAAGTCTTTCTTATTTTCAAAATTTTCATTCACTTTTAGGCAATGCATTAATGTTAGCATTTCTGTTACAACAAACTTTATTGCAGTTCTGTAGACATGCTCAACATACTGCTGATAAATTGACAGATCCTTGCCTTAATAAGTGTATGTTCCAAGTAAGCCTGAATGATGTGGTAAAGGCATTATGAAAAAGACAGATGTTGATGACACACTGTATCTGAGCCTAATCTAGAATGGCAAGGAGCACATGCAATTAAAAGGGACTGATCTTTCAATATTAGCTATGGGGTATTTAAAGTTCTAGGCAACATACAGCCAAAAATGAAAAGACAGCCTGTGCAAGAAGAAAGTTTAAATCAAATCACTACCAATACTGAAAAGAGCTTTGTATGTATGCTTTAGAAACAGTGAAAAGGTTGGTATGAATTAACAACAGCCAAATCAGGGAAGATTGGAAATATTATATCTGTAAGGCAAACTTTTAAAGACAGAATTACTGCAGTTCCATGGAGAAGACAGCTGAGTTTCTATGTCTGTCTTTCCTTTTGATACAATTTTACTCTCATCACTTGAAATGTTGGAAAGCTAAAAGTAACATTACACAGTTCTGAGACTATATGCACAAGACTTAACCTTGTTAAAAAATACATTCAAATCAAGAACTCCTAAGCTAAATTTCGAGGTTAGTGTTATTCATCCATATGCTTAAGGTTAAATCACCAAATTACCAAATTACAAATTTCTTACTTCCTTCTGCAACTAAAAGCTAACAAACTCTGAACAATCTGTAAAAGCCCAACAAAATTATTATTCATCTCTAATTCAAGAATAATGAAATTATTTGTTTAAAAATAAGAGGGTTTTTTTTAAAATTTACTGTAACATAAAAAAAGAAAAAATATGGTATCACATGTTTTAACAAGCCATCATCTGGAATATTTTCAAGGAAAACAAAATGAAGTGAGCTACTGTAACTTATATGTATTCACTAACATATGCATAAGTGGACATGAACTCATACACGTTAACAAGAGGCTTTTTCAGACTTATTCTGTAACTGCCAGGTCTAGAGTCTGGCTCATTCCAGTGTGTAAGCTGACCAGCTTCTGTTTCTCTCATGTAGGAGTCAGAAGGAACTGTGTCTTTTTCTTATGTAGACTTTTCTGAGTTCAACATTGTGTCCTTGAACAGTCATACAAAACACACTGAGACTCCCTGCTGGTAACCCATATATCTGCAGTCTGAAGTAATAAATTTACAAATAGCCTAATAACCACAAATTATAATTCATTATAGTCAAAACCTACTTATAGAATTTATTTTTTTTTTTTAAATGTAGAGCAAATTTGAGTGGCATGAATAAATCACAAGAAACAGACCATCCCAAAATACTTCTTTTACAACAGCTATTCTAATAGCCTTCATTTGAATTACTTATTAGGCCAGGATAGTATGACTTCAAAAGAAACTGTCAAGTGCATTTAAAGACTATCCCCAAGTAAGAATTTGAGTTAAAGCAAGTTCCATATTTCTTTTTCTTTTTATGTTATTTAAAATAATTTGAAAGCATTTATTTAAAACACATTTAAAATGCATTATTTTCCTTTGACTCCACAAGTCTACTTGCAAAGTTTGCCTTTTAACTTCTTTATGCTTCATGAAAACTCCTGCTTTCAACATACCAACCAGAAAATACAATCTTCTTTCCTTACTTTTAAACTGCATGCAAGTGACAACCATTCAACTAAAAAGACAAACAATGCAAATGCTACAGTAGTCAGATAAAATACACCCCACAATTTGTAAATAGTTCTAATAGTCAGTTTATGAATGACTGTTTTCTCTAAAGGTGGTGCAAATGTTATCTAGAAGCACAGAATATACAGATTAGAGTTTAACAGTACATTAACACCTGTCAGGTGCTCCCCTCTTTCCTCTTCTCCTTCAGCCTCAGGCATTGCCATTCAGCATGCTTCAAGGAGCATGACACACGTGCTTCAACTGTTACTTTAAGCAGCTTCCAAACTTATAAACGCTAAACTGAAAACCATTACACCTGTTCTTGCAAGCATCTTTAAAAACAGGTGTTGGTTCTGGCAACCAGGTTTGGAGTATACAGAAGCTCTCCACACAGAAATACTGGCAAGTGAGTGGAGAAGTCTCTATTTAAGAGCTAATACTGCCTTGCTTTAATGTGTCACGTGATGTCCAACAGAGACTAAAGCCAGCAAAACTGGAAGATGTTCAACCTTCCTTCATGCCTATTAAAGGCAACACTGGTTTCATTCTCCTACATCCATACACTCAGGATTGACCCTCCAAAGGGTCCCATTTTGGTGTTCAGTGTTAGGTGTCCTTCTCCACACATGCCAGTTGTGGCAGTTCCTCTTCCAATGTGAGGATTAAATCTTAACATCTACAGATACAGATAGCACCACGTTCCCTATTAAAAGTTCCAGAGTAGTCACGGTAATTCAAGTAACTTGATCTTACATCAACGCCTAGTACAAATTTTAGAACAAAACTAGCAGAAATCTACTGCAAAATTTCCAGAGCTCATCTTCACTGTATACAAGACCAGCAGTGCACTGTGAGGATAAAAAACTTTGAGATTAGTAGGTGTTTGATTTCACCTTTTCCTCTGATGTACAATACTGTAAAGCTTTTAATTTCTCCTCCTCTGATGTACAATACTGTAAAGCTTTTAATTTCTCCTCCCATGCATACAGATTTTCTTGATGAAGTATGACAGAGAGGAATATGCTGAGGATGGTGAATGACAAATCACATCTGTGTATAATGTCAGGAATGTCAAAATTGGATATAGGCAGGTCTCCTGCCCTGAAGAAAGACTGATTCAAGACTGGGAGACTTATTTTTTTAAACTAGATGAAACGGTCTTACCTAAAATCTCTATGTACCAAAGCCACATAAAGATACATTGGGCTTTGTCTCAATGTCCTTCTTGAGAGAGAAGACCTTACCAACAGTTAACCTATTTGCATGAAAACCACACCAACTTTAGATATAAAACGACTGCAAAAGCATTATATCTTGAGAACAATCCACACGCTACATTCCCAACAGTAGTATAGCGTGAAATTCCATCTTAATTATTAACTGTTACTGAAGAACATATAAAAATGTAAGAAACATCCAACAAAATCTGACCATAATTCATTTAGCTCTGTATTCAGTCTTTGATCAAAGCAACAATAACATTGACCAAGTCCGGCCACTATGATTTATTCCCTACATTCTCCCCTCACTATCCACAACTGTTATATAAGAGATCTTATAATGCCTATTGCATTTCCTATCTATTTATGAGCCCTTCTAAACAAGAATTTCTCATCCCTTTTTAAAACTGCCACCACAACCTCCTGTAACAAGACATTCCAGAATATATTTGGACAGCATTCAGAAAGAATAATTTTCTTTTATTAGTTTTAGACTTAACTCTAGCCACTTTCAACAAATGTCTCTTAGTGTAAGATGTTTTGGCAAACAACAGTTCCACCTTCAGCTTGTCTGCCATCTTGAATGTTTTGCAAACTTTGATCACATCCTGTCCCCATTTAGAACTCTTCTCTCTAGACTAAAGACTGGTAGTCTTTTGGTCTGCCCCGGTAAGACCACCGTCTCCAAAGTTCAAGTTCTGTTATAGTTATTTTGTTTGCTTTGCATGCAACATAAACCAAGTTTTCATATAGAGTCTTCAACAGTTTCGTATTTCTGCAAGTGTTTCATGAAGTACAAATTTATTGACTCAAACAAAAAAAGCTAGCTCTATAAATCAATTAAATACAGTTCTTCAACATATAAGAGTCAGGTGTAAATACTGGATTAAATGTAAAAAATTAGACAGGCAGAGAGATAGATATAGACAGTTGTAACATTTAGTCACATCCATAAACATATTCTATGCAAGTTATAGAATAATCAGTACAAAATACAAAATTTCTAGTTTCTGGAATGCTTGGTATAAACATTTTAAACATTTTAAATTGCTTTTACTTAAAATTCAGAAAACCTGTTTCCTTTAAGCACAAATCAATAACAGTTCTCAATTATCTCTCACTGGTACAGCCCATTTCTTTCTTTATCTTTAACCATCTCTGCTCCGAAACCTAAGTGTTCTAATGTTACTTTGCTAAGCAAAATACTCTATGAAATTACCATAATAAAGCAATCTTACAGCAGTTATTTTTCCTCATTCAAAAAATCACTAGGCAGTACATTCATTTATTTAAAGCCACATTTCCACTTGAGCATTCTTCAACATTATAAAAGCAATGGCAAGACCCACCACCAAAAGAAGTTAGAAATTCACCCAATACTGTATAATACCAACAAATGCTGTCATTTACTAATGAAACACACATTTTCAAAGGTGTGCTACTCACTAACAAACCTTTACACAACATCATTAATGAAAACAACACTTATTTATCTCTTTGAATTAACTTTTCCAAGCTCATTAGACACTGGCATAATCAGATGACCTTCCCTACTTAGACTCCTACTTCTTAGTTCAGCAGGCTCAATATGAGTCAGTGTGCCCTGGCAGCCAAGAGGGCAAACTGCATCCCAGGGTGCATCAAACACAGTGTAACCAGCCAATCAAAAGAGGTGATTATCCCTCTGAGAAACCGATTAAACTTTGGAGACTTTATAGTTTCTGTTATTATTAAATTTCACAGATGGAATACTGCCTTTAACATTCAAGTCCTGTGTTGCAAATTAAGCAATCAAATTGTTTCTTTTCACATGACATGTCCAAATCCTGGAAAGACCTGTCACTAGCATGAAGCATAATGAAATAGGTTTAAAATACTTTTCCTGTAATGTCAGCCATGTAGTGTCTCTGAAAATGCAATTATGCAGTCATTTATAGTAGTGTTTATCTGAATTTTACTTACTTGACCAGACCATTTCAATTCAAGCATCAGGGATGCACTGAATCCATATTTGGTATATTAGTTAGGTACTTGCTTAGACACGACAAAATTAGACAATCTTCATAAGTTATAATACATTAATTTGTTTTTCACTATCTACAAACTGTTCAACCTAATTAAGAAGCTGTACTAATGTCTAACTACATACAAAAGAGCAACAAACTTTTTAAAGTATCTATTCTACCATTTAATAAGTATTTCTACTATGAAGTAAAACCTTTGTGTCCACAAGCTGGAAAAATATATAGTTGGCTTAACTTGCACGTATCTTTACAACTGAACTGCTCTACAAAGCACACTGTAGTATTTAAGGTTTTTTCCTTCTGCCACACTCTTATCAGAAATTGTGAATTTTCCTATTAAAATCATTTTTTCATGTACCTGTGTGTTAAGCCAGGAAGTTGGTCCCTTTTGCAAAAAAACCCAAAAAACCCAGGACGTTTACAGTAACTGATAATTGGAGTCTTCTGTTTACCATGGACCACACTTGTTTACCACAGACCACACTACAGATACCTTAACGGGGCAATTCAGTTTTCCTACTCACTGTCACTTTGGAGTAAAAGCAGATTGCATATTTCAAACATCCATTCAAAAATCATTCATGACCTTGCTACTGATAGCTGCAGTAACTTTATTAGTTAACGCAATTGCCACAGTGACATTTTGCAGTTTGATTCTAACCACAAAGATCAAGACTGAAACCAAAAAATAATTTCTAACAGTCTCTTTGACACTTGCCAAACAATATCCATCAATATTCAATTACACTTAACATAAAACTTGCAACTTCCAATTGAAATACTCTGTCTTCACAGCAACTTCAATTACATTTGAGTCTCTACACAGGACTTATTCTACTCTGAAGATATATTGGGTAAAGTTAAATTTTGTCCAAGAATTTTTGTAAAAACATATTTAACCAACAACTTTCATGAAATAACATTACAAATAATTTTAAATTACAAAACTAAAATAATACATGCAAAATATGTTAATCATCTACAGCTGAAACAAATAAACGCTGACAAAAGATAGACCTCAATACTCACCCATCATTAGAACATGTCAAAAATTCTTCCTTTATTTTTGGATGCCAACAGCCTGAATTGAGCATTGCTGTGTGACCCTAAGGAAATAAACACAAAGGGGTCTTACAAGGTTTTGTAAGATGTCTTACAAGATTTTATAAATTTCACTCCAAATCCTTCAAGAGGGATCACATGAAAACTGAGGGTTGAATCAGACCCTTCTGATCACAGCAACGGCTGACTGACATCACCACGATTTGACAAATTTTATGTACTCTAATGCATTTCATCCTTGCTTGTTTCTATTTTTGAATTATAAAAACCCTGCCATTCTTCTATTTATATTTTTTCTTTCAGAAAATGGCATGGAATCATACCTCCCCTTTTTCTCTTGGGAGAACTGTAATGCAGAGAAAGGATGAAACAATAGGCATTAATAGGTGTATGCAAATTGTTCCAAGCTATGCAAAAATAACAGGCATAAAAAGAATTATCAGGGTGACACAATATACATACTCAGTGCCAAGCTACACTAGCCAAAGATCTTGTTGGAGAAAACTGAGGAAACAGAATTCAAGACTCAAGGTGGATTTAACCTCAGGTGACTTTTTCATAAATGATTAGAAGTTGCAAATTGAGTAGTCAGCCCTGTTTCTTTAGGATGGAAAAAACAGAAGGTAAAGATTTTATCCAAGGTAAATGATTGCCATTATGGTGACTATGAATATAAAATGTCTTTGTCCAGTTGCCTTTACTTCTTTGAAGTACAGGCACACGCTCATTGACTACATTCAAAGAGAAATTTGGAAACTACTCCCCTGCAACGATGGAATTACTTCAGTTTGCTAAAGCACAAATATGGAGAGAAATACTGAAAAGTTAATGGGGCGATGTAACAAATATTTTAGCATTTTGACTGTTGGACCACAATACACTGGAATTCTAGAAGTTTACAAAAGAAGGAAAATCTGAATTATTTTTATGTAAACAAGAACTAAAGCAGATGTTACTATTTGATGGTTTTATATACATATCACTAGCCAAAAGAAATAGTCATCTGACAAGAACAACTTTAGGCAAAACAGCATGTAGCCTAGTTATTTGGCAATATACTTTACAAGCAATAAATAAATCAACTTTATCATCAGTTTGAGCAGTAGATTTTATCATTACTTTTTAGGTTTAAGCCATTTAAAAAAACTGACCTGAATTTAAATCATCTATATAAACAGAATCCTTGTCTCATATGGTTTGTGGAAATACGAAGGCAAAATGGTCAAAATACAATCAATTGTTATTAAAATACTTTGAAACTATGAATCAACCCTTCTCCATTTGCATTTTTAACTACCATTAAAAACGTACACATTGTTCCTTATTAGTTTTACACTCATGGCATGCAAGTAACAATAGTAACAACTTCCAACCCATGCCTTGAAAGAGGTAAATTGTATCAGCAAAAGGAGGGTAGAAGAAAGCAAGAGACTAAACCAGATCAATAGTTTCTATTAATTTTTTTGGTTCGTTGGACAAGGGCATGGGGGAAGCTGACAATTTTTACAAGATGCACTTTCAAATAGATGAATTTGATGTAGCATCACAGAAGCATTAATTGCAAGAGACCTCTGGAGTTCACCTAGGTCAACCTTCCACTCAAACTCAGATTATAGGCAACACCAGATCAGGTCAGCCACAGCTTTGTCTAGCTGGGTCTTGAAAACCTCCATGGATGAAGGTCCCACAACTTCCAGCATGTATCAATACACGGGACTATCACATCCCAGAGACAGGGCTTTGCATTCTTCCTTACTGAACTTCATTAAGTATCTCATTAAGAGCAGAAATACACTATATTGTCAGTCTTCTGGCATTCAATTAATTTCTGATTTTACCTTTGTGTTTGTCATATCCACAATGTATTGGTCTCCTTTTATGCACTCCATAACTGGGAAGCCATCTCTGTCAAGAACTTTTGCCTGAGAGTTACCGGACACAACAAGAATGACATCTCCTGTGCTGCTATACTGCAAAGATTTGATTTGGTGACTAAAAAGAAGAGAAAAAGAAAGAAAATGTTACAATTAACTTCAGTTCCTGTAAGCCTAAACTAAAACAAAAGTGTCAATGGTGAGAAAATGTATGGCACAAATAGACCCATATACATTCCTGTATCAAAAACGTGGAGAAAAAAAAAAATCTGAGATCAATGGATTAAAGTTTTTTGTTCCACTGCATGTATGTGTGTACATGTCACATGTCCTTCCTCAACCATACAGCACATTATTTACAAAGTTGGCACCTAAAATGTCATTTCTGGCAAACATATTTAACTTTAAGAATGCTCTTATAACTCCAAGTGAGAAACAGTATGTATCGCAATCAGCTCTTTTCTTTTTCATCTTCTCAAAAGCAACATGTGGGTTTACAGTCATCTATAAATTACTATAAAAGGATGTTGTAGTCCTACATAAAACTCCACTGTACATTGCATACCAGGAAATCAGTTGTATGTCAGCATTCTTGAATCTTTTTCTATGTTCAGAGCTACAGTTTCATCACAGTCTTAAAGTTCAGTATACCATCAACCCTGGAAACATGACAGTAGATAACAATCTGCATAGTCTACTCTGTCTTAGATGATTGCTCATTTGCTGTAAAGGTTTTCTTACATATGTCTTCTATTGATTGAGAAAACCTGGGACAGAAATCATGGAATAATACCAAGATGAAAGTGGGAAGATGGCTGATGAGTGAGAAGTCCATTTCCAGCTTCAGCATCTTCTCTCAGCATTCTGCTTTATGAACAACGTTCCCTGCAATTGCAGATATCCCTTTGATCCCCTACCCGGCTATACTCCATTACAAGGCTGGCAAAGAACGCCAAACAGTCTATCCACTCCACACCTGCCAGAATTTATATCCTGGCACATTAACACAATATGCACAATAACATTACTTTACAGTAATGCTTCAGCTCTGCAGCTAAATTAACCCCTAATTATGGACTGGAATGCATTTGCCAGCTAGATTTGGATTTCCATGGCATCCAAACTGTCCTCAAAGGAGTACCTTCCTTTTGGTGAAGAACATAACCATGTATATTCAAAATCCTAGTAACTTTAAGGAAACTTCTTTTTAACACAATTTCACATCAGTAAAATTAACACTCAGATGATCAACAAAACTGACTATGCAACTTGCAACTTAATAACTTAACGTTTCACGTCTTACATGGTAGTGACTTCATGACTGACCCAGCAATAGCTATTATCTGTTAAATCTGTCCTCAAACTGTGAGTTACTACAAAAAACACTTAAAATACATATTACAATGTTTTACAAGTCCTGCACTGATCATAGTAATATAAACTAAGCATAAGCTTCTCATTCAAAAAACATTTGGCAAAACTGATTACATTATGATTCAAAAGCCAAAAATTGCTTCAGGCACCCTATTACGTAATACAAACTGGCAGCCAAACTGGCCGAAGTATTATAAACTCTGATTTTTAGTAGAAAGGAGACACTCAAATCTGGGAATTTCCGAAATAGATCACAGGCGACGTCTGAAAAAGCATCCTGAGCCTCAAGAGCAAAAATGGATAATTGCTCAGAGCAGGGGAAAGAAGGCCAGCTGCATTAAGCTCAGAGGAAACACTGAAAAAATTAAGAGGAAACCCACATAAGAAACAATATCTACAGTCTAGAATATTCTCTGCAGACAGCTGATAAACCTAGACTAAAGAATCCACCAGATTCAGCTTTACAGCAACAAGCATATCTCAGGAATTAAAAAATTTTCCAGTTTTACTTCCAAGCGCTCTTGCTGTATCACATGATTTGTACAAAGCTCAAAATATTCCTGAGACCCACCTGAGTACTGCATGCAAAATAAGTGCTTATCTAGTTATATTTCTCACACTCTAATGCTGAAATAGTCAAAAGAAAATGCCCAACACATCTCCAAAGCACAGATTCATGTTTTGCACTTTTCATTGCTGAAATACAAGAATCAAAAATAAACATTTAAAAACTACAGTAAAAGATTACTTTTACTTGATGCATGCCTCACGTATGAAGACGATTTGGCCACTAGATATGATCAAACAGCTTGCCCACAAGTAAAATCTGATTTCTGAGAGCATCCACAATACATAAAGGCCCACAGAGTCTTCCGAGAAAACTGTTTTTCAGACACTGAAGTACTGAAACTAAAACTACAGACATTAATACTGTTAACATGGCAGTGTTCATAATTTGACCAATATCGTCTCATTGCTTCTTTGTAGTTCTGTAACAGCATGTTTGAATTAATTTTGTTTTCATCCTAGATTTAGACTTAAAGTTTCTTCTAACAAGGAAGAACACCTGATTTTACAGCACCTAGCACAATGGGAACGTAACTAATAATTCATCAAATCAGTCATGTGAAAAAATTAGTCTGAGAGAAAAGATTTCCACAACTTTTATATAACAGAAAAAAACCAAACACCTTTGTGACTGTGCAACACGACTTTTAAAATCATATCCAAAAATTGGTTCTATAAGCAGGGTATTTGCACAGCCCCAGAAGTTAACCGCTTTTCAGATGTTTATTGGAGTATGACCAAGAGTGAGGCTCTGCAGAAGCAGTTCTTAAAGAAAACATTTTTCGTTCTCATTAATGTTGAAGCAAAAGTCTTGGGAAACTTAGAAAAACAGTTCCTTTTAACAGCATTAATCCAAGTCATTTTGGTTTAAAGCTGCCAAATGTGCATAGTACTTTCTGCCAGCACCTGCAGAACAGAGCTACGTACATGGGTAGAATTGTGACACACAAATAATTTCTGCACACGTAACACAGCTTTGCCTTACCCTTCTTTTAACACCAAGGTGTGATTTTAAGGTACTAGTTTTTTGTCAGGCTCTTTTTTTTTTCCTCCTTATGTCCCAAATCCAAGGAGAAATTAACAGAGTAACCTGATGTGGTTATATCCAAGTGGAGCCTGGACAATATTAATTGTTCTCAGGCTTTTTTAGTCTTAAATTGAAATTAAATTTATGGCTCCAGAACTGGATTTCTGCTAACACCTAAAGCTTCCATACCAGAACTCCTCAGAATTCTTTGAAATTAAGGTCTGTGAACGCTGATAGTTCATAGTGAAAAAAATAATATAAGAATATATATACACACATAGGCTATATGCTATTCCACATAGTGCTCACCAGCATGACTCAATGTCAGCATGGAAGAACTTTTTCTTGAGTTTGCATCTTTTTACAAGGCAGAGCTATAGTTCCAGTTTTATGTTCATAAAAAGATACACAAGGGGTATTTAAATAATATATTTTTTTAAAACCCAAAATTAGTACCCAAACCTGTTGACTTGCAGCATAAGTGACATTCCTAAACTTTTCACAAGTCAATTCTATTTTAAATATTATTTTATATTTATATTTTTATGTATTTCATTTATACTTCAACATACTCAAACCATGAGAATGCACATTTCTCCACGAACATTCATATAAAAATACTTATAAGATACTTACAACACACTAAATGAACCATGTCAGGGATAACAAGCACTTTAAGCTCACATTTTATCATCGTTTTTTGCCAAAAGGAGGTTACAAATGTATTTGCAAACTGTTTTCCTTGAAATGGGACATTAACGTACACTGTACTTGTGGGTTTTATACTATATTTACCTCTTATACCATTATTACCAAGTTCTATTAAATTTGAATGTACTCTTCTGCTCAAT
This sequence comes from Gavia stellata, assembly GCF_030936135.1. NCBI lineage: Eukaryota > Metazoa > Chordata > Aves > Gaviiformes > Gaviidae > Gavia > Gavia stellata. Next base: position 14,773,384 of record NC_082637.1, on the reverse strand, counting down.
TTGGAAATACTTCAGTTAAAATAATCTCCTACAGTGGGAGTAAAGACTGTCAGCTCTTTCTGCTCAGTTATGACAGAGAAGAGGAAAATACCATTTGCATCCTGCTAATTAATCGTGTAAATGAAACTCATGCCAGAAAAATCTGAATGTGACTTCACATTTGGAGAATTTTATTTATTTATTTCACAGCGGCATGTTTATTAAGTTATGTTTTCAAAGTAAATGTGCCATTCATCAGTTTATTATAACAAGATAAGTCTGTCAAAGAGATTCAAATTGCATAACTAATCAAAGCACACTTATTTTCTTCATTTTTCACAGTTTAGGACACCAGTAGATTCCCCTTCTATTTTGCTCCTTTTTAGGCTAACAGCCCCAACTTTTTCTTGTCTTCCATTATCTAGAATCTTGGCACTTCTATAATTAGTTATACACATTCTAACCTTCCAAACTGACCAAAACTCAGCTGTAGCTTTTCAGGACAATAATGATTAAAAACAGACATTCTAAGGACTACTTACTGCGCATAACCTATTTCAATCTGTTTTTAAGCGTACCAAAGCATGTTATAAAGTGCACCACATTAGTTAGACATTAGAAAGTGCCTTAGTAGAACAACTGTGTTATTAATTTATGAATGTGTTTATCTGCAAGTTCACTGTGCATGAGACATGCACTCCTTTTGAAGGAGTTCTGTATTCCAGTTCTCTGGAATAAGTAAATTAACAAAGTCATTTACTTGCTGAATTACCAGTGAACAGTATGGATAGTATGGCAATCACTCCCTAAAAAATGGTTCCTGTATTTTTTTTTAAGTTTATGTATATAGAAACAAATAGATAAATGTAAATAAATATACAGCTTTTTTCTTTAAAAAAGACAATAGACTTACACTTCTTTTAATACACCCTATGTAGCTATTCAATTATCAGTGCAATGCAAAGGACCAGTACTTCCAGAAACAGGATGTAATGAAAATTAGATACCCCCCACTCAGAAATACTGGCAGCAACTACAGAGGCTCTCCACAAAGGGGTCAACTGTTTTAACTTTCTTGTCTTCTTCATTAATTTTATATAAGCAGAGTGCATACAGAAAGTGTATTCTATTAATTTTGATTATCACTATGAAAATCAACCTAACTCTTTGAGAGGTTCGTAATCTATTTGCTGATATATATCAACAATTTCATCTGCAAATTCACCTATAGCTTTCTAAAAGGGCAAAATATGCAAGTCATTGGAAGAAGCATGAAAAGACATAAGCAGACAAGTTCTTAGGTTCACATTCCATTTACCACAAAAAGTACAATGGGATACAAAAGCCTTTTAAACAAGCCAATTTACAAGGCTTTTGTGCATTTTATTAGAAGCTTAACATAAGCACAGTCTTAGGTGAAAAGGTCTTCATGCCTACCATTCACAAGGCTGGAGTGACCGAAAAGCTTGCAGAGAGGCATCCATTCCAGCAAAATCCCAAAATTTAACATCGTAGTCATATCCACCAGTTATCAAACGGGCACCTGAAGGATCCAACCCCAAAGCAGAAACCTATTAAAAAAAATTTTAAAATTCAGATCATTCAAGCTTTTTGATTCTATTATTTTTTTTCCTACAGTTCTTCAGGTGTCACTATACTACTAAATTAAAAAAATACTTCAGTGTGCTAGTTTCTTGCTAAAATACATCAGCTATATTTTGTTTTTTAAATGTTCACCACCTTGTATAATGTCTGAGTTCTTTGGAAGGGGTAAGGATAATGGAAATGGAAATTATATAATCTGAATAAACCACTGGAGACAGCTGAGAAATGTTAGTTTACAGTGTTTGCTTTCTAATCATCTCATTGCAGAATTTAGGCATGTTTCATTTCTGTGAAGAAAATTGTACTCTAGACTTTTCTCAAAAGTACAAATGATATTTCTAGCAAGATACTGAAATGGCGTTTAATAGCCATCAGTTTAAGATTTTGCGCTAGTTTATTCAAGACAGTTCATGTGCATATATAAGTTGTTTGGTTAAATTTCTCTTCTGGAATAAAAAAAAGAAAAAATGAAGTATAACTTGTTTAAAAAAAAAAATCACAAATTTAGAAAAGATACTATTTTAACTAAAAAAGCTCAAATAAAATTACCAGAAAACACTTGTTTTATATAAAAAACTAGCTGCTTAAAGAGGAAACAATGCTTAATGCTCATCACTCTCTTTAGTTAACCTCAAACCAAAGGTTGATTAAAATGGGGTTTTTAGTGAAAATCCTATTTTAATTCTCTATTTGAAGAACTACCTTCAAAATTATTTCTTCTCTTTTCTCACTTGTGAAAACATTATCTATCATAATTTCAAGTATTAATAAAAGATTAGCTAGACAGTGTGCTAAATTCATTTGTAAGTCAAATAGAGATTACGTTTCCAAAATTAAGTCATCTACATGCAATAGTGTTGAAAATTGATGTCAAAACCTGTAAAACAAGAGTATTCTTAGAATTACTCAATATTAAACCCAACCTGAAATGTTAAAATGACTGAAAAAGTTTTCATTAGAAGATAAAACTCATATGGAATTCATGCTTAGGTTTTAACCCCTAGAACATAATTTAACCTCTATTAGGCATTTCAAGTTAGGCAGACCATGGGTAAAACCTAGACTTTAACCAGAGGATGACTTTTAACCATTGGACAAAAACCTGGGTCATCCCACGTATGTAAGGTAGATAACCATCAGATTCAGAAACCCTTCCACAACAAGGAAGACAGTCTTCAACACAAGAAAATAATGTGATAATGATAATAAAAAAAAAGTTCTAGAAAGTGCCTGGGAAGTGATTTGAAGAGATAAGCAATAAAATTCTGAAGGAAAAAAAATAATCTTACACTCCACCAAGAACATTCAAACTTACAGAGAATTGTGTGGGGAAAAAAACAACCAAACAAAAAAAACCTGTATACACAATAAAAGAAGGAAAAGCCTTAATTTCTGAGTGAAAGATAACTGAGAATAGTGTCATGGCTATAGGCCAGCAACACTGAACTTCTTAAAAAAAAAAATCAGGCCGATTACTTTCAGATGCCTAAACCTGCAGCAAAAATTCCAGACATTGATGTATAAAAATTACAATAATTTGCATATGGTCTGTATGTATCTATGTATCTTCTTTACATGTATACATGAAAAGTACTGACAGTCACTATGATTTAATGCAGACACATAGAAGTACCACCAAAAAAAGTGTCTCAAAGATGTATCAGCCTACTACTGTACTTTTTTTTAAAGCTTTAGTATAGACGCTGTGTTATGGAGACTTTTAAAACTTAACATAAACTGTTGAATAGTTCCCACACAAAACACTATTTAAAAAATGGAATTTAGCATGAGATGTTCCGTTTTCCATGCCCAGTTGAGAAAGTAACCTACAGAAAATGAATGTTTCAATAAAAACACCAGTTATGGACGGAATTCATTCTTTAAGGTAGACAATTTGTTTTGCTAAAATTAAGGTTTCCCTATACGAAAGAGTATGGACTTCCTTCAAGTTTTGTTTTTCCGGTTTCATGTAGCAAAGGTTCACTTAGGTATTCCTTATTTTATCAAAGACTCATTTCTAGGCATCTTCTCCTTAAGGCTCACGCTGTTCCTCATGCCGATACCTCCCTGTATTTCGAACATGCAGTGCCAACATATAGCCAACAGTTTGAAAAAAGTACTTTCAAGAAAACCAAGGTGTTGCAGAAATCATGCTGCTGTTCACCAGGCAACTGACTCCTCCTTAATCTAATTGTCCTGCTTTATTTTAGAGGCATTCACTTGCAGAAATCTTACCTTTTAGAGAAGGTCTAAAACCTCATCCTTCTAAAGAATGCAAAGGATCATCAGATGTCCTAATCCAGTGCCCCCAAAAAAATATGATTTACAGATTTACTAATGGATTCAACATTTTTCTCTTTACTTCCCTGAATCAAATGTGTAAACGTACTGCTTTGTGCTATCCCTAAGAATGAATTAAACTCCACTTCGTGATTATGTCCCTGTGACATACTTTATTTTCAAATGAAACAGATGCAACCTCTTACATGTTTCAAAAAAAAAAAAAATGCCCTTTTTACAATTTACATGGCAATTTTGAAGCCCATTCATTTCATTCATGATTTCTAACATGCAGAAAAACTGGACATCTGCAGATTAATCATGCATTCAATTAATAGACTCAAGTGTTCTATTCTACTATAACTACTACAGGAAGGAGCAGGTGCGATATGAGACATTACAAAGCACACTATTCAGAATACCTCATACCCACCTATGTAGCAAAAGTGTCAGGAGAAAAAAAAAAAGAAATAAATATATATCCCTGAAGTTTCATTGGGAACAGTAACTCCTATTACACTGTATGAGCAAGGCAACCAGGAAATTAAGCAGGTTTCTGGAAAGACTCTCCAGCTTGGGAAATCTTTTCTGAGGCTTTTCAGCTGCACATGAATAGAGTCATCATCAAACCCATGTTCATTAGATTGAAGAGGTACAGATGGGATACATAAGTTTACCTGAAATACAGTACACTGTATGAACATAATGAGAAAACTCTATTTTAAACTGCTGGGGTGAAACACTGACACCAAGATATGAAGTTGCTCCTATCCTTATATGTGTGTAACGACATGGGTAAGTAGTTTCATTATTCCAAAACAAACAAACAAACTGAAAAGATAGTCCTTCTGTAGAAGAGCTGTTTTTTTCAACAATACTTTTCATTCACTGCATCCAGTCTAATCCAACAGTGCTATATTGTTACAGGGCATCTTGAAAAACAAGGGTTAAAAGTAAGAAAGAAGAATGTAAAGAAGATACTTTGTAAGAACTGCGCCTGGCACTTAGACATATTAGAGAAAAAGACTGTCTCCACTGACTCTCTGCTAACTAGCAATAATGATTAGCACAAGGACAAATCCTAGAAAAATAGAATGGACTGCCAAAATAGTGCCCTAGAGTTAACTTGTCTCATTATAATCTCATTTTAATACTAAAAAACACACCTTCTAGCTAGAAAAGCCCCAACCCAATTAAGCCCCCTACTCTCTGAGCATGCGTGGTGAATTAAAAGAGAACTGTAACTTTAAGATGAAGTAAGAAAAGTAGTAACCAATAGTTAATTAAGGGTAGAACCAGTCAGCGTAACTAACTTTGTTAACTGTTTTAAATACCTGTTATGATTTTAACCCTGTGTGCAAGTTTTGTGGAGAAATCCCCCTGCACCCGGCGCCACAATAAACATGCCTGCTTTATAACTCTGTGTGAGTTGTGAAGTTCGTTTCCCCGTGTCAATATATACCCACATTATAATTCACCTCTGCTCTAGGTGATGACAGCTGCATGCTCATGCAGTCAAAATACCTCAGAAGTCTTCCAAAACTCTAACTTTCACTTTACAAAGCCTTTTAGTTAGAAGTAACATGAGTTTATGCTTTAAGAAGCTATCAAAAGATCCACTGGCTTAATATAGAGAAAAATAATTTAAAATTTTTATATAATAGTTTGTTGTTAGGAAATGTATTCAAGAAACATACTGCAGAAGCAATTACTGTCACATGTAAAATAGGAAACTGGTTTGCACTAATATATTAGTACGCAAATCCTCGTATGTGTAGAAATTAGTGTGCAAAGACATTACATGCACTGTGTGCATAAAAATCCACTCTACTTTCGTTTAGTGTAATACAATGCATCTTGCAGGTCTTAAAAGAGAGTATGTTTCTATTTTCATTTATAAAGACACTTGTTACCTCTTTCCTCTCCTCCCTCTATGCCTGCATGTCTAGCACTATGATAAAACAAATGGATAAGCCTTATCACCTCTCCACACTCCAAGACAGACCACAAAGTTTGATGCCAAATTAATGAATAAACACTTCTGAAAGTAACTGTTCCTGAAAGCTTATAAATAAAATTTATCTTTACTGTTAAGTTTTAACCTCCAGAAAATCCCTTTAAAATGGCGAATAAATATTAAGAAATTATTTATTAAAAATTCAAATTTTAAACTCAAATTATTGATGGTTTATGTTATGATTTGATACAGATGTTAACTGAATAAGTTTATTACTTAAAATAGATATTTAATGTTGTTGAACATTAAATTGTTACGTGTATGATTATATTCATTACATAAACAGAAAATGAATCCCCAAGTTTTCTTAAAAATCCAATAAAGGAAAATTATATATTTCTGTAGATTGTTTAAAACCTCATGAAAAAGCATTTTTTCTCAAATAATCTTTAGTTTTACTTTTCTTCCCCCCCCCCCCCAAAAGAAATTCTCAGGAATGCCGTAAGTGAGAATTCTATTAACTAGGTGACAGTGCATTCACAGGCATATAATAACAAAAATAGATCTTCAATCAATCAGCACATAAAATCAGTTGAATTTGTGCTGGAAGATGAGATTACCCAGAGATAAAAATATTGAGAGCAAAGAAATTACAGTTCTAAGTTGGACAGTAGTTCTTTAAGTTTCAAGAAATTGAGAATGGTGTACAAAAAGCAGTTAAAGATTAAAGGAAAAGGAAGGAGACCTGTATTAAGCTACAAAGTCGTCTTAGAAACTTCAGCAACAACATTCTCTTTGAAAGCCATGACCACTCAAAAATTAGACCTATGTCTTGATTAGGAAGGTCTAGTGTAGAAGAGGAACTCTAACAATTGCAGTGAGTATATCTGACAAAAATGAAGAAAATGAAACTACAATTGAGTCAAATGGAGCCATGTTTGGGTTATTACAAGAAGCGAAGAGGCAGTCGTAAAACACACTTTCAATTGCAATAAGAAAAGAGCTAGACTAAGACAACAAATTAAGAAAAATAATTAGCTTCTTGAACTTTGCCTGACAATAAGTATTTGTTAACTTATTTCATAGACTGGCTCAGTTCTAGAAAAACAAGAAGGGTTGAAAATGTGTTATCACTTACTGTTTTTGTCCCATGCTGGAGTGTAATTTCATGAGAATCTGGAATTTTCTTGACAGGGTTCTGGAAAAAAAAGAAAATCTATCTCTGAAAATAGTGCTATGACAAAAAAAAGCACCAACCAAACAAAACCCCCAATACTGCAGTATATAGAAAAGCAGAAAAGTTTTCCCTCACACCCGCCATATCCTGAGGAAGAGAAAGCAGGGGGAAATGAGAAACAAGTGACCGATTCCGGATTTTTATTTTCATGGATATACCCCTAAAAAAGTGACGAATAATTGTTAAAAAAAAATGAGACTACCTTAATAAAGAACAAAACCAGGAAAATGTTTCCTGCTTTTCCTCTTTAGAAAACATTAAAATTCTCTTTGGTTCTTAATCACCAATACCTAACAATCTTGAATTGTGATTTAGTCAATCCATCATTATTACACAATGTCTTTTCAAATAAAAGTACTCTATCAAGTTAACGAAATTAATGAAAAAAATCTAGAAATTCATTACAGGAGCTAAGTTATCTCCGTGTTTTATTAAGATCATGGACTGGTTTCCCACTTCCACTTGTGCCATTATCCCCAAGCTCCCAGGGGTCTTCACAACTGCCACTTCGATGACAGCCATCACATAGTCGATGTAATTCAGGGAATTTCATTTAATAGCAACATACAGTTCGAAGGTAATTGCAGTTTAAAAAAAATCTAACACATCACAATAACATCTGTAACACAAATAAGAAAACAGCTAATTGACACAGAAAGAAATGTACTGAAAGTACTCAAGTGATTGCAAGGTTCTACAAAGATCATTTGAATCATTATTCTCAAAATGCTCATTTGTCTGGTACCACTCAGTTTCCCAAAACAGACACAATCTAGCATTTTGTTGCTTAACTTCATTGTTATAATTTTCTGTTGCCAAATCTGGTTTTAAAATAATTTTTAAGCACACTTTATATTATACATTGTATCTCCTTCCTTATCCATCTCTGCCAATTCCTTCCGTTTTTTTTCATGCTTGCCACAGAAAGTCTCTATAGCATAAGGCCGATTTCCTTTATGCTCATTTTATCCTGCAGTTCTATCAGCTTTATTTCTCTAATAAAACTGAAACTTTCATCATCTTTGGTTTAGTTAAACCTAACCTTCTTCTAACTTTACTTCTTGCCATTAACAACAGCTCTGATTCCCAAAACAGCTGTGTAATTTCTTTCCCTTTTCACACACACACATATATATGAGAGAGAACCCAGCAGAAGCCTCATGCCCTCTGTTTTCACATTCACAGCATCTGCACATCTTCAATAGTCACAGGTGTTTGAAGGAGAACTCGAGTACTAGCATGGAAATCTTAGCTGCACCTGAGCAAAATATTATTTATGGAACTGTGGTCCATGCTAAGTCTGAAAAGGTAACAGTAAAGGTTTACAAATAGCTACACATGATAGTGTGAAAGGTATAGCCCATGTGGTATTAAGAGCCACTTCCACAGACTCAGTGGTTTACAAGTTGAGAAGCAGGTGTAACTCAAAATTTCCAAGTGAAGCTGTGATTATGAAAATTAGTTGATTGTTCAACTGACACTATAAAGCACCAGGACAAACATGTAATTATAACACAAATTAAGTTTTCCATGCTTCATCATTCCCTGCACTACAAATGAGTATTTGCTGTTCTTAGGATGCAAAAAACTGCTCAACACCTACTGCCTGTACTTGCCATCTAAGCACATTCCATAAAAACAGAAGTCTGAAAATGAAACAAACAGCTTCCAAGATTCCTACTGCCATCACCCACAACAAAAGATGTACTACTTCCGTGAATCAAAGGCCTTCACAGAAACCATCCGTTGCTGGAAGGAGAAACAGCATTTCGGTCATTCTCAACTTAATCACTGCAAGGTCGCTTATTTTGTATTCCAATCCACTATTGGCATATTATAAGTTTGCTCATTTCATATACCTTATCACAAAGGTAGATATTGTATGGCGATACTGCATCCACTACTGTGTTTAACTTCGAGAGGGGATCTTAAGTACTTCAGGAGTTCTTTCAATAAGTCCAACAAAAAAATTAAATTATTAATAAACAAAACATGCTAGAACAAACTTATTTAATTTTAATCGCTAGCTCCTCCAAGTGACAATAACCAAATCAGTCTTCTAATGAGAAGAGTGAACCACTCACATAAAAAATTTTTTGCTTTACAGTACACTCATGTTGAACACTGTTCTGGCGACTTATCTTTAATGGAGAACAACAGCTAGAAATACGTTCTGCCACCTGATAAATCAACCAGCCCGAGCCTGAAAGTCGGACATTTGGCAAGTGCTAGTGGTGCTATGCTTTACAGTGTCCAAGGGATGGCTGACAGTTAAAGTAACTGTTTAGACTATCCAAAACAAAAAATTAAGATAACATCCAGGAACATATCTTGGCATTACATCTTCAAATCAGCCAAACATTTACAAAAAAACCAAGGTGGCTTATTCTATTTGATTAACTATGAACTTCCTAAATGACTGAGAATGCTATAAATATCTCTAAACTGCTACAACAAATGCTTCTATGCACACACAGAAATCAGATGCAACTACCGCTTTCCCAGTTATTACATTCCGAAGAATAAGGAATGCCATAAAATTCTTTTTTCACACTCTTAAAGGAAAATATGGTTAATACATTTTATACTGATTTGAACATCAGGATCCCATGTATATTGGAGTATTACTCTAAGTTGGAAAAAATGAAAAGGTAGAGTTTGCTCAAAGTGTACCTGCGTTTCCAGGTCTTCCAGTTGTTGCTTGGATTTCTGCTCTTAAGTTTGCACAAATTGATTTTACTATTTCAATAATTCTGTTCTGGAAAATTTGCACTGTAATTAAAACTAGATGAGATGAAATCTTTACAGCATTTTTTTGTTGGTTTTCTTTTTTTTTTTAAGCCATATCAGGAAAAGAGAATATGTTAAATTTCTCTTTCTCTTTCAGCAGAAACAAAGGAAAACAGTTTTGGTGTGGAAATATCTCCTAATTTTTACAAAAATTTGCAATTCCCTGTCTTACATAAGATTAATATACATTAAAGTCTGTGAAATAGTATATCCTAAGAGTTCAGTTTTTCTCAGAAATGAGAAGTCTTACCACTTAAGTAATTTCTGCAAAGGTGCACTGCAAGTCAGGCATCACATCTGCAGTCTGCAGTTACATATTTTCCAGGGAATTCCAGCCCCAGTTGACTGTTAAGCTCCTGTGCCTGACAACACTCTTCTTTCTATTCACTGGGCCAGTGTCCCTAAATATTCGGAAAATACGCCACTAGAAACCACAGGCTGAAACTAAGTCAGAGTCTCCAACAACTCTTGAGACAAATCAAAGACAAAAACAAAGAAATCAAGTAAACCAACGATGTAGGTCAAACCAGACAAGTGAGAGAATGGACACAAAAAGGAAGATTTAGTTAAAATCTAAATTTCCGCATCCTACAAGATATTCTCCAATACCCTCAGGATTGTGAATATGGGCAATAATAATCATTGGGGCTTAGCAGAAGACAGAAGGATGCAGCAGGTGTTTTCACAGCCCAACCAGAGAAAGGCAGAATGATGCATTTATGCCTAAAACCACTTCTGCTGCTCTGTTTGCAGAGGTCTGTGTTTCCCTAAATGGAAACTGTCCTGTGTGAAAGAGACTTGCAAGCTATAGGTAAGTAACCTTTCACACTCCAGACTCTTAAATGGGAACTTTTCTGGGCACCCACACTACAATTTAACAGAGGAAAGAATAAAATTTTTTTTCCTCTGTGTTTGGAACTGTCCTTAGATTCCAGTATAGAGGATCTTGTCTTTCTTAAGTATTTCAAGATCATATGTTGCCCTGGAAGAAAATACAACACTGCTTTTCTGGATAGCTCCTGTGTTCTTAGCATTCTCCTGAAATGCTGCCTTGCTGGAGACTTGAAGAGACTTCCCATTTGTAAGAGCAGAGCTATGGTACAGCATGGAGAAGAAAAATGCAAAACTACAACTGGTTAAACTAAAGGTGAGCATTCTCCCTGTCTTAAGCAGGAGAACAGGTTAAAGCTGGCTTGGCTACTACTTACTTCAAATACCTTAAGTACTATACTAAAAAATCCCTTCTGCTGGAAGTGTAAACACTCACACCCTGCTCTTTTGGGTCTCTGGCTTGGAACACTCTACATGGAAGATGCTGCCTGTTCATGGGCAGGAGCAAAGAGAAGGAGGTAAGAGCTACACTTTACAGAGGTTTCTCCATTCCTGGTGAAACTGCGGGTTTCACAGAACAAATTTAACAGAGGTGGTCTGACACAGATGATTGCTGCCTCACTAGAAGACAGATGGAATAACTAGGTTCTTAATGGACAGCAGGAATAGCTGGTGGAAGTTGAAGGGGGACAAAAAACCCTAGCATCAAATGGTGATGGAAGTACCTTCATCTAATTAAGAAACTGCAGCAATTCAAGCTCCCAAGTGAAAGACTCCTTGCAGAAAACCATGTTGTAATCATCCAAATCCCAGGCCTTCTGACAATTAAGAAAAAAGAACTATTTTCAAGCATTTTGTTTAAATATGTCATGTTCATGTTTGAAGTTTTTTTAAAGCCTCCTCTCTTCCCCTTCAAAATGACTGTATTGCATGGAAAAGCAAATGCCACACTGCTGGGGGCCAAGGTGGGGGGAGCAAGAAAGTTAAAGAGCCTTTGAAAGTCTTTTATTTTAGACTCCAACACACAGACTGACAGTGCTGAAACCAAACAATAACAATCTTCCATTCTTCTTCGGCAAAGAGTTCAAAGTAATAAGCATTATTAAAAAAGAGTAATCAAGAGTGAGAGGAGTAGTTAAAAAAAGAGAAATGTTATGTCTCCTAATAAAAATGCTTGGGCTGTAAATTATGTAACATATTGAAAGAAAATGCTCCTAAGCGATTTGAAGAAAAAAAAAAAATGGGCAGACAACTCATCAACAATCACAACAGAAAGGATGGGTTTTCTGACATGGTAATTCCCAAAGCAGAGAGGTATAACACCACAAGCTCTTCAGTCTAGACAGATACAATACCCCAAAAAACCATTGAATCGTGCCAATAAACTGTTAGAACAGCATCACAGAAATCCAGTCCAACTGCTGCAGTATCTAGGCACAACAGTATGCTAATGCCAATAGTAGATGACTTTAAACTTTTTTTTTTTTAGAAGTTACAACAAAAAAGCAACTCATGCTTCTTATTGCTTACTAATTTCTGTATCAAGTGTGTTTGGTTTACAAGTCCAAGTATTCTCTCCCTAACATCACCTAAAATACAAACTAAATGCTTCTCTCTTCAGGGGACAGAAGTTACAGAAGTGCATCAAACCTCATAGGGGGATCCTTGCACAACCGAGTACCTAGTACAAGCCTAGTGATGATGAACAGAGAGAACATAATCTTTTTCCATCCTTCAATATTAAGTCTGAACCACTATTAGAAGAAAGATAAAAGGGTGTGAAGGGGAGTATTTCACAGATCTGGAAGAAAACATGCTTAATTGCTCTTTTCAGACTAGAAAAATGTTCTAAGCTGTTAGGCACCCAGCTGAATTTTCTGTGACAGCAACGAAAGATGAAGACAATACTAAGAGTTTAAATTGATTTTTTCTGTTCTTCTTTAAACTCATTTTGCAAACTAACACACACTGATGTTCATGTTTTGTTCCACAAGGTACTCCTCATGCACTGATTAAAACCATATTACTTGTAAAATGGGCAGGTTTTCCAAGTCACAATTTTTCATTATTTTCCTCCATAACTTAAAGTGAAAATAAATAGTTAAGATGTACACTAAGGTTGCACAAGTGTACACTCAATAGAAAGACAGAATATGAAAAACCACAATGAGATACCTGGGGGTGTTGATTGACAGCCGGCTGAAGATGAGCCAGCAGTGTGCCCAAGTGGCCAAGAAGGCCAACGGCATCCTGGCCTGTATCAGAAACAGTGTGGCAGCAGGAGTAGGGAGGTGATCGTGCCCCTGTACTCAGCGCTGGTGAGGCCGCACCTCAAATCCTGTGTTCAGTTTTGGGCCCCTCACTACAAGAAGGACATTGAGGTGCTGGAGCATGTCCAGAGAAGGGCAAAGCTGGTGAGGAGCACAAGTCTTATGCAGAGCAGCTGAGGGAACTGGGGTTGTTCAGTCTGGAGAAGAGAAGGCTGAGGGGAGACCTTATTGCTCGCTACAATTACCTGAAAGGGGGTTGCAGAGAGGCGGGCATTGGTCTCTTCACAGAATCACTAAGGTTGGAAAAGACCTGTAAGATCATCAAGTCCAACCATCAACTAACACCACCATGCCCACTAAACCATGTCCCACAATGCCTCGTCCACACGCTCCTTGAACACCTCCAGGGATGGTGACTCCACCACTTCCTTGGGCAGCATGTTCCAGTGTGTCACCACTCTCTCAGTAAAGACATTTTTCCTAATATCCAGCCTAAACCTCCCCTGGCACAACTTGAGGCCATTTCCTCTTGTCCTGTCACTAGTCACTGGGGAGAAGAGTCCAACACCCACCTCTCTGCAACCCCCTTTCAGGTAATTGTAGAAAGCAATAAGGTCTCCCCTCTTCTCCCAAGCAACAAGTGATGGTTGATGGTTGGACTCCATGATCTTATAGGTCTTCTCCAACCTTAATGATTCTGTGATTCTGTGAGAGATGGATAAGATGCTATTTTACAGAACAGAAAAATAGAAATGTTTTTGTGTTTATAGGAGTGCATTATCCACAAACTTGCATGCAGAATGAAGCATCCAGATTTGAAAAGACATTTCAGCAACTTTTAATTTCCTCTCTTTTAGGTGTTAGAGTTGACAGATGTATTCTGATGCAAACTTGCATGTTATTAAACTCTGTTTGACCCAGATTCATATAATCTGAGTTTCTGAATGTGATGCATCCAAATATGGAAAACACTTACTTCAGACTTCCTATACAGCCTTCAAAAAGAGACAGATAACTCCAAAAGAAGAATCAGTGTATCAAAAAACTGAATCATCTCGAGACTTCTCCTCTTCATGAACTTTTCAGGGAGTGCAAGGCAACTAAATTCCTAACATAGGTGCCTTGATTAGGTTGGAAGAATCAGGGCCTAAGCGTGTGTATTATCTAAAATGTTGGCCCGAAAAAGATAAAGAAGGAAAATATTATGGAAAACATGAGGATACATGCAAACACTGGTATGAATCATCTTGGCTGATATTCCCAGGAAACACTTGCAATATCTGTTACTCATGGAAAAACATATAACTCATAACTCCATGACAAATGCAGAAAACCTTCAAAATTAACAGAAATATTGGAAGGGCCCTACAAAATGCTATCTCTCCCAGTTATCCTTTAATTCGGGTAACACTCAAAACAACACAGAACTCATGTGTTGCATTTTAAGTACAAGAAGACTAAGGATAGATCATTCTTTTCTTTAGTGAGCTGAAATGCATTACTCCAGGGTGCATTCAAGAATTAAGGAGGTGCTTAAGTAGATGAACTTTCTTTCAAATGCCTACAGGAAGTAAATTTATTTATTCAATACGGAAACACTGCTGTGACTAGCTTCTCTCAACATCATCTAATTCACAGCCTCATGAAATTTCTTCTTATGATGTGAACCAGAGTGTTTTGTCAGGTTTAACCAGCAAGGGAAAAGACCTTAGATTAAATCTTCATTCCAACACATGACTGCCTAAAAATAATAAATTTGTTATGTTATTATAGGTCAGATACAACATATTTTATTAGATGATGTATCAAATTCAGAGTAATCAGGCAATTCAGAGACCTGTGTTACAGTAATTCAGTACCTGTGTTACAACAGGTAGCATGAGTTAAATCTCCTCTTCCCTTTCATGCCACTTACTGGCATGTCCCCTTCTGAAAAGACTCCAGTGGCTTAACAGTTTCAAAAAGGTATTGCAATTAGAGTCTCAGCATGGTTTGCAAATATCTTTTTTAGATATAAACATCATACTTCTGAAGTACAGCAAAAAGCCTGTGTGATCTGTCTCCTGGGAGACAGTTTTAGATAGATTGCAGGAGGTTACTATTTTTCACCTAGATTCTAAAATCTCATTCAGATAATTTCTAAATTTATAGCAAGCCCTTGATTTATGAAGTCATAGTTTATATTAATATTTATGACCTAGGAATTGTTCTCACAATATATACCAGAGAAATTCTCTTGAGCCTTTTCTAAAGCAAGTTGTAATCACTGATAAAACTGATTTAAATCTGAAATTGCCTGCGGTTGTTCAGGTTTCCTTTGCAGTTTCTGGGAGACCAATTTACCTAAGCTGAGTGTTCTGATGATATTTCAGATATGTTACATTCTGCTCTGATTTTGACATAAAGGAGTACTTCTACTTACTCCGAAACAGTAAAACAGCACACACAAGCCAAGATCAGCTGACAATGAAGAGAAACAAAACAAACATGCAACTAACATCTTTGCTCTGAAACATCTGCTCAGCCTCGAAGATAACCAAAGAATAACTTAATTCTGAAATCAGACAGGACAAATAATTGTGAACTTTAAACTCTTTGGAGTTTAAGTGCCAAATGCTTAGTGCAGATGCAAACACTTACACATTCACATATTTCACATCCAGCTTGATAAGAATTTCTGTACTACACAGAATCCACGTGGGATTTCTACCACAGAGAGTATGTCCTACAAGACACACATGAAAGAATCCAAGAACACAACATAGGATGCAGGACAACTGAACCTAACTTTCATTAATGCGTAACATTTTTCAGGTTGCTAGCCAGTTCACTTAACCATTTACAGTAAAGTAGCTTTAAAACATCCTTTATCCAACTGTATACACACTTCATCATTACCACCTTTTGGCAAACTTCAGGAAAAGAAAAATACATAAGTTCTCTCACTTGACTCACCAAGAGAAACCATGAAAACCAAGGTTACACTAAGAATTAGTGTTACACCAGAAGCAGTATCCTGCCTTTTCATATTTATGACACTTACAGATGTTTCTCAGTCATTAAAATAGCTTACTGTTCTCCAAATTTACCTTCTGTCTTAAAATAAAATTATTTATGAAGTATTTCAGAATTTAGAAACCATACATGTACAAAGTTTAACATTTTGTCCAAAAAAAGCCTCCCCTCTATATATTTTAAAAGTCAGTGATACTAATAAGCCTTTGTAACTCATGCAGCAAAAGGCAATTCTAGTTACACACATTTCTATGGAAGTACATTAAAATAATGTATGCAGTAGAGTAAGTATTAGTTTCTTTTGCAAGTTTCATAAGCAGTGGAGTTAAGTCCATCAGCAGCACTTCACTCTAAATTTTAACTTTGGACTCATCAAAACTTAAAAAGCCAATGCAACCAACAGATGTTCAATATTTGGCACTGCTATCTAAAACAGACATGGGGATTACCACAATTTAAATAAAATGCATTTTTCCTCTCATCAAAAAAGAGCCTGATGTTCTCTTAAGACTTCTGATGATCGCGTTAGCATAAGATTTCATACGCATCAAGGCAATACAAATAAGAACCTCTATACCAGTATAATAGCAACCTCACTAGTGAGCCACGTCTTTTAACTTATACATGTTTTAATGACCAAAATTAAAACAATACACCATTGGTGTAGACCAGTCCTTGACCTTTGACTTTGTGCAATTTATTTCATTCCTGCATACCCCAGCCTCCTCATCTATAAAATCTGAATAAATAATACCTATCATAAGGAATCTGCTACAAGGTTTTATTCAAGCAATGTTGGTGGAATTCTTCAAACTCCTCAGGGATCCTGTTATTCTTAGCAAACACACTATTGTCAGCAAAACTGAACAATCACATCTCTAGAGAGAGAGTTGTCCACATCTATACTTTTCAACAGTTCTCCAATTGTGACTGTAAAAAGGTGTTCACTCAAATGTTTACTCCAGGATCTTGAGACACAAATTTATGCATACCGTCCCACTTCGTGAGAAATATTCCTGTTGTCTACAAACTTACTAATCAATTAGGATGAGGAATTAAAAAGGAGGGCTGGAGGGGAGTCATCATCAGCTAGTCATGCAAAGAAGATCTACAGCCACAGGGTGAAGGTAGGGGGGTGGGGGTTAAAAATTACAGCATGTCTAAGTTACTGCAGGAAGGAAGGACAATTTCCTATCTAGCTCCCACAGCTGGTTCCAATTCTATTACCGTTTCGATTCCTAATTCTCCCATGCCACCCATAAATTACCTTCAAAACATTAACATTTAAACTGTGTTATAGCAGCACAATTTTATGTAATGTGACATGAGAATAAATTGCTAAGTGACTTTAACTATGCATCTGGAAAGAGGAAAAGATACATTTTTACTGTACTGTACTGTGAGGTCCATGCTTGGAAGAAACACACCTTTCTCCACACTTCACTCAGGTATATACCTTTAATTAAAGCTTATGTCAGAAGAAGGTACTGCATTATGGCCAGTTGATGTATCTCGTGTTGTTAAAACTGTTGTAATACCCAATTGTTGTTAAAACTGTTGTAATACCCAATGACCCAATACCCAATGCAAATAATTTTCAAAATGTTCAGGGCAAATACTAAGCACTAGGTTAAAAATCACAGCCATTGTGAATATCTTGGGTTTATTTTTAATCATAAAATCCATCATTTTTAAAAGTTGTGTCCAAGAATTATAAAATATGCTTATCTTCCATGCAGTTATATGATATGTCCTACCATACTATCCATAAATGTTGAGACCCATCCAGCATACCATATCAAAAATACTGATTTCTAGATACGTAATGTAGTCTGAAAATTCCAAATGATTACAATTAAACCTGACAAGACACACAACTAAACAGAGAGCCATTGATTTCTACACAGCAATTAAACAACTATTATTCAGTAATGCTCAGTTGTGGATTATACAGGAACAGAATATAGACCCCAACACATTTTCAGTGGAATGATGCCTGCATGTCAAATCCAGTAATTATAGTCATTCCTCAAGGAGCCTGACATATAAAAGCATACAGAAGCAATGCTTTCAGTTTTTAACCCAGGGTAAAATAAAGATCCATTGTCTAGACAATACACAAAGTCATAGCTGTGTGCATGGAGAAAGGCAGCAAAAATTCAAGAACATCATACCTTACTGAAATGCCTCATTTTGCAGACTTTTACGGTCATTATGTTAAGACCTCATATATATTTCTTACTCCGTAACTGTTAGAAAATGTAGATTATTAGATACACCCTATGAGATCTTTCCTTAAATTATTCAAAAGGCTTCTTGATCTTCTCCACAAGAAGCTGCTGCAGATACTCCCTCCTATACAATGATTACTTGAGTCACCAGAAAAGTCTTCTTCCTTTTACAATCTAAAAATTAAGTTTGGATTATATGATTCAAATTAAGTCACTATTAATCATGTACATAATAACCTTGTTAATCTGGCTGAGATGGTTTAATAGCAACATGCATCTTCAGCTTGGTCATAATAGGCAGTTAACAATATACTTTTGACTCAGATAGTACAAATATGACAATTTTGGATGTTCAGATGATGGTCTTTTGGAGCATCTTTTGAATACTTTCTTTTGGAGTCAGGGAAGAAAAGCATAGTCCATAAATACAAGGAACTCCAGATTTCAGACTGCATATCTACTACGTATCTGGTGTGAGATTTTCAATAAGACAACTGCTTATGTGTCTATGCATCATGTCTTAAAGGGGATAAAAAAATCCCATCTTGCAGATGTGCTACCATGATACAATAGTAAGTATGGTAGGTTCATTCATGCATTTGAGCTGCTCAGATTCTACCAAGCCAGAAGCCATTATTAAGGCCTATTATTAATACAGTCATAGAATCATAGAATAGTTTGGGTTGGAAGGGACCTTTAAAGCTCATCTAGTCCAACCCCCCTGCAATGAGCAAGGACATCTTCAACTAGATCAGGTTGCTCAGAGCCCCATCCAACCTGACCTTGAATGTTTCCAGGGATGGGGCAGCTACTACCTCTCTGGGCAACCTGTCCCAGTGTTTCACCACCCCCATCATAAAAAATGTCTTCCTTGTATCTAGTCTGAATCTACCCTCTTTTCGTTTAAAATCATTACCCCTTGTCCTATCACCACAGGCCCTGCTAAAAAGTCTGTCATCTTTCTTCTGAGCCCCCTTGAAGTACCAAAAGGCCGCAATAAGGTGTCCCCGGAGCCGTCTCTTCTCCAGGCTGAACAACCCCAACTCTCTCAGCCTGTCCTCATAGGAGAAGTGTTCCATCCCTCTGACCATTTTTGTGGCCCTCCTCTGGACCCACTCCAACAGGTCCACGTCTCTCCTGTGCTGAGGTCTCCAGAGCTGGATGCAGTACTCCAGGTGGGGTCCCACCAGAGTGGAGTAGAGGGGCAGAATCATCTCCCTCGACCTGCTGGCCACCCTTCCTTTTGGTGCAGCCCAGGAGATGGTTGGCTTTCTGGGCTGCAAGCACATATTGCCAGCTCACATCCAGCTTTTCATCCACCAGTACCCCAAATCCTTCTCCAAAGGGCTGCCCTCAATCCCTTCATCCCCCAGCCTGTATTGATACCAGGGGGTTGCCCCGACCCAGGTACGGGACCTTGCGCTTGGCTTTGTTGAACCTCCTGAGGTTCACCCAGGCCCACTTCTCAAGCCTGTCCAGGTCCCTCTGAAAGGCATCCCATCCCTCAGATATGTCATACTTTGAGGTACCCCAAGTCCCTTATAAGCTCATTTACAAAACAAAGTAAAAAGAAACAAAAAAACACATTAGGAAAAAAAAAAGAACTCTCTGTATAAAGACCACAGTACAAGTGAAATCTGGCAATTGTTGAGAAAATAGATCTATGGTATTTCATATCTCCTGGTTGACTGACTGGTGAAGTTACCAGGGAATGCACAATTCCTTAACTACTGTTTCCATAAATGAGCAAGCTAAAAAAACCCTCAAGCAGTTTTTCCCTTGTAGCAAGCAAATGCTTAAACACAGGTCCAACTTGCTATTCTATAAAAAGAGAAGTGAAAGTATAAAATAAACCAAAAATGAGCATGAGAGAAGTAGAGAGCTTATAAACACTTACTGGCTTTCCACAGGAAAAGTTCAAGTGGTAGAAAGGAACGTATAACCCATATAATAATCTGAATCAAATGCAGTCCAAGAATTTTGGCTCAGATTTGTTCAAATTCCTGCTACGGACATTTTCC
Organism: Gavia stellata; assembly: GCF_030936135.1. NCBI lineage: Eukaryota > Metazoa > Chordata > Aves > Gaviiformes > Gaviidae > Gavia > Gavia stellata. The sequence continues at coordinate 14,753,168 of NC_082637.1, read as the reverse complement.
AGACAACTAAGGACGAAGACGAAACAAGGATTCCCAATTTTGCATAGTTTGCTGGGCTTGGGCAGAATTTAACTCCTGTTTCTGGAGTTTGTTCTGTAGGCCTGAATTCTTCACATTAACCTTGTGTTTGACATCCGCCTTGGACATGTGATCCATGAAGTGATATGGTTTAGTTCTGAAACTAATGCTATCTCATATAACACCTACTGCTGTCCCGGCCTTGACTGTTTCCCAGGCCTTTTAACAATTTACATTTCACCTCTTGAGAGCTGCACAAAATGGACAGATAAGCTTACAAAACAAATTGTTTTGCCTTGAGTTTTTCAATGCCATTATTCTGTTTACAGATAAAGTGCAAGACTGTACAGATCACTTGAAGGCACTTTTCTTTACATGCTTGCTTTTTAAGTTTACCTTGCCTTCGGTATCATACATTCAGATACTCTGGATCCTCACTTCATCTGGCTACCACAGGTAATATCCAGTCTGAGATACCAAAACCGGACCTTTGAGTATAGAGTGATGTCATCCTCTTGTCTTCAGGTTCCTCTCATGAGATTCTGATAAACGTCTACAGACAGGGAGAAACTCCTCCCAGGACGCTTTATTTAAGTGAAGTCTGCCTTCATAAACCAATTATTTCAGAAACCACTGTGTAGGCCAATCTATTAAAACAGGAAAACCCTGACACTGATGGTAACCTGTTCCTACCTGTGAACCACCTGCCCTTGGAACTTCAATGTAATACAGAAATAAGAAACCAGAGAAAGCAAAAGAATCCTGCTTTTGAAATACAATCATCAGTTTGACAAACATGTACAAAAATTATTAAACTCACCATAAGCTATTCATGCACTGCCAAATCCTCACAGTCACTATGATACTGAACAATTCCAGTAATGTGGAATATAGGTGAGGAAACAAGCCATCAAGAGTAAGCAAATGCATACAAATAGATTTTTGCAGTTGGCTGTGGGTATCAAGAGCTTAGAACTATCTATTAATACTGACAGGCACAGGGTAGATACACTGCAGATACCCTCCCAATAAAGGGAGTGGGGAAGTTCCGGCTAAGACACTGGAATTTTTCATAAGCTTAGATATTTGCTCTGAGATGATAATTACTGTTCAAGTGATAGGCTTGTTTACAAACTTGCACTTAAAGAACTCAAATAACCCATAAGCTATATTATGAACTGCATGCAATTTAACCTATTGACCCCAATGGATGAAAGACCTGAGATGACCTCCTTAGAACTTGTAATTACAACAAAGTAGGGCATGTTAAGCCCAACGCTTACACAGTAAGCCCTTCTCATTGTAAAAGTGCCAAGGTGAGAGATTATTGTCAGTGCGCCTCAGAGCTTCTCCTCCATGCCTTTTCAGAAAGAACAATGGCACAGAGCGAAGTCAGGGAGTGTATTATCAGGGGCTGCCACGCAGTTGTTTTTTTAAAAAAACCCCAAAACTATGAAATCTAAAGCTGGGTTTTCTTTGCTGAGAGATGAGTGGTTACAGATTAAATATTATTTATTCATCTTATTTCAAATACAAACACTCCGCACATGTGTTTGGATTCTCTTATCAGGTCCTGGTCTGCAAGACGTATTTCCTAACAAAGAAAGCCTAAAACCACCAATAATCTTTCTTTTAGACCACCTGTGCCTCAATCACTCCCGATTTAATTTTTTTGTCTGCAAAAACTACAATATGTACAAAAAACTTTGAACGAAAACCAGTTATTAGGAAGTTCTTGGCTCAATTTATTTCTGAAAGTGAGCCAATTACATTAGTTGTTATGCAACCATCAGAAAAAACATAGCTTAAAGATACTTTCTTGCCTACGTATAAATTAGCTTTAAAAGCTAAAAAAAATGCTCCAAAGAAAAATTATATCACTTATCTGTGATATTCCAAAAAGGTGAACAAACAAGAAGTGCCAAGGTTGACTCCAGGAAAAAAAAAAATCTTCTTACTATAATTATAAAGCAAGTAGGTTTGATACATAAATAACCGACAGAAGGAAACATGAATCTTTGCAATCCCACATTTACATTATTTTTTTCTCTCCATACTTTTCAGAGTAAAACTTAGAGTAATACTAAGTCTTCTTCCAACACTTCCCTCCCTCACAAACAGCAGAGGATCCACACTGTTGTTTGCTCATATTACTGATTCTTATTTGCCTAATTTACCTCTGCATCATTTAACTGCTGTGTATGATCCATATTATAAAAGTTCTGCTATCATAAATCTGACTGTATGCAGTACTTCAAGATGCAGCTAGACACAACATTTTCTCCTAATCAGCCAGAAAAGTTGGGTAATTTCTATGATATTCTGCCACCCTCTCAAACTTGGTTGCAGACTCCATCATGAGGTTACCCCCTAAAAGTATCAGACAGGGTTGCAGCTTCCATTAGTTTCTACACTACGAGACAATTCCCAAGAGGTACTCTAATGCAAATTGTATTAAATTACATAAAATTAAACTACAGCTGTCAACCATTATTTTTTGAGAGGACAGAACTAAGTTTCGTAACTATCATGTGATTTGGGCAGATGCTCATTTACAACAGCATTATAAATAGCATAGTTATAACTAATTTAGATTTAGCGACATTCATCTTACTCTGGGGAATTAATATTTTTGCTGCAAATGCAGTGAATTAGTTGACTACTGCTCATTCTGCATTCAAACACTGATTGCAGTTTTTTTATTTGGACTAAAAGACTTTCGGAAATCACAGAAAACTACCATTGAGGCTTCTCATAAATTCACTGCCTATTCAATGTATCATAATTGCCTTCCCTAAGAAAAATCTGATATGGACAGCAACTGGACTAACCTGCTACTATTTATACCATTGATTTTGAGGTAATTGAAAGGATTTGCCCTTAAAATTTTAGCTGTTAAATGCAGAAACTTCTTTTATTATTCTATTACTTATAGGCTTGAACTATCACAATACAAATGTAAACATTTATTTGATATTTTAAAAACCTATTTTTCAGGTATTTCTTTTCAGAAAGGAGAAAAATATGACATGGAGTCACCACAGAGAGGGACACAAGCAGTAAGGGGACACAGAGGATCAACAGGATGCCTGATCCCTACAAGGCACCTTAGGAAGAAATATCAATTACAATAGAGTACAGGTCTGTCACAGAGAAAAAACAAAACAAAAGCCCCAAAACAAACAAATACAAACAAAACAACAAAAAACCCAAAATGGAAGAAATTAGAAAGCAACTACAACTGGCTGCCCTCACCAAAGAAACTGCTAGGTAAGGCAGCATTTAATCATAGAACAGAAAGGACTCTATGAAAAGAAAGGTAATAAATCCAAAGTTAAAACAAAAGAAGTCATTAAAACAAGTTACTATATCACTGACAGGAGAGCGATCCATGTCAGAATTTTTAAACTATTTTCTATCGAGATACAGCGTGAGGTTTACTCTGGCATCGTTATTTCTAGGATTTAATTTTGGATGACACATTTCTACCCACTGAAGTCAGTCACAAAATGATCACGCACTTATGTGACACAACACTGCACCTCATGTGCCTGCACACCCATGTATGTCATCTAAACGAGGCAGGTAAAACCTGAGGAAAAGTAAACATACAAAGAATACACAAGTGATATAAAAAAGCAGCTAGCACGTGGGAGTTTACATCTTCTCCGGAACTCAGTATTTTCCACAGGGAAAATTAATGAAGTTAAAAAACAACTTGTTTTTAGATGGTCTTAAGGCACAGAATGCTCACGAAGACCATGACTTAAAACTGTAGAACAAGGGGCTGTCTTTAAAATGATTCAGCAGTCTATGTCACAGTGGTCTTGCAAAATAGGTATGTGCGATTTGTAGACACTGAGGATGATTAAGCTAGTTATTTTTTCTTTTGAATTTCCATTCCTGGTATTTTTGGTACTCAGTAGAAAAGCATTACATTTAAGACAACAAGAGCAGTTACATCATGACATTCACTTTCCAAGAGACATACACTGACTATTTGTACTGAAAAAGGTTACAAATCCGGTAGCACTGAAAGGCAGCTGATCCCTACAGATGTAGTTATAACCTGGTACGTAAGTTTGCTTTCTTTGCAGAGGACAGCATGTTCCAAGACCCTTTAAGTAACAGGTTAGTCAGAAAAAGGCAGATAAATCCCTACAAATCCAGATGATGCACGAAACTTGAAAGATTACCGACCTGAGAAAGAAACAGTAACTATTCTATGAGCTATGATTCTTCTCACCCCAGTTTATATTTTAAGTAAACCCTAGCAAGTCCTTGATATAAATAGATCTATGTTACATTATATCTTAACCAAAATGTGGAAAGATTCTAGTTTGAAAATTGTGCACTAAAATTCTGAAAGGCTGAAGAATTGTTTCAAGTGCCGTAATTGTTGCCACTCAGATGTAGTTCAAAAGTTTAAGAATTAATCACTGTTTTCCCCTTCTGCTTAGAATATTCCCAATACGAAGAATGAGAGTTCACCTCTTCCAAGAACTGCAAATTCATCTGGAAATCTAATGTTGACATGATTTGCCTTTTCAATTGAACTGCCTGCATCAGCCATCACATTTATTGATAGCTTATTTTTTGAGAGAAATCTGATCTTTTCCTCCTAATTTGGCCCTTTCAGTCCTGTCAACCCAGCCTTAATCACCTGGTTAAACTTGGAAAAGAAGGGTGTCCTGTTCTGGCCTATGTCCCTCTATTTGTTTTCTAATATAGCACTGGATAAGATGTAGTCTGTGGGCCTGATCCACTTTACATGTGATCAATATAAAGTCACACATCGCATTACATACATACGTGGTATCATAGAGGCTGACAGATATTTTTCCTCCTATACAAGGAAAGGTCTGAAGAATGAAGTACTCCAATATGCAAAAGCTATGTGGTAAAACTCAAAAGTTCTTTCATATATTTACTAAATTGAAATAAAAGAAAAATAAATTGCACATAAGAAGTCTCTGTTAAAAATTCAGCTCTATTTTCCCACTCCTTTTAAAGATGTGGGTTGCTGCATAAATCCTAAGTAACTTCTCCATCCTCCAACTAATCTTCCACAGTTGATAATTCCATTCTTTAACTGGAGGGAAAAAAGAAAAAGGCTATACATATAACAAAGAAATATTTTTAATTTTTTTTTGTTTCCCTCTTCAAATTTAAAAAAGGTATTAAGTCCTATGGCTTGCCTGTACTACAAGATAGGAAGATAACAGCTAATTGACGTAAGCTAGTAGAGGCAGACACTAATATAAAAATTGTCATAATTCATAGGACATTGCAACTCTAATAAAGGTTCTCAGCTCTTTCTGATACCTGAATTAATCTACAAATACACAACATACAGTAAGTCATAGGGAAATACCACCTATATTGTGATACTTGTGAAATACTTGGCTTAAAACAAGCCAAGCTTTCTAGCATTTCCATGCAAACAACTCACATATTAGTGAGAAATCTAGCTTTTGCTGTCATTCCAGATATGAACTGAATTATTTAATTGAATATCTTAACTCTTAAAAACCATTTTTTTCCGTGAAAAAAGTTTCGGTCATGCATGGAAAAGTAAGTTCTATTTCTAATTTCTGTAGCTCTTCCAGGATTTACTTCCTGCATTCATACTCATTATTATATGAAAGATGACCTATGGGGCCTCTGTACTGTAAAAGGGCCACTGTGACTGAGTCCAACCCTTATTTAAGACATTGTGTTTCACCACATGAGAACGTACATATGCTCACTGCAATGAATTCCACGCATGTAAATAATCCCAATCAAAATCTTTACATAGTACTATCTCCTCTGAAAACTGGTTCCAAAGTAGTTGCTAAAGAGGGCTGCAGAAACTACGCAAGACAAATAGAAGTTCCAGGAAGGCTCGTATGCACCCAAGATGTTTTCACTGCCCCCTAGTGCAATTTAAGGAAGGAAAAAAACCCCAATATTGATGTTAGCTAGCAATATTTGGGTTAAGATGTATCAAAGAAATAGCAAAATTTTTTAAGTCAAACATTGACTGCATCTCATGTAGACAAACTTGTGTATCAGCTAGGTAACTCTTGTATAAACCACAATGCAGGCACAACAGCAGAGAATGAACCACCTGCGCATGCCCCTGCAGCATGCTCTCTTTGTAGCTAGCCTGTGCGGACCTCAGTGCTGTCCCAGGCTGCCCAGAATGTAGAGGTTATTTTGCAAGTCAGTCACTGCTCTCACACAGACACACAAAAGACTGCTCAATTCCATCAACTCCTATTTGCACCTTGAGACCACACTTTGCTGCAAAATACCATACATTTTTATTTACTAAACACTGGTAAATTAATTAAACCTGGAAATAAAAATGGAAGTCATGAACCACCTTCTTTCCATTAGTAGCAAACTATGTTTTGTCTGTATCTTCTGTCTCATCAACAGCATAAAAGCAAAAGTACAATGCTGGTAGTTGCACTGATTACGCATACTCAGTCCCACTTACAAAACTGGAAGTCCATGTACACAGTCCCACTGAAGTCAACAGAAGTATTTACATGGAAAAGGATCTAATCCTCCAACCTTAAATAACAAATCTGAGCTGCATGAGATAGCTATTTGCATTAAGCCCTATTTTAGAAAACTGAACAGAAAGCTCTTTACTCCTACTCCATAAAGGTCCTATCTGAACTATTTTTCTTAATATTTGGAAGTAAAGGTTACATATTTTATCACTGTTTTGCTATTGTTGCACGTGATGCTTATTATATGAAAATAAGTTTTCCTTTATAAAGTAACGTTTTACTTGAAAACCAAATGCTGTGTCTAACCCACCCGACTTTTTAAACTACATTAGGGTCCTCATATAAATAGATGTAAGATCTTAAAGGCTGCTTTTTCATTAGTCTTCTATCTTATGTCTCATTATGTAGGTATACTTTGAGACAATTCAAGAAGTTTTTCTACAAAAATAACTGATAATTTTCAAAATTAAAATAAAATACTTCTAGTAGAATAAAGGAATAAATAGTTTACCAAAAAGTAACAAGTGCACTCACTGGAATCCAACTAACAACTTTAAACACATTTCAAAAGCCTCAGGACTGGACCACGAAAGGGGGTTGTTGATAAAAATTCATATGAATGATTCTTTATGACTCTTCAGCTCCTTTGGAAAAAGCAATTCTTTTGGTTTATGAGAGGAAATCAGAAAAATTTTGTAACATATTCCCATAACATTTGGTTGTATGAACATTTATCAATCCCCAGTTACAATGAAGGGTCAATTAAACATTTATAAATAGACAAGGTAACTCGGCAAAATACTCTTCAAGATCCTAATAATTTGAAAATAATTGTATTAGGTATTAATACAAAAAAAAAGATATTCAGGAGTAAAGGAAGGAAGTTCAGTATGATTGTTGGGCGATCTGGATAGTGTTAGCATCAAGTATGTATAGTCCCTGTATACTGCTAAGTGCCCACCTGCAAATAAGAGATGCCATTGCAGCAGTTGTAAAACATTACATGTGGTAGTCTCACATTCATAAAAATCGAAAGCCATCTTTTAAACAAACAGCAGACATTCCAAGAGTCAACAGAATTGCTCTCTAAGGATACCACTGCAGCAGTCTGCAGTTCTAACAGTTTAACATAAATCATTTGTTAATCGAAAATCCTGTGAAGACTTGTTTTGGAAAGGAAATGTAACTGCATGTCAATTACACTCTTCCTTCAAATACAGCCCTTCTAAATTATTTAATCATCCCCATCATAAATATTTCAAATACTTGTTATCGTCCACTTTATTTTCCTTTTCATTCAAGCAGGAGTTCTCTATACCTGTATTTCCCATTATTCTGTTCAGAGCATAAAAAACTTTTCCAAAAAGATAACATTCACATGCCAGATACAAAGAAAACCTGCTATCTTCCATTTATGTATTCCACAGTGGTACCAACAGTGCCTAATACAGTGTTAGTACTGCTGTTAGCTCCCTTTCCAAACTTAGAAATATTTTATGTATTCTAACACTGAGAGAAACAATATGCTATTTGTGCTTCTTTATAAAAGTACATTGGAAATCTGTTGCAACTGCTGACAAAAGCATCATGTAAGAAAGCAGTCACCACTTTGACTGTGTAAGTGATTTAGATTCTCAAATAATAAATTCATTTCAGTCTCTTCACCTCCAAATATCTCAACTTCTACAGGAAGTAAAGAAAGTACTATTTAGGATCAGATGTTCACATACCATTCCATGAACAGAATTTCCTAACATTTCCAACTACATATTCTTGTTAAATAATACTATACTGGTTTGTTCTTGTGACTGAGATACGCATGTACAATATGTGCTTAGAAAGACTTAGAATTTTTTTTCTTAAGAGGTAGGTCACAGCCTCAAGGTTACACATGCCTCAAACGTACCTGGCAGAAAAAAAAAAAAAAACAAACAAAAAACCACAACAGCAAACATTTCTACTCTTTCTCTAAGAACAGAAGAGGACATTAGCTTCTACAAAATCTTATGGCTATAAAGAAACTAAGGGTCTCAGGAGTGATGAGTGTGAGGGTAGGATGTTTCAAGCGTGGGAGCTCTACGGCCACAGTGTATCTGGCCCAGAGATGAAGCACACTATGCAGCACTCAGCTGTTCCCTTTCCAAATACAGAAGTGGTAACAGCAGCTCCTAAAGGAGCATTCTACAGGCTCCACCAGGTCAGGCTGACCTGGTACAGGGCCTCTAAAGGTGCTGGCAAAGAGTAAGAACAGGACATAAGGAGACCTCTAAACCTATTGTTAATACTGTCCTTTTTAACAATGTTCTAGACCACATTGTATTTAATACTACTAAAGTCACCTCTCTCTAATTTTTAAGTACCTTGATGTCAACAAATATATGCCTATTTAATTTTCTCACAAAATATTTCTAGAAACAAACTCATAGGACTAAGTATCTACCTGTAGAGGAAACATTCTAAAACTTCTCATATTAAGTCATGTTACTAATTAATTAAAACCAGTATCTTGTCACCAAAAAGACATGGCATGATATACTTGGAATATAGCATGCCAAGAAGTCTTGGCCCTGCTATGCTCTGCAGAATTGATAGAGAGAGATCTTCTGAGTATATTCATTTTCTCTGGGGACAACTGACAATCGGGTACTCTGGAACATTGGGTTGGAGAAGAGAGGAGCAAACACCCCATGCCTTTTTATTAAAAACAAGCATTCCCTAAGGGAATTACCCCGTTAGCTTGCTATCGTATATTGTTCATATGATACTTTCAGTTTCTCCTGTTAAATATTCCTTCCCTTCCAGCTTCTGACCAATTCTCTCACATTCTCACACTGAGCTTCATTATACAAAATTTAGGGGTTTCATTTTGTTTTCTTTGCATTTTTGTGAAGCTTGCAAATCCTTTGTAACTCACTTTTGAGATAATCTTTCTTACTCTTTGCAACACCAGTAACCACATAAATGATCCTTAAGAAAAATTCCATGACTTGTTCCAAGTTTAATATAAAGAAAATACATTTTCCTGGTTTTTACAGCAGAAATAGCCAAGACCTAAGAACATATTATGTACATACATGGCAAAAAAGTATTTTCCTCCTGATTATATAGGAAGGTATAAGGAAAAAAGGAAATTGGAAGCAATGGTAATTGCTACCTATTTTTCATCAACGTACCAATGACAAGAAGTAATTCAAAAATAATGCCTCTCATCCTCAAACCCACACTCTTCTGTCTCTATTGTGCACACAAAAATTGCTTTGCTCAGCTTACTTCACTTTTTCTTCTTTCGACAAGATGAAACATGACTAGCTAAATAAGATTCAGCAGTTAACCAGGACAGACAATCCTCAGCCTAAATTTTATAACTCCTTAGGACAACTAAAAATTCCCATAACATTTATTTATTTTTACACCACCATGATTTTTAGCCTGGTACCATAGCCAAATTCTAATTGGAGCAATTACAGTCTACTTAAATACTCTATCTAAATCAGCAGGAAATGGCTTTCTTCCATTCTGAACAAATGAGTATTACCGGTATGTCCTGTTAAACCTCTGCAAAAATTTAGAAGTGTCTGAAAATAATTCTAAAACTTGGAATACGGCTACACTATTATTTTGGAAATATGCCCAAATCACAGTACAGCCTTGGAGAGGCCCAAGGCTGTACTTGTTTCAGGGACATAATTACAACATGATTAGTATTCCTTTGGTACTGCAGGGAGAACTAGTTCTTCATTCCAAAGAAGAATCAACTCCAAAGTAGAATGTAACTAAGCTCCAGACAGAAGATAAAGCCTTGCAAATCCATGTGGCAAATTCTTCCAACAACCACCTCTATACCTGTTGCTTCAAGCGCGGAAAAGTGTCACAAGATCCCAGCACTCCATTAAGTTCTGTTAAAGATCTCAGCACATTCTCTAATGACATGTAGAAGACAGTATTAATGAATACACACTCTCTTACTAATGTCTTTTAATAGGTGTCATCCTTGAAAAATGCTTATGTCCTAGATTTAAAGCTGTCCACCCACCAACCCTGACATGACTGGTTTGGGTAATCTCTTATCCCCCTCGAGGAAGATTTTGATTGCACAAACACCAGATACACTCCCAGTGCATCTTGCCAGGGCAAAAAAGCTGGCTAAGACTCTACTATATCTCCCACCCACAAGATTTACCACATGAAATATCGCCCTTCTTACAAATCTGCCCTCTGAAAAACAAGCCATTTTCTCTTTTAAGACATCTCTGTTTGGAAACAAAAATATTTTCTTCAAGTCTTCCAGAAAGGCATAGTTTTGGGGATAGAAACCAAATCTGAAAAGCTTCAGACTACAGGAGATGCTCTGCTTCCTCCCTCCTCCTCTCAGCTTACAACCATGTGAAAAACTAGCACTGACAATCCAACCAGGTTTTTACACCATTAGAAGAAAAAGCACTACAGAAAAGCACTGATCACAAGTCAAACAGGTAACTCTTCCCCTCATTTACCTCACTCTCCAAATTAATGCAAGTCTTTTATATTCCTTAAACTACTACAAAACAAGCACCGTAAAATATTTGTATAAGTACTTACAAGCATATTGTGCCTTGTTAAGAATCATCACTGCTGGCACAAATGGAGGTGAATTATACTAAATGAGTAAGTCATTAAATCTAAATATTTATTTGTTAAATCTAACTACCTTCAGTGTTAACAGAGAATTTAATCAAACACAGAAAAATGCTTTAAAACAGCTACCACAAAGACTTGAGTATGTAAAACAAACTTACATAAAGAAAAAAGTAACTCAAGTCAGAATTCACACATGTAATACAACATCTATCTCTCCTGAAAAATTTATGTACAGTTTGTATCACATGTAAATGTAAATTACAGAAATGTATAATACTCAAAAACTAACAGTGCTGATTCACAACATTCAGCAATTAACTGCTGTTACTCATTTTTCTCTAAAAACACCAATAAGATATGAAAATTCCCATTAAAGATAATAAGCACCAGCTACTCCTTCCACTTGATGATTATTCAGAAAATACCCAATGTGAGCTGGGCAGTCCTGGGCCCACCCCAAATTCAAAGGATGCTAACCCCACAGCAAGCAATTTTGACAAATGTCTCTATTGACAGTCTCTCATGAGAAAGCAAAAACTGAAGAAGTGGTGGAAAAATGATGTTCCTGTAATAAAAAACATGTCTAAAGTCAGGCTTGAGAAACAGTGGCAAGCTACCAGGACGAAGCCAGTATTTTGATGCATTTTATCTGTCATACAAAGTTCACAAGACTTCAGATTACAGAACAGCAACTCATGCAACTATTAAAGAAAAATTTGTTTCCTGCAGGGTCAAAAATATAGGTAATTGTGTTTTAAAGAAGTTACTTCAGCAGCAAAAGAGACACAGTCTCACAGCACATCTGGAAACAAAACAAAAGATTTATTCAGTGGAGCTTTTTGTTTCTCCTCTCCCCAGTTCTGCCCCCAATGCGTACCAACCACAGCCTGATGTAACAAGCAAGAAAAAGGAATCACAGAATTCTCATAACAGCAACACCTGCCTTCCTTGGGGCTCACAGGATCATACTGTGATCACCAATCGATCAACAGGAAATCAGGAAAGCACAGCTGCTTCCTGATTCCCTTCACAGGAAAGAAAATAACTGAATTCACGAGCAGCAGTAAGGGGAGGCTCTAGACCCCAAAGGCCTCTGGCATCCATGCTGACACAAAATCTTCCCAGTTATAAATTACCTGTTTAGACTGAAAACCCACAAGTCTCATATTTCTGCTGCTCTGCTTATTTTCAACCAAATCTATTCTAGACTGTTTTGTAACTATTGTCTTAAGTTCAGACAAACTTAAATCACACCAGTCTGCAGGTTACCTTTCTGTCTGAAACTTTTCATTGGGGTCTTTTAACTCTGGTTTCCAGTAACTTCACTTTATCGAGCCAGTTGTAGCATTACTCGAATACATATAAATGAAAAATTAATACCACAATCTTACTAGAAGTTAAAACAGTCAACCAGTAACCAAAGCAACTACTCAGAAAGACAGGTTGAAGTAAAATCAGCTCTTTCCACACATTGTTTTACCTTTGGCATTCTACAGAAGTTTACAGAACTAAAGCAAGAGGTTTGCTAAACAAGATGTCCACTGCCCTTTGGAGAGAGATAGTGAAAATAAATTATATTCAGTGCTCAGAATCCATAAATCTGTCAGGCGTGCAAGCAATTATATAATTTTTTTTTTTAGAATTCCGTATCTCATTGGCACAACAGACATCAAGTTAAAGTAACAATCCAGTTGTTCTTTCCAAAATTATTTATAGACATAATAGGCTGCAGTTTAGAGATTTCAATACACAAAGCCCTACTAAGGTGCAGCCATCTTCGATGGAGGACAACAGAAAACAGGTACACAGCACACTATTGCACAGAGAGATTAAAAAGAAATAGATATGTTTTATTTCGTTGCTGATAACCCTCTCTTCTCATCATAAGCTACTTCTACTACTAAAAGTCTTACCCTGTTCTGTGGAATAGAAATATTGCCTCCAAAACTATACACAGTTTTACCACCTAAGAGATGTTGTGCATCTTCCTGCAATTTCTCAATTACTGAATAATAATGTTCTCCTACACTGCTATACTATGTAAATGAGTGCTCAGCATTTAGTTACTTTCTCCTTCAAGACCTCATTTATTCCATAAATATGAATAAATGAAAAGAGTCTGCTACAACTTGGCACTAATCTCTACTTTGAACGTGATCACCTTTAGGAATCCATATAGGACTCACTACTGAGACGAAAGAGATAATTATACCATAAACCAAAACAGTAGTATGTATAAGACTCTTGATTTCTGTGAACCTAATAAAATTACTCAACTAAAATTACTCAGTTAAAGATATGTCAAAAGGATGCCAGCCTTCCACTGATGGTGCAATAAAACAGATGTTCAATATTTAGTATATTTCCATTATAGCTTACTTGACTAATGTGCTTAAACTTTCTTTGACACAACCAAATAATTTTACTAATTCAGTATAAGTAGGCAAGACCACTGCCAACACACTTAATTGAAAGGTATACGTATTTTACTTCAGAATGGAATTACGACAGTCTATATAATGCTTTTTGCTAATTGCAGAAAGTGATGTCTCTAACAGACCACGGAACTAGGGGAAAACTTTCCAAATTTTAATCCAGTCTTGCAACAAAATTATGGTCAAACCCCAAGCTACTTCCATCAATTCTCATTTGCAAAAGAAAACCCTAGTAATTTCTGGTATGAGTTACAAGAAAAATTTAAGTATGTAAGATGAATCACCATTATTTAGCTAATCTGATAAGTGTGGTTTTTAAGCAAAATCCTCTATGATTTTCCAACACATGCAAAATTCCCTTATTAGGAAGAACAATCTGGAGATACTCAGTTCAGAAATCAACTTAATGCCCTAAGACCCTGACAAGAAGGCATTCCACAGAATCTAATTTCTTTTTTTTCCCCCTAAGACAACTGCTGCCTATAGTTCTGGTGGTTTCAAATCTCCATTGTTTTAAGAAAATAAGGACGTAACATAGAAACAAAGCAATGAACAATAAAGTCTGTGTAGAAAAGATCGGGATGAATAACTACAAGAGATTTCTAATGCAAAGTTTTGTGCAATACTTCAATGAAATATTAGCAGACACGAGGCTTAACCTTGGGTTTAGTTGCCAGGATATAACATGATTTCAAGTTTACACTGTTTTATTTTAGTGTCTTAGACACTGAAATCCTTTGAGCATCTTGGAGAACTTTTACTCTCCCAAGGATTAAAGATACCTGGCAGGACTTGATTCCCAAGCTTGGTTGTTTCTCTCTGTGTGGCTTCAATTATTCAGTGCTATAAGGCAGTTACAAGCTTCAGAAGTTCTGACAGCAGAGCAAAAGATGGGGTTTTTTCTGGGAAGAGAAAAGCGGACAGCTAGGGAGAGCTGTGATCTAGAAGGTCATTCTGATGAGACCCCTAATTAAAAACAAAAAACTGTGCAGAACAAGCATGCATTTTTTTAGATCTACCACTTCCTAGTACACACATACGCAAATTCAGCAGTTACTAATAGGTACTTTCAGAAGTTGTTGTTCTTTGTGTAATAGATTGTGGGTTTTTTTCCAAAATGACAAGCATCTGGGTTCACCACAATCTGTGTACACACTAACACTCTGGATGATACTGAAATAAGTTGAAAAGTATTTAGAAACAAAACTGAACGAGACATTTCCTTCAGCATCAATAAATTTAAGTACTTTTTTAAGACAGGAACTATTAATCTGTTTATCTGTTGGAGAGATTCATGTTTAATAAAAATTCTTGGTAAAGCACTGTATTTCACTATGACTTGAAAATGTATGAACAAGCAGACCTGAGATTGGACAACAGGTGAAAACTGGCAGAAAAGAAGTAGTGACTTCAATAGGACACGATCCACAGCAACTGAAATCTGCTGAGTCTATGACTCCCTCATGAATATGGACTCACTTCACCGTGCCATAACAGCTAAACATTAAGAGAATTCCTGATACAGTTCAAGAATAAGTCATAAGTTAACTTAAGGCTTACAACATTCTCAAGGAAAGTTTGGGATTTATCTGCAGTTGGTTCCCTGAGACAGAAGAATTCATGCCTGGGGTACAGATGAGATCACATGAGATGCGGTGCTAAAACGTACAGTTTGATATTTAAAGAAATCCATAGGCAATAGTGAATCAAGCAGAACAGACAAAGTAATAAAAAACCCTAAGGCATCAGGATTTCCCATGATTGAACTGCTAAAAAAAAACCACCAAAAAAATTGTGACCACACAAGGTTAGGGTCACTCTAAAAATCAGTCATGTCATTGCTTAAGAAGTTCCTCTCACTCATTTTAAGTGAGTAGTCTAAACTTATGTTTTAAAGTTCACAGATGCAAGGTATGAGATTTTATAGGAAAAGAACAAACAAACTGAACACCCAGTCAAAACTGAAGAGGAATTGACAAGAAACCCTTGAAACACCTGAGAATTTGTTTTTTTAAAATCAGGTTTATATTTGTGTAACAGGACATACAGGTTTTTTCTGCTACCGAATGGTTTGAAACAGTGTAAGTAAGGCTGTTTTTACAGGACTTCTATCATTGTTGCTACAAAACAACATGGAAACCATCATACAAAATCCCCTGCCACAAAATATTCAGTCCAGGAAGTTTTGGAGAATGAACATGAAACCATTAAACTTTTAACTAAACAGAGATAGATTTGTCAACTGAGTATCTGTGATACCCAAGTTAGGGTGTTAGAGGTTTTCTTGCTTTCAGCATAGATAGAAGAGACAAACCAGTCTGGCACTTATTTAGATTTAGACAAAACCAAACCAAACCAACCAAACAAGAAGCCCTCAATTACTGCAGTTCATTTTCTCAGAACACTTTCAGCGCAATGGTTCTCCCCAGATTAAAGCCCACCTCTACCTCCTCCTTCTTGTAAAAAATGCTACACATGCATTGGGAAACAAACCATGTAAAAAAATATTTCTTTATAGAGTTCTTTCATAATGTAGAAACGAAAAAGTAAACAATATATACTAACTGATGATTAATTTCCCTTGAGATTCACATGCATACATTTTTTTTAAATCCTGGTATTGTTAAATTAAAACAATTATTTGCATTTGTTGAATAATCATTAGAAAAAATACCAAAAAACTGCATTTCAAACAACAGTCATATTTCACCTGCAAATTCAATCATAAAGGAAAGAGCAAACTTAAAAATTACAGTCTACTCAAAGTATTAAAACATTAAAGAGGAATAAAATACTTACGTTATCTTC
Source organism: Gavia stellata (assembly GCF_030936135.1). Taxonomy (NCBI): domain Eukaryota; kingdom Metazoa; phylum Chordata; class Aves; order Gaviiformes; family Gaviidae; genus Gavia; species Gavia stellata. Next base: position 14,736,784 of record NC_082637.1, on the reverse strand, counting down.
CTCCTCTGTATCATCATTGTCATTATCGTCATCACTATCCTTGAACCCAGGGGGAAGTGGTGGCCCAATGAATTCATCATCATCATCGTCAGTATCCTCAGCTGGACCCTGAGCAGAAGTCTGGGATTGCATGGAAGGACCAGTTAACTCTTCATCTGAGCTGTCTTCACCTTCTCTACAGGCTGCCTCTCTGCAGGGAAAAATTCAAAAAATTACTATTTCAAGAACATCATCACTTCCATAGGAATTTTCAGACAAAAGATGTTGAGCACTGTTATAGATTTGTAAACACTGAAATTAGCAGCAAAACGTAAACTAGTTTTTATTAGCAGAGCATAGGCCCACCAACATCTTGAAAGCATAAATGAAGCTTAAAAAAAAGGAATACCATAGTTCAAAAAACTGGACAGAAGAAAACAGAGTTAGATTGTAAAGACAACAGTACTATGTCACTAGTATGGATTTCAATATTGCTTAGAAGCCAAAACAATATATTGTTACAGAGCATTTTCACAGAATCACTAAGGTTGGAAAAGACCTGTAAGATCATCAAGTCCAACCATCAACCAAAAAAACCCACCACCATGCCCATTAAGCCATATCCCACAATGCCACGTCCACATGTTCCTTGAATACCTCCAGGGATGGTGACTCCACCACCTCCCTGGGCAGCCTGTTCCACTGCTTCACTACTCTCTCAGTAAAGAAATTTTTCCTAATATCCAACCTGAACCTCCCCTGGCGCAACTTGAGGCCATTTCCTCTTGTCCTGTCACTACTCACTTGGGAGAAGAGACCAACACCCACCTCTCTGCAACCCCCCTTCACGTAATGGTAGAGAGCGATAAGGTCTCCCCTCAGCCTCCTCTTTTCAAGATGCTGCTTCTATTTGCAGCTTGTGCAGATGCTCTGCACCTCTGTTGGCTGGGTGGAACTCAAAACAGTAATTGTCCAGGCTCACAACCAGAGTGAGAACACAAAGCATGGCACTTGCTTTATAATGCTGGTAAAGAATTACAGGGAATCAGGCACTTTCGATGAACTATTTGATATTTAGTAAACTGCCAAAAATCTAGATTCTAAAAGCTGCATTAAATTATCATTTTGCTGTTGTCCAAATCAGTTGTGTGAACACATTAAGTTTGGCATTAGAAAATTTCTGAAAAGTAAGTAGCCTTATTTAGTCCACGTTCATTCAGTTTATTGAAAATAAACGTGCTCCCTCTGCTGGTAGTTATCAAGCAGGTGGGATTCTAACTGGCAGCAGGTCTAAAAGTCATAAGCAGAAAACCTTGCCTTTTGACTAGATACAGTGTATCATTACAGTGATACCTTGCAGTGGAAATCAGATGTTCCTTTTAGACTTGGTGAGATAAGCTCGAATTGCAAGACTTGGTGTGGGAGCTTATATTTTAAGACCATGTATGGGAGTTTTCAAGTGAGCAGACTACAGGAGATAGTTTAACAAAGAAAACAGAAAGAAGACTACAGAGGTACTGGGGTTTTTTTAAAGTTTAGGTTATTACTTGAAAACTGTAATAAAGACACACAAGTTTAAGAACATAATAAAGCATTAAAAAAAATATGCTTTAAACCATGTACTTGTGACAGAGAATGCAGCCCCACTCTGCCTCCCAAACCAGCTGTACACCAAGCAGGTAGTAGCTTATGCAGCAAATACTTGTCTTGAATAAGCAACTGAAATTCTATTTTAGGAAGAAATCAAAACAAACTAAAACCAACACAAATTAGGTCCTCAGATGTTACAGTGATGAGAAGGGTTTGCATGCCTGAAAGCTTGTCTAATTTTTCCAACTATATTTACTAGCCTAATAAAAGATATTACCTCTACATACAAACTTTGTTTTGCATAGTGATGACAGACATTTAAAGACCTAGATCAAGATATGGTTATCTAATAAATCTAACTCAAACAAAAAGAATTTCTCTTACTCTACAACAATGGGGCAATCAATATTCTTTTACCAATAGGAAGCTTTTCCAGCATGTGAGGAATGGGTTGGGGCCTTCAAATTCAAGTTCAGTATCCCCAAAACTAACAACTTTACAATACTATGTGCAGAAGAGTTGTGTTTTAAGAGTCGATAAGCATTCCCAGACTAGCAAACCACATATCCTCTCCCCAAAAGCCAAACTATTTAATTAGTTTTGAAATGGAATCAAATATACACTGTAGCTGTCAGTGAGAAGAATATATACAACATAATGATTCAAGGAGGCCTTTCCAATACTGGAGTCCCAGATTTTCAGAACTTTCTATAGACACCCAAGAACAATACCTAGCTTCCTTCCTAATTACCTATCCTTATCATTCCCTCATTTGATAGGAAGGATAAATCAATCAAACCAAACATTTCAGTATTTTGAGGGGCAGTGTAATCAATCCACATGTGAAATTGTCAGAATTGCACTGCTATTTTTCACCACACTCCAAACCTGGCAGGGACAGCCAAGTACTCCAGCTACAGCTACTGGTATCCTCTGTCCAGACTAGAAGAAAGTCAAACATTAAGACCATCCCAATGCAGCCAGACCAAAAGCCCATCTACCCTTCTGACAGTGACCGGGAGCAGTGCTGACAGAAAAGACAAAACAGGTGGTATTTCCTTCAACTTTCAGCCTTACAGTCTTGCTCTACCAGAGGCTGTAAACAAAGAAGAACCAGTTTGCCAGCACCTTTCGCAGCATTCAGAGAAGAATAAGGAATTGGTTTTTGCTTTCCCTCATTACCTCCTCAGTAAGTGAAACAAGTTGTAAGAGGAAAAAAGACAGCTGCATTAAAGCATGGATGGCACACAGCCAGGGGAAAAAACATTCTGAAAGCTGTGCAAGTATGAGGGCATATCCCCCCCATGTGTTCACTCTCCTCACATCATCCACTCTGCTTTCTGTTTTTTTTCTTTTTATATACCAGCAGATGCTTTCACTTCACAAAGCATAATTATTATTACTATACTTTTGCTTAAATACGTAAGTACCATAACTATTGTAAACATTTCTCTACAGCAAAGTCGCTCAAAAGCAAAAAGAAGAAGTAGCTGTTCTTCACGTCTTTTTGGAGTGACCAACCCCTTTTTAGCAATTAAAAAATTACCATCAGGCCTACTGTGATAACTGAAAGTACTTGGAATTCTTGAAAAAGTAATATTCAGGGAAGTGTTGCCATTTTCAGAGAATAGAACAAGCTATAAATATTAGATCAGTTTATAGTAACTAAAATCTACATTATAAAAACAACTGCTGAGAGACCTATACTTCAGACTTAAACTGTCAATTGTAGGATTGTTCCTCTGAATTAAGGCTGAATCACAATGGCATGTCTCCTTCACTAGCTTCCTGTTTTTAGAACTAAGTACTAAGCTACGTATCGTATTTTACAAGGAAATATAAAACTTCCAGAAGAGCTTTTCATGTCATGCCCTCCCTTCTCAATGCTTGGTAAAACAAAAAAAAGAAAAACAAAGAAAACTTAGTATCAGCAGAACTCTGGTGAGTTACCAGAGCCCACCTAGTAACTCAGAAAACTGAAAGGTACTTGTTAGCTTCCTTTATACAAAGTACCTGGAATTCTCATCTGTCAAGTCCATTACTGAGATGAGACAATTAGGGAAAGGCTCTGTATCACCTGACTGCTTTCCAACTTACCATTTGTTTTAATTGATTCTTCATATTAAAGTGACCCATATACAGTACACAATCGCATTACATTTAAATTCTTGTGACCCTTCATTATCTCGCCAGATAGCTATCTAAGATCATCAAAAGCAAATGGGAGCACAGAATATTTTTTCCTCATGCACAAAACATAACACGGGATCTATAGGGTAGTAAGCATATCGTGCGATCAGTTATTTCAGTGAGAGTGCAGGGCTCATTTGAGTTTTCCATTGAGCAGCAGGCAAAAAGTAAATTTTGTAACAGAAATTTGCATAGCCTGAAACACTGCAAGTTCGCCTGTAATAACCGACCACATATAGACTCTATCTGCCCAAAAGATACACATATATAGGTTTACTAGGGTCTTGTATGGGTTATTAGACTGCCACAGATAAAAAACCTAAAAATTCACAATGCACTATCTCTGTAATCTCTGCCACGCAATGGAGTGTTGTAGCCTCCATCACCTTCAGCTACTTTCGATTTCCCAGCATTTCAGAATTCAAACTGTCAAAGCAGTAGCATTTATTGTTTGTCAATAACAAACAGACATCGGCAAGTTTGACAGTAAATTTCAGACTGAAAGCGAAACAAAATACTTTCTCAACCCCACCACTACTCTATACAATGTGCATACAGAGGCTCTCCACCTACTTTGCTTTCTTTTTCAGCAAGCACGAAAAAGTATATTCTATCTGTGGCTTGATGGGCATGGTGCTGTGTGGTGTGGGTGGGTTGTTTTGGTGTGGGTTGTGGTGTATTTTGTGGTTTGTGGGTGGTTTTTTGGGTTTTTTTTTCTTTTTTTTTTATGGTTGGACTTGATGATCTTACAAGTCTTTTCCAACCTTAGTGATTCTGTGATTCTGTGATCTACAGGCAGGAACTATATCTGCTCATTAAGACAGCACATGCAGTCATTATATTTGCCCTAATATTTTCAAAAATCCACAGACAACAACATTGTCGTTATTTTTAAAAAAAGTATGCCGAAAAGGATTAGGGAGGAGATTGCAAGATTAACTACTAAATATACATAGTCAATATTTACAAATATTAACACATCTTTAAGAAAACACAGATTAAAAAAATTTTAAAAAATCAGTATTTCCATTGAAATTCTTCAGATAACACAGGCACGTTCACACAAATTAAGCGACATTCACACTTTCAAAAAAAAACAACCCACAAACCCAAAAGCCCTCTTCAGGAAACCTGTTAGATGGAATTCCCCACCATATCTAAGTACCTCTGGGTTAATGAGGATCCGGCTCCTTTTGCACTGGATACTGAAGCTGATGAATCAGTGCACAGACTTCTAAACTCTTTTTCAGCATGGTCTTCCTTCTCTCTTTCACGAGCCTCTGAATATGGAGAGCACATAAATGACAAATAATCAAGACTTTTAGAAAATAACAAAATTAAATGCCTGCTGAGGACAGTAAAAAATTCTGCACAAACTGTCCAAGCAGAGGGAGAAGGCTTGGACATTTGGGTTGGCAAAGGAAATTCTAGAACGTACATGACTGTCTCCCAAGGACCTTCTCCGGAATGGTGTTTGCTTGCATATGGGCAGCAAAAGATAGAATTTTTTCCATTTCTCATTCTCAAACCACCACCTTGAAAACTTACCCACTCCCAGCATAGCAGAAGACAGACAAATTTGTGGGCTGCTATATAGCCTGGTGTTTGGTATAAAACACACGTTTCTTCTTTGTTATTCTGTTCTTTATAGATTAAATCTGCCTGTACCAACTTCCCTTCCAAAACAAATACACAGTTATATAAAAGAAAAAAGTAAAAAGTCTTGTGTTCAAATTCACCTTTTCCCTGTGTCTGTAAGCTATGCCTCACAACAGGAATGTTGCACATGCACACTGCTCTTACATACTCAGAAAACATATGCAAATCAATAACTTGACTATTTACTAAGCCCTAAGCTGTTTAGGACTGTCTTCCTTGAAGAAAACTGCATTTGTTTTTTGTTCTCTAGACAGCCAGTCTGAGACACTTTATATATCAACCCAAGACAGAAAAAAAACCCCACTTCTTAAAATGCATTATCTGATTACACTGGCCTTTCTTACCCAAGACCTTCCTGCTCCTCTCCACTGCAGTTCTTCTTGTTTGCTCAAACATGGCTTCGAGGTCGAAAGTCCGAGCTTTCTTCCCTGAAAATGAAGAAAAAGAGGACTTGAACACAGGCTCACCCCGGCCACGGGCACTCCGGCAGCTCCAGGCCAGGGGGGCGACAGGCACCACCGCTTCCTTTCCACCTCCAACCGCCAGCCTTCGCCGGGGCTCCCCACCAAAGGCCCCCGGCCCAAGCAACCTCCCCCCGCGCCCCTCAGGCGGGGGCCCGGCACCCCCCGACCCACATCGCAACGCACCGAAGCCGGAGAAGCCCATGGTGGCCGCCAGCTCCGGGTCGGGTCCTCCCAGCATCTCCGCGTCTGCAAGGAGAGAGGAAAGAAAACCACGGGGGTCAGCCAGGGGCGCGGGGTGGGCTGGGGGTGCCTCAGCCGAGCCCGACCCGCAGCGTCCCGCCGCTCACCGCGCTCCGTCGCCAGCTCCATGCTGCGGCTGCCCCGGAAGCACAACAGGCGCCGGAAGGAAGCGGCGGGCCGCAGCGGGAGACGCCCGGGGACGCCCGTTCGCCAGCACCGCCCCTCGGCCGGGGCCGGGGCCCGCGGCGCGTGTCATATAACGGCTAAGGGCATCAGCCGCCAGCCTTGTGCCGTTCTCCCGTCGCTGCTCGGAGGGCCTCGACTAAATCCTCAGAGAATCACAGAGAATCTCGACTTGCAAGGGACCCATGAGGGTCATCGAGTCCAACTCCCTGCTCCTCGCAGGACCATCTACCATTAAACCACATGCCTAAGAGCATTGTCCAGACCTTCCTTGAACGCTGACAGGCTTGGTGCCATGACCACAGAATCACAGAATCACTAGGGTTGAAAAGACCTGTAAGATCATCAAGTCCAACCATCAACCAACACCACCATGCCCACTAAACCATGTCCCACAGTGCCACGTCCACATGTTCCTTGAACACTTCCAGGGATGGTGACTCCACTACCTCCCTGGGCAGCCTGTTCCAATGCCTTACCACTCTCTCAGTAAAGAAATTTTTCCTAATATCCAGCCTAAACCTCCCCTGGCACAACTTGAGGCCATTTCCTCTTGTCCTGTCACTACTCACTTGGGAGAAGAGACCAACACCCACCTCTCTGCAACCCCCTTTCAGGTAATTGTAGAGAGCGATAAGGTCTCCCCTCAGCCTCCTCTTCTCCAGGATGAACAACCCCAGCTCCCTCAGCCGCTCCTCATCAGACTTGTGCTCCAGACCCCTCACCAGCTTCGTCGCCCTTCTCTGGACACGCTCCAGCACCTCTATGTCCTTCTTGTAGTGAGGGGCCCAAAACTGAACACAGTATTCAGAGTGCAGCCTCACCAGCGCCGAGTACAGGGGCACGATCACCTCCCTACTCCTGCTGCCACACTATTTCTGATACAGGCCGGGATGCCGTTGGCCTTCTTGGCCACCTGGGCACACTGCTGGCTCATCTTCAGCCGGCTGTCAACCAACACCCCCAGGTCCTTTTCTGCGGGGAAGCTTTCCAGCCACTCATCCCCAAGCCTGTAGCGTTGCATGGTGTTGTTGTGACCCAAGTGCAGGACCCGGCACTTGGCCTTATTGAACCTCATCCAATTGGCCTTGGCCCATCAATCCAGCCTGTCCAGATCCCTCTGCAGAGCCTTCCGACCCTCCAGCAGATCAACACTTCCACCCAACTTGGTGTCATCTGCAAACTTGCTGAGGGTGCACTCAATCCCCTCATCCAGATCACCGATAAAGATATTAAACAAGACCGGCCCCAAAACTGAGCCCTGGGGGACTCCGCTTGTGACCGGCCGCCAACTGGATTTCACTCCATTCACCACAACTCTCTGGGCTCGGCTGTCCAGCCAGTTTTTCACCCAGCGAAGAGTGCACCCGTCTAAGCCACGAGTCGCCAGCTTCTCCAGGAGAATACTGTGGGAGACAGTGTCGAAGGCTTTACTAAAGTCCAGGTAGACAACATCCACAGCCTTTCCCTCATCCACCAGGCGGGTCACCTGGTCATAGGAGATCAGGTTGGTCAAGCAGGACCTGCATTTCATGAACCCGTGCTGGCTTGGCCTGATCCCTTGGTTATCCTGCATATGCCCTGTGAGCGCCCTCAGGATGAACTTTTCCATAATCTTTCCCATCACCAAGGTCAGGCTGACAGGCCTGTAGTTCCCCAGATCCTCCTTCTGGCCCTTCTTGTAGATGGGCCTCACGTTGTCAAGCCTCCAGTTGCCTGGGACCTCCCCTGTTAACCAGGTCTGTTGATGAGGGCCAGTGGCTTGGCAAGCTCCTCCGCCAGCTCCCTCAGTACCCTTGGGTGGATGCCATCAGGCCTCATAGACTTGTGAGTGTCCAGGTGGCACAGCAGGTCCTTAACTGCTTCCTCCGGGATCATCGGGAGTTTATTTTGATCTCCATCCTTGTCTTCCAGCTCAGGGAGTTGAATACCCTGAGGATACCTGATCTGGCTATTAAAGACTGAGGCAAAGAAGTCATTTAAGAACCTCTGCCTTTTCCTCATCCCTGGTTACAATGTTCCCCCCTGCATCCAGTAAAGGATGGAGAGTCTCCTTGGCTCTCTTTTTGCTGTTAATATATTTGTAAAAACGTTTTTTGTTACCCCTTATGACCATGGCCAGGTTGAGCTCTAGCTGAGCTTTTGCCTTTCTAATTCCCTCTCCGCATGACCTAACGAGGTCCTTGTACTCTTCTTCAGTCGCCTGTCCCTTCTTCCAGAGGTGATAAATTCTCTTTTTTTCCCTGAGTCTCAGCAAAAGCTCCTTGTTCAGCCAGGCCAGTCATCTTCCCCGCTGGCTCTTCTTACGGCACATGGGGACTGCCTGCTCCTGCGCCTTCAAGATTTCTTTCTTGAAGGACGTCCAGCCTTCCTGGGCCCCTTTGCCCTTCAGGACCGTCTCCCAAGGGACCCTCTCAACCAGCGTCCTGAACAGGCCAAAGTCTGCCCTCCGGCAGTATAGCAATATTAAAAATTGCACCAATAAAGTCTCCTACCAAAAATTCAATGTAAACAAATAAGTGTTCAGTTGTTTTTACATAAATTAAAGAGCCCCATCAAGGTTATGGTAGTAAAATTTCAGTAATGCCACAGATGGTAACTTACTCGGTTTAAATTGTATGTGTGAGTGTGGTATTTGTGTGTATGTGTTACAATGAAAATTGTCCAATATGCTTCTAGAATGTTTTCTAACAAAGATTTTTTTTCTAAAAATAAATACAACTCAAGCCATTAAATAAATACATTCACAATAGTACTAAAATAAACGTTAAATAAATGCATTTCATACTAATGAACAGAAACTGCCACTTGAAAAATTACTAAAATTTTCACATTTTATTATCATTGATGTTTTTGTTATACAAAATAATCTATCTAGTATAAACAGAATTTTCAAAATGCATAAGGAAAAGGTTTTGAAGAGGTAAAATAAACTGCACAGAACAGTCCAAAGGTGATAAACTCTCCTTTTTTTCCTGAGTCCCAGCAAAAGCTCCACATTCAGCCAGGCTGGTCGTCTTCCCCGCTGGCTCTTCTTACGGCACATGGGGACTGCCTGCTCTTGCGCCTTTAAGATATCCTTCTTAAAGAACGTCCAGCTTTCTTGGACCCCCTTGCCCTTCAGGACCGTCTCCCAAGGGACCCTCTCAACCAGTGTCCTGAACAGGCCAAAGTCTGCCCTCCGGAAGTCCATCGTAGTGGTTTTGCTGACCCCCCTCCTTACTTCACCAAGAACTGAGAATTCAATGTCCAATTGGAACTTCCCCTGATGCAGCTTCATTCCATTTCCTCGTGTCCTGTTGCTGGTCACCAGAGAGGAGATCAGCACCCCTCTGCTGCTCCCCCCCTACTTCTGCCCATGAGGAAGGTATAGACTGTGATGAAGGCACTCCTCAGCCTTCTCTAAGCTGAATGAGCCAAGCGACCTCAGTTGCTCCTTGCAAGTCTCGCCCTCGAGGCCTTTCACCATCTTGGTCACCCTCCTCTGGACACACTCTCACAGTTTGATGTCCTTACATCAAGGCACCCAGACCTGCACACAGTACTAGAGGTGGGGCCGCACCTGAAACAACAAAGTCGTACCAAGCCCGCCATCAGGATGGTTTTCCGAGATGAATAACTCAATAACAACTAGTTTGTTATTAAGCAGGCATTCTTTAATACAGCACTGGACAGCACTGGGGATTTGTCCGCCACGAGTACTCCAACAGGTTAGCGAAGCACCTCAGTTCATATACAGAAAAATCATACATATTCATCAGATTTCTACAAAGGGTGGTCTTATGTGGATGAGTTCCCGGAATTCATTTGCATAGTCCAAGCATGCGCAGTAAAATTAGGGTTAGGGTCTTTTCACCCTCCGGTGGTCATTCATAGTCTTCCTCACACTGTCTGCTAGTTGAACTTCGGGCTTCCTTTGTCTATACATGGTCATGGAATTGGCTCATCCATCCTTTGGCCTCAGAATGTTAACGAGCTACCTCAAGGCCCATTTGATCTTATCAGGAAGGGAGTTACACATCTTGAAACATCCCATTATCAACTGCTCAGCAAATAACTAAAACTATGCAAGTAAAGCTTCTATGTATCACAGTAGGGTCTCAGCCAGGGACTGTCAGTGATTTAACCCTTCATTCATTCCCCCCTTTTCTTTAAACTTTGTAAATTCTTTTACAAAGATTCAAAATTGTCATATTGTTAGTCGCATACATCTAGCATTAACCTCTACAAACATTTCGAACACATTAGGAGACAGGATCGTCCATTCTAACAAGCAGGGTTCATATAATTGGGATTGCTGTCCACACAAGATGCCGTCAGGGGTCGTCTCGCAAAGATCTAAATCGTACGTTTTATTATGATTCCCAATATACTTCCCTCGGAATCCTAGTAACCAATATTCTAGATTCTCTTGACTTGAAAAGAGTGTTGGCAGAATTAAAAATTTACACATTATTTCTGGTCGGTTACATTATAGAATACCGATTTTCCTGCATACCACATATCATAGCACTGCACGAATTGTGAATAGGCTTTTATCCAGTATTTAGGATGGACCCATTGTCCAAACAGTTTTCTCCACATGAACTCATTATTGCCCATTAAGTAGGACTGCACCTTATTCTTTTGTTCCAATTGCCACATAGTTTGTAGGGTAATTGCTTCCCCAATGCAATCAGATATTGTTGTATATTAATTTCTCCTACTCGGGTGAGATCTTGCCCTTGATACTTAGTTTGAAATGGTCTTCCATACAAAATTTCAAAAGGACTCAGTTTTTCCTTAGTCCTTGGTTTGACTCGGAGCCTTAGTAACACAATAGAGTGGGCTTGATCCCACCTTAAATTGGTTTCCTGGCAAATCTTACTTAACTGTGTCTTTATTAAGTGATTCATCTTTTCCACTTGCCCACTCGCTTGCGGGTGATAAACTGTGTGCAATTTCCAGTTAATTTCTAAAAATTTACTAACTTGTTGAACTATTTGTAAGACAAAGTGTGGTCCCCTATCAGAGGAGATAACTTCTGGCACTCCAAATCTAGGAATAATTTCTCTCAATAAAATTTTTGCTACCTCTCGGGCTTTATTGGTCCTGCAAGGGAAAGTTTCGGGCCACCTGGAAAAGGTGTCAGTTAACACTAATAGATACCTATACCCCCCTTTTCTAGGGAGTTCCGAAAAATCTACCTGCCAATTTTGATCTGGAACTTCCCCTTTATCAATACTTCCAAATTTTACATGATTTTCTACTTTTGGATTATTCTTTAAGCATGTCTCACATCTATCAACCATGGTTTTCACAGTTTGAAACAAATTCCTGGCCACTATTTGCTTCGTAAGGGAATTATACAAAGCTTCAGTTCCCCAATGGGTCTTGTCATGTTCTGTTTTCACCAGTTTCCATAATATTCTAAATGGAACTATTACTCTATTATCTTGTAATTTTGCCCAACCTGATGATTCAACTTCTGCTTCCAGATCTTTAATTAATCTAAGATCCTTTTCATCATAATCGACCAAGTCTGGTAGTGGCAAAGCTCTTTCAGGAACCAAACTTAATACCTCACCTTGTTCCACCGCTCCTTTTTCCTCATAATCTGCCAATTTATTCCCCACTTCTTGAGCAGTGTTACCCTTTTGGTGCCCTTTGCAGTGCATAATTGCAACTGCCGAAGGCAACTGTACCACATCCAAAAGTCTTAGGATCATGTCAGCATCTTAATACGTTTTCCTTGGCCCGTCAAAAGTCCCCGTTTTTTCCAAATAGCTCCATGGACATGAACTATACCGAAAACATACTTTGAATCTGTCCAGATGTTCACTCGCACCCTGCCATCCAAGCTCCATCCTTTACAAAACTGCTCCCGTCGGTATACCAAGTGTGTTCAGCTTCCTCCAGCGGCTCCTCCTTCAAGTCAGGCCTGTTAGCATACACAGCCTCAATGGTCTCTATGCAGTCATGCACAACAGTTCCCATTTCCTGCTTATCGCTTAGAAAAGAAGGGGTTAATGACAGCAGATGTACTAATTTCCACATCATCTTGTTCCATCAATACTGCTTGATATTTCAAAAATCTTGATGGCGAGAGCCAATGTCCCCCTTTTTGTTCAGCTACCGCTCAAAGGCATCCTGGCAGTCCTTTACTAACTTCATCCAATTGTTTAGAAAAGTAGGCTACTGCTCGTTTATAAGGACCCAGCCTCTGGGCCAGAATTCCCAAAGCCACTCCTTGCCTTTCATATGAAAACAGCCAGAAGGGCTTTGTTATATCAGGCAGGTCCAAAGCTGGAGCCCTCATTAGTTCCAATTTCAATTTTTTAATGCCCTTCTAGCTTCGTCAGTCCATACTAATTGTGTCTATTTTTCCAGTAGTTCGTATAATGGTTTAACTATAAGTCCATAATTATAAATCCATAATTGGCACCAACCTGTCATTCCCAAAAAGGTTCGAAGCTCTTTTACTGTGGTCGGTTCTGGAGTCCTGCAAATAGCTTCTTTTTTATCTTTTCCGAGCTGTCTCTGTCCCTTAGAAATCACAAATCCCAAGTATATTACTTCTTTCTTCAGAATCTGGGCTTTCTGTAATGAGACTTGGTAACCACTTAGTCCAAGAAAATTCAACAAACTCACAGTCCATTCTTTACATTCTTCATTCTTTTTTGTGGCTATCAAGATACCATCCACATATTGCAAAAAATTCCCATTTCCCGGAGGTCTTTCCCAGGTGTCTAATTCTTTAGCTAATTGATTTCCAAAGATTGTGGGGCTGTTTTTAAATCCTTGAGGTAGCACTGTCCAGGTTAGTTGGGTTTTTCGTCCTGAATCAGGGTTTTCCCATTCAAAGGCAAATAAATTGCAGCTTTCAGGGGCCAAGGTGAGGCAAAAGAATGCATCTTTCAGATCTAATACTGTGAACCATTCATAGGTTTCCTTTAAATTAGTCAATAAGGTGTATGGGTTTGCCACTACCGTGTGTAAATCTTCCACTATCTTATTTATTGCCCTCAGGTCTTGTACTGATTGATAGGTTTTGCCATCAGGCTTTTTGACAGGTAGACTACTGGGTGTAAATCTTCCACTATCTTATTTATTGCCCTCAGGTCTTGTACTAATCAATAGGTTTTGCCATCAGGCTTTTTGACAGGTAGAATAGGAGTGTTATATTCTGAAGAACATTCAATTAATAATCCAAATTTTGTAAACTTTTCTATAATGTTTTTCACTCCTTGTCTGTCTTCCAATTTCAGAGGATACTGCTTCACCCTAACAGGTCATGCTCCCTCTTTGAGTTTAACAACAACCAATTCTGCATTTTTAGCCTTTCCAGATATCCCTGAGGCCCATACTCCTGGGTATACCTGGTCTTTTATTTCTTGTGGAATTCTTTCTTCCCTAATTTGGGGTTCAGTAAGAGCCAAACTTAAAATTTCAATGTGGTTTTCTTCTGGTATTTTAAATTCAGTTTCTCCATTTCTACATCTCATTTCGGCATTCAGTTGTTCTAATAAGTCCCTTCGCAAAAGTGGTTAAGGAGCCTCAGGCAGGTAGAGGAATTTATGAATCCCTATGCTTTTCCCAATTTTGAATTTTAATGGTTTCAGAAAGAACACCTTCTCAACCTGTCCAGTTGCTCCTACAATATTAACAGTTTGTCCCTTGCACTTTCTGTAACTTTAACCCTTCATTTACACCAGTGCAGTGTAGAGTGGGACAGTCACCTCCCTCGACCAGCTAGCTGTGCTCTGGTGGATGCACCCCAGGGCACGCTTGGCCCTTTTGGCTGCCAGGGCACACTGCTGACTTGTATTCAATTTGCCGTCAACCCAAACCCCCAGATCTCTTTCTGCAGGGCTGCTTTCCAGCCTCTCGTCCTGCAATTTGTATGTATAACCAGGATAAGATCTGCAGTACCGTAAATAAATTCATTTATTTAATCTTAAAAAAAAAAAGCCAGCAGTGTGCCCAGGTGGCCAAGAAGGCCAACGGCATCCTGGCTTGCATCAGAAATGGTGTGGCCAGCAGGAGCAGGGAGGTGATCATGCCTCTGTACTCGGCTCTGGTGAGGCCGCACCTCGAATACTGTGTTCAGTTTTGGGCCCCTCACTACAAGAAGGACATGGAGGTGCTGGAGCGTGTCCAGAGAAGGGCGACGAAGCTGGTGAGGGGTCTGGAACACAAGTCTTATGAGGAGCGGCTGAGCGAGCTGGGGTTGTTTAGCCTGGAGAAGAGGAGGCTGAGGGGAGACCTTATCGCTCTCTACAACTACCTGAAAGGGGGTTGCAGAGAGGTGGGTGTTGGTCTCTTCTCCCAAGTGACTAGTGACAGGACTAGAGGAAATGGCCTCAAGTTGCGACAGGGGAGGTTCAGGCTAGACATTAGGAAAAAGTTCTTCACTGAGAGAGTGGTGAAACACTGGAATAGGCTGCCCAGGGAGGTGGTAGAGTCACCCTCCCTGGAGGTATTCAAGGAGCGTGTGGATGTGGCATTGTGGGATGTAGCTTGATGGACATGGTGCTGTGTGGTGTTGGGTGGGTTGTGGCTTGTTATTGTTGTTGTGTGGCGTGGGTTTTGTGTTTTTTTTTTTTTTTTTTTTGTGGGTTGTTTTTTTTTTTTTTTTTCCCCCCCCGCCCAGGTTGGACTCGATGATCTTACAGGTCTTTTCCAACCGTACTGATTCTGTGATTCTGTGATTACCCCATTCCAGATGGAGAATCCAGCACTTGCTCTCATCAAATTTCATGCAGTTGGTGACTGCCCAGCTCTCCAGTCTATCCAGATCTCTCCGTAAGGCCTCTCTGCTCTTTAGGGAGTCCATAGCTCCTCCTAGTTCAGTATCATCAGCAAACTCACTTAATGTACATTCCATTCCTGCATCCAGATCATTTATAAAAACATTAAAGAGCACTGACCCTAAATGGAGCCCTGGGGAACCCCACTGGTGACTGTCTGCCAGCTTCTGAATCTTGAGAAAATACAGGGAAAATTTCCTGAGGTCGTCACAGCCTGTCCGGCTCCGACAGCTCCTCTCCAGCAACGCTCGACCCCCCAGCCCCAAACGGCGTTGTCTGCCGCCTCCTCCCGGAACCCCCCTTTCAGAGAGGCCGAGGCGCACCACCTGCAGACAGGCCCCACCCGCCCCCCCGAGCGCTCCCCCGAGCGCTCCCCGCCGCCCTGCCCTTCCCCCTCTTCCCGCAGGCGGAAGCGGCAATCGGCGCGGCGGAACGCGTCACGCGCGCGAGGCCTGCCGGGATTTGGCGGGTGGCGGAGCGGCGGGTGGTGAGCTCGCGCCTTCTGGCCGCGCGCGGAGCCGCTCACCGGTCGAGGCCCCGCCATCGCCATCGCCGTCGCTATCGCTATGCCCGCCGCCATGAGCCCCGCGGCGCCCACCGCGCAGGAGGCGCTGGAGATCGCGGGCCGCATCATCGACCGGCAGATCCAGGATGATCGCTGCTACCCGGACCTGTCCGAGCTGCTGGCGGTGCCGGCGCCTGGTGAGGAGCAGTTGGTGGCCCTCTGCCTCCGGCCCTCGTCGCCTCAACCTCCCCGCTGCCCGCGCCGCAGCGCGCCCCCCTTCAGGGCGGTCGTGGCCGGTATTGCGTGGCCGGCCACGCGTGCGGGCCCTCAGCGGGCAGCCAGCCGCGCACGACCCCCTCCCCTTGGCGGCTACCGCACTGGCAAGAGCCCGGGAGCAGCGGCTGCGGCCCCTGCCTTCTCAGGGATGGCGACAGGGCTGAGTCTGACGGCTTCTTCGGCTTGGGGCGGGGAGGGGTCGTTAGTGGACGCCTTGGTGCGTGGGTGAAAGTTGTGGATGTGGGATCTCTCCATGGCAGAGGGCGCACTGCAGGAGGAATGGGCTTGGGTTGGCTCCTCGGCCCCGTCTCCCTCCAGAAAGTGAAGAAAATGGCACTTGTTTTCCGTTCTGTGTATTGAGGAGTCTCTTGCAGAATGCTTTTAGGGTCACTAAGTGCCCAGCACCATCCCTCAGTTATAAGCAGCCTGAAAATCTCACTTGAGCCTCTTTGAGTGACTTTTCATTTGTCTGTAGCTGTACGTCATGTGTAGTTACGATGTAAGGTATAGAGCTTCTGAAAGATTTGTCTCCTTAAAACATCAAGACAGCATTTCCTACTTCATTGCTGCCAACTGTGTGGCAAAGTGGGCTGTGAAGAGGCACTCTAGAGCTGTAGGTGACCTAATTAATATATATACAGCAGGTGTCAGGATACAAGCGAAGAGTGTCTGCTTTCTGTTATGATATAATGTGATGTGCATGGCCAAAGTGTAACTGCCTTAGCAGCATCATGGATACACATCACATAAAATAATGGGTATATATGGGTATTTTAACTTGATACTGGGAGCATAGCTTCACTTATAGGTGAAGGAATACGCTCCTGTCTTGTTCACGTGGCATATTTAATGTCTGGCCATATGATGAAAAAAGGGCTGGAGAGTATCACAGTAAAAATGGGGTAAAGAGTAGGCTGGGGTCCAAATGAGTTACTGTAAGAGTTTGTTTGCAAATCTGTTTGCTCACGTCTCATTTGAGGTTTAGATTTGTTGTTTATGATCCTGCTCCTACAAAAACCTTTGTTCACACATATCTTGTGAGTAGTGGTATTTATATGCTCGAAGTCTCTGCAGTATCAAGGCATTATTTTCTGCATAGTCTGAAGGCCTGTATTGTTCATCTAAAGTGAAATGGGGAATGTGATTAGTCTAATTTAGATTTCACAGATTCGGAAACAATCAGGTACAGATAGAGAAAGAGAATATAAACCTTTTTTTTTTGTGAATTTATCATTCCTTATAAGAAGTCTAATTTTTTTTGTTGTTCCTAATTGCAGGTAGCCCTACTGTTTCTGGTATGTCAGATATGGATTATCCTTTGCAAGGACCAGGCTTGCTGTCAATCCCTAATCTTCCAGAGATCAGCTCAGTCCGCAGAGTCCCACTTCCCCCAGAGCTAGTGGAGCAGTTTGGACGTATCCTTATGAAAAATAATGTGTTAGGCTGTGTAAATCATAATATTAGAAACGTACTTTTTTCTTCAATGATCTTCTTCCCTGATCTTTCTGTCAGACTCCCAGTAATGAACTTTGATACTGTTCATGTTCTCTTCATAAGGCTCCAAATGGTAACAAGGTCCATTTGTGTAGAATTGCCGGTGGAAGTAGTTTCTGCCTGAAGAACTTTGAATGTTTATGATACATAATTTGTGTACTACTGTATATAAAGTAATGTTTATTTTTTAAATGCTCCAAAGAGGATTTTGCCTTTGCTAGTCAAAATGCATTTAGTCCTTACATCATCATTGCTTCAGATATGCAGTGCAATTGTATGATGGGTGTATTTCCAGAAATCAGCAGAGCTTGGCTGACCATAGACAGCGACATTTTTATGTGGAACTATGAAGACGGGTATGTAGAGAACACATTCCTGATGATATTTTATTGGTATTTATACCGGAATTATGCGATTGCAGCAGTGGAAGATTGTTTACTGGTAGCACAGAGATGTTCTACTCAGTTTAACTTATCTTGATTCCTTTTAGGTTTTACTAAAACTTTTGAATAATAACTGTTTAAGAATTTTTAAGAGTTAATTGTATTGCTGCCTTATAATCTAGAGATGAAACAAAGGAAAATGTGCTTGCTTAGATTTAGACGTAGCTAATATCCTAAAGTTATTGCTGTATTTATGCTAGGGCTTTGCTTACACCAAAAAAGTAGAAAAAATTTATACTAATCCCTAACTTTCCTAAGTAGATTTAGTAAGTATTCTGACTCATGTGCAGTGGCAAATCATTCCCACAACGGTAAGTAATACAGCATTATTACTTTGAAGTATTGTGATTGAAGCTCTCCTGCCTAGCTTATTTTAAGGATGCATAAAACTGAAAATAATTTCATTATATTTTCAAATGATAGTGATATGTTTATAATTTGCAGGTTTGCTTCTTTATCTGCCCATATAGTAAGAACTGCTTTATACATACTGTTGCATTTCCTAAGAAGATTAAAGTTCAGATTGTGGCTCACATAGCTCCTATCCATACATTTACATTGTGTCACAGTGTATTAAATACGTTCCCCAAATTTTGTTATTATGTGATACTACATGACAAGTTTTATGCAGGATGTTTTTTTTTTCTTGTTTATTAACAGGGGAGATCTGGCTTATTTTGATGGCCTTAGTGAAACTATTCTTGCAGTGGGTCTTGTAAAGCCAAAGGGAGGTAAGGAATATGTGACAGTGACTAGAACTAGGCAGTTACTGAACCTGGTTTTTTATGTATGCATATGTGAAAAATTTGTGGTTTGTGTGTGTATATATGTATACACAAGATACATGGGTTTATTTCATTTTTAGAAACATTATGAAATTAATCACAAGCCAAAAATAATGTGTAGTTTAACAATCATTTATACTTATAAGCTTGCATTTGTTTGCCACATTGTACGTTTGCACTGTATATAAATTTACACATTCAAGTGATAACTTCCACGAGATCCTGGTTTCTAGCCCTCCCAGTTCTTTTGGTAGCTACTGCTTAGACAGCATTGAAGTCAAAGGTAAATTGGCAATAGGGTTGAATTTAAAAGAAGCACGATTATAAGAAAAATGTCATTTTAAAGATCCTGTATTTCATGAACTGGAAGCTGAATATTTCCTCTAATCATTGAATTGTTCAGGTTTGAAAAGACCTTTAAGATCATCAAGTCCAACCGTTAACCTAACCCTGCTAAATCCACCACTAAAACGTGTCTTTCCAATGAATGTACTGGATAATCTGAGAGGTTGGCTGCAAACTAAAATTTTATTTTCTCCCCTTCTTTAGGTATCTTCCAGCCTCACGTACGACACTTACTTGTTCTGGCTACCCCTGTGGATATTGTGATTTTAGGGCTCAGTTGTGCTAATATACAAGCAGGTAAGTCTCTCTTCTCCCCTTATTCTCAGTTGTGCATTAACAAGCACACATGGCTGTCTTATTAGTAGCCATTTTAAAAATTTTTAAAAAAAGAAAAACAAGACCATGTGCTAAACGCCTTGCTAATTTTTAAATCATGTTACAGATAGGGGGAAATAATTGTTATGGGGTGGGCACTAGCTGGATCCTGGGCTCCCATAGGAGCATTGAGTTGTATTAGTCCCCTGTTTAACATAAAAAGACCTTTTAAAACAGGCACCCCTGTTAATTAAACTGCATGTTGGAGAGGGAGAGAAGAGGTGGGCATGAATTTTGGAACTGGTGAATACAGTTCATTAACCTGGTTGACATTTGTGTTCCAACCGCAGAAATTGAGAACCTGATACCATTTTTTTTATGCCATGTGTATTGATAGAGAAAATACAGAATTGTGTGGAGAAAGTAAGAGGATTGTAATCTTTTTCCCTCTTTTTATACTATCTTGATATGAAAAAGAAAAAAAAAAAAGTAGAAATCTGTGTTTCAGACTTGTCGCAATTTAGAGGAGATGACAGTGTATAGAAGTGAAAAACATTGCATTTCCTTACTTGGAAACTTATACAGAGAATTTACTTTAATTTTTTTAAAAACAGAAGATTTGTTATTCTACAGTTCACTTTGGAGAATAGCTATTCCAGAATGTGGTTAGTAATTACAAAATTTGCTCTAAATTTTCCTGTTTTACAAAATGCTTCTTATCACAGACCTGTAATATTTATTAGAGCAACTTAAAAACTAAAGATGATTTATTTATTTATTTATTTAAGGTGCTGGGTCGCTCAATGACAGTATGTCTGGTGGAATGCAGCTGCTACCAGACCCTCTCTATTCGCTCCCTACTGACAATACTTACATTCTGGCAATAACATCCACTGATAACGGGCGTATCTTTTTGGCTGGAAAAGATGGCTGCTTATATGAAGTAGCATACCAGGTGACTATAGGTTTTACACACAGGTTTTTTTGATTGTTTCATGGTTGTGGGATCTAGGCACTAAGAGTTCTAAAACATGTCAGGTTTGCTGTCTTTTTGTCTTCCATAATTATGTTGCATGGCTTGGTTGCACAACAGCTCTGATGTCTTAGTGTAGATGCATTTTCTTTGAAGAAATAGTAATTATATGAGGAATAGCAATACTGCTTAGATCAACTTCAAAAATAAAATTAAAATTGTGACATCCTGAACCCTTTTTTATGTAAAATTTTCCTTTTAATGATCACCTGTTTCTTTCAATTGAATAGTACATACTTCTTCAGTTAAATAAATGGGGTGTGGTTAGATTTTTACTTGTTTTCATACTTGTTCTGTTAACTTTTTTAATAAAACTGCTAGTTTGGTTTTTGTTTTGTTTTTTCTTTCAATGCTGTATTTGTTTTAAATTGCAGGCTGAAGCAGGCTGGTTTAGCCAGCGCTGTAGAAAAATTAATCATTCTAAGAGTGCGCTGTCTTTCCTTATTCCTTCACTGCTACAGTTCACATTCTCAGAGGATGGTAAGTACTGATGTTAAAGACTTAACCAATAATTTAATATAACCTTTTAAATAATACTACCAAGAAGTCAGACTGAATAGTTTCCTCATTCACAGCATTTAGTTATTGTCAGTGAAACTTGCAGGGGGTCATGATTATAAAAATCAGGTCACTTGTTTGTGTGTCTAGTTCAGGATATAGATACCAATGTCTGGAAAGTTTAAAATTTATGACTGAAGTTAGTGTTCTGTAGTACAAAATTAATATCTGCTTAGTGGGATCACTGCAAACAGTAGAATCTTTAAGTAAATAATTTTACCCTGTTTCACTGTTTAGTGAAAAATTAATCTGAAATTATTATACAGGTTTTTTGCTCTTCTTTTTTTTTTATTAGTTTATTATATAATTGTATGAAATTGATTGCTGTTGTAAATCACTTCTGGTAGGAGTCCTGGGTGGGACTTCTGCAATTTTTGTTAACATACAATTAATTCTTTTATAGATATTCTTTCTTAAACTTGTTTTCACCAAATCCAGTGTTAATGTGCTGGTTCTCCTGTTTTTTCTCCCCCTCCCCAGATCCTGTAGTTCAAATCGCCATTGACAACTCTCGAAATATCTTACACACCCGCTCAGAAAAAGGAGTGCTCCAAGTATGTGACTTCTTCTAATGATTATGGCTATGTTACTAATGTGTAGATAACTTTTTAAGTTTCTGTGTTTCTATTGACTATGTTACTAATGTGTAGATAACTTTTTAAGTTTTCCTCAGCACCTGGGAATACTCTGTAGGTATGTCAGTCAGGGTGTTATTCCAGTTTCTCTTTTTGTAACTAAGTGTGTGCTGAAGACCTAAAATACTTTGTCTGAGGAAAGAGTAGTCTTTTGATCTTCACCTCAATTATATGGAAATATGAGGATGAAATAAAAATAGTGTGAGTTGCTGCTTATTAGGTGAGGCTGTATTAATTATTCAACCATAAATCACTAAGCTCTATTACTGAATTGCAGGTTTACGATTTGGGACAAGATGGTCAAGGAATGACCAGGGTTACTTCTCTTTCACAAAATGCTATAGTTTCTGCTGCTGGGAGCATTGCCAGGTATATTTATGACAATTATAATGTAAGAGACTTCCTTTAAGACCAATAGTTTCATGCTATATTTTTGAAGAATGTTGTTTGCTTATTTCTTTGGATTGAGAGTCTGTGAGGTTTTTTGTTTTATTTTTTAGAACAATAGATCGTTCTGTATTTAAACCTATTGTTCAAATAGCAGTGATTGAAAATTCTGAATCCATAGACTGCCAACTACTAGCAATCACACATGCAGGTAAGAAAGCAATGCTAATTTTCCCCCCCCTTTTAAACTGATAAATGGCTTCTGCACTGTTTAGTAAAATTGTGACCTTTTTTTATTTTTTGTTCAGGTGTCCGACTGTATTTTAGTACTTCACAATTTAAGCATCCAACAGCTCGTCCCTCCATGTTAACCTTGGTTCATGTCCGTTTGCCACCTGGATTTTCAGCTTCTTCTAATGTGGAGAAGCCCGCAAAGGTTCACAGAGCTCTTTATAGCAAAGGTAAGCAGTGGAACACGGCTCAGATGAGATTGATTTTTGTTGGTGGTGGTGGTGGTTTTTTTGTGACAGTCACTATTGCACTGCTTTTACATTGGGGAGTTTGAAGTAGTGGGAATAACTGAGAACTAAGCATGGCTTCTGTGTGTTAATGGGAGAGGTTTTGGAAGTGGAAGGTTGTCATATTTTTCAGAATTTAGTTCTTCTGCAAGGTGCAGTGTTTGAGCAGAGAACTCTGTTCATGTGTTGATCAACTTTTTTTCCTTCTACTCTCCCCATAGAATAGATTTAATGTGTTCAAATTCGCCTACATGTCTCTAGCCATCTGTGATGAGTTATTGAAGGCAGGGGATAGAACAGGCTTCTTAACTATTTGGTGCCTCTCATGCTGAGTTTAGCGTGTGATGACTGTTGTTTATTTCAACTCATTTAGCTACTGATGCCATATAAGATACCAAACAGCAGCCAGATGGTTCCAGCTTTGTGTAACTTCTGATTGTAGGCTGAATTTTTAAACATGCTGCAGAAATGCATTGGGGAAATGCCTCTATGTTGCTGACCCCTTTAGTCGTACATACTGATTTTTATCCTTGAAGTCATTTCCGGATGTTTTTTCATCCATGATCCGTTTAAACTCATTTTTTGAGGCATGTTCTACCTATTTTAGGCTCATTTTTGTTTGTACCTTTTAGAGTAGATGGAAAATGGTGTTAAAAGTGACCTTCTGAAGAATCCTATGACATACAAACTCAGCAGATATTATTTGCTGTTCAAATTGTATGATTAGGACTTAAAAATTGATTTTTACTAAATAAGGAATGAATTAATGAATTTGTATCTAATGCATGATTATTGCTTCTAATACAAACTTAATATCGCTGTTCTTGC
Source organism: Gavia stellata (assembly GCF_030936135.1). Lineage (NCBI taxonomy): Eukaryota > Metazoa > Chordata > Aves > Gaviiformes > Gaviidae > Gavia > Gavia stellata. Next base: position 14,713,568 of record NC_082637.1, on the reverse strand, counting down.
TAGGGGTCCTGCTGATGGCAGCTTCAGAAAATGAGGATAATGATATCCTGTGGTGTATCAATCATGATTCTTTCCCTTTTCAAAAGCCAATGATGGAAACACAGGTACTAAAGCAAACTTTAATAGAATTTTGTCGGAATCTAGATACTATTTTTTCCTTTCTGATAGCAGATACTTGAATAATACTATCTGCAAGAAATGGGTAGTTCACAGAAAACCTCCTGAGGAGTTTTGAAACACTTACAAAGCTATTAATCAATATGCGTCAAAGAGAAAAAAATCAGGAGGTAATTTTGTCAGTGAATGGGAACTGATCTCTTAGTAGAAATTCCTGGTTCAGCCATACTTTCTAGCTTGATGCAAGCTATGTATCAATAGCAATTGCCTCGACTTCTAAGACTTGACTTCTAATTAACATATTAGAAAATATTGTTGTCCATAGCATGCTGCGTATTGTGCAGAAGCAGAGGAAGACATGGTCCACAGTCCATAGTGGTGTTTGTTAATGAGAATAAAATTTGGCAAAGATTGTTTAAAATGTAGGTGCTAGAGACGTTGGTTTTTTTATTTAAACTGATATGTCATGTCTCCATTAAATTTCAGACATGATTAATCTCTTCATTATTTCACATTTATTTTCTGATTTTCTTTTTCCTAATTGTTACGTAAGTGAGTTTATAAGAGGGGTTTGGAGGGGGTTAGTTGCCTTATGCATCTGTTCAGGAAGAACATTTCATGTATTCCAGCTCTGAAGGAAGTCTGAAGTCTTCTGCTGAAGTAGAGGAGTGACATGTCAAAAATAGTACTATTGGAGGAGCAGTGGTAGAGTGGAGTGAACGGAGGGACTCTATAAATTAAACCAAAACCTGACTTTGAAACTTTTATGTGCTGTTTTAATAACTTATAAAGGAGCTTTAAAATTACTCCAGATTCCTTCCCTGCAAAAGCTTACACATAAATATCCCAAGTGCTGACCTTTCTCTTTTTTCCAAGGCATTCAACAGTTAACAGTCAGCTAGGTTTCCCAAACAAAACTGCAGCCTGTTCTTGAGCAGCAGTTCTTCCTTGTTAGCATACATAGTTTTCTGGAATGTCTTCACTACCATATGTCTGTTCTTGAGTTATATTTGAAGTACTGCTGCCAACTGTGAAAGTTTTGTAAACCTTTATGATTCAGTTGCAGCGTTTTTTGATTCTTTAAGAAATCATTTTAAATTCATTATACCTTTGGTACTTAGTTCTGATATGATGAGCAGATTGTCGCTGCTTATATTGTAGCAGCATTAAAGGATCCCACTTTGCAAGTTGTTTTACGTTAAAATACAAAACACTATCTCTGTCTCCCAAAGGTAACAATATATTATTCCCTGTCACTGAAAAGCAGCAGTATATATATAGCTGTAAATTTGGTGGTAAACTTCTGTTAGACAATACAAGAACTTGCTTATTTTCTTTGGGTTTTCTTGTGTCAAGAGTGGACTCTATTCTGTGTAATTTTAAATGGTAAATAGTAAAATATCACCATGGATGTGCAAAACCCATGTCTGTTACTAAACTTTGGATAATACCTACTTGTTGTTCAGATGACCACCCGTGTTGATGGACATTCCTGGGCTCTTTCTGCTATTGATGAATTTAAAGTTCAGAAGATTGTAACACCGCTAAATAAAGACATTATTCCAATAACTGATTCACCTGTTGTTGTACAGCAGCACATGCTGCCACCTAAGAAGTTTGTTCTGCTTTCAGCCCAGGTGAGTATTACGTTTCCTAATACAGGAAATCAGAAGAGTAAGTACAAAGTTGGAACACTGATCTAAACCTGTAAATGTTTATTCATTTTGGATATGTTTTAAGGATTATATTCTGAACATAGAAAGGAATAAGGAAGAAGATTGCTGAAACCATCTGTACCTATTGTAAATTTACTCAAAGCTATTGGGCCAGCTTCTCTTGTACAGTATATTAATAATTTTTGTTGGTCTCCAGAGACCCTTGTAGCTACAGATCATCTGAGAAGTTCTTTTAACCTTGGTTATACTCGTGATTATATGAAATTGAAACAGATGCTGGCTGCCCAGAAAATATAGTTTGAGTAAATATTGTTGGCAATTGAAATTTGAAGAAGTAATTTCTTCTTTGTCAGGGAAGTCCCAAAAGGGTTTTTTGAAAGGGGTTTAAAAAACAAAACCTACAAAAAGAAATTAACTTCCCTGCTTCTCTTTTCTGATTACATTTAGTAATATTTTAGGGCACTTAATATCTTACCAAGTAGGCAATTTAAAAAGAAAATGTTTAATCATTAATGTATTGGAACCTTTAGACTCAACCTGCATTTGTTTAATAGCAGCTATTTTGTTAAAGGCACTAGTTGGACCCTCTCCAGTAGTTAGTACAGATGCAGGCAAGATGATTGAGTGTAGAGTCTTACCATGCCCTTGACCCTGAATTCTTTAAGCATTTTTTTCCCAGGCAGTTTTGAGGATTTGCAGGATACATAAAGCCTTTCGTTTTTTGTATATGCGTGCTATATGTTTGTCTTGTGTGCTTCATGATAAACTAAGAACAGCAAAATTAACTCAGTTTATGGAGAGTTTATAGCCATTGCGGTATTTTTCCTGCCTTTCCTAGACTAGCTAGAGAATTTTCTGCATGTCCATGGCAGCTGGGCTTTAGGCGCTGTTCACTTTATATATTGATCCAATAATGCAATGACGGAAAATTCAGGTTGGTAAAGATAAGCATAGTGGGGAGGGGGTGTTGGCATGGCCAGAGTAAACACAACTTTATTCTGACTTATTTTGGGTTACTTTTAGGGGAGCTTTATGTTTCATAAACTCAGACCTGTCGACCAGCTGCGACATCTGCTTGTTAGCAATATAGGTGGAGATGGAGAAGAGATTGAAAGATTTTTCAAGTTGCATCAGGTAAGAACTTTTGACCTGTTACAAAAAATGGAAGATTTATAACATTTCTGTAAATCTAATCACTTTCTTTAGTGTCTTTTTGTTGTTGCTATAAACTTCTAGTTAATATCTAATTTATCTATTAAAGCATTAGCTTTTTCTCCTGTATTGTCTACATAAAACAAGATTGTATAATGAGAAATAACTTCTCATTTTATGATATCTAAAAATGGAAGTGTAATTCACTTTGCCTGAAATTTTTATGTCTTGTATGCAGAAGTGTAATCCAGTTCTTAATTTAGGAAGGGAGTTCATCTAAGAGCAGGGGAGAACAAGTTTCTAAAAAAGTTAAATTCCTACCACTACGAGGTTTTTACATTTTGAAGGCCAGTAGAAATGTGTCTAATTGGTTTATTTTTTTGTTTAAGGTAAATAAGAAACAAGCAGGAAGGAAGCTATTGTGGATTACCATTTTAATTTGACTAATACTGATTCACTCGGTAGTGAATGTTTACGGTAGTCTGTTCTCTTGTGCTTTGATAGGACATGCTAAGTGATATTTTACATGTCATTAGAATAGGCAAACCATTATTTGTATAGATTTTTTTTTTCTTCAAACACAATCTTAATTTATGTTTCTACAGAAATTGCATGAATCTTACTCATAATTAGGTGACGGACATGAAGATTGTTTCCTACCAGTAATTGTACTGAATTTGCAAAACCTGTATATAACAAAAACGTACCTGCTATAGTGGAATGCCTCACTGTGAATCATTTCCTGTCTATAATTGCGAGGACCCAATTTCCTTGTCTTCTAAATGAAATTATGCAAAAGTTTTTACTGTTTGGTTATTGAGCAATATAACTTGCCCAAATAAACTTTCTTAACAGCTTGGTATAAGCTGCCACACTAATGGTATAATATGCTCTAGGAGGATCAGGCCTGTGCCACTTGCCTTATCTTGGCCTGTTCTAATGCTGCATGCGATAGAGAAGTATCTGCCTGGGCTACTCGAGCATTCTTCAGGTGAGTTTCAATTCTGTAGGTTGTTCTGAATATTTATGCTCAGGATCACTACAGCCACTGAATAATTCTACAGGCTCTTTAACCTGCTGCCTGAGCGAGCATTGTTTTAAAATGAGGATAGACTGTGAAACCTAGTGGAATATGCTTTTGCACTAATTTAGGGCTCATCAACAAAGGAAGCTTCCTGTAATGGTGATTTCTGGTTAGTTCCCCTCATGGATGCTTGTATTTCACATGTAGAGGAGGCTTTTGAAAATGTAGTTTAATCTGCTTGAAATACACTTACCTATACTTCACAGTATCCCAGTGCATTGAAGTGCAGTGTGTAGTAGTATCTTTAATGAGACCAGCTCAGACAGCTGGAAAAAGAACAGACAAATTTTTTAATTTTTGTTGGGGGTTTTGGTTTGTTGTGGGTGGTTTTTTTTGTTTGGTTTGGTTTGGGTTGGGTTTTTTTTCTTAACATATTGTAGTTATTTATGCTGTTCGCCATTGTGCCAAGGAAAATTATATTCAAATGGATGGACTTACCCTGTTCAGGGCCTGATGGCTCTTGGTCATATATGTTGATTTGGTTGGTTTGTTTGTTTGTTTGTTTTTTGTTTTGTTTGGTTGCTTGGTTTGATTTTATTTTTTCCATTACAAATGGAGTGAGGAAGTATGGACTTCCACTGTGGAGGATTAATTTGTCATCTATGTATCTTAAGTACTGCATATCCTTGGTATAGTGCAAATATGTATATTTTAATTAGCTGCCTTAAACAAGTTGGTATATTGTGGGTCTCTTGGCTGTCCTCACAGGGCATGTAGCCTGGAGGAAAAAAAGCGTTTTGGAAAGATACATCTGTTGAGAGTGATGATAAAATGTGAAGCTTTGACTGTATGTTTGCGCTAGAGTTCGGGTGTTATGTTCCCAAAAGCTTGCTTGTTCTTTTCCAAAACTTGTGCAGGTGTTAGATCAAGTCAGTAGGCTGTGAATAGTTGCTCTTTGTTAAACACAATTACATTACAAGATCTGAGAGAAAACATGAATGGTAACTCTGGAGAGATGGGCGTTAGCAAGGGAAGATGTAACAAAGTGCTTATATAGCACTGTAGGACAAAGATGGATAGAAATTACTTGTGGACGATAGACGGATAAGCATGGGTCATCTCAACTGTGTCCTTTCCACTTTCCTGTAGAGGCAAACCTCAAAAAGATACTAAAGCAAAAGCCTGATTTTGAGAATTGGTTAAAGCCTGATCATATCATATCACCACAGAACTTAAAAAATCCACAAAAAAACATACTTAGTTGTTCATCTAGCTTATCTTTGCAATTGTATATGCTAATGCTTTTTATATAGCATATATTCAGTTAGTTTTCTTTTCTTCTGCCAAAAGTATCATGTCACAAGTATTTCTGAAAAGTTACGCTCGTTTTTTTTATTCCCCATTTTAAAAGATCCCCAAAATTGCTTTTAATTCTCAAGATGTGAAAATTAAATGGACTGTGTATGAAGTGTGAGGAATTTTTGTCTTTGCATGTAAACTTTAGGTATGGTGGAGAAGCACAAATGAGATTTCCATCAGCTCTGCCTCCTCCAAGCAACGTTGGACCCATTTTGGGTTCTCCTGTTCCTGCCGGTAAGTAGCAAGCATTTCATGGTTTTGGACACTTTTTTTTTTTTCTTTAAATATGTTGTATTCTCACAAGTACCTGTGTTCTTTTTGTCTGAAATAGTCTTTGATTTTCCACTCACTGGCTGATCAATTACAGAGTTTTTTCCATTTCTCTTGAGTGATTTTTGAATTTAGTGAGAAGGTGATGTGATCTCAAACTATGTCTGGATGTTGCATATAATCTGTTAAGGTTATACATTTATACCTGAAGAAGGTATACATTTGTTGCTGCAAGAGAACAATTTATCAATACTATAGTTCAAACTTTACAAACATTAATTGGTTGTTGTGTGGCTATAGCAGAGTATTTTCTTACAGTGTCATTGTCATACCTCTGCAGATATTGCTTATGAGAAGAAAAGAAAAATTTTGATCAAGAAATGGGTTAGTTGTTTGAAGTGATTTCTTCCTGTAAAAGCTCTAGCTTCAACATTTGATTTCTGCTTAGGTCATCAGTGTCACCTACAAATGAGAATAGTGCCTATTTCTTACTCCTCAGAACTTGATGCTTATTGGAGTGGAGGCCTTTCTGTATTACTCAGATTCACTTAAATTTCTACGGTGCTTCAGGAAGTTGTCCCTTAACATGTGTTACTCAATTCCAGATCTTACGGATTTTCAAAAAAGAAATTCATAATGATGAATTTGGAACTCTGATTGAATTACTGAATTAAACTTAAATTTTTTTTTTTAATCAGGAACTCATTGATTTCCAAGATCCTTTCTACGTATCTGACATGTGACATTCAATTTTACACATCAGACTTGGGAAAAAGCTTGATTTCCTGGAGCGCAAGGAAATTCCATTTTAGTACCGTTTTTGACATATATCCAAATTCATAAGTATTGGATAAAGGTGTGCTGAACTGGAATGAAGTTTTGGAAAAACAGTTGACCCTCTTTTTCAGAATTCTTAACTAGTATTAAAACGCTAAGAAGAGTGGCTATTTTTAATGCATCAGTGGCATCACTTTGCAAGCCTGATGGTGTGGAGCAATAGCAATGTGGGCAGGAGCTGAGGCAAGGCATAAGAATGTAAAATTAAATCTGAGTTAGAGAGGGCAGCAGCTGTGGGGGAAACAGGTGCTAGTAGCAGACTAAGAATGAAAGTGAGGTGTGGGGGAAATTACAGGAAGCTCTGTAATCAGTAAGGTGACTCCTTTTAGAAGTAAATATATTTTTCCCAAGTCTAAATGTTTGGATATTTTTATCATTTGCTGTCATATATGCCTCTTTGAAACCTAGTATCAAAGCACGTGTTTCCATTTTGCTTCAGTGACAGGTCCAGGTGGAAGGTGACACCATTATTTTGCTACTACTTACTCCATTTGCCCAAAGGGTAGAGAACTGTCATGTGAAACTAAGATTCTGATACTGTGGATGTCCCATGTGGTGGGTCAGACAGTGCTGACAGAAATTGATTAAAACACCTTGAAATTTTGCACGTGAAGCTACATTGCAATAATGTCAGCATTAAAAGGCCAGGCACCTTTAACTTAGTTCCCTCTTTTCTCACTGTTGAAAGTCTAGTCATGCATTCACATGCTGCTTTTCTGCAAGTTTGCGCTTTGCTTGGCATGCAGGAGAATGTGCTCTGAGAAGGCATTGGCCTGTTTAGTGAAGGAATTTGTTATCCTTTGCACTGTAGTATGTTGCCAGGTTGAGAGAACTGTAGTGAATAAGGCAAGAAGGACTGATTCTTTGATAAACACCAAATTTTCAGAGTGCCAGTGTTCTTGCCCTTTCTGTGATATATCATTCTACATGCTGATGGTACATGGACTTTTTTGTAGATGACCACACGTGTTCCTCATATTTTGGGGTCTTAAATTAGGTATTCAGCCTTAATTTGCAGAAGGGTTGCGTATTCTTTTCTCTAGGTGAACCTGCTCTGGCAGGCGGGTTGGACTTGATGATCTCCAGAGGTCTTCCAACCCCAGTCATTCCTTGGTTCTGTGATTCACAGCTGAATCTGAGGCCGTGGACAGTTTCACATTGAATGTTTCAAGTTAACAGTGTTGCTGTAGTGTTTGTCCAACTGCCCTGTGTAAAAATTAAGAGTAATAATACCAGTTCTTTCAGTTGAGTGCTTTGAAGGTAAAACTGATATTCTTTCAAAAGATCTAAATGACTGAAAGTGAGTGCTTTGAGAATAGATGCCCATATCAGGAAGGGGAGCAGTCAGAAGGTAGAGAACAAGAAAAAGTATGTGGACAGTATTATATTCAATGCAGGGAACAGATGGTGTGCAATAAATAACACATGAATGATGGGAAAAAAATGCATAATAACTGTTCCTGAAAGAAGAGCATCCATTTGGATCACTTGTGGAGTGTCGTGTTGATAAGAAATGAGTGCAGTTTGGTTTTGGTATTTAACTATAAATAAAAGCTGTTGGAATGGTTCTAACTCTAAAGTACTTGATTCAACAACTTTGCTGCTTTTGCACAGGGATTTTGTGGGTTATGTTTTTGTTTGGGTTTTTTATTTGTTTGTTTGTACCTTTATTTCTTTTCCCTTTTAGGTTCCCCCTTGACTGTTGATAGTCCATATTCTAATCTTAGCTTTTTGACAACACCTGGGCAAGGTAATGCTTTCTTTTTCTTTCTCTGGAGAAATGAAGATTTTTTTTTTTCAACTAGGCTTTTTTATTTGCATTCAAATGAGTCATGTTTACCTACTTTTACCCTAGGTTTACAACCTCCTGGTATGTCAGCTCCCATGTTTCCTTCTGGGAATTCCATGTCTCACCCTGGTACATCCATTAGCGGAATGATGGGTCCTGAGATAGTATTTTCTGGAAGACACAATGGCATCTGCATATACTTTGCTCGGATTATAGGGTGAGGTGTAAAAAGCGATTCTGTCACTCAATTTGTTTCATAGGTTTTCTTTCCCCTAATGCTTGTAGGTGGTGAATTCTGTCCTAACAGCATTTACATTTGAAATTAGTAAAGTGCATTTTTATGTTGTGAAGTACCTGTTGATATAATGTGTTCTTTTCTCAGCTGTATTAATAACAATACATGCGGTGACTGGCTAGGACAGGAAAGGTGCTTAGATATTGATCCTGCTATCAAGTGTATATGCACAACTCTGAAAACTGCGGTTTTATTTTTCAAACCTATGAGCTGTATGTTTCAAACTCTTACCAAAGGATGAAACAGAAATGCAGCAGGACTTAGAGGATCAAAGTCCTAGCTTGAAGTCTTTTCTGTTAAGAAGCTTAACAGAATGCTCAAATCGGAGCAATGAAGCAAGACTAAAGGGGATTCTGTTACTTGGATGTTGAGTCCTGTGTTACTAAACACCCCAAGCAAGAATACAGCTCTTCATATATTGGTCATCTCTCAGCATACTGGTTGGGAAAGAAATTTTTGTTATGAAACTTGTTTGCCTACACTGTATTTCCAGAGAATAATATTGGCCTATATTTAAAGTATTTGAGAGCATCAAACTTCGGTTGATTAAAGGTTTAAAATTTGAAATTTTGTTAATTATCTATATCTGTACCATTCGGAAATGTATAATGGTAACTTTTTTTAATGTTTAATTTTAGTCCAAAGTAAATCCTTATTTTAGACCTTGAAGTAAAAAGCATTACCATTTTTTTCTTAAGAAATTATACATAGACGACTTCCAAAAATACTTGCTTAAATTTCCTGGCTTTTAACACAGTACTATTTTGTGTTGCAGAAATATTTGGGATGGCAGTATAGTTGTGGAGAGAGTTTTCAAAAGTGGCAATCGAGAAGTTGTTGCAGTATGTAAAAGATTATTTTGTATTTTTAAAAGTTCCTTATGCTATATGTCTTAAGCTCTGTTATACTTGTGTTCCAAATTATAAACTGGGGAAAGGAAAGGATAAGGAAAAGAAATATCGTTGTCATGTAAATGTTTTCTTAAATGCTGTGCTCTTAACTGAGAAGTAATTGTAGGTTTTAAATCTTTTTAAGCTACTATTTTTGAATGTTACTTTTTAAGAAACCTAAGTGTAATTTGATCTCTGTTGTTAATTGGCAATGGCCAGTTTTCTCCATGTTTAGTGACTGTGGTTCCTTCATTTCTGCATATCCCCTCCAGACAAAGCCTAAAAATAAAATGCTTTAGTAGGTTAGAATAAACATTGCAGTTATGTAAGGACATAAAAAAAATTCCAGCATCTTCCTTAGTAACATCTTGGTGTTTCACTTTTTGTCTGTGATTAAAATAACAAAATCTTTTCTGACTGTTAATGTAAATAGAATCCTGAACTGAGTAATTTCAGCAATGCAAATTAACTGCTACATGAGCTTTCTTCCTCCAATTATAAGGTAACTGGGAGAATCTGGAAGAGCTTGGTAATTATACTCTGTATCTTAGCAATGCTCAATCATTGTTTTAATTCGGAGTTGGAAATAGTAAAACACAACTGATGTGGTTATTGGAGGGGCAAAGAAAGTAGCATTTTGACTATTGTATATCTTCAGAGGACTGCTGCCTCTTCACATGTGTGCCCCCTCCTCAATGACCATGGTATAATAATGTTGTATTCTAGTGATAGCATTACTATTATGCTATTTATTTGTTGTACCCTCTTTGTGTTTGTCTTTTTACTGGCTTTAGCTTAAAATTGTAAATTTTTTGAAAAAAGTTCGGAAACTAAGCTTTCTGTAAAGAAGTCTGCTTTCTTTTGCAGGTAGAAAGCAGCGTTCCATCCCATGTGCTGGAATGTGTACTACAAGAACTAAAAGGTTTACAAGAATTTCTGGATAGAAATTCGCAGTTTGCTACAGTAGGAGCCCTTGGTAATCCAAGGTATTATTCATTGTGTTAAATTTACTAGTGGTATTTAATGTCCAGCTCTTGGAAAACTATACCATGTGTATCTGTGTTGAGTTGAACTGTATGTACGGTCTCCAGGTTCAACTATTCAGATGCTAAAAATGAGCTGTTAGATTTAATTTTTTAAAGATTCAGTATTTGTAATCATATTAGCATCTCTCTTTGTTTTGGAATTGCAGTTTCAGCACACCAGCCAATCTGCAACAGAGGCTCCTGGGTTTCATGCGGCCTGATGGTGGAAGTTCTCAGCAAGTCCAACAAGAACTCCAGAGGAAATACCATGGTATGTAATTACTTTTTAACAGGAAGTATCAGGGAATGGTGCATTTGGATGTTGCCTTTCTCACTTTTCTTATTAAAATCTCTGAATAAAAATGCCTTTTTTCCATACAAATTTGACATTAATCAATATGCCATACTCGGTAATAAGTTCTTCAGAAGAAAGACTGTAGTTTGGAAACTAACTTTGCTAGCACCGTGCTTTTGCTTCCATACCATATCGTACTGTTCCGTCAGGAGGAGTGCTTCTGCAGTGATGTTGATGTGAAAAAATATGACTGTACTAGAGATGAAGTATATACCCAGAATGAAAACTCAAATCTAGATAGAGAAACATTCCAGCCTTTAGGTTGACTGCGACAAGAGACTTCATTTGTTACACGCTGCAGATGTTACCTTTCAGTTTGATATTGAAAGCTTTAATATTGCAACTAATTAAAGCAGTCCACAAAGTAGAATATCTCTCTGTGAAGGGAATCTGGGTTTCAGCACAGTACCATCTAGTAGTCTTGAGCCAGTTGTATCTGCCAGTTTATTAAGCTAAAATAAAAGTGCTTGAACTTCAAAGCACTTTTGAACTTCTCTCTCAAAGAATTAAATTTCAATTCTGTGTAGGTACATGTCCTCTTTATCCTATTTTCCCCATTCAGACAGTCTTGAAATACAAAACTAGAAGTTTCTTTGCACATTTAACCTGTCTCTTTTTTTTTTCTCCCTCCATATTTCATAAGATAGTTTGATTTCCTCATTACAATACTTAGTAGCTCCACACACATTTATATTTACAGGATAGCAATTGGTAAGCAATTTGTTTGTGAGACAAGTGAGTATGTTGTCCTATTAAAAAGAAATACTGTAATGCAAGTTGCCAAAGTTAGAGTCACTGAAATGTCTATAAAACTTTGTTTAGAAATAAGAGGCCTGTCACAGCCCATTTGAACTCCTGTCCTCCTATACTGTAGCTTTTGCCCAGCACTTGCAGGCAAGTTGGGAAGTGTTGCTGATGTGTATACAGAATTGAAGATGGTTGTGGTCCATGTGGGTATAATCCTGGGGTTTAATTTCTATTTCTTTTTCTGTACTGCTCACTTTCATTAGTGTGAATGTAATTTTAAAAAAAGTAATTATGTAGAATTTGGTAGACGTTTTCATTTTTAAGCATTCCAAAGCCCATAAACCCTTTTGGATTGCTAAATGACACAATATAATTATTGCTGCCTCATTTCTGAACTGTAAGCACTCAAAAGTAACGACATCTTGCAATTATGTTCCACCCATCTAATAAGTATGGCCATATTATTCTTTCAATGAATATAAGACATACTACCAGATTTAACCTTTAAAGACAGTGTAGACAGTGTTGACCAGAGTTGTAATTGTTCTCTCTAAAAGCAAATACAGGTAATCAAACAAAAAGGGAATATTTATGGTTTTATTATTATTTCTTTTATGTTCATCATAAATATATTTATAATAATTGTTTATGAAAAAAAACAAGAAAAAATTTAAGACTGATTTGTAAATACAGTATACTCGCACAAAGCTGTACTGCTTTTTCAGAAAGTACTCCTCCTGTGTTGCATGGTTTGAAATAAATGTTAGCAGATGGTATTTGTTTTGGGGAAATGTTAACACGGCACTTTTCTCCAAAAAGAGCTAGACAGCATTAACCAAGAATGGAAGAGGGGAAAAAAAAAAAAAAAGAAATTTAAGAAGATTGTTATTGTAAAACTACAAAAATTTACATGCTAATTTGAAACATGTAGAACAGTTACTTACTGACAGTCTCTTTGCTTTTTCAGCTGAGGCACAGCTAACTGAGAAGACCTCACTTCAAGGCATCCAGCAGCTTGTTCGCAAAACCTGTCAGGCATTGGCTTTATGGAAGTTGCTGTGTGAGCACCAATTCAGTGTTGTTGTAGGTGAGCTTCAGAAGGTACGATCTGAATCATACGATTTTAATTTGTTTGTATTTAACATCTGAATTTTGTTTGCTACCTAAATATTCCTGAAGAAGTATTACTTCATTTCATTGAGAAACATATCATGAATTTTAAACCACGTATGGAGTTTTATTCAGGTTGCAAGTGTTTATTTTTAAGAGATTGACATGTAGTATTGACCTCATCACCCAATTTTGTCAAATTGCAAGTGTCACTAACAACAGATTTTATTGTACTTTCAATGACATGTAATAATGAGTCTGGTTTTATAAATTACTGTTTTATAAATTACCTTAAGCACATTCTGCAAAACGTGCTGAAAAGAATAGACCAACATTGTCCAGCCGAGAGGAATTCACTCTTTGCCTTAGTGTTGGTAACGGTTGTCAGAGGAGAGCAATAGGGCTGTAGAGTCGCAAACCCTGGCACTTTTGTGTAAGTAGGGGTCCAGAATGTATCACAGAACAGCTGAGGTTGGAAGGGACCTCTGGAGATTATCTGCCCCCTCTGCTCAAAGCAGAGTCAACTAGAGCAGGTTGCCCAGGACTGTGTCCAGTAAGGTTTTTAATATCTCCAAAGATGGAGACTCCACAGCCTCTCTGGGCTAGCCATTCCAGTGTTCCACCACTGTTAGAGTAAAAAAGATTTTTTCTTATATTCAGGTATAATTTCCCTTGCTTCAGCTTTTGGACATTGTGTTGTGTCCTGTTACTGGGCACCACTGAGAAAAGTCTGGCTCTGTCTTCTTTACACCTTCCCATAAATACGAGTAAGATCCCCAACACTGCCCCCTGAGCCCTCTTCTCCAGGCTAAACAATCACAGTTCTTTCAGCCTCTCCTTGCTTGTAAAGAAAGAAACTTACAGAACTATGGGTGCTACTGCTATGTACCGTTTGCTAATGTTGAATTTGCATCCAGCCCTTGAAGAAGCTATTAATTTGAATACTAGGCATTCTGTCTTAGCACTCGATAGGAAAATAGATTATTTGAGAAGTTGTATTCTTTGTCAATAAAAAGAACAATTTTTAAACTTTACAAATGCACAGAAAGTGGAGCTCTTCACACTGTTGCTTTGGGGAGTTAGCATGATTTCTAACACAGGTAGCTTTTGCCTTATGTTGGGGAAGGAGTTAACTAATTGTTTAAGAAATAGAACCTTTTCCTCTGTCTTCAGTAGTTTTAGAGTTTTTGTAATAGTATTTTTGTGCTGTTAGTGATCATCCATAGACACTACTGGCAACTCTATGTGAGCAAATATTCCTAATAATTAAAAAAAAAAAAACAAAAACCCCTTTAATGTAATTTAATATAAAAAACAGAGTACAGACCTCAGACTTTAAAAATTCCTCCTTTTTATGCATCTTTTTTTTTTTTTTAATCTACGACAGTGCTCAGATGGTTGCCATTATTAAAAACTGACATAGTCATTTTATAGGGTGTGCATTCTGACAGTGCCCTGTGAAGTAAGGGGAACTGCTAATTCCGTTCTTACTCACAAAGATCTGAAACAAAAGTGACGTGTAGTGAAGATGGCAGAGGAGGTCTGCTAAGAGGAGTTCTCACTGTCTTGGCATCCAAGGGTCTAGTGCCTTCATTGATAGGGCTTTCTTTATTATTTCCATTTTGGTATGTAATGTGCATTTTAAATAATGTATTTCGATGCAATGCACTACAGTTATTGGAGTTTTCTATGTTTTTAGTTACTGGAAACAGTTAATTTTGCTGCTGTAACAATGTGACGTTTCTAAACAGAAAAGCAAAAACTTTGGTAAACTAATGAAATTCTGTCTGTCTTCAGGAACTTCAAGAACATCTAAAGATTACTGCTTTCAAAGACTTGGTAATTAGAGACAGAGAATTGACTGGAGCACTCATTGCTTCTCTCATAAACTGTTACATCAGAGATAACGCTGCTGTGGATGGCATCATTGCCCATTTGCAAGATATCTGTCCTCTTCTTTATAGCACTGATGATGCTGTGTGTTCCAAGGTAAGCACACTTCCAGATTTTACAGCACCAAAACACAACTTTAGTATATGTTCAAATGAGATGAGTTGGGCAGCTTGTAAATCGTGATGCTCAAGTAGTTTCAGGAGCACAAGAACTAATGAAGGCAGGTCATGTGTATATATGTGTCTTGTAGTTGATTAATGCTGAAAATTGCGCGAGCTCTGGTTTGAAGCATTTGCAGATATTTGTAGTGTTCATAGGGTCTCTATCTCCAATGTGATGTCTAATAAAACTGTCTTCTTCATGTTGATAAAATGTGTTCTTACTCCAGTCTTTCCTCAGCACAGTCTCTTGTTTTCTGTCTGTTGCCTAGTTTCATGGAACTTGTGGAAAGATAATTGTGTTTAAGAACTTCACTCTTTAAAGCTTCTCAAATAAATATGAAAAAAGTAACTGGTGAGGGGAGAATGGGGAACCAGCTGGTTGTTTATGTCTTAAGACCTTCTCTCTGTTGCTGTTGTACATTCCTTCTGCTGGAAACTTGGTGTTACCTAATGATGAGAGAGTGCTTTTGAGAGGATGTTTCTACTGTTTCAGCTTTGAAGTTTGGAATAATAACTCATTAACTTACAGCAGTATCCATGATCTGTTCATGATGTGTTCATGTGAATAATTTCCATTTTCCCATCATTTGTCTTCAGGCAAATGAACTGCTTCAGCGGTCTCGACAGGCTCAAAGCAAACTGGAAAAAGAGAAGATGTTAAGAGAGTCACTGAAAGAGTACCAGAAGATCAGTAACCAAGTAGACCTTGCTAATGTTTGCGCACAATATAGGCAAGGTAAGAGGCAATCACTGATCATGTTCTGGTAAATGGTTTCTATAGGATCCTTTTGTGCCATCTTTTTTGTTTGTTTTGTTTACTAACTGTCAAGTCATAGTGTTTGACCTAAACAGTTTCTTAATAACTCTTACAACTAATACATGTCAACCTATTGTTGTTTAAAACCTTTCTAGATTTCACTAACCAATCAAAAAACCCACTTCTGTATAAAAAATATTCCCATCCACTTATTTCACATTGTAGTGTCCATTTGTTTCATATATGTGGTAAAAATGTTTTTAGGAAAATTGTTGGCCTGTGTGTAAGCAGAGGATAAATGACTGTACTTTTGCAGGTAAGGATTTATACCAGATATGCTGTTTGAAAGTTGGTTCTGAATCCTGTTCTGTGCAGCAGAGGCTAGTACATAATTTAAATGTAGGTATAACTGTTTTAACAGTCAAGATTTCAGCCTCTGTACAAATATGTAACTTCAAACTTGCATGTAATCCCACAGGTTAGGTACAGGCATAAACCTTTATACGATACAGACCAGAGTGAATACGGTTTATTTTTGCTTCCTTGCTAAAATGGGAAGTGTTTGATGTCACGTACCATTTTGTCATGGATTTAATACCATAATGAACGGTGATATTTGTTGGTTTTTTCTAGTGCGTTTCTATGAGGGAGTAGTAGAACTCTCTCTTACAGCTGCTGAAAAGAAAGATCCCCAAGGTCTTGGCCTTCATTTCTATAAAAACGGAGAACCAGAAGAGGATGTTGTTGGACTCCAGGCTTTTCAAGAGAGGCAAGTTTTCAGGATACCTTATGACCATTATATAGGGTGCTTTATTTCAAGTGACTGGAAAAGTAACTCCTTTGGGCAAGGTATGCAGGGTAATGACAAACAAACATTTTATAATAAGGGACACAGTGAGGATGTTTTTACCCAGCATGCTCTCCTTGATTATCATTAATATGGCACCAACTTAATCTGGAACGGAGAGTAAACTGATAGATGAAGAAAGCGTCGTGATCTGAACGTTACAGAAATACTTATTAGAAAGGAGATTGACAACAAACTAGATGGTGGCAACTAGCTGACAATAATCTGTGACCTTTTTAAAATTTTAGCAATTGTGTTTACAAAGGCATACAATAACAACATTTGAGAAGAGTATTTCATAGATAGTTGCAATGAAAATTGTGAGGCTTTAATTTTCTTTTGCTCTATTTACAGATTGAACAGCTACAAGTGTATCACTGATACCCTTCAAGAATTAGTGAATCAAAGTAAAGCTGCTCCTCAGTCTCCCAGTGTACCCAAAAAGCCAGGTCCTCCAGTGCTGTCATCTGACCCCAACATGCTAAGCAATGAAGAAGCAGGGCACCATGTAAGAAACTCAGAAAAAAATCATGACTGCACTCCAGAAAAAAGTGTGATTTGAAGGGGTGTAGAAATGATGACATGCAAGTGAACCTGAGTATTGTCGCATGCGTATCAGTGCTTGATGTAATGTAACCACTTCTGGAATAACAGCTGTGGCCTTTTCTTCCCTTAGTTTGAACAAATGCTAAAGCTGGCTCAGCGTTCAACAGATGAACTCTTCAGTATTGCACTTTACAACTGGTTGATACAAGTTGACTTGGCAGACAAACTGTTACAGGTGAACTCATCTCTGTACAATGAAATAATTTGTTGGAGGGTTCCACTGAACTGGAAGAGTTAATAGTAATAATGCTGATGCTTTAAAAAAGAGGAGAGAGCAAGAATATAAATATTATCTTTATGACTTTTGCAGGTGACTGCCCCCTTTTTGGAACCCTACCTTGTGCGGATGACCAAGATTGACCAAAACAAAGTCCGTTATATGGATTTACTGTGGAGATACTTTGAAAAGAACAGAAATTTTAGTAACGCAGCCAGAGTCTTGGCTAAGCTGGCTGACCTGCATAGGTATGGATTATGTGTGATCTGTTGCATATATTGAGGTTATTGGGGAAAAAACCAAACAAACTGAAGTCAGAACCATATGTGTAGGTATTTTAAGAAAAGGCCAAGGACAAGAAAAGTCCAATGCCCAAGGATGTTTGCTAAAAAAAAAATTAAATTAGTGGAATATATTAGCTTTTAATCCAGGGTGTTACTGGAAAGAAATTATATGTTTATTTTATGTATTATACATTAGCTTTCAATGTATTTCCTATTGTAAGTAGCATATATTAAGTGGTCATTTCTTACACAGAATTTAAAATGCGATAGCGTAACTGTGGGGCAGTGGCTCGAGAAGTACACTAAAACCGAGCCAGCAATAAAGACAGTGTTACATGGTTGGATAATGTCCTGCATGATTTAGTAAAACCAGGAGAAGTTAGGTACTAATTCCCATAGTCTAGTTAAAATATAACTAACCCTCAAATAATTATATTAAGTACCCATTTTATTTTGAATATTTGTTTTGCAGCACAGAAATTTCTCTTCAGCAGCGTCTTGAATACATTGCACGTGCCATTTTGAGTGCCAAAAGTTCCACTGCCATATCCTCTATAGCTGCAGATGGTGAATTCCTACATGAACTAGAAGAGAAAATGGAAGTAAGAAAATATTAATCTAAGCTACACTGTAAATACATTATTTCAGTTTGTCTCATTGGCACATGACATTTTTATTACCGATGCTGTAAAAATAGTTTTCTGTGCTTTTTTCCCAACATGACCAAGTTATGTAGTTGATAGGAGACTCTGAGGTGTAAGACAGTAACATGTCTAGATTTAACTAAGTTGCAGTTAATTCTGGGTGTATTCTTAAGCTTTGATTAAATTAATCCAATCTTGAAATATTTTATTTTTCTTTTTAAACAAGGTTGCAAGGATCCAGCTTCAAATACAAGAAACATTACAACGGCAGTATTCCCATCATTCTTCAGTGCAAGATGCAATCTCCCAGCTTGATGCTGAGCTGATGGATATAACCAAGGTGATTAAAATTTCTCTGTATTAGAAGTCAATTTACTACATTTGAGGGGAAAAAATGTTTTGCAAAGAATGATCCTGTGCTGACTAGGAAAAGTAATAGACAGTTGGGCATTCTTGGTCTCAGAATGTCTGTTACCCTAGACTGTCTTTTTCTGTACTTTGATACTACTTCAATCTTTAGTACTTTAATTTCTTCCATGTGTTTATCTTCTTAGATTTCTTGATTTATTGGGAAAATTGTTAGAAAATTAATGGTATTAATTATAACTTCCTATAAAATTGGGATTGTATTTAAGAAGTGAAACTAAATGTACTAAAAAAAAATCGTTTAGTGTTTGACAGCAGTTACTTAAATTCACCTTTACTAGTCTGATATCCACCATACAAAATAAAGAAAAGCTGATTTAAAAAATTGAGGTTTTATCCTACTTGAGATGTAAAGCCTGGTAATTTTTCTTTCAGCTGTATGGAGAATTTGCTGACCCTTTTAAGCTCTCAGAGTGTAAGCTTGCAATTATACATTGTGCGGGTCATTCTGATCCTATCTTGGTGCAAACTCTCTGGCAAGAAATCATTGAGAAAGGTAGGTCTTAATGGACTAGGAGTGGTACAAGCTGGAACTATAGTAAAACGGTACAATTAAAGCTTTTAAGACTGACTATGCACTGCTGCTGATACGCTGTCCAAGTGAAATGCATCTTTTCTGGACTATTCTGTAATATATTTGGTAAGCGTAGTTAACTAGTAAGTCGTTAATGTTATTACCTTTTTGGTTGTGTGCCTGAAAGACAGAAAAGTAATAGTTTTACATATATATTGGAGCATATTGCATGTATGGCTTGAATAATCACATTCCAGATAATATTTAAGAAGTTGTTTTCATCCCTTCTTGTTCTTAGATGCCATTATATATGGACTTCAGAATACCTGTGACATTTTGTCTGAAGGTTTCACTATTAGGACATTATAATAAAAATGTTAAATTTATTGTGACAAAGATTGAAGAATCTTCAGGGAGTTCAGCATTTTTATAATGTTCAGAGGAGCGGAAGTGTAAGGGTTTTGTCCATTTATAGAGAAGCAGAGTAGTGGGCACAGCTCTGCAAGCCTAGCCACTCAGCTGTGGTAATCTGTCTCACCCTTTACCATGAGTTGGTAATTCACTTCCTGTTTGTTGGGGGTTCTTTTCTTGGATTTTGTGCAAACAACATTGACAGTGATTTGAGGGAAAAGCTACATGGTAGTGGGGTTTTTGTTGGTTTGTGTTGGGTTTGGTGGTGGAGTTTTGGGTGGGTTTTTTTTGTTTGTTTGTTTGTTTGGGTTTTTTTAAGTAGATTTGTATGGAACTTAAAGGAAACATAAAAATCTGTGAATATATGTGCATACACACCAGAAAAAGTTGTATTTTCACTTCCATGAGCTGATTTTGCACTGACAACAGTGTAAGATTTTGATGTGTTAGTAGTAGATTTAAGTACCTCGGTGGAGTTGTGTATAAATGTGGAACTTTTTTCTGAAGTTCTCTCTAAATAATTTCTTCTCACTTTCAGAGTTGAGCGATAGCGTGTCTCTGAGCCCCGCTGACAGAATGCAAGCACTTAGTCTGAAGATGGTATTGCTTGGAAAGATATATGCTGGCACACCTCGTTACTTTCCTTTAGGCAAGTGGTTTAGCCTGCGTAGTAAATGAACATACGGATTACATGAGTGGGTCTCAGCTTTCTTTTTAGCCTCTTAAAAATTAAGTTTTAACCTAAGAAATTTTTTTTTTTTAACATCTAAAAGCAAACAATAGGGATAATTTTGTGATACATAATTACGTGCTTGTGATACATAATTACTGTAGTTATTTGTGAAAATTTTTTGCTGTAGCTGAAGCAGCAAATTATTTCAACTGTCAGTAGTGATGGAGTTGATCTAGAGGGTAGCTGAGCAGTACTTTTCAGTTTTATCCGGGAAATTAGGAACAAAAGCATTGTGATACTAGCTCATTATTACAGTGACTTTGACAAGGGATTGAGGAGAGGGAGGTTAGACAAAAACTGGAAATAGAATTCTTATTTTTAAAGTACTTCTTATTTTTTAAGTACTCTTATTTTTTAAACACAGTATAATTGTATGATTACAAAATCATTACAGTTTTTACAGGTGCAGTTTTTCCTAGAATTTGTGTAGGGATTTAACCAGAATTTGCAGTTTTTCAGCCTGAATGGGAAGTAAATGAAGCTTAGAAAGCAGCAACAGTTATTTTTGGATGGCTATGCAGATCACATTTTAGAAAGTAGTAGAGTTTGTTTGTATCAAAGTACAAAGTTTAAAAGTATGTATTTATACATGTAATAAGATTTTAGGCAAGTAAAAGAACATTTAGTACTGAACAACATATTGGTAATTGTTACTGACACTTAAACATGATAAAAGATGCAGTAGTGTTGCTGGCTATTATAGCAAATTAAATGATAGTATGTTCTTTTGTGCTGAAACAGAAGTTAAGGAAGTTTTCTTAGCAGCATAGTTCTGTGGCAGAACTGTAATAAAGTACTTGGTACGAGTAACCCCTGTGATGCATTGCTGATAGCTCAATACCATCGTTGGAGGTAGTTACATTTTGCATATCCTTCACTCAGCGCAGACTGGGGGAAACTGTTACATCTGCTTCACAGCAGAAAGGTACCAACTGTGTGGAAGACAGAAAATTAAACTTGGAGTGAATCACTTTCAAATGCCTTTCTTTGCTAGACTCCCATTAACAAGTTGGAATCTAAACATCGCATTATTTTTGTCCTCCAGATTTTTTAGTGCAGTTTCTAGAGCAACAGGTCTGCACTTTGAACTGGGATGTAGGTTTTGTAACATATACCATGCAAGAAATTGGAGTGCCATTGCCAAGGCTGCTTGAAGTATATGACCAGTTGTTTAAAGCACGGGTAAGAAAAATAGAGACAAAATAAAAATTTTGTTTGCAGCTACTATCAAGGTCTGTCTTTAGTGGGAAACATAAAATAGTGTAAGGTATGCTATATCAAAATACCAACTTCATAGCTTTTGTTCTCTTTTTTTACTCAAAGGCTCTTAATGCTGCTTTTTTACCCCTTGTTGATTTTATTCACTTCAGTTCTAAAGTATGAGGAAAAATGTTAATCCTTTTACTTCACCTAAAGCTGATTTAGGATTAAATAGGATTAGAATTGTTATGTTGCAGAAGGAACAGCATGTCTTGAATATATTAATTTTATTTGTTTCCTATTAATGATTAAAATTTGCTATATTACTGCATCTTGTCTAATCTATTGATGCAATAGGCATAAAGCGTAAGAAGTCATATTTTTAACTTTTGGTTTGTAGAACAGGCTTAAACAGAACTAAAACAGAGAATTTACTTGCTTCTTTTTACCCAGATTCCTTACAGTGTAAGGAATTTAGAACTTCCTAAAATCTATTACTTTACAGACCATTAGGTAATGGGAAACTGAGTTCATGAATTCATGTGTGTTTTAGTACTCAAAAGTCAAAACAGTAATTATATATAGACAATATAGATTGATAAAATTGCCATTTCTCTTAGATTTTTGTTACAATGAATAACTAATTACCACAGCTGGCAATTTGTGTATACACACACACTTTTTTTTTCCTTGTCTCCTTAATATTTGTCTCCTTAATACTTCGAAATCTTTTTTTAGGACCCATATTGGAATAGAATGAAAAAGCCTTTACACCTTTTAGAGTGTATTCATGTATTATTATCAGGATATGTGCGTGATCCAAGCAGAGTACTTCTGAGGTAAGAAAGACATCTATATCCTAATAGTGAAAGATATAAAATATTATAAAGCACTGCATTTCAGCAATCCCAATAGCTTTTCTTCTTTTCTTTTGGGTAAATTTAGTATTTCTTTCCTAGCAGTGATTACTGAGTTGACTCATTCAAAACCAGTTGGTAGAAACTTGTAGGGTCCTCCCTATAAATTACTTCAATAAAGGTGATTTTTTTCCACTTCACTGAAGACTCATGAGGAACTGAGAGGATTATTTTGTAAATTTTGGCAACATACTTTAAGGAGTAGTACAGACAAATTTGAGGGAATCTGGAAAAAGTGGGGAAAAATAAGAATCAGACATTTTGTGAATGAAACAGTGAGCTATTTAATGGAGAAAGGCTAGAAGCACTGAGTTCTTGTGCTCTGGAAAAGAGAAGACTAAACATGGGGATAGATCTTCCCAAATTGTTTTTAAGAGGGTGGTGATGAATCACTCTCCAAGACTAAAATTCAGCTTAGTCTGCAGCAGGAAAGAATTTAGGTTTAATATTAGAAAAAGTTTCTAGCTAAAAGAATCGCTGTGTACTTGAACAAGTTGCCTGCATATTATGGAATCTCTAGCTTTGGCAACTTTTGCGAATAGACTATACAAACTTCAGTCAGAACTATCTTGTCTCAGAAACAACGAGCAGGACTAGGCGATGTCTTGATAATTCTTCTGACAATAAATTTTTCTGACTATCTTGAAAATATACATGTAAATGTCCCCTGTTCACATACACAGTTTACATCTATCTTTCCGCACTTTTTTGGTCTTTTATGACTTGCTGATTTAATATTCCAATGTCTTAGAACTTTCATGAATACACTCTAATTTTAATATCTACTTAGCTATTAATACCTAAATTGTTGTGATTTGATACTAATTTTAGATATTTAAATTGCTATCTAAATTAATAACATACATGGATTGTATTAATATGTAAAGTAATAGCTAAATATTAAATATTTCATGTTGCTATTAACTGTATCGTGGTTTATTGTTTATATTTAATATCCGATAAATAGTAAAAATTAGTTTATTTTCCCATTATGCCTTAGTCACAAGCGTTACATTTAAAAAATCACTTTTTCTAATAAATAGTTAAAATATTTAAAAGTAGCTGACAGATGTCTTGCTGATATGTTCTTCCATTAAAACTCAAAGAATACTCACTTTCTATTTCAGATGAATTCTAATCCACAGAAACAAAAAGGAGCTTGTTATTATTCTGTGTTTTCTTTACAGGCGACGATTCACAAATGTTTGCTTGGATGCTGTTAGTTGCTACTTGGTTGAACTTCAGTCTATGAGCCCGACGCTAATGGTGCAGACTACTATTGGGAATTTTAAATCACTACAGGCTAAATTAGAACGGCTTCACTGATTGACTAATATAATAACAGAATTGTTAGCTCAGATAAAATGAACTATGGAATAAAAGTTCAGATGTCTGCACTGAATTTCTGGAAGAACAAATCCTCAGAAATTCTGAGAAAGCTGTATTTCCTGCTGCAGTTATCAGTTGTGTGGCCTGTATTCCTGCTATTCTGAAGTTATCTACAAATTGTAGAATGTAAATGTGACAAATGGAATTCCTTTTACTACTACCAAATTTTTTAACAATAGAAAGCTTTTTTTTATACTGTTGAAATAAAATACATTGTGTGATCTTGAGGATTAAAAATATTTGGAAAATATTTTTCTTTTTCTTTACTTCAAGTAATGGAGAAAAGTAGGATGTAAAATCTGCAAGTTCTACAAGTGTCAAAACAAGAAATGACGACTGCAGAAGGCAAGATGGTGATAAAAGCGCATGTAGATGAGTCAGGTTGTAAATGTGGTCATACCAGGGAGTAGTGATGCAGTCGTAACTCTGCATGAGTTTATTGGCAGGTCTTTCAATAACGAAGATAATCATTATTTCATAACTGTCACTTTAAACACAGCCTGCCTCTGTAAGTAGAATGTTTGGGATGAAATTGCAGAAACTACCAATCTAATTTGTATTGCAAGTGAAAGAACAGTATTAAAAGCCCATCAAATTATTTTCCCTATTCCATTTTAATAAATACGTTGTATCTGTTAAAATCAAATAAAGAAGTCAAGAAGTGACTTCTGTCTACTTTCATCACATACACACAAGCACCACATTGGGTATATTCCTTAAAAGGAGCAAAGCCTATGCATCATCCTAATTTTAAAATTTCATCCTACAAGGAAATGTGTTTTGTCTCTGTTTTACTGCTATACATTGTGCACATATTCAACAACATAAACTCTATATAACATGCCCAAGAAATTACCAGTTCATGCTTCATGTAAGTAATCAAAGAGTTTGGTGAGATTTTTAATGGGGGAAAGAAGCAAATACCTTTATGCCTGCAGAGTAGCTTAGCATTTTTTTTTCCAGGAGAATGAGTAGTTGATACACAGTGGTCAAAAAAGAAGAAAAGTACGGATTAAGACATTTATTTGCATGGAAGTTATCTACTTACAGCCTTCACTACCCAATCTGATTACTATGCTCTCAACTTTTGTTTAAAGTACAGCCATTAAATTTCTTTCCCTGTAAACTGCCAGGTACATTCTCATGATTTTCAGCAAGAGAATGCACCCAGTGAAGTAATATGTAAATTAAAATGCATCTCTTTTTTACCTCATTAGATCAAAATAGAGCTGAAATCTTAATATTAGCTTTTCTTTTTTGTGAGTGTTGAAATTTCCTCACAAAGTATTTAAATAGAGGAATTACTACGTGTACTGGGGAAAAGACTTGCATCTTTCCTTATAAAGTATACTATCTTTTGATATTATAAGTTATTTTCTGCTGATAGCTATGTTTCACACCAAGGATATAATGTATTTTATTTACCCCGGTCTTGTTATTGCAGTTCATCCTCCATAAAAGTGAAGTCTGATGTATTTAACTTTTATGAAAGTACGTTGAGTTGAGCCATATTCTGTAACTTAGGTAAGTAGATTTCTATTTTCAGATCTGGAGAAATGACTGAAGAGTTGGAAACAGACACAAATCACAGATTTGAGTTTAAGCTCTTTTTTTTTCCAGTGAACAGAGTAAGAACGCCTCTGGCAATATTACAAGTTTTTCAAAATAAGAGTATTTCAAAGAGTATCAGGAGTTATCTGTGATATTTTTCAGATGATTGCAGGTAACTTCAGTGTAGAATTTTCAATTTTGGTTGCCTTTTGTTTTCCTAGCACTTGCTCTGCTGTCAGATGGAGAAAGGGTAGGTTCTGTTTAAATTTAGAGGGATGTGGAAACCTGCGATCAGAGGAGAGGGGTGGCTGGATTAATGCAGTGGGTGAAACAATCACAGAATCACTAAGGTTGGAAAAGACCTGTAAGATCATCAAGTCCAACCATAAAAAAAAAAAAAAACACAAAAAAAAACCCCACCAAAACCACCCACAAACCACAAAATACACCACAACCCACACCAAAACAGCACCATCCCCATCAAGCCACATCCTACAATGCCACATCCACACGCTCCTTGAATACCTCCAGTGAGGGTGACTCTACCACCTCCCCGGGCAGCCTGTTCCAATGTTTCACTACACTCTCAGTAAAGAACTTTTTCCTAATATCCAACCTGAACCTCCCCTGGCGCAACTTGAGGCCATTTCCTCTAGTCCTGTCACTCATCACTTGGGAGAAGAGACCAACACCCACCTCTCTGCAACCCCCTTTCAGGTAATTGTAAAGAGTGATGAGGTCTCCCCTCAGCCTCCTCTTCTCCAGACTGAACAACCCCAGTTCCCTCAGCTGCTCCTCATCAGACTTGTGCTCCAGACCCCTCACCAGCTTCGTCGCCCTTCTCTGGACACGCTCCAGCACCTCAATGTCCTTCTTGTAGTGAGGGGCCCAAAACTGAACACAGGATTCGAGGTGTGGCCTCACCAGCGCCGAGTACAGGGGCACGATCACCTCCCTACTCCTGCTGCCACACTGTTTCTGATACAGGCCAGGATGCCGTTGGCCTTCTTGGCCACCTGGACACACTGCTGGCTCATATTCAGCCGGCTGTCGACCAACACCCCCAGGTCCTTTTCTGCAGGGCAGCTTTCCAGCCACTCGTCCCCAAGCCTGTAGTGTTGTCTGGGGTTGTTGTGACCCAAGTATAGGACCCGGCACTTGGCCTTGTTGAACCGCATACAGTTGGCCTCGGCCCATCGATCCAGCCTGTCCAGATCCCTCTGCAGAGCCTTCCTACCCTCGAGCAGATCAACACTCCCACCCAACTTGGTGTCGTCTGCAAACTTGCTGAGGGAGCACTTGATCCCCTCATCCAGATCATCGATAAAGACATTAAACAAGACCGGTCCCAAAACTGAGCCCTGGGGGACTCCGCTTGTGACCGGCCACCAACTGGATTTCACCCCATTCACTACAACTCTCTGGGCTCGGCCATCCAGCCAGTTTTTAACCCAGCGAAGAGTGTACCTGTCTAAGCCACGAGTCGCCAGCTTCTCCAGGGGAATACTGTGGGAGACAGTGTCAAAGGCTTTACTGAAGTCCAGGTAGACAACATCCACAGCCTTTCCCTCATCCACTAGACAGGTCACCTGGTCATAGAAGGAGATCAGGTTGGTCAAGCAGGACCTGCCCTTCATGAACCCGTGCTGGCTGGGCCTGATCCCTTGGTTATCCTGCACGTGCCCTGTGAGTGCCCTCAAGATGAGCCTCTCCATAATCTTCCCCGGCACCAAGGTCAGGCTGACAGGCCTGTAGTTCCCCGGATCCTCCTTCCGGCCCTTCTTGTAGATAGGTGTCACATTGGCAATCCTCCAGTTGTCCGGGACCTCCCCCGTTAACCAGGGCTGTTGATAAATGACGGAGAGTGGCTTGGCAAGCTCCTCCGCCAGCTCCCTCAGCACCCTTGGGTGGATGCCATCAGGCCCCATAGACTTATGAGTGTCCAGGTGGCATAGCAGGCCATTAACTGCTTCCTCCGGGATCATGGGGAGCCTATTTTGCTCTCCATCCCTGTCTTCCAGCTCAGGGACACGGATACCCTGAGGATACCTGTGACTATTAAAGACTGAGGCAAAGAAGGCATTAAGTACCTCAGCCTTTTCCTCATCCTTCGTGACAATGTTCCCCGCCACATCCAGTAAAGGATGGAGATTCTCCTTGATTCTTTTTTTGTTGTTAATGTATTTATAGAAGCATTTTTTGTTGTCCCTCACGACCGTAGCCAGGTTGAGCTCTAGCTGAGCTTTTGCCTTCCTAATTCCCTCTCTGCATGACCTAACGAGGTCCTTGTATTCTTCTTCACTTGCCTGCCCCTTCTTCCAGAGGTGGTAAATTCTCATTTTTTCCCCCGAGCCTCAGCATAAGCTCCTTGTTCAGCCAGGCCAGTCGTCTTCCCCGCCGGCTCTTCTTACGGCACATGGGGACTGCCTGCTCCTCCGCCTTCAAGATTTCCTTCTTAAAGATGGTCCAGCCTTCCTGGGCCCCTTTGCCTTTCAGGACCATCTCCCAAGGGACCCTCTCAACCAGTGTCCTGAACAGGCCAAAGTCTGCCCTCCGGAAGTCCATGGTAGCAGTTTTGCTGACCTCCCTCCTTACTTGGCTAAAAATTGAAAACTCTATCATTTCATGGTCGCTAAGCCCAAGACGGCCTCTGACCTTCACTTCTCCCACCAGACCCTCACTGTTCGTAAACATTAGGTCAAGCAGGGCACCTTCCCTGGTAGGCTCGCTTACCAGCTGCATCAGGAAGTTAGCTTCCACACACTCGAGGAACCTCCAGGACTGTTTTCTCTCGGCTGTGTTATACTTCCAGCAGACATCCGGTAAGTTGAAGTCCCCCACAAGAACAAGGGCTTGTGACTGTGAGACTTCTGCCAGTCGCTTGTAGAACGCTTCATCGGCTTCTTCGTCCTGATCGGGTGGTCTATAACAGACCCCCAGCAGGATATCCGCCTTGTTGGCCTTCCCCCTCATCCTTACCCATAAGCATTCAACCCCTTCATGACAATCATCGAGCTCTATACAATCAAAGCACTCCTTGACGTACAGAGCCACCCCACCACCTCTCCTTCCTTGCCTATCCCTCCTGAAGAGCTTATAGCCCTCCATCGCAGCACTCCAGTTATGCGAGTCGTCCCACCATGTTTCTGTGATGGCGACCACGTCATAGCTGTCCCGCCGCACGATGGCTTCCAGCTCCTCCTGTTTGCCGCCCATGCTGCGTGCATTGGAATAGATGCACTTGAGCTGGGCTATTGATCTTGCCCCCGACAGTGGCACGTCACCCCTAGGCTCATCTCTGGGTAGCCTGGCATCATCCCCTTCCCCCTTCAAGCCTAGTTTAAAGCCCTCTTGATGAGGTTTGCCAACTTATGGGAAAGGATCCTTTTCCCCCTTGAGGACAGCTGAACACCGTCTGCACTCAGCAGGCCCGGTGCCGTGTAGACCGCCCCATGGTCAAAGAATCCAAAATTCTTCCGATGGCACCAGTCTCTGAGCCACGCGTTGACCATGTTTGCTTTCCTATTCCTATCAGCAACTCCAGGTTGTTTAGCCTGGAGAAGAGGAGGCTGAGGGGAGACCTTATCGCTCTCTACAACTACCTGAAAGGGGGTTGCAGAGAGGTGGGTGCTGGTCTCTTCTCCCAAGTGACAAGTGACAGGACTAGAGGAAATGGCCTCAAGTTGCGCCAGGGGAGGTTCAGGCTGGATATTAGGAAAAAGTTCTTTACTGAGAGAGTAGTGAAACATTGGAATAGGCTGCCCAGGGAGGTGGTAGAGTCACCCTCCCTGGAGGTATTCAAGGAGCGTGTGGATGTGGCATTGTGGGATGTAGCTTGATGGGCATGGAGATGTGTGGTGTTGGGTGGGTTGGTTTTTGGTGTGTTGTGGTTTGTTGTTGTTGTGTGGTGTGGTGGTTTGTTTTTTTTGTTTGTTTTTTTTGGTTTTTTTTTGCTTGGACTTGATGATCTTACAGGTCTTTTCCAACCTTAGTGATTCTGTGATTCCTCCCCTCCACTGAAGAGATTGCGGAAAACACCACCTGTGCTCCCGATCCCTCAACCAGTCTCCCCAGTGCCTTAAAGTCCTTCTTGATCCCTTTCAGGCTTCTTTGGTCGATCTCATCACTGCCAACCTGCAAAACCAATAGTGGGTAGTAATCAGTGGGCTGTACCAGACTGGGGAGTTTCCTCGTGACCTCTCTCACCCGGGCCCCAGGGCGGCAGCAGACTTCCCTGTGGGTCGGGTCAGGCCGACATATTGGGCTCTCTGTTCCCCTCAGGAGGGGAATAGAGCAAAAGTGGTTTTCCTTTAGTTAAGTGTTGTTATCGCACAAATAAAATGTATATTCTCTCACTGTTTTGCATTTGTGTAATTTGTGTGCTAGCTAAGCTTTGACGAATGTCCATTTTGTCACTTGAATGGTACAGTTTTTGCATTTAGTTAGGTCCTGTAAATAGTAATTCATTTTTAAATACAGTAAATATTTTATTTTTAATGGTTAGTTTTTAACCGTAGAAGAACATTCCTTACTAGGTTATCAAGATCTTAGAGCAGATAAACATCTGATGTAAACCCTGTATGCATAATTTGAATTTTATACTGTAGGTAGGTTTTTGGGACAAATGCTAATTGGAGAGAATAAAGTAAGGGCATGTATTTGCAAACTTAAGTCTCAAATATTGTCATGTATTGAATAATCTCACTGATACCAGGTTGTAAAGTGAAGTATTGTACAAGCAATTCTGTCATTTCGGGGAAGATCAGTAGCGCATTTAGGAGCTGAAGGTAATAGACAGTAGACCACTTAGGCATTTATTAATAGTTTTCATGAAAGATGGATTTCAAGAAAGACAATCTCAGGAAACAACTCTAATGGTTGAGTCTTGTGAGAAAGAAAATTCATAGAATGTATAAAAATGGGCATCCCATCTGACATTACTGCTGCCCAAGGTCTACGATCAGTGATGAAGCTGGAAATGAAAGATACTTAAGATGGCAGCTTGGATTTCTTGTGGTAGAGAAGAAATTTCCTTTCTCTTCCTCTTTCTCATCAAGTCCACCCCAACACCACCACCACGTACTGATGACGATGCAAATTCTCCCATATGGACCCTCAGCAGCAGGCCCTACCGCCCCTGGGCTGTGGCCATAGGCGGTACGTGGTGCCCGGCCCTCCTCCCTGAGGAAGAGGTGCTCAGTAGGACTCCGTGGTCAGTTTTCTCGCAACGCACGAGAATTTCTGCCCACCTTGCCAAGCCGGCAGGGTGAGAGGAGAAGCGGTAGAGGGACGGCGTGTGCCGAGCCCGGCCAGGCAACTTGGGGAGACAAACGGCAATCCGGCCTTGCCATGAGCGCATCTCCACTCACAGAGGCGACGCGGGGGACGGGCGGGCGGCTGCGGGGCGCAGGCAACCCGTCGGGCGGGGCTCGCCCCCGCGCCTGCGCACTGCGCTGGCCGTGCTCCGCCTTCGGCCGTCGTCTCGCAGCCGTTGGCGGTGGATTGTGCAGCGAGGGGGTGAGTGCGGCTTGGGCGGTGCCGGGGTCCGGCTGGGGCTGTGGCGGCGGGGTTGGGGCTCCTGGGTGATGCGGCGGCTCGTCGGCGCCTTGGCTGTGTCGATTATGGTGAGCATCGATTTGGGCACGCAGCACCTCCCTTTGTGTCCTGAGGGCCGAAGCTCGTCTGAGGGACCGCCTTTGCCCCGGCTCGGGCTAAAGTGGCGGTGGGATTCTAGTGGATGGCGCGCGAAGGAGGGAGGGGAGGTCCGTCCCCTCACTTCCTCCCCACGTAGGGGCAGGCGGCTTGCCGGTGCGGTGCCTCGCTTCGGGGACTGTGCTGCCCCCCCGAGTAAACCCCCCGAAACGTGAGGCAGCAGCCTGGCGGCCGGCACTGATGCCTTTCGCTGGTGGGGAGTACCGCGTTCTGTCGCCCCGCGGCCTGAGGTGGCTCCGAGGCGGGGATGCCCTCCTCCGGCCCCTCCCTCTGCGTGGACTCGGGTCTGAAACGCAGCCGGCCCTCTGTGCCCAAGGAGCCCGGATGGTATTTTGCTTGAGTTTCTGATCTCTTGCGCTTAGGAGGCTGCGGTATGTTTTCCTGGCTTTCTGCGTTTCTTCTTATTAGAGCTTTTAGTTGTCTTGTGGCTCCTTTCAACTCCTTCTGGAACAAGCACGTAATCTACACGGCTGAACTGCAAGTAGCCTGTGAATCACGTGAATGAAAATAGCTGTTTTAGTTTGGAAATACAGGTAACCATCAGTTCTGTTTGTGTTTAGCAGGAAGCTGCTACTGTTAGGCGTTTGTGTCTAGATGCCCATCTTCTACTCCCATCCCCCAAACAGTAAAAACTTCTTCTCCTGTTTTTTCTTTCTTCAGATGCCTTACAAATATGTGAAAAAGCCACTATTTGCTTTTTTTTGTAATGGTTACCTAGAGGTTTAATAAGAATGGAGATTAAGCTAGATGTTCTCATCTCTACGTGTATCAAGCAAAGAAAACCATGGCCTCGTATCTCGTGGATTGGACAGGTAAGTGTAAGAACTTTTGTTTAAAGACAATTCTGCAAAGAGTAGGTTTTAATTATATAATACATTGCACTTCATTTACAGGGAGGAGGGGTAAAAAAAGCCTCAGGAAGTGATTTGAATGTACCCCACCTAAGAGTTACTGAAGTAAATGGCTTATTTTTCTGTCTTAGTGACTTGGGGCTGAAGACTCAAAATTTCTTAGATAAACAAAGGGGAATCTTTTGGTTTGGTTTTGTGGTTTTTTTTTTTTACCCCAGAAGGCATGTCCCTTCTATGAGATTTTTTTGATGGTTGTAGTTTTTCATAACCTTTTTTACAATACATTGTTGGAAATTGTGAAGAAATTTTTTTTCCTATTTCATCCTGCACCTGTTGAAGACATGCTTTCTTATGCTTTTTTGATAAAATGAGACTAAATTTTTTTTTATTCTCTTCTAACATATGATTTGAGTTGAAGTAGGTAACCATTTAAGGCCAATTCCTTCTTCTATTGAAATCACTGGCAAAAATCTCAATAAATTAAACACTACAAGACAACTAGTATCTGATTTGTTGTTGTGTTGTCATTTATTGGCAGGTAGTTCAGTTGAGGTACTTTGAAGAACTTTTTAATAATGATTGTAAAATTAATTTGATAGTTTGAAACCCGTGAACCAAATTCATCGTAGGTGTAGGTTGAAGCTAGATATGATGTTCTCCTGTAAAGCAAGTACGCAAAGAATGAAGTTAATATGGTAATTGCAGCTGTAACAACATTATCATTATTATTATCATCATCATCACCTAACATTTTTTATCTCTGCATTAGTTTGTAGGCTGACATAGAAAATAACATTTTAAAAAAAGAAATGCTCTTTTTTCTTTCAACAGGAAAAAGAGGCTATTTTCCTTCTAGATGATCAACATATAAATGAAATTAACCTGGCATCAGGGAAGACAAAGAAGAAAATCCCTCGGCTGCAGTCATTGTTGAAAAATGTCGTTATTTTAACAACATCAAGAAATGGTTATGTATAATATCTTATGTATTATAAAATCATTTTATTTGTAGTTGTAACAGTTTAGAAAGGTAGAATATTTAAAGGATCTGCCAGTTTACTGTCAGCTTTAGAACTGTGGCTAAGGTGGAAGGGAAGTAATTTTAAGTACTTCACAATAATATCCTTCAAAACATCTCTTCCCCGATGGACACAGGTGCTTGGTTGGCAGGACTACTTAAAACAGGAGAGCTATTTCTTTGGAATAAAGATGAGGACTGCTTGAAAATTGTGCCAGCAATCGAAGAGTCTAGGAAAGTAGTTGCAGCCGCACAAGGTAGGGTTTTTTCCAATTACTCTTTTGAAAAATGGAATAGAGCAAAAGTGGTTTTCCTTTAGTTAAGTGTTGTTATCGCACAAATAAAATGTATATTCTCTCACTGTTTTGCATTTGTGTAATTTGTGTGCTAGCTAAGCTTTGACGAATGTCCATTTTGTCACTTGAATGGTACAGTTTTTGCATTTAGTTAGGTCCTGTAAATAGTAATTCATTTTTAAATACAGTAAATATTTTATTTTTAATGGTTAGTTTTTAACCGTAGAAGAACATTCCTTACTAGGTTATCAAGATCTTAGAGCAGATAAACATCTGATGTAAACCCTGTATGCATAATTTGAATTTTATACTGTAGGTAGGTTTTTGGGACAAATGCTAATTGGAGAGAATAAAGTAAGGGCATGTATTTGCAAACTTAAGTCTCAAATATTGTCATGTATTGAATAATCTCACTGATACCAGGTTGTAAAGTGAAGTATTGTACAAGCAATTCTGTCATTTCGGGGAAGACCAGTAGCGCATTTAGGAGCTGAAGGTAATAGACAGTAGACCACTTAGGCATTTATTAATAGTTTTCATGAAAGATGGATTTCAAGAAAGACAATCTCAGGAAACAACTCTAATGGTTGAGTCTTGTGAGAAAGAAAATTCTTAGAATGTATAAAAATGGGCATCCCATCTGACATTACTGCTGCCCAAGGTCTACTATCAGTGATGAAGCTGGAAATGAAAGATACTTAAGATGGCAGCTTGGATTTCTTGTGGTAGAGAAGAAAAGAAATTTCCTTTCTCTTTCCTTTTTAAATTTAAATCTAACAGAGGGGCAGAAACTATTCTGGCATATTGTTGTGTTTGTTGGTTTTTTTCCCAGAGTGTTTAATGAAATTGTACTTGTATGTCTCTGGAGATGGCAGAAAGGCACTATTAACTACTCCTACAGCATGTGTCTTTTTGTGGGAGAGCACAGAACACGAAAATACATCCTCTTACAAAAATTCTTCTTCTGGCCGTTGGACGCAAATTTTGCCTGATGAATCAGTCATGTTGCCTTCTACTGAAGAAAAAGAAGTTGGAGTGCATGCTACTTTCATACAAAATGAGGTAACAAAATAAGGCCTAAAGCAATCATTTAATCTCTTAAGTAAATTACAGCCACAGAAGCTACGGTGAATTCTGAGAGTGGTATCTGCCTCTTTGGTGTTGCGTGTAGGCTTAATCATTCAGTTCATATTAGATTCAATGACAACATAAGAACAGCTACAGTGGATTAGATGAAAGTTCATCTGTCCCAGTAATATTCTTGCCAACCTTTATATTTCTGAATGACAACATTATGTTGTTTAATCTGAATTGTAATAGCTATTGATCTAAATATATAAACAATTAAAGAGAAAATTGTGTGTAACCAGGTTTTTGGGTTTGTTCTGTCTTTAGTTGTGGGTTTTTTTCCACAGATACTGGGTGATTGCTGTTTGTGCTCTTTTGTGTTTTACTCTGGAGAATGTTTGGTGCTCACATTTTTGATTCTTCAATGGCATGAAAATAGCTTTAAATATGTTAGGTAAGTTCAAAGATATTTGAAGTTACATTAGCTTAAGAGGAAGTTTTTTATTATGAAGTGCTTTGGAGCTGGAATTCAGAGCTGCAATTGAACACGTTTACATTGATGTCCAATTAGGCTATGGTTACAAGCACCTACTCATGTTTGCATATGTGTGTTCATAGCATGCCACATTATATATGCACATATGGACAATATACGTGCATATATGGACATATATTGTAATTTTCAAATATTTAAATGTGGTTAATGGAACAGCATTTATGTATGTATTCCATACTTCATTATTAACTTACACCTAAATAGAACCAAGTGTATTTATCACTGTATGTGGGTGGCTGTGTATACATACACATGCCTGTACACATGTGTGTGTTAGTGTCAGGGAGTTTTTTGCATCATACTGACAGAGTTTCCTTTTCTTGTTTTTCTTATATTACTGGTGCATACCATGCAGCCATGAATGCCCTGAATACCTCTTTGTTTACTTTATTATGTGTATTTGTGTATGTTATTTTCTGTTCCCCTTTTCATCTCTTATGCCTAGGCTATGTAAGAATGTGTGTGTGTGTGCATTTCTTTATCTGGGCTGGGACCACGTACTGAAATAGTTATGCTGATACAACTACTTAAAAATGCAATTGAATAAAAATCCTGAGTACATGTATAGTCCATTCCTCTTCCAAAATGAGATACACATATGTGTGAGTTTAAATGACTATGTCCTCTGAAATTTTCCCCTACACTTGATGTGGTACAACTGGTTTTGTTAAATGATGTCCTTTTGATACTAACTTAGTAATGCTGTCTTCCTTGCCTTACTAAGCAGCATCACTCTTCACTCAGTTTGTCAGCAGCATGGTAATGCCTTTCTGGTAATACAAAAACCGAAATAGAGCGTAACATACCCAGTGTAGAAATGCATGTATATACCGTAGTACTTGCAGCCTGAAATTGTAACCACATTGCTCAGCCACGTTGCTCATAATTTCATTATGCCAACTATTGCTCAGTTTCACTGCTTACTATTGTTTAATTCATTTTTTAGGTTAGGTTGCATGCTTCCAAATCGATTCTTTCTTGCGTTTTCTATCATGTTTTGAATTTTTTTAGCATTGTAGAATGGTTTGGATTGGAATGGACCTTTAAAGATTGTCTAGTCCCACCGCCCTGACATGGGCAGGAGCAACTTTCATTGTATCAGGTTGCTGGAAGCCCAATCCAACCTGGCTTTGAACACTTCCAATGATGGGGCATCCACAGCTTCTTTGTTCAGAGCAGCATACTGTTGATTTTAATTTTTGAATTCTGAGTATTCCTGTGTTGGATGATGTTATACTGTCTGAGGAATCTGTTCCTGGCTAGAATGCAAATGCCTTAATTATATTTATTTGCATGTTCTATGGATATAGCCCAAATTCCTCTCCTGTAAAAATAGTTCTTAGTGCTCAGACATAATTTTTAAACTCGTATAAATACAAAATATTTTTCATTTTTAAGTTTTTTAAAGAAAAATAGAGCGTTTTTTTCATTGTTCATGCTTTATGTATTTTTGTCTTGCATGTTTTTTTTCTATATGAATCATCCCATTCAGCATAATTGAGTAACCTCTTGGTTTTGTTGTCTTTTTTTTTTGGTATTCAGTTCTTTGCCGTACCAGATCCACTGGGTACAGCAGACTTGTTCTCTTGTTAATTTGGTTCCTCAGTGTGTGTCTGTAAAGTCAAGAGGAGCTTTGCTATGTGCATTTGCAAGAGATGGACTTCTGCTTGCAGTAGCTGTTAATCAAACTGATCCAAAGGTATGAATGGTAGACACTGTATCATTTAAGCTAATAGTTCAGTTTGAATGAAGTGGTAACAAGGATTTAATAACACATTTTTAGCAGTGATTTTTTCAGCATTCTTACTGATACATGTGATTATTTTCGCGTTGATATCCATAGCCAAAAAATTCTGCCACAACTTGTAATTTTTATGAAAGCTGTTGTTCAGTTAAGAATCCATCTAAGCTCCTTTGTAATTTCTAAACTCCAAAAAATACAATAATAAAGAAATTAATTTCAGTTACTGCATTGTGTGTGCAAAGATTCTGGACGATTCTCGATCAGGCCTCAGCCTAACATGTATTGGAGGTTATGTTCCCACTTCATAATGTTGTTCCTTCTGACAACTCAGAGGCCAAATCTTAATGTAGTTTTTAGTCCTAATGATGACAGGGAATATGGACCAGCTTATTTAGCACACCAAGATGGGATGATCCAGTCCTTCAAAGCTCCAGTTGTTATTCACCAGCAAGACTGGAGAAGAGTGATCTTACATTATTTTGAGGGTTTTAGAAAAAGTTATGTTAAAAAAAGTACTGAATTATATGTTAGGTATATAATAATTAATAATTATTTTCCAAATGTAGAAACAGGTATAGAAATTAATAAACACTCTAAATATAAATGAGTATTGAAGTGCATTGTCATTTTCATGTATAGTAAAGTTTCCTGTACATCAAATGTAATGCATAACTTTCTAATAGAAATTGGTTTTTACAGTAACGACATGTGATACAAACATTTGTTTTTTACATTTACTTTTTCTTTCTAGGCAACTCAGATTTTGTTTTTAAACACATTGAATTTTGTAACTGTTTCGGGTAGCCTTAAAGGTTGTAGTAGCAGGAATAGCATGGTCCCATCCAAGTTTATCAGGTCAGTAACTGATGTTGTTTCTGCTGCTGTTGTGGCTTTTCTGGTTTTGTGTTGTGGTTATTGTTGTGGGTTTTGGGGTTTTTTTTTGTAGCTATCCTAACTTTCTGATACAGAAGTTTGATGGAGAAAAATACTTTTTTCCTGCCCAATGTAGATCTTACTGGGTTGGCGATATGAGTTGGACTCCTGATAGCCTTTTCTTGGCTTGCATGTTAAAACGTGGATCTTTGATTTTATTGACATGTATGGGTGAATTGCTCACCTTGATTACTTCTGGCTGCTCTGTAGAATTTGGACCAGCAGAGTTTATTCCATTTCATCCACTGATAACATACAGGTAAAAGGGTTTGAAAATGTTTATACGTTTTTGTCATATGATCATATCTTGCTTTCTAATATATTTTTTTACAATTTTACATAAATGTCATCTTACAAAGTCATTCTTTTGCTTTTCATGTGTCTTCTCAAAATCTTTCTCATTCATAGTTCTATTTCTTACAATGGGTTTGTTGTGATGAAAATTGGCATTGTGACGATGTAAGCATACATTAAATGATTTAGTTTTTTACAAGTGTTTGAATTTATAAGAAAAGACTTTGTAAGACATCTTTTGTAAAGAGAGGTCTTGTGTGTTGTTATAAAATATTTCTGTTGAATGTCTGAACTGATTCTGATCTTGAGAGATTTTTTTCATACGTGACTTTGTTCGAAGTCACTTAGAATTTCATCTTTAAGCGCTTGTCGTGTACAATAAGAGCTAGATAAAAAAGTGTGATATAGAAATTTATTTGTATTTTCTCATAATTTTACTTTAATGCTTATTAATGGAATAGTAAGAGAATACTGAAAGCTGGTTTTATTTTTCTTTAAATTAAAAAAGTTGCAACTGCAGTAAAATACTGTCATCTTGTAAGCATAAATAGTGTTATCCAGAGTGTTTATCCTGCAAAAATATAGACATTTCCTTAGAATTCTGAATGGACTTACTGGGACAGTAGTGTGAGCGGTATTAAATGTTCATAAGTTATTTCTTCTCTATTCTGTTTATGATGATTACATATTATAGTTGCTTCTTATTTTTTGATGTATCTTTTTTTTAGACAGCAGCACTCTTGTCAAGACTCTGGTCAGTCTCTTGGTTCATCAGCTTCTGAAAGTGACCTTATGAGACAGAGATTCTCTGTTGCTTCACATTCAAGATTACCCTACCTCATTGTCTCTGATGGATACATGATAACAGTGCTTAGATTTCCTAACAACCTTTCACCATCAGGATTTATAAGAACCCTTTTGATTGATTCAACCCAACGGCTTGAAAATATCCGTCGCAATTTGCTGAACTCCAAGGTAGGGTTATGAATTATTTTTTAGGCTTTAAGTAAAAAACTTCATGTGTATAAAACTGCTTAAGTTTTAAACTGAGTACCTCAATTAGTTTACTGTGATATTTGTATAAATTCCTTTTAATTAAAAAGTTGTTTTGAGAATAGTGTTGATCTGGAAAACAACGAATACACCGTTTTCTCTGAAGTTTTAAACCTTTGATGTCTGGGTGACATTGCAGTAAAACGTAGTAAAGGGGACAGTCTTAACTGTCGCTACATATTCTTTCTGGAACTGTAAAAGCAGTTGGGATTTCTATATCTATAGAGTTGGTTCAGAGCATTGACAGGTATTATGCTACTCTGACCAACTCAGATGCAGAAAGGATTCTGTAAAACCTCTCTATCTTAGGCTGCTGCTGTTTTAGAGCAGTCAGCAACAGTCCCAGTGGTGCTGTGTGGGTGTGCCCACTAGGTCCTCAACTGAGGTTGTCAATTAAAGCTTGCCTAAAGCATTTTTGTTTATTTTTCTGTCACTTCTAAACTGAGTTAAGTCTGGGAGAAGGGAAACCTTTGAAGGAAGAGGTCCTGGGACTGTTGCCAACCACATAAGATATAATATTAAGTTCAGAATTTTTGCATTTGCTGATGGAATACAGCTTCTCTTCCAATTTATTTTGGATTTTGGATTTTTGGAGAAGTGAGTTATGATGGTATTCATGCATAAGCTACAAGAGTGGGCGGGGATTTGAGGATTTAAAGAGATAAGTTACAAGTGAAAATGCAAGAAAGCCCTACATACTGGCAAACTTGTAGGATCATTTCAGGGAGCAAGAAGGCAGATTCTTACAGCATGAAGCAAAGTAAAATTGTCTGGTGCTGAGAAAATACCGCTTTCCTGAAGCATGGTCAAATGATAGTTTGCTTCTGTGCAACAGATGCCTACTGACCTGTTCTCCCTTTCTGTCTGGGACTCGGAAACTGAAGCTTTTTACAGAAGGGACCAATTTCCTTGTTTTGTTTCGAAAGTGTCTGGTTTGATCTTGCTAGAGACAGATAATATGTTTTGCCTTATTGTTATTTCTTCTAGTCTAAAGGGAGACCTCTTTGTTTACGATCACTGTTGTCTTTAAAAGCTAGTCTTTTAAAACACGCTCAAAACCAAAGTTCCATCTTTTCTACCATTCCGAAATTCCTGGAAGAGGACACAACAGAAATGAGTGAGAAAACCCTGGATTTACTGGTACTTAATAGCATTTTTGCACTTAAAATTATGCAAATGATTTCATTTTTAAGGTATTGTAAATGTAAAGAGAATTTTTTTCAAGTAATATAGGTATATTTGTTCTTACTAGTTATATTTAGTTCAGTATTGATTAAATTCTCATTTTCTTTATAGGTGTGAGGAATATGGTTAATTTTTCTCCACTGATACTTTATTTTCAAACATATCTTTCAGCAGTGCATTAACTTTTTGAAAAATACGTACTAATCTACATGAACATCAGTTTATTGTAGTTTAATACTTTAGCTTCACTTTATAATAAAATGTAACATTATATTACTAAATGCACGGGGGCTGTAAAGTATCTTAGTAAGAAGTAGAATGTTATTATTCTTAGTGAATAAGGTATTTACTTTTAATTTTAGAGGATTCTTCCATCCATTCCAAATTTGTAGATGTCTTTTGGAAGAATGGCTCTGTGATCAAAGTTACTGTGCAGCCTTTCCCAACTCTGTTTCATGCTTTTGGTTTTTTATTTGTTCTTTGAAGTTTCTGAGCTTTTGTTGAATGGCTTTTATATCTTACAGGTATCTGGCAAAAACTCTTACCCATACTCGGGGCTAAATAAAGGACAGGGTTTCACTTTCTGGTATAAGTACTACTGCTGTGTTTACAGTGAATGTCTTGTTGTTACGTAATTTAATTTCTGTCTGCACAACTATTCCAAATAGTCACATTTAGTTTGAGATCTAGATGAAACTGCTGTGAACTAAACTTATTAGCAATTAAGCAAGTTAGTTAAGCATGAAGATTTCCTTTGTGAGACTGACTAAATGGTAATTCCTGGCAGACTATGCTGTCTCTCAATAGACTTGAATTAAACTGTCTATTTTTTTGTTTAATTTTTTTTGTCTGATTTAGGATTATGAAGAAGAATCAGATGACGAAAAGCAGTTTTGCAATAGCCCTTCCACCTTCTCTAGCCAAAGAATCCATTCATTTGTTGGTAAAGCTAATCAAGGCCACCTGGAATTTGCGTCAATGTTTGATACTATCCATGCAAAAAACAATACTGAAGAGAAAGATAATGTATCAGTGGAACTATATTCCATTCAGAAAAACCTCCTTGCTGCATGGCAGATAGGGATTTCAAAAAATATGGAAGAGAAAGATACGTTGCTGCATTACACAGTGAACTGCATTATCCATTTTTTCAACATTCTTCAGTTTGTGAAATGTTCTTTGCTAAACCAGGATGCGTCTTCAAACAAGTCTGTGAAGAATAGTCACTGGATGCATTGTGTCCTAAAATATTTTCAGCAGTGTTTAACTGTCTTGTACTGGCATTCAAGAGCCAGTCTGACAGGGCACTTGGCAAAGCTGACATTACAGACTTTAAAACTGATGCTTATACAGCAACAAGATCAGTTCTCAAAAAACCTTCTGGCATGCTTCTGTCTTTTGAAAATGGTTTCTCACACTCTAAGTAGCGTGTGCATAGTGCAGTATGAGAATTTCTTTGTATCTCCTCATGGTAATAGTCTCGTGGAACTTGACTCCCTCACTGTGCCTGTTTTCCTAGCTCTTGATGAGAGTACTACTCTGCAATTCAGCTCACTGAAATCTCTGCTTAAAGAGCCACCTCGAGCAGTAAACCATGATGCAAAAACAGAAAAAAGGTATGAATGATTTTTGCATGGGGGAAAAAATGCACAGGACAACCAGGTGATCAGGCGCAGTCAGCATGAGTTCTGTCAAAGCCAGGTCCTTATGGACTAATCTGATCTCCTTCTATGACAAGGTGACCCACTTAGTGGACAAGGGAAAGGCTGTGGATGTTGTCTACCTAGACTTTAGTAAAGCCTTTGACACTGTTTCCCACAGTATTCTCCTGGAGAAATTGGCTGCTCATGGCTTGGACGGGCTTACACTTTGCTGGGTGAAAAACTGGCTGGACGGCTGGGCTCAAAGGGTTGCGGTGAATGGAGTTAACTCCTGTTAGCGGCCAGTCACAAGTGGTGTTCCCCAGGGCTCAGTATTGGGGCCAGTTCTGTTTAGTAGCTTTATCAGTGATCTGGATGAGGGGATCGAGTGCACCCTCAGTAAGTTTGCAGACGACACCAAGTTGGGTGGGAGTGTTCATCTGTTTGAGGGTATAGGAAGGCTCTGCAGAGGGATCTGGACAGGCTGGATCGATGGGCCGAGGCCAACTGTATGCGGTTCAACAAGCCCAAGTGCCGAGTCCTGCACTTGGGTCACAACAACCCCATGCAACGCTACAGGCTTGGGGATGAGTGGCTGGAAAGCTGCCCGTTGGAAAAGGACATGCGGGTGTTGATTGACAGCCGGCTGAAGATGAGCCGGCAGTGTGCCCAGGTGGCCAAGAAGGCCAGTGGCTCCCTGGCTTGTATCAGAAACAGTGTGGCCAGCAGGACTAGGGAAGCAATCATCCCCCTGTACTCGGTGCTGGTGAGGCCGCACCTTGAATCACAGAATCACTAGGGTTGGAAAAGACCTGTAAGATCATCAGGTCCAACCATCAACCAACAAACACCACCATGCCCGTTAAACCATGTCCCACAATGCGTCGTCCACATGTTCCTTGAACACTTCCAGGGATGGTGACTCCACCACTTCCCTGGGCAGTTTATTCCAGTGTCTCACCACTCTCTCAGTAAAGAAATTCTTCCTAATATCCTGTCTAAACCTCCCCTGGCGCACCTTGAGGCCGTTTCCTCTTGTCCTGTTGCTAGTCACCTGGGAGAAGAGGCCAACACCCGCCTCTCTGCAACCTCCTTTCAGGTAGTTGTAGAGAGCGATGAGGTCTCCCCTCAGCCTCCTCTTCTCCAGACTGAACAACCCCAGTTCCCTCAGCCGCTCCTCATAAGACTTGTGCTCCAGACCCCTCACCAGCTTCGTCGCCCTTCTCTGGACATGCTCCAGCACCTCAATATCTTTCTTGTAGTGAGGGGCCCAAAACTGAACACAGGATTCGAGGTGCGGCCTCACCAGCACCGAGTACAGGGCACACTGACTCTGTGTGTATTAATAATGGAAGCAGTAGTGCTAGAAAAGAAGATGCAGATGTCTTGAAGTTCTGTGCAAGGTTTTGCAAGTCCCTGGCAACGTGCATTTGCTTGTATCCACAAGCTTATTACATACCTGAGCTGGTACATCTAATCGTACTGTGCTGGGCAGCAGGGACTTGCCAGCCCTAAAAACATGTTCAGCAGTCTTTTGTTTCCCTGTCTTTGCTTTTCTGTCTTATGCTTTCATTGTATTTTTAATCAATGTTGTTTATAAAGACACTGATACCTGTTTTGAGGTTTGTCTAGGTTATTTCATTTCCTCATTGTTTAGATATCAAGGGATTCATTTTGGGTGCATTTGGGTGCTTGAAGTAGATTGCTGCATTTACACAAATTCAGAAGAATCAATGTTTGTTGGTCAAAAACCAAGGTAAAAAAGTGTTTCACTTCGTTTCCCCTCATTGAAGTCAAGAAAGTAGGTGTTAACATAAAATACAATTTAGTTTTCAGATACATAATGCAAAATATAAGAAAATAATAAATTGATGTAAGTAACTGTTGACTTTTGATTTTCATAATATTATACTTCTTGAACTACAGGTTGATGGTACTATGGCGCTTATTGTATAAGAAAGTGGTTTGGTATCAGATGCAGCTGAACAGAAGAGTGAACAAGAATGCAGAAGAAGAGTCTGTTGTCTCATCGCTCTTAAGTCATATACAAGCGACCCTCCAGTCTTCAGGATTGACCTTAGAGCAA
Organism: Gavia stellata; assembly: GCF_030936135.1. Taxonomy (NCBI): domain Eukaryota; kingdom Metazoa; phylum Chordata; class Aves; order Gaviiformes; family Gaviidae; genus Gavia; species Gavia stellata. Next base: position 14,669,936 of record NC_082637.1, on the reverse strand, counting down.
CACTTGAAGATTAATTCTGTATCTGGTTAGTACTTTGGAAAGAACTAGAAATGTTAGGTAGTTGCATGGTTAACTGAATACTAGGAAAATTAGGTCCAACTTAATGATAATCAATAACTGACCACCAGATTTTAAAAAAGTTAATAGTGGGACTTTTCTTAAAATTCTCATCAGAACTCTCTTAAATACTTTGTGTCCCAGTACACCTGTAGATAGTATTATAATCTTTAGAGCTTGTTGAGCTAAATAAAAAGACTGTATTGACTTCAGTTTGCTTTGAATCATGTCCTGGAGAATCTGAACACAGGTTCTGAATTCTGATCTCATTTGTACTATGTTATTTCCTCTGAAGTATGTGGGCATGACCATGTATATCTTACTGGATTTCTATGTAGAAATCCTGTTTGCTCCATGTGATCACTGTGGGCGTGAGCATGTCACGTTCATGAATGTAGTCAGCCTCAACTAAGCACTTAATTTAGTGTAACCTAATGTAATAGACTTAATGTAGCATATTTATTTTGGAAACAGTATATGGTTGTAGCCTAATTTCCTACACATTACTGCCCTATGCTCTTATCTTCCTTTCCCCTTCCGCACTAATAAGCCCAGCTTCCCATTTATGTCTCCCACCACAATTCTGCTTCCTCTCAATATTCTTGATCTCTCTCCCTTAAATGGTACTTGTAGTTTCTCTTCCTACATTACTTTGTACAATACATTTGGTCCTTCATGTCTCTTTCACTCATCCTAACAACACTTGCAACTTCCCACCTCTCTTTTCCACCCATTCCTTATGTTCTTTATTTATATTCAGTTTCCCAAATAGATATGGCACGGTTTATGGATGAGCTAGGGTAATATATATGCTGATGGGCCAGCCAATACCTGAACTGGCTAGCTGCAGATAAGCAGGGTAGAGTGGCAAATTTGTCCTTGTCTTTTCTTCTATGGTAGCATTATTTTGGGTTTTTTTTTTCCTCTTTTTCCTTTGCACAGGAGCTGTGCTCTTTTGCAGTTAACTTTCTGTCAAAGTATTTAGGAATTGATCAGTGGATTAAAAATTGGAATGGGAATAGAGGTGGAGAAGTGACATTTAGAGACATGAAATCTGTAATCATAGACTTGTTGTTTGAAAGATCTTTTACAGAAAAAAGAATGTATATGTTCAACTTGCTAAATAATTTTACATCTACCTTTTACAATGAAAAAACATTTTCCACATCATAGGAAATATGAAAACAGATAAGAGAAAATACTTTTCCCCATTAATAAACTATTGTGGGTTTTGAATACTCAAGTTTCTAACTATAGTTAACATTTATAATCTTGTGTAATCTAAAAAAATAACCTAATTACTGAAAACCTTGTAGGAGTCATTATAATCTGAATTGATTTTTTTCGTTTCATAGTGATTTAGCAACTTAAAAAAATGGTGGGGAGGGATATTCAAACTCCTCTTCTCTCAGATGCTGAAAACTTAGTTTTAGCTCTCAGAATAGAAATTTGCTGGAGACTCACAGATTTTACTCTGCCTTTCATAAACTTGTAATACTGAAGTAAGTGCATGTGTGTTTGCACACATAAAAGCAATTACATAGAGCTTTTAATTTGTTACATATGTGACTTTTATAGGTGAGGAGAAGTTCCTTTTAGGTTCCTACAGAGAATCTGTGGACATTTGGAAAAGATCTCTTTGTGAAATCAAGGCAAAAGGTAAGGAATAAAATCTTTTTTTGGGAGTGGAGGGGGTAAGTTGTATAATCACTTTATGTAGTTATTTGTGACTCTCTGCTTGCCTTTCAAAAAAAGGATGCATACTTGAAATTAAGCTGGGATTTGAATAGAGACTAGTCAAACCTTTAGTCTGATTGCTTCCTGAGAAAATTCCATGCATTTCTATTTTAATATCAGAGTTTTCTTGTGATTGTGAAGTACTTGGTACAGAAAAGCTCTAGGTATATTTCTGAGCAAGAAAGAGACAATGAAAAATGGATAAACAAAAGTCAATTCCTTTAGTAGCTGTAAAATCAAAATACTTAGTGTTTGGGGAGTAACAAAACACAATAATTGGTGGCAGGAGTTTATTTAGGAGTTGATTTGAAGCAGATATTCCAGAGCCTACTCCCAAGCATCATGAAAAATTTTTTTGCTGGTTATTATGATGAGGAATACCGCATGAAGAAAGAATTCAGGATATTGGAAGTTTGGTGGATGTCTAAGCAATTTCACTGTGGTTTAGGCATCCCTTCTTTGAAGCCTAGGCTCCCTTGGGCTCTCCTGTCTTCGTCTGTGTCTTAACAGTTAATCACTGTATTGTTTTGAAAACTGCCAGATCTCTAAAAGTAAAACTGTTGTGGATGAGTATTAACTCACTAGTAACTTACAGGTTGTAGGAAGATCATATCTCCTAAAATAGCTGCTCCTGAGTTGTTCTTCTCAGAGTATATGTTTGCATAGATACGTTTCTGGAGAGGGAGGAACTAGTGCTTTCAAACCTGCTGTGTCTGTTTTTGTGTTTATTGTTTCTTTTCCAACTGGACTTATGCCCTTTTTTCTCTCTTAATGCAGGAGGAAAAAGAACATGTTTTCTTCAGAGTAGATATTATCTTGCAATATTATTTTGCCACCTGTATCAGTATAACTTGTCTGAGGCTCAGGGACTCTGTGATCATCTGGTAGGAGAGATTCTAAGGCGATCACATCTCTCAGTGAGTCAGATGGAAAAATTTTCTGGTATGTTTATATTGCATAAAAGTGTGATAAGGTATGTTGATACTGTTTGAATAACCTAGTATCTCATTTCTGTGCCATCACACACACACTTGACAGCATGCTTTTCTCTTCACACTGGACTGAAGTCTGTTTTCAGTGACTTTAAAGATCTTTTTCTGATCCTCGGGTGTTCTTTCATATGCACGTATTGGAGTAAGTGTTTAGACAACTTTGATTGTATAATTAATAGTGAAAGCATGGCCTGTTAAATGGTCTTAGATTCAAATCTGCTCACGGAAGGACTTCGGCTAAGAAAAATATGGAGAAATTATGTGATTTCATTTTGTATTGATTTAACATGTTTTTTTATGATACAACATGATAAAATAGTGGATTTTAGCTTGGCCACCAGCCCTAAATTGACAGTGGGATTTTTTTGCAGATGCTTGTAAATTTTTAAGTCAGAGTATGAAATCCAAATTTAAACAGGATTTTTGTCTCAGCAGTGATCTAAATTTAGATACTAGAGGTCCATCTCCAGTCATCAAAAACCTAGTATAAAAGTCTTTTACACTGATTACACATTATATTAAAATTAAAACATTAAGCTCTGTAAGTCCTGAAAGCTTGTCAAGAAATTAAGTAATACCATACTTCGCTTGTTTTTAAAAAATGTTTTGTAAGCTGTGATTAAACCATTTTAGCATTCAATTTTAAAATAATTTTCCTAATAATGTTTTAATTTGGTATCTGTTTTTTTAGATACCAAGTATTTTCAGCATGAACTATGGATGGTAACAGATGTTCATACTGAAACTGCTATGGCTGTGGTTCGATCCATGGCGCGATTCATGGCCGCTTATTTCACAAATCAGCTGCTGTATATCTTTCCTCCACACAGTGTTGACATCCTGCATCCACTTCATGTCAAACAAGGTATTTTCTGTAAAAGCAGTTTAATTTGCTGTGTTTAACTCTTATCATTTTTTACATGTATATCAGAGCTGTCTGTTATGCTTTAACTTGATGATTTATAGTTTCAGCACCATTAACTGTAAAGATAAAATAACTTAGTTTTTCCAGATATTTTTGTTGATGGGTGTGGGTGTGTTTGTGTATGGGATTAATGTTTTGCATCTCTTGATTATTGAAAATATTTTTTGTATTTGAAGTTAATAGCTTGATGTGTGCAACTGAATTATGTCATCCACAGAACAGAATCATAGAATCATTTAGGTTGGAAAAGACCTTTAAAATCACTGAGTCCAGCCGTTAACCTAACCCTGCTAAGTTCACCACTAAACCATGTCCCGAAGCCCCACGTCTACACATCTTTTAAATACCTCCAGGGGTGCTGACTCCACCAGTTCCCTGGGCAGCCTGTTCCAATGCTTGACAACTCTTTTGGTGAAGAAATTTTTCCCAATATCCAGTCGAAACCTCCCCTGGTGCAATTTGAGGCTGCTTCCTCTCATCCTATCGCTTGTCAGTTGGGAGAAGAGACCAGCACCCACCTCTCTACAACATCCTTTCAGGCAGTTGTAGAGAGCAGTAAGGTCTCCCGTGAGCCTCCTTTTCTCCAGGCTAAACAACCCCAACTCCCTCAGCCTCTCCTCTTAAGGCTTGTGCTTTAGACCCTTCACCAGCTTCATTGCTTTTCTCTGGACACGCTCCAGCACCTCAATGTCCTTCTTGTAGTGAGGGGCCCAAAACTGAAAACAGGATTTGAGGTGCGGCCTCACCAGTGCAGAGTACAGGGGGATGATTGCTTCCCTAGTCCTGCTGGCCACACTGTTTCTGATACAAGCCAGGGAGCCACTGGCCTTCTTGGCCACCTGGGCACACTGCCGGCTCATCTTCAGCTGGCTGTCAATCAACACCCGCATGTCCTTTTCCAACGGGCAGCTTTCCAGCCACTCATCCCCAAGCCTGTAGCGTTGCATGGGGTTGTTGTGACCCAAGTGCAGGACTCGGCACTTGGGCTTGTTGAACCGCATACAGTTGGCCTCAGCCCATCGATCCAGCCTGTCCAGATCCCTCTGCAGAGCCTTCCTATACCCTCAAACAGATGAACACTCCCACCCAACTTGGTGTCGTCTGCAAACTTACTGAGGGTGCACTCGATCCCCTCATCCAGATCACTGATAAAGCTACTAAACAGAACTGGCCCCAATACTGAGCCCTGGGGAACACCACTTGTGACTGGCCGCTAACGGGAGTTAACTCCATTCACCGCAACCCTTTGAGCCCAGCCGTCCAGCCAGTTTTTCACCCAGCAAAGTGTAAGCCCGTCCAAGCCATGAGCAGCCAATTTCTCCAGGAGAATACTGTGGGAAACAGTGTCAAAGGCTTTACTAAAGTCTAGGTAGACAACATCCACAGCCTTTCCCTTGTCCACTAAGTGGGTCACCTTGTCATAGAAGGAGATCAGATTAGTCCATAAGGACCTGGCTTTGACAGAACTCATGCTGACTGCGCCTGATCACCTGGTTGTCTTGTACGTACTGTGTGATGGCACTCAAGACAATCGGCTTCATAATCTTCCCTGACAACAAGGTCAGACTGACAGGCCGGTAGTTCTCTGGATCCTCCTTCCAGCCCTTCTTGTAGATGGGCATCACATTTGCTAACCTCCCCAGTTAGCTAGGACTGTTGATAAATGATTGAAAGGGGCTTGGTGACCACATCTGCCAGCTGCCTCAGTACCCTCGGGCAGATCCCATCTGACCCCATAGACTTGTAGGGGTCTAAGTGGTGTAGCAGGTCGCAAACCATTCCCCCTTGGATTGTGGGGGTCTCATTCTGCTCCCCATCTCTGTCTTCCAGCTCAGGGGGCTGGGTAGCTGGAGAACAACTGGTCTTACTATTAAAGACAGGCAAAATTACCACAGCCTTTTCCTCATCCTTTGTCACTATGTTTCCCCCCCAACCAATGAAGGATGAAGATTCTTCTTAGCCCTCCTTTTGTTGCTAAAGCATTTATAGAAACATTTTTTATTGTCTTTTACGGTAGTTGCCAGGTTAAGTTCCAGCTGAGCTTTGGCCCTTCTAGTTTTCTCCCTGCATAACCTCACAACATCCTTGTAGTCCTCCAGAGTTGCCTGCCTCTTCTTCCAAAGGTCGTAAACTCTTTTTTTCCTGAGTTCCAGCCAAAGCTCCCTGTTCAGCCAGGCTGGTCTTCTTCCTCACCGGCTCGTCTTTTGGCACAGAGGGATGGCCTGCTCCTGTACCTTTTAAAACTTCCTTCTTGAAGAATGTCCAGCTTTCCTGGATTCCTTTGCCCTTCAGGACTGCCTCCCAATCTATTGATATTTTTATTTTCTTGAGGGTTTTTTTTTCCCCATGCTTTGAGGTTAGTGATGTAAATCGGATATTCAGATAAAAGGATGCATATTTTTTTCACCTAAATTAAGCAACATTAGAATTTCATGGTTCTTGCACTACTTTTGCCCAAAGATGTGGCTCTGACTGACTTTGATCCTCCCAAAAGTGAGAGAAAAGGAGAGCTTAACAAATAATTGAATTGGATCTGTGATATCGTGTGACCGAAACGTAGCCAGAGGACGCATGGCCAGAATAGGCAGAGGAAAGCATTTTTTGCTTATTTGATAGTAGAGCTCTTGGAAGCCAAAATGCTTCAGACACTGTATCATCAGAACAAGTGGGAATGTCAAGTTGGTTTGTTATTGAAGTCAAGTAGTACTTGTTGGTGTAAGTCCTGCTTTTCAGCATTTTTCTGAGAATTAGTATTTATCACAGGGATTGGTTTATCTATTTTCTGCAAGAGATTCTGTTTAAAGATTTCCCTTGTTTGAAAAACTAACTCTGAAACAAAAAATTTCCTAAGTGATTCAATGTCCACAGGAATGAAGACTTATTTGGAAGTATTTTAAGTACCCTACTAGTAAGTTGCTATTATAATGTCAGATATTTCTTTACAATATTAACTTATTTTGATTAGATTTTCTGCAATGTATTTGAATACATTGACTATTTTTAATGTTTTCTGTACTACAGCATGCACTGGTATATATTTCTTCATGGTCTTTTTGGATGTTTTAATCAGACAACTTTTCAGATAAAGCCTATAAAATAAGACCTTGATTTTAATGCTTACATTAGTCAAAGATCCATGTACATGGTGAGACAACCTCAAGAAACAAGGAGATAACTAAATTTGTCTTGATACACTCTTTTAAAATAATGTGCTATCTTTTCTCGAAAATGCTTTGTAGCTTTGTGTTCTGAAATAAGCAGCACAGTGAGTACAAACAATACGGGTACACTAGGAAAACTCAGAATTTCCATTTATCTCAGGTGTACCCTCTTGAATATCCTAAGCATATTTAGCATACTTGCAAATATTTTATCCGTGTGACTAAATCTTTAAAGTAGGAATAACCCACAAGTTTCGCACACGCTTGCATATCCCACATTATTAAGCAGAAAAATAGCCCACTCTGACCTCACTATTTTATCATAGCATGAGCTGCATCTGCCTGCTGCAGATAAGCCCTGTAGCGTGCCTCTAATAAAGAGCAATTTTACACTGCAGTGAATCCAAAAGTAGTGTGAACATACGAATTCTAGATTATTCATCTGATAGTGTGCAGATTTATTTAAACTTCAGAATGTGCTTTTTGTGCCACAGACTTATCTCCTCGTATTATTCCACTGCAACGCTGTTTGGTTACCAGAGCTGTCAGGGACCAGAACCTTTCATCTGTGTGGACAGCTGAATATGCTCTTGATTTGTTCTTTATTGGTGGACTCATTCCAGAGGCTGTGTGGTTAACACACAGACTGGGGGACTGGAAACTTTCTGTTTCAATTGGTGTGGCCTACCAGCTGTATTGTCAGAACTCTGATGAATTCTCAAGGTAAATTTCAACTTGGAATTAGTATACTATGTTTTGTTATTAATGTTATTTGCATGAAGTTTATTGTAACAAGGCATATCCTTGGCCTCAGAAATTGATATTCCCAGACTACTAGTAGGTGTAGGACCTAAGTTAAGATGAGTTATTTTGTCTTAGATATTCCTTTAACAGAGCTTTATTAGTTTATCTATGGGTTTTACTTTGTTCTTAATGAACAGTTTCTTGTTATACTTTCAGACTGAAAAACACAGAGCATCACCTGCCATTAAGCTTATCACCAATGCAGACTTTTCAGGAAAAGTTACAATCTTTGTTAGGACAGCCAGTTACTTCTGAAACATCAGGATGTATAAAGTACAAGCAGTTTACAGGTAAATAAAATTATAAATAATTGTGTTTATTTTTTGTTATTTCACTGCATATTTGGTGTTATATGCTGTCTTAAAAAGAAACAATTACCTCGTCTTCTCCAACGTGTCCATTACTGTTATAATGTATTAAAATACTTTAATTTTGTAGGGGGTTGTGTTTTGGCTTTGATCATTCTAAAAAGGGACTGTATTATCAATCTTGTCGTCTTTGTGCGTATCAGCCAAAACCTTGTTTGACTGTATCAGATATCAACTTCAGTTTGGAAGAAAAATGAAGCTTCATTAGAGCAAAACAAGAGTCCTGAAGCACGTGCAAATGTTTTAACAGTATGGAAAGTATCATCATACTTAAAATTAGTTACATGATGGTGTTTAGTTTTTGCCTTTCCTTTCTGTTAAAGTGGGAGGGGTTGGTATCTCATAGCCTGACAGCTCCATGCCCCCAAGACCAACAGCTAGCAAGACTGAAAATGTATTCCCAGTAGGCACATACACAAACACATGTATACAACACATATATACAGCTGGCCACACAGATCAACACCTACAGTATGCTCAGTACTTGCACAGACAGTGCCAACAATCCCATCCCGTTTCCCTCTCTTGCTGGTAAGGATGAAGGTCTGCATATACATACCTGTACGTACATTGCGGATCCCTCCAGTAGCTGGGTTTAGACCTGGTAGCTTAGTCTTCCATGTTGCTGGCGTCTGCATATATAAGCCCTCAAAGCTCCAGCCCTGCTCCATTTTCTGGTACTTACTCACAGATACCCTCTTCCCCCCATGCACACACTGTGTGGGCACCCCCACAGTAGCTGGCCTTGAATATACAGCCCACCCCATAGCTAGCTCGTCTGGGATCTTCAGTCTTTCCTGCTGCCTCACACTTAGAGATGCACACATCTGTCCGCACACTGTCTTTCTGGCAGGTGGTCATGACTCCCTTGGTCCTTCCAGTATCCACATCCCCTCGTCTTGCCCTTAGAGACATGCAGACACACAAGCAGGTCTCCCAGGCATCTCTCCGGCAGCTGTCCAAAGCAGGTCTCCCAGGCATCTCTCCGGCAGCTGTCCATGTCTTCATCCATCCCTCCAGTCACTATGAACTCCTGTGGTATCACTCGTGGAAGAGCGAGATGCACACTCTGACTCATGTTCCCACTCTGGTTGCTGGCACTTAAAATCGTATACACAGACACACAGAATAGTCCCTCACCCACGAAAACAGACATGTGCTGACAGAGCCCAACAGAGGTGAGGCTGCCACAACTCCATGGCATACCTTTGGTTTCTTTCCTAAAAATCCCATGAGCTTAGTGCAATTCCAAAAAACTCCTCCCCTGCATCTTATAGTATGTCCTATCCTTCTTGACAGTAACCCCTCTTAAGCCAAAAGGTACTGAAGAGAGCCACTCCCACTGGCTCATCTTGATGGGTTTCATACCTGGACACTGGAGCTGATGGCTCTCCTGGGAAGAGCCTGGACAGGGTCCCCGTTTCTCTGAGTACATAATTTGCTGTTGAGCATCTCTGGGCTTGTGGAGACGAACCTTTGATGGGCTGATTTTTCTACTGTGAGTAGATGGGTCTCGGTATTATTATGATTCCCCCACCTGCTATTGTTGCTGTGCTTCTTTGTATGGGTGTATACAAGCTTTTTATCACCTAAATTCCCCCAATTAGCTAGATCAACCTGTCCTTGTTTACATTTTACAGAATGTTTACTGGCATGATCTCTGTTCCTTACTCTCTTTTTCTGTGTTTGGAAACCATATTTCAAGTTCTTGTCAGCAGGTGGATATTAATTAATCTTTATCTAAGCCATATCCCAAACAGTGTGTAGATTCTTCTTTTGTACTCATTTCCAAGGATTTTATTTCAAACAGACACATACACATGCTGTATATAACAATCTGTAAGTATGATGGGTAGTAGAAAGATTTGGCAGCACATATTTCAAGACAAGCAGGAGGAGTAGAAGTGGAAGTAAACCAGTATAATACTATGTGGATTTCAGAAACCAATTAGTGATATATGTTGAAGGTCCTGCTACTTCTAGGAGATGAGGAACAAATGTAATAATACGTGAAAGAGATCAAACAAATACATTTCCCTTTCCTTGATCATCATGCTCACTGATAAAAGAGTTGTTATAGTCATTATTAATAGTATATCTAGTTTATGCCTGCTTGGTGAGAATGATTTGCCGGAATTTTATGCCAAGCAAATTCATGGCTGAAAAGTTCAGTTCTCTATCTAGAAAGGCAATAGCTTCCCCCTTGATGTGGCAAAACTTAAAACTAATAATTGAATACTATTTTCAAATGTGAGAGACCTTAAAGCAAGTACGTGTGATGTATACATTGTAATAGACAAATGCAAATTCTGAGAACGTAGCCTCATAATTTCAGAATGAAGGCCATGTATTACTTGAGTGAGTTAATTTATTGGTTTCTGTGCTTAATATTTTATAGATCCCATTGAAGAGGAAGATGCAAATGTTCTTTATAGTTCAATACAGGAACTACTGAAAGCAGCTGTTATGGCAGATGCTGATATTCTCTCAGAGACATTTCAGCTTTTGATGGATTCTGCCAAGGATCTTAGCAGAAAATTGTATGGTTTAGTTCCAGATGGGCTTTATCTTCCAGCACCACCATTATACTGTCCTCAGCCAGCTTCTCTCAGCGAAGTAAGTGTGCATGACAGACATTCCTTGGGTCTTTGTATGTATTTATGAAATAATCATGACCTTTATTCTGGTTCCTTTCAGCTCATTTTTCTGTCTGTTTTTTCCATGTCCATTCATTTACTTAAGTAGCACCATAGTGATAAGAAAGTATGTGTGTCTCTGTGTTTTTTCCGTAAAGGTTCTACACTCTAACGAAGAAGGGAAGTATTCTTAGGAGCAGAAACAACATTTAGGTCAGATTCCTTATTGTATATGACCTTTCTAATTTTAGGGCTTGTTTTTGTTTTGGAATTTGCATTTTTCAGGAAGACTGCAATGACATTCTTTTAAAAATTGAGAGAGAAAGTCGTCAGAAAGTGTCAGGAGTTCTTCAGCGAATTATATTGCTTTTCCGGGCTGCTCATTGTTCCTGCCCTGCAGCACAGTGGTATATTGCACAACTGAAGTGGGCAAGAAAAGTTATGCAAAAAGTAAGCGTTTAACTTGGTTTTTTGGTAACTTGATTATCCGTCGTAAATATTACTGCAAGCTTGCAATTGCATTGCAGAAGCATTCAGTCTCATCTGGACTTTGATATCATGTTTTTTAGATGTTGTCTTTTAGTTTTACACTCCATTTTCAGTTCTTCTAGGAAACCAGATCTTAAAGATATAGGGTATCTACTTTATAAAGTACCTCCTTCTACATGTCTTTCTGCACCCATTTGGTAATGTACAAACTCATTTCTTTCTTCATTTGAAAGAAACAAGCTGATTTTATTTAATTGGGAGTTATAGCTGTTAACTGGAAGTGTGTTCCAGATCACTTAGGGTTGAATATATAACAGAGAACGTGATGCTCACTTCAGGTAAAGTCGTCATCTTAGTGCACAGAGCACAGGACTTACAAGATCTCATTCTACTTGTGCATTTTGTTTGCACAGAACCAAGCTTGGAATATATTGATTAAAAAAATTTATGTAGACTAAGACTTTTCTTAAGTCATTGTTACACAGCCACTTAAAGAAGGTTGACTTGCTACAGAAGGGGGGGTGTGTGTGTGACTATCTGCCTTCCCTCAGCCCCCCTCCACCAGCATTCATGCAATGATCCAGATCAGGAGCTGGTCTGACTGACAAATACTTCCTTCTGTTTGCTCATTGCGTGGTCGCATGCTTAATGCTGGCATAAGGAAGTGATCAGAAGTACCAGCTGAAACAGGAGGGAGAACTAGTCTGCCTTGGATGACAGCAGCCTGGTCTCTGTTGGATTAAACTGGTTTCTTAATTGTGATCTTAGTTCTTCTTACACTTTGTTGCTCTTGTATTTTGTGGTAGTCATGAGTATCACGCGTACCATGCAAACAAAAGCATTTTTTGTGCCATAGCTCGTGCTGAACATATTCCTTTAAATGATTTTTCAGAATACGGATTTGAAGAAAATGGAGAGCAAGCTTAAGGGAATTTTACTGATCTTGTCAGTATTCTGCTAATAACTTAGAGGCTTTATGTTTAGTAGTGCTATATACAAAACTTTAACTGCTTCTGATTTCCATTTTGATTGTTTATTTATTTCATTCTTTTTACTATCTATAGATTCGAATGAAAGGATCTCTTCCTTCTCTGAGTCCATTTCCAGAGACTTTGCTTCGTTACTCCAATTTCCGCACAGTTTTCTATGGATCTACATCTTCTGGAGACCATCAGTTTGATGACACTACCTGTAAAATTTTAGGTCTGTTTGCAATAAAATAGAATAATTTAGAACTGGAAAAAAGAACACAAGTGAGAATCCACAGGTGCAAAGAAACTCTTATTAGCTTGAAAATGGTATACTGCAGTGTGTGCAGAGACATGTTCCCTTTCCAGCTTTTGTATTAGTTATCAAAACTCGTAATCTGAAGGTTGCTGTTCTGCATGGTTTTGTGTGTTATAGATCTAACAGATGTGAAAGAACATGAACACTAAGTGGGACTGAAGAGCTCTAGCTGCAGAGCACTATTAAAACTCAAGAATGAGTAATTTTTTTCTTTAACTGCTGTTAATTCCTTTCTTCTAGCTAAAAATCTCGAGCTGTTTTATTTCATTTATTTAAATAGAATCTCACCATATTGCATGTTTGTGTCATAGGTTGGTTCAGAGAGCTATGTGCATTGTGTTGGATGTTTCATGTTCGTGAAAGATTATCTGACAACTGTAGGCGGTACCAAACTGCAAGGGAAAATGTTAACAATCATAAGGTATTATATTACTAATATAGTAAACATAAATTTTAATTGCATAAAGCTATGAGAAGAATTGTAGAAGTCTGCTGTATATTTCTTTGAGAACTTTAATTTGCTTAATAGGACAAAATTAGCACAGTGCTATAATGTGCAGTAAGTATTTGATGCTACAGAATAGTGCTGTCCACGTGAACTACATATTTCTAATAGTATTTCTGTGGGCTTTTGCGTGGTATTTAACTCAGGTAAGTGAAGAGATACTGCTAGAAAAGCAATAGTTTCTACACTTACTGTCTACCTAAGTATTTACTACTTTTTTTTTTCATGAGATTAAGATACTTGAGTGTTTCCTGACCAATATATATTTAATGCACCAAAACCATTTTTTGGTGCATTAAATATACATGTTTTTTGACAAGAATAATGAAAAATACTAAAATATAATTATGTTTTCTCTACTTCTACCCTAATCAACTGATGTCAGAAGTCAAGGAAGAAAAAGAAACAAATTACTAGCATGGTCTTTGTCTTGTATTCTGTAATAGTACAGATGTTGATTTTTGTCCTATCTAGTCTAGCAACTCAGCTGTCCTTAACAAAGGTTGCTTCCTTTTTAAAACAAGTCCAAAATTTCTCTTCACCAGAAAAATCAAGCTTCAAATAAACAGGATGGCTCTGTTTCAAATAGTAGAATATTCTGATTTTTCTGTGCTTCGTGCGACAGTGATAAATGAGATGGAGACTACTGACTGTTTCAAAATAAACTGACGCACCTTAAAAGCCTCTTGGCTGGCTTAAATATCTTGTTCCCAAGAAATAGTTTGTGATCACCTTAAGTCACAGTAAAATTATTTACTTCACCTGGTAGTTCAGTATATTTAATCACTCACAGCAAATTTAGTCATATCCTCAAGTTTTACTCTACATGACTGCAAACAGACTCTTCAGCAGAATGTTAATGGAATTCTTTCCTAAGCTGACTTTAAAAAACCCTTTTTTTTCCTTTTATTTTTTTTAATATAAGTTACGGTCCATTACAACCTTGATCTGTCTCCTAGCATCGTATACTTCTCTGTCCATTAAGTTAGATATTTTTATTTTCTGCTGGCTAGGGAGGAATCATTAAAATTTGCAATGTATGAATAATTTAGCTGAAATATATTGTTTATATTAATAATTGTTTCTGTAGCAAAGTGCGTTTTTTTAGGATCTGAAGAAGAATGAATATGATGCCTCCACAGTTGAGCATTGTCTGAATGCAGTGGAGTGGGCTTGTCGAATGCTTCCTTTCTGCAGATTCATGAATGTTGAAGAATTAGTTCAAGATGTAATTTTGAGTCTTCTTGGAGAATTGCCACCAGTAAAAAAGGTAAAAGACATTCAAGCTAGAACAAAGCAATAGAGATTATCACAAATGTTTCTTCTCCTTGTAAAAGCTACTGTTTAGACTTTCTAGTGGTGTAAGTTCTCTTGGAAATTATACCTTACTTGTATGTTAGCTTTTGAAAAGATGCTTTATTTTGTGCAGGTGGCAGAGATTTTCGTAAAAGCATTTCCTAATCCTGAAGATATAAGAGTTCCTCTAAGAGATAAATATCATGGACTTCAGCAGCGACTCAGACACAGTATTGTTAAAGGTAATGTGCATCCTTCAGGAACTATTAAAGGAACTTTCTTTTTTACCCTACTTACTCATTAACTTGTGAAAATACCTTCTTCCATACCCCATGTAAAACAATTATAGTTTTCAATCAGACAACTTTGAGAGACTTTTGTGGTAAATTCTGTGTTTTCTTTCTGATATGTCTATATCAATAAAGGAATGTCATGACTTCCAAGTTGATGGTGTTTCTTCACTTTATCACAGTTTCTGTCTGTATTTCTAAATGGGTATAATTTATGATGATTCAAAGTTCATTCATGTCTCAATTTGAGAGAATAATTGAAAACTGAGAAGCTTGTATTTAAAATCTCTTGGTTTTCTTTTGGTAGGTCCTGAAAGTGAAGAACTGATGTCAGTTGTTATACAGGCTACTGAAAAAGTGAGAACAAAGGCCTTGAGACGTGTAATAAGGAACATAGGGCCCATAGAAATTAATATTTGGGAGCCAGCAGAAGAAGGAGCAGTAGATGATGAGGAACACTGCTATGACAGATTCTCATTAGGCACTAGTCTAAGTAGAAGCACACTTACTGATCTTGGGAATCTTCAGGTATATAGTGATGCTGACACAGCAGATACACTTTCTGATGCTTTGTTTACTGAAGAAATGAGAGCTCAAACACCTACACTCCAAAGGTATGAAAAAATGACAGCAGAAAGCTTTCTATTTGAATTAAAAAGAAAAAAAAAAAAGAAAAAAGTTGTCTCTTACTTTCTCAAGTGATCTTTTCACCAAACAGGGTAGTTCTCGGTTTGGGTAATTTATCAAATGAAGAATTACAAATTTACCAAATCTTAAAACTGCCAATGTTTTATCAGTGACTGTGTGACTAATATATTATTGAAGTGTAAATTATTATCAGCTACGACCACACTTATGTATGATACTGCTGAGTTGCTGTCTATGTAAAAACTATTGATTTTGCATTTGATTAATTTGCCACTTTAACATTGTATTAATGTAAATTTGGGTTTGTTAGTTTCATGTTTTTAACAATAGAGGAAGAAAATGAGGTAATGTTGCATTTACTTATTTTTTCATGTAATTCTTCTTAAAATTGATTATGGTGTTAATGGTACTTAACGTTTGTTGTCTTACAGGGATAATGACCATCAAAGGCAAGGAGAAATAGATAGCAAAAATACCACATGCAAGATAAAAGCTCTTAACTGGAAAACAACACATAAGGACAAAGTATATGGAAAAGACATGCATAATCAATGTAATTTGCCTATAGTTGGTGCATGGGAATTTGAACGTGATGATGATGAATATGTTATTTTTTTAGATCTCTTTTTGAGTTATGTTCTTGAGAGAGACCTGATGAAGTACAGTGACCTTGGAATTCCATTTCTTACTAGCTTTTCTGGACTTCTTCGAGAGCATGAATTAAACTCTCTCTTTTTTGATGTTCATACAACACTAAAACGTCGACAAGGCAAAACTAGAAGCCAAAGTGTGTTTAGAGCAGGGTCTTGCTATACTGTCACCCTGGCATCTTGTCCTGAAACAGTGTCTGTCTATAATGAAAGCAAAAGTATTTTGGAAAATCCAACCATTGTACAATCCACTGTACAGACAACAGAACATTCTTTGCGTAACCTCATGAAAGGACTTAATGAAGGATTATTTGGTTTAAAACACAAGTCAATTTACAGAGCTCAGAGCGACAATCAAGGAGTCACTGTTGCACCAGCAAGACAGACCTTAGCTAACCATGCTTTCTCTAGCCTGCACACTCAGGAAACTTCTAAATACATTTACAAAACTGTTGATACAGTTGATATTATACCAGGTGAAGAACTAGCTATAGAATTGATGGGTAAGTTGAGCAATATTGCAAAATTGCTGGAGTGGATGATCAGATGGTCTGATAAAAGACTGCTCTGTAGTTCCAATAAACAAGATTCTTTAGAAGAGAGTCTCCCAATGATACATGTGAAAACATCAGCAGCTGCTATCCTTACTGCTTTGTGGCTGTTAGAACAGTTATACAGAGACGGATCTCAAGCAGTGAGCAAAAAATATAAGGTAAGAAAGAGGATGGGGTAAGTGTCGATAAAATTTTTGAGTTAGTTATGCCAGTAAGAATCTTTTATTTCATATATTTTTACCTCACAGTTCTGTTCTCAGTAAAACCTGGGATATTGATTAATAGCCTTTCCTTTAAAGGTTGCTAGGAAAAGAGGAACATTCCAGGAATGCTGGTATTTTGTCTGTAGGAGGACTTTGGCTGGAGATTAAAGTTCTCTTTGGAAGATCTGTTTAAAATCTAACTCATTTATCTAGATACCACATTATTTGAGCAAATTCCTACAAGTTCGACCATTGTGTCTAGTTTTAGACATCATCTTAGAAGAAACTTAGTACTGAAGATAGTGTGTGGAAAAGCAAGAAAAAGAATAAAGAAATAGTTTCTCTGGGGAGACTTGAATTTGATTAATTTGTCTTTGAGGACCCTGCAGATACAGTCTGACTGGAATATTGAAACTAGTTAAAGGTTGGTGAAAAGGGAATTTTGAATTTCTGTCTAGCACTGTTACACAGAGTTGGAGAATGTGTGTTAAAATAAAAGAGGAGATTTCCCGGAAGAACATGATGAGTGTTGCTGTATTTTATATTTAGGGACAACTGGATCACTTATCCTCATTAATTAAGCCTACATGAAAGGCTTTGAGGGGAGAGGGATGTGGGGGTTTTTTGAGAACATTTTTCTCCCAGATCAAAAGAGATTTTGTTTTGGGTTTGGTTTGTATTTTCTGTTTTTTGACAAGTGCCACCTGTTTTTTACTGACAACTTACTGCCAAAGTTTTGTGTGTGCATCTAATTGCATGATTATGTATGGCTTTTTCCTTCTCATACTGTCTTGAGTGATAGTTTTAGAGTTTTGTATTATGCGTGATGAAGGCCAACTCTTATTGTTTATCTTTGTATAGAGTATATTTAATTGTCACATAGCATCTTTGACAATTGATGCTCAACTCACACAGACAAATCTTTCTTATTTTATGTTTCCTTGGATAATTCAGAGGACTATTGCTTCTCTTAATGCAAAAAGGAGCAAAACTCAGGTTCCACAGGCAACTGTAAATCCGGAATTTCTCAGCTCTATGATAGAGAAAAGCATATGAAGTTAAGCATAAACATACTATATGAAATGGTGGTTTTTGTTTGTTGTTTTTTCTTTTTAAGTATCAGGTATGATTTTTTTTAACTTGTGAATTTTCATTATCATTATTAATAGAGTGCGGATGATCAGTATCTGAAAGAATTTGCATCTGTATCAGAAGCCCAATCTAGCACAGAGAAGGAAAGTAGTGTGGATGAAGGCTCTTCCATACTGGCCAATCCTCCTCTTGATGTCCAGCATGTACAAGCCTATGATGATCTTTGTGAAACTGGTTTTGGGTAATTTTTCTTTTTTAACCTAAGAAAGTTGGTTGTAATTCCTCAGCTAAGCAGCATGTCAGTATGAAGAGTTCTACTGTTATTGCATGTTATATGCATGTTTAATTTTTAGTCCAAAGTCAAACTCATGCATATTGTTTACAGCTGCGTGAAGCAGATTAAATATTCTCCATCAGCAGACATACCTCTAGGTAGAAAACAATGTAATCATCACATAGAAGTGAATTGTACATGGTTGTTTATAAACTTAGTGATGTGGAAATGGAATCTAGTTTTCTGGTAGAATTGATAACCATGGTTTTCTCAAAGAATTCAGATAACTTCCACTCTCTTTAGTGTAATTTTCTTTGTGTTGAGACGAGAGTTCACAACGTTAGTTTATTTTTCCCTGGATCTGTAATCTAGCTGTGTTCATATGTGTGCATGTCAGAAAAATAGATGTAAAAGGCAGTAGATATTTTGTTAATACCTTACGCACTTCTGAAGATGGAGATTCCTTAACCTGAAGTCCTTTGTGACTTTTCTCTTCATCTTCTGCTGCACTAAAGAAACAAAAGATCTTTGGTATTAGTATTCTGAGACATTATTGTGTGTCTTCTCTGACAAGAATTTTTTTTTTTTTAATAAAGGAAGTTTCCGTGAGGGAGATAAATGTAATCTTAACCAGATGACTTTGAAGTCATGGTGCAGTTTATGCATTCCATTTTTGGTAGGTCATATGTGTTGGTTACATTTTTCTGGAAGCAGCCCATCTGAAAGACTGTACCATTAATATCACTAAGATATCACAGCTATACCAAAAAATAATATTAATCTTGGTTTAAGTTAAATTCAGAGAGAAAATTTATATGAACATTGATTATATCACAGCAGTGTTTATTTTACATTTACACACTAGCCTGCAATCTGAGAGGTACAGCATACTTAAACTAAGTCAGATACTTACATTATTTCTGTTGTTAATTACCTTTTGTAATTCCAATTACCAGAATGTCTACACAGTCAAAATACTTTGGTAAGAAGGAAATTAGTCATGGGAATTACTCTGTACCTCATGTGAATGAAGATCCTTATGAAATGGAACCATTTGTTCGGGAGGAGTTAGATGTAACATCAGAAAGAGAAGGTTTGTTTTTATGGTATAACCTTGTACTATGGTCTAACATACAAAACTCTAGGAATTTTGCCTGAATAGGATTCTATGTCCCTCTGTTAATTTAATCAAAAAATGGAAATAAGTTTTCATTGTTCTGTTGAAGTTATTATTGTATCCATTTTATATTATAACTAAATTTTTATGTGATTGCTTTTTCAAGACTTTCTGATCAGTTTTTCACTTATGTAGCTTCTCTTTGCTATAGAGATAGGACTATGTATATTAACATATGTCATTCTCTCATTTACTTTCATTTGAAAAATATTCATGCAGCTGTGTAAAATATGATTTGAAAATTGTTAAGAGCTGAGTCTGTATAGATTAAATTTACCATATTCCTACCATGAAAATAGGCTTTTTTTTTTCTTCAGGTGCATGCATCATTACTAGTAATAACGCAAACTTTGAATTTGCTGAGAGATCTCTAACCCCTTCCTCTTTGCTAGGGAAAAAGTGGACTAATGTGACCAGTTGCCAGAAATCACATAACAGTGCTGTATGTCATGTAGTTTTCTGATGTAGAATAATTGTGTTTATATTGTAGAGTTCTTTGAGGAGCCATATGAAACTCCAAAGAGCTCCAATAGCTCTGTCAAGATTAAACCTGTAGAACATCAAAGAGGAAAGGCAAGTTACCATCTTGCATAGAAGCATCAAATTATTGTGAATAGTCTTTTCAAAATATCCTGTATTCCTCATTATACTTAAGAAATTGAGGGCTTAAAGTGTTTAGGTTTGGTGAATTTTTTTCCCTTGCTTAAATCAATAATAAAAGTCACAAGTAATTAAACAGTAGTAAAGTGAAATCTGCTGTGAGCACTTTTTAAAACTGATTCATTGTTTGTAAAACTAAATTTGTGTATGCCTATAATATGTAATTTTATATATAAAAATTACATCAAATCTATATAATCTATAACACTACATATAAATACATAATATTATGTATGCACACATATATACAAAAGCTTGTAAATTAAAAAAAAACCCCAGATGGTCTTCTGGTTAATAGATCAGATTTTTATGTGTATTTTGTTATACTAGAAAGCTGTATTAACAACTTTTTGTTTCTTTAAAAATGTCTCTCAAGTTGTCACAGGGTGATTAAGTAAAGACTCTACCACTTGTTTGCATGCTTGCTTGTTTTTCAATTAAATATATAAAGATGTTTGTTTTGCTCCTGTCTGAAAACTCAGTCTGGTTCTGTAAACAAGCCTTGTTTTTTCATGCAATGTCTTCGGTCATAAGTCTCCTTTCTTTGAAATTGGCTAAGGGCTATTCTGCTGAAAAGTGAACTGCAATTCTGTTGGTTTACTTGCCTGTAGTACTCTAGATTCAGTGCTGTTAATGTGATTAGAAACAATAAATGTGTTGTGGTCTTCAATTCTACAATGCATTTTACTATGGTGAATCTGTGGCATGTGTAAGATGCTGCATTTGTTTCAGTTTCGTAGCTTGGCGTATAATACGGTTGTTTCCACATTTTAATCTTTACCTAGGGGGTGCAAGATTAGCAAAGTGTTTTTCAGGGTACTATATGGATATGAATTTGAAAATAAAAACTCATAATAATGACTTAAAAAGAAAGATGCTCAGATGAATCATTAGTACATCTTATTTCTGATCTGTAGCTGTCCTCCGATAAGTATGTAATTTTGATTATTTTTCAGTCAGGTTTTTTCAAGTGGCTGATTAATCAAAAGTATGTTTGCCTTAGGCTAATAAAATAATACTTTATTGAAGCAGAAAGGGGATATAAAAATTTACAAGATCAAATGCATCTTTTTATGTTCCAGCAGGTCTCCATTTCAGATGTAGATAGTCCCCAGGAAGATCAAAAGACAGAAAAAACAAAGGAAGAAAAGGCTGAACAGAATGCGTGAGAGGCTTTTTCTTGTTGTTTTAATTTCTCTTTTAACTGTGCTTCAAAATCTGAACTAGTTTTGTTATTATGGTATCCAGTGAAGTCTCGATGGGTTCTTGCTCTTGTTTATAGCAACAAATTCATAGTTTGAAACAAAATTTCAGTCATGTTCTAGTCCACATGTACAGGCATTTCACATATACAAAGTGCTGGGTGAATCAGTGGGTTTTTTAGTACTGATCAAAGAAAAGAGGCATGGTTTGTGGGAAGGTGTGTTTATATCTGGGAAACAGATAGAAAATAACTGGTAAGATTTCAGATACACAATTCCTTCTCCAGACCTGAAATAGGAGCAGCATCTTCAGGCTAAATACAGGTGGAGAGCTGTTATTCTAGGAAACTTTAACAGTAAATTTGTTACACAAAGTAGAAGAAAGAGAGGTTGGTGTCCAGGAAGCAGAAGGTGAGATTAAAATGGATATGGGCGATAAGCTTGTTAGCTCCTGAAAGAGGAAGGTAGGTATTTTACACAACTTAAGAAATTTACTTCATTATGGTATTTTTTAAATTTTATGTTTTAAAATATCTCTGCATTTATAATATAATGTATAAAAAAACTACAGAAACATAAACCTGATTGTCACATCATCTGTTTGAACAGATTACTGCTCAGTTTGATTTCTCTGAAGTTTTTCAAGGGAAGAAACTCCATATTCTATAAACACAGGATTCGTTATGTTTACCCTGAGGAATCGTGGTGTTTTGAGATTTTTTTCATTTGTTTTAATGACAGAAAAAATGTCAGCCTGTTTTTATTATTTCAATTAGCTTTCTTCTTGAATCCACCACATTTGTAGTAATGGAACCTGTTCCTCTGACATACAGTGCCTGAATGCCTTAATATTTAGAAAGTCTTATTAACTGTGATAGGATATAAATAAATATTCCTGTGTATATACAGTGTTGGTGAAAAACTTTTACATGGCTTAATTTTAGAAAGGCTTAGAATCTTCTGGTATTTTATACTGATATATTTTTGTTTTGAAAGAAACAAAAATAACTGCACGTAAGATGCCCCTCCATGATTTCTTATGATACTGGCTTTTCTTTTTTTAGAAACGCAGATTGTAATGATATTAACAGTATTGCTTAAATTGGATTTTCTCTTCTTTTGTCAACTCAAAACAGCTGCTTTTTTGCCTGCTGGTTGTGTTGAACAGCCAGAACCTTTTCAGTGCTTTTGTTTGAGTTAGTTTCTGATTGCTAGGGAGGCAAAGCGTGAATGTCAATATTTGCCAGCTCAAATTGCAGTATAATGCAGTAATTGAGGCCATGCAGATCAGTATAGCTCTCATCAGGTGGCTTTCAGGTATTTTATCTCATACTAATTAAAATACTTTTTCAGGAGGTTTTCTATATATTTATATATAAACACATATGTATATAAATATATATAAAATGAAAATAAACAGCTTAACAAATTATTGTAATATTTACAATACTCAGTTTTTCTTTCTTTATAGCATGACTGAGGTTGTTACTAGCACCATTTCTCACTCATTCTCTTTAGAACAACATGCAGAAGTTCCCAGGTGAGATAATTTTTTTTAATATAATTCTATATAATAAAAAATGGACTATCCCTATTAAATTTTCAGTCTTAAGTAACATGATGTGTAGATTTGATTACAAAATATTTGCAGGTATAGTATATTGTACCTGCAAACTGTAGTACTAAGTAGCCTTTCCTGAACCTTTTGTACTGTAATCCTTGAGGAGCATATACCCTTGCGTGTTGTCCAGAATATCACATGAATCAAACATGTTAATTCAGAGCTACCAGATTTCAAGAGAAGTGATACTTTGTTTTCTGGTTCCAGACAGAATCATTATAATTATATAATATTACTATAGAAGATACATTGTTACATAAAACACCTAAACAATAGCATTATAAACTTATATTAATATTTTCATAAAATTATTAAAATGTGTAACTTCTATAACAACTGCTACATAATATTTCTACAAACAGGGAGAATGATGGAATTGGGGAAAAGGGGTCAGGAGTCAGTCTCAGGCTTTCACTTCTAGAACAGTCCTCTATGAGGTTTTTTTTCAGTGTAGAGGAATATTTGCACTACGCCTCTCTTTGGATTCCATTTTCTTGTGTCTCAAATCTCATTTCCTTCTTGAGTTTTTCATGCCAGCCTTTTTAAAAAAAACTTCTCTCAAACTTTTAGGGTTTCGGGCCATGTTTACACATTCTAATTGTCTTCCAAAAGATTTCCAGTGGCTCTTCACACCTATTACATACCCAAAACCTTTTCAGTATTACTCATTAGCCATTGCTTTATGCTTCTATTTCTTCATATGCTTGGAGGCTATCCTGTTCATTTGTGAAAAATCCTCCAAAGGTTGCCTGTACCCATAGCAATGTCAGCATTTTTCTTAAGTAGAGAAATGTCTTTTGGGTCCATTTCTGTTGATGGTAGGTAAAGTCCTTCAGTTTCTTTCTAACTTAATGTACATCCTAACCCGCTCTTCTTCATTTAAGGACTTAGTCTACTTAATAGTCTTTATCTACTAAAAGATATAATTTTCTCCATGAGAAAATCAAAAATATTGTATCATCTGGTACATGTTATTTTAATTTTAATTGTTTCCTGATCTGAAATTTTGTTGTTGATTTGTAATTCCGAATATATAAAGGCACATATAATTATCTAAGTGAAAATGAATCTGCTGTCTCTCTTATTTCAGCTAATAATGTCCTTGTCCCTTTTCCAACAGCTGTTTGGTTTTTCTGACTAACCAGGCCTTCTTCCTGTCAAGTCATTGTTTGCTGCCTGTATCTCTAGTGAAGATAACATTTCAGATACCCTTGTGACTAAAAATTCAGATAGAATTTGTGTCTTTACTGCTGTTTTTCATTCAGTGTAGTAGGAAACTTTAGGAAAAAGATGTCATACTTAACTCTCTAATGAGGGTTGTGCAGTGTTAATTATTAAATTGTTCCTACAAATCAATTATGCATTAGAAAAATGAAGACATCTTTAAAATTTTCTGGATTGATTTAGGACAACCTTATATAGGTGCTTTGAACAATAAATGTTTTTCATAGTTTTGTTCTTTTCCTTCTTAAGTAATATAGAGATTTCTCTAAGTGATGGTCAGCCTTCACAGACTGTTGTGTCAACTATGTCAAGTGTTGCTTGCAATACTTCCATTTGTGCTAAGAAGGAAGAAATCAAGGAAGTAGTCCGTACAGAAGAGAAACTAAACATGTCAGAAACTGTCAGGGAGACGCTCCAAGATGAAATGTTTAAGTTAGTTCAGGTGAGAGCATCTCGTTATTGAAAACAGTGTTCATGGTACAAACTGTGTTATTTAAAACAATGGAGATAATGTTCTGTGTGTGGTTGTTTTTGAAAGAGATTTCCCGTTTCCATGTAAACTACTGTGAAAACTTATTTTAGACTGAACTCTTGCTTTTGACTCAAGAAAATTAGTAATATAATAACAAGAGTTTGAGTGTGTTTTATTTCACATAACTCAGTGTGCTCTAACAGTATAGATTAGGAAAAATTCTGAAGCTGTAATAACTTTACAGCTATACTAGGATTTAATTTTTGTTAGTACATTGAGACAATTTTATGTGACCTTACATTTACTCAAACTTCACAAAAATTGAAGGAATTTGTCTTCCTTTAGCATAACCTGTCTGTGTCAGGTATTTAATGTATCTTAAAAGAAAGTCCAGTACAATAAACAATCATACAAGTGAATCATTATTGAAACCTTAGGATGTGGTTTATTTTGTCACCTATATTAACAGGATAATGAACAGTTATAGCATAGCCTAGACATAGAATTTTTGCTAAGATTCCTGTTTAAGTTGTTTACAGTGTTAACTTTGTGTGTGTGTATCCAGCTACAGCAAATCAACTTCATGAGTTTAATGCAAATAGTGCAGTCATCCTTTGCCAACTTGCCAAATGTGCAACAAATTTTGCAACAGCATCAATCTGTTCACCTGGAAGGAAGCCAGCCTGCACATACTGCTGAAGGCAATGGCTCTCTGAAAAGACAACTGCCTACTCAAGAAGATAAAGGAAAGTCTGGTCAAAAGAGCTCTGATTTTCAACCAAGGAATAGTTTAAGAGATGAAAGCAGCAATGGCCATATAAAAGTAGGTATAACAAAGTGTCATTTATGGAGACTCTTCTGTGTATCTGATATGTTATCTGTCCTGTTAAATTAGGAAATGTTTTTGTAGTGATTGTTGTAGACAAAGATGATTTGTACCGTTTTTGTGCATATTTAGTGCATGGTTGCTATTTCAAGGTGCTTGTAAATGGCTGTTTTGTTTGCTTTTCTGATTTAGAATCATCTGGATGTGAATGTTTCTTTAAGCCTATTAGAAAGCTACAGCAAAGAAACAGGATTTATGCCACTGTCTCAAGATTTGCATTCTTCAGCACCTACTAAACCACTCCATCTCTTAGCTCCTTCCTCAGACATCCAGAAAACACCAAAGCTTATCCCTGTTGAAAAAAACCTGAATTACTCAAATGGATTTCCTTTGCTTAAGCTTGAATCAGGTTATCATTTCAAACCGGTATTTTTACATCCAATAGATATGTCATCAGTTTTTGCTAGACCACCCCCAGTACCACGAGTAGCTTGGAGTTCATCTGATTCCTTATGGAACCATCAGTCATCATACACACCAAGAAAGAGTAAGTCAGAAGAAGATATGAACGTGAGTAGATATGACCTTGAGATCCCAAGGCAAATGCATGAGGAAGAGAAAAGATGGGCAGAAACAGTGCATAAGGGACGTCCCAAACACCTGAATCTAGATCAGTATGAAGGACAGCAAGAATTTTCACCTTGGCAGCAGTTCTCTGCAAATGTGAATATGGACAAAGCACTGATCACTCAGAATCTGGCTGGTATTCCACTGTTGCACTTGCAACTTGACCCAGTACCTGGACTTCCACCATTGGTAAGGCAGCCAGTCACTACTACTTCAGTACCTGTTAAACCTGCAACAAAGGAGGCTAACTACAAGGAAACACTACAGCACACAGGAATATCACTACTCCATGCTAATTTACCTCAAAAAAAGAAGGTACGGAATTTTAATAATACATTTTTCTGCGTTGTAGGGGTTTTTCAGTTTCATAGTTTCTTATTCATCAAAAATAAGTTAATGTTTCCAGACTATGCAATTTGGAAGTGTTCAGCACAGCTACCAGAAGGGATCTGGAACTAAGGTACCTTCTTATTGGCATGTCAATATGAGGCAGGCTGCAAGCTTGGAAGTGTTTTTAACGACTGATTCCACGTTCTGTAGTTCATCAACATTCAGCCCATTAGTAATGAATGTAAGGAATTTACTGTCTAAAATACTGGATAATATTTATATGGTAAAAAAAAGTTCTGTTTTTACAGAAATTTAAATAGACTTATTCACAAAAATACAAAGAATGCAGTAAGAAATCCTCTTTTGTAAGGTCAGAAATGGAATCCTAAAAGGCTGGGTAAGAAAACCTTATCTTCTGGATGTTGAGAACTTGATGTTTTGAAAAATGCTGTTCTGACAGACTCACATGCTTGCACATTCCAGTTGAAAAGAATGGAAATGTTTGTTCTTGAAAGGTGCTGCTTCAGTCCTTGTCTACATTGTATAGTTCCTACCTTCATCCTCAATTACATATATGAGAAGTGCAAATATTAGTGAAATACATTCTGTGGAGAAAATTCATATCTTTTAGGTTACTTTCAGAAAATAGTTAGACGTACACATAAGCCAAGATTCTGGTCCGATGCTGTTAATACATTTTCACTTTCTCTACAAATTGCTACAGGAGCTGTGTTTGTGTAACTGAGATCCAAACTGGACCTGCTCTTTCCATCCAGTCTGACTGGGTTCCCCTCTCTGTTTCCTGTGTCATTGTTTCATTTTTGCTTCTTA
Source organism: Gavia stellata (assembly GCF_030936135.1). Taxonomy (NCBI): domain Eukaryota; kingdom Metazoa; phylum Chordata; class Aves; order Gaviiformes; family Gaviidae; genus Gavia; species Gavia stellata. Next base: position 14,642,998 of record NC_082637.1, on the reverse strand, counting down.
CTCTCTCTGAGCACTTTCAGGCAGCAAAACTCATTCCACTTCAAGATCTCATTGCATTTGAGCAACACCACCAGCATCATACTGTGTCCTGTACTTCCTTTGCACAAGACCAAACTGAACCTATCCAGTTACTAAAAACTGATGTTGAACCATTTGAAGTAAGAGATGTGCAGAATAATAGAAAAAGGCAAGTCAAACTTTTAAAGTGGGTCTTCATTTTGAAAGACTTACTGGTAACCTATACCTTCTAGTTTTGAAATCAGTGGGAATTTTTCTAGCAGCTTCAAGTAAAGTGGGATTGGATGTAATTCTCTTGCAGGAGAATAAAATAGCAAATATTAGTAAAGACATAGCAGGAGAAGTATATATAGCATTAGGGCATGAAGGCACCGTTGCTGTTACTAGGCTATTAGGAGGAAGATTCAAGTGGAAATGTTTTTCATACTGGTATCTGTGATTTAAAGTTTTGCTGTAATCTGGCAGTTGGCTGTGTACTGTTCATGATACGCTTTGCTGCTTACACAATGAATATTAATAGGCTACTGTCTGCACTGTGTATTGCCACTGTTAGCAGTAATCTTCAAGAAGGAGAGGGTTATACTCTTTCAGTATATTCAAGATACAGGCTGTTTCTGAATCCAGATAGTGATTAGCAAAATTCCTGCTGAAGGGGTATTTAATTTTGGTTTAGGTGTGTTATTAATTTCTTTTGAAATTTGATTTATTCTTTGTTACTTGATTGCATAAGCAGTTAAAACAGTTTGTTTAAGCTGCAGGTGTATCTTTGTTCAGTTCTCATATAAAGTTGATAGATTACTGACGTTTCACAGATCTGTGGCTTCCATGGAACAGTTAATGGCATCACTGCATCTAGAACGGAACACTTGCTCCTGATGATGATGCTTTTAACTCTGGCAGTTGGAAACACAGACTCTAAGATGAGTTTTTCACTCTTAAGGTGAAAAACAATTGATACATAAGTAACTGCAGCTGGAGTTTAGAATACCTGTTTTGATACTATCAGCTGAAATGCTTGAAGCTACAATTGTCATCTTATAATCTACTTATCAGATATTAGAGAAAATTTGCAACTTTTTTAGTAAAATAGTTAATTTAAAAGTTTCAACGATAAAAGAGGTTTGTTTCTTGGTGGAGTATTTCTTAAAGATTCCTTATGGGCATTTTGTGTAGTAATGACTATTTTATTATACACAAAATATAGATATGGAACGTTATGCAGTTTGTAACATTTGATATAAGTAGCTTATTAGACAACAGATTTTCCTGTGATAACTTAAGTATTTTTATGAGTTCCTACAACAATTTTATGTAGATTTCTGGTAGGCAAAAATAGTGCTTCGATCTGATCTGTATGCAACAGTTGTGTTTGTCTTTTCCACCTTTATTTTAGTGTATATTTCTTAATAGTATTGTTTCTTAGAAAACAGTGATAGGTATTATTTCAGTGCAGTTCTTATTTTTTATTTGTAATTAATATGTTGACAGGCAAAAGAGGCGTGATAAGAAGCAAATTAAAGAGGAGGAAAAGAAGAAACCAAGTGTGTCCTTCTGCCCAGATGACTCCATTATCAGTATTAGTGATGCAGTGATGGTTGTTGAATCAGGGACTGGGGTATAGAAAAATGTTTTTTCCTTTGCCTTTTTCCATTCAAGTATTAACAGGAAAGAAAGAAGCAGGAAACTGTAAACCAAACCAATCATATAGATCTCTTCCAGGCTCTAGCCTAGGAACAGTATACATCTTTCAGTCATATACTTGCATTTCCTGTAGAGAAGAGATTTATTATTATAAAGTATTCCTGGGACATGAGCTTGTGTGTTTCGATAGGATATTTGTCTATATGTACATTTAAAGTAACGATATACAGAAATGCTAATTGCTTAAAAAAAAAAAAAATCTTGAGGCTAGCAGTAATGCTAGGACAAATGACCAGGCATTACTCTTTTCACATGAGGCTAGATGATGACAATAGAGTGAGGATAGGGAGCACGAGGTCTCGGTTCTCTCTCAGCCAAGAAACTGATCTTCGTCAAGCTGGGTTTTGATTTATGCACTTCCACTGTTTGTTTGCCTAGGCCTTTTTGATATCTTTTAGGGTATTTGGGGGCTATCCTTGCAAGTACCAGATTTCAAGCTAGAACACTACCAGATTTAAAGGTAGATCACTACCCAGAACAGCAGGCTCTATTTCTGATCCATACCATACCTTCTTAGAGACTTACCTGTCCAGTACAGCAGCTGGAGAGCCTCGCCAGACCTGGGAGATATTAATTATGGTACAGGAGAGATAGCATATACTCGAAAAAGAATGAGGAGTTTGTGTTACTGCAGATCACCCCAAGGCACATATGGGAGAGAATGTTACATAGTCAGTAATTCCACTAAGTTGGAACGGATCAGAAGAATTTAAAAAGGGGTTAAGAAAAGTACGTTACAATGATTTTGATTTTTGTTTTTTAAATCATTGCTCAAAGGAGGTATATTGGAAAGTTAACAGCATCAAGAAAGACTTTAATTGGCATTGGAACTATTTTTTAAGATGATTCTTTTTCTCATTATATTAGGATCAACAAGCAAAATCTACATCTTACCTTCAAGATCGTTTTTTCATTTCAGCGGGCAAGTAAAAGTCTTTTTAATGCTTTGAATGCTTAAATAAAATAAATCAAGGAACAGAAGTTTGTTAGATTTCAAAGGAAAACTCTATAGTCATCAAGATGTTAAAAACTCAAATTGTGTACTCTATGGACAATACAGCATAATGGCTTATGGGATCTTCCCTCAGAAAATGAGGAAAAACTTTCAGGATGTACAACAGATACTCAGACTTTTTTGGGGATAGTCAATTTTTAGGGGACTGGTGTGGAGAGAGATGCAGGCAAATTTAAGATCTCATATCAATTATCTGTAAAGTCAGAATAATTCTCCTGAAAATTATGGAGTATTTTAAGTTCTCTTAAAAATAAGTTATAATCTTGTATTTATGTTTGTAAACAATGGACTTTATGAAGTAAAAACAGTATGTTGAGTGAATTTCAGTAACCATGGTTCACAGTGATTTCTGTTCATGTGATTCATCAGAAGAATGCTGTAAACAATGCTTTTAAATTCTAAATCAGTTTATTTGGTTTTAGAAGATATTATTCCAATTTTCTTTGCCTATATATTCTAATTACATGAAATTTAAGGCTCTCTTAAAAGAAACTGAATGTTTACAATAGTACTAGCTTGCAAAATGAAGACCATGCCTATAGAAAGATTTGCTTCTTTCTAGTACATTAATTCAGCACACTGTTTAGTCCTATCAGAGGGCAAAAGGCAGTCCATTCTCTGAAGTTTGGCCTTAGAGAAATACTGGTTTGCAAAGCTCTGTAGAAACATCAATAAAGAAATAAAGATGTACATGTCATAAATATTTTCTCCCTTTTAAAATATGAAGCAAATTGTTACTGTACAGCATACTAAAATATTTAATTTAAAAATTACACATGCAAACAGAGCCTTGATTTTAATTCAATGTAACATTGTAAGTTTTGGTACAGTTGCATATTCACAAAAGGCAGGTAGTACAGACGTTTCTTGAAATCATTAATGAAGTATGCTTAGAGAAAGGTTAAAATTATCTGTCAGAAATGCAAAGAAAAAAATCCGTTGGAGCCCTTAGTTTTGTGTTAATGTCATTGCTTTCATAGATTTCTAATTCTTGCATTAGTTATGGACACCTATTCTGTATTACCACATTTTAGACAAAGTAGGGGAAGCAATTACTACCTCAGCAGATCTACATTACATGGCTTCTACAGGGAAAAAACCAGCAGAAACTCAAGATGCAAGTACAAATACTCACCCAGGTAAGTGCTACCTATGTGACCTACAGCAACCAACTATTTCTGGTATCACTTCTTGTTAATTGTGATATTTCATCAGTTTCCAAAATGGAGTAGGTTTTTAAAGGGAAAAACAGTTTTTCGTGCTGTAACCTTTAGTTTCAAAAAGTATTTAACCAGAGGATATTGGAATATAAATTACAAAATATTAGTTAAAATAATTAAATAAAAATATTACTGGTGCAATTATGTTAGAGTCTCCACATGCTTTCTGTAAGTCAGTTCTGCTCTGACTTTTTCTGAAAGCTCCTTTTAACTTAGCTTGGCTTTATCTAAATGCATTTTAAACAATATTTCACATGTGACGGAAATTGTTTCTCTGCCTCTTCCCCCCAGCTTTGCTTTGATTGTGAGCTGGGAAATCAGAAACGTACATTCAGAGAATGCTATCAGTGTCTTTACTTTCCTTAAATTAATGCATTTTGGTTTTGTGTTTTTTCCTATCAAGTGCTGAAATCATATCAGGATGTTGGAATCAGTGCTGGAAATGAGGTTTCTGAGGTTCGAAAAAATGAATCAGGCACGTCTGTTCCTGTGTCAGGTGTGGCTTCAGTCTTTCTCTACTTCATTTGTTATTTGGGAAGTCTATAAAAATACTACAATTCTAACATGGCTTTTGTACATGAGGTAGCTTAATGCAGGATATAGATAAGAAGATGCTAATTTTTCCGACTTCTTGAAGCCAAATGTGAAATAATTATAATACTGTTTATGAACAGTTTGGCTGGAATTTTTCATAGTGCAGTGTACTTACGCTCCTGTATTCCTGTCTATGGAGGTACATTTGTGGATTGTAACTTGATTTTAGTGCCGCTTAATCTTGGCAGTTGGTGTTATGTAGACCAAATGGATTGACCAGTGGGATGTTAAGACAGATCACAGCTCCACATGAAATCGAGCTGTAGTAGCTCAGCTAATTATACAGGTGTTCCATGCATCTGCTAAGTTGTGTAATGGCTATATGCCAAGTGATGATGTTCCAGTTGTCAAGTAGGAATTTTATTCCCAATCAGTCATGTTTTGGGTCAGTTTGTAGAAAAAAAATTGAAGGTAACTTTGAATTTGGGCTAAAGAAGATTTATTTTGGTTTGGTTTTCTCCCCCCATTTTATAAATCAGTGATAAATTGTACTACGTAGAATTCCGTACCTAAGTATTTTCCCTATGGTACCAAGTGAACATATTAATTTTTCTTTTCTTTTAAAATTCAACAGTGTTGTTCCATTTGGAAGATTATTTTGCTATATCACATGACTTCTTTACAGATAGATTATTAGATGTCTTTCTAGCCAAGTAGTATCATTTACTTGGTTCAAGTAAAGATGCAGATTTTTTTTTTAATCTGTTCTGGAGGGAATTGGAAATGAATAGCAATGTAGACTGCAGCATCTTCCTTTGTTTTTCATCTTTTGAGTATTTTTCTGCTATTTTATTACCAAAATGAAAAATAATTTAGTAATTTATTGTTAGAAGCAAACTTTAAAGAAACCTATTAAGCTACTTTGTCTATTTTTTAAAAGAAATGCTAATCGAAGCTTTTCTTATTATTTAGATAATGCAGACCTGTTTCCAAATAGTTTGTCTGAAGTTTCATGGCTTTTACTGTAAATACAATACTGACTTATTCTTTTCTCATAGAATCATCTAGTGCCTCTGAGATACTACCACCAGACATATATTTAAACCTGAGATTCCGCACTGAAGTGAATGAGAGACCTTTACCATCCTTTCTGTCAGATGCACCTGATTTGGTTAGTGTTCCAATGTACATATAGTTAAAATACATTTTAATATACCGTTTGTCTTACCTCATGAATTTGGGTTCTTTATACCTGGATGAGTCAGTTGTACAATACCATAGGGAAGATTGTAGTTATTTTGTCTCCAAAACAAAAAGTCTTTCAACTCAAAGTGGTAAGAGGTAAACACAGGGGAATGGTTAACAATATACTGTAAACAGTGTATGCAAAACGCGTACTGTATAACTCTTTGTAATCTTGTTCTTGTTTAGAGTGAACATGAATATATCAGTGTGATTGACATTGAAGACAGTGACATCCTTAACAATTTGCCCATGATACCCGAGTCTGCAGAAGAGATAGCTACCGCACAGGAAAATGAGAAGTTTGAAATTCCATCTACTGCAAAAGTTCATCACATGGCAGCTTCTGTTACTAATGCAATTCCATCCGAGGCGCTTCAGAAGAAAGGTAGACCATTTCATTTTTAAATCGGGAAAAAAAAGCTATACACTTTTGTAATACTCTTACCTCCCACAGAAAACCTGCAGCCTTTCCCCAGCTCGCCTCCTGCTGTTTTAGTCTTATACATCAAAACATTTATACATTTGAATTCTTTTGAGATGATTCCTGCCTCCTAAAACATACTACTAGGTGTACCACAGCTATGCCTAATTACTTGCAGTACTTAAATGTTTGCAGTTTATTCTATGATATTGGTGCATTCTTTTTTTTATTTCAAGACAATCATCTGAAAAATGTGTCAAGCCAAGTGCAAAAGAAAGATAAGAAGTCAGATTCTGCGAGAGATAGCGTAACTTGGAACATAGTACATGAAGATGACAGAACGTTTCCTCCTTCAGGGCTTCCATCCAAAGTAATTGACAAAGAATACTTTTCCACAAAGCAGCAGGAAACGGTTATGCAATTACAGACACTACAGAACATAACAGAAAATATGAAGGAGGATTTCAGAAATACCCAGCTGGTGAGTTCTGACTGCTAGCTGTTGTGTATGAAACAGTTTATTTTGTAACTTCTTTCAGCTAAAGACAAAATTTACATTTTGGAATGATGTATTTTCAAATATGCTTAGTATATGTTGAGAGAATAACATACAGTTCCTTCACATTTAGTGTTGCATCTATAGGTTGACATGGACCAAATGTTGGCCAGAATGGTGATGTGCTTAGTGAATGGGCAGAATTTTAATTTAATTTTAATTTAATTTTAATTTAAGTCTAATTTAAGTCTAATTTAAGTCTGGTTTCTCTGTTTACTGGGAAAATGGAATAGCACAAAAATTCAGGCTGAGCAGGAGACCTTTTTGGCAAAAGTTTCTGCAGTTGTGCCTCTCCAGAATATTATATGACTATTTCTGGAACCATTCCTATTTATTTGAGGAGGATCAAGTTAGAGACCAGTTAAGTAAACTGGACATCCACAAGTCCATGGGTCCTGATGGGATGCACCCGTGAGTGCTGAGGGAGCTGGCAGAAGTCATTGCTGGGCCACTCTCCATCATCTTTGAAAGGTCCTGGAGAACAGGTGAGGTGCCTGAGGACTGGAGGAAAACCAGTGTCACTCCAGTCTTCAAAAAGGGCAAGAAGGAAGACCCAGGAAGCTACAGGCCAGTCAGCCTCACCTGCATCCCTGGAAAGATGATGCAACAGCTCGTTCTGGGCATCATCTCAAAGCATCTGGAGGAAAAGAAGGTTATCAGAAGTAGTCAACATGGATTCACCAAGGGGAAGTCATGTCTGACCAAATCCGATAGCCTTCTACGATGGCATGACTGGATGGATAGATGAGAGGAGGGCAGCGGATGTTGTCTACCTTGATTTCAGCAAGGCTTTCGACACTGTCTCCCACATCATCCTCATAGGCAAGCTTAGGAGCTGTGGGTTAGATGAATGGGTAGTGGGGTGGATTGAAAACTGGCTGATAGACAGAGCTCAGAAGGTTGTGGTTAGTGGCACAGAGTCTAGTTGGAGGTCTGTAACAAGTGGTGTTCCCCAGGGGTCAGTACTGGGTCCAGTCCTGTTCAATATATTCATCAATGACCTGGGTGAAGGGATAGAGTGTGCCCTCAGCAAGTTTGCTGATGACGCAAAACTGGGAGGAGTGGCAGACACATTGGAAGGCTGCGCTGCCATTCAGCGTGACCTGGACAGGCTGGAGAGTTGGGCAGAGAGGAGCCTTATGAAATTCAACAAAGGCAAGTGTCGGGTACTGCACCTGGGGCGGAATAACCCCATGCATCAGTACAGGTTAGGGGCTGACCTTCTGGAGAGCAGCTCTGTGGAAAGGGACCTGGGGGTCCTGGTGGACAACAGGATGACCATGAGCCAGCAATGTGCCCGTGTGGCCAAGAAGGCCAATGGCATCCTGGGGTGCATCAAGAAGAGTGTGGCCAGCAGGCCGAGGGAGGTTATCCTCCCGCTCTCCTCTGCCCTGGTGAGGCTGCATCTGGAGTACTGTGTCCAGTTCTGGGCTCCCCGGTTCAAGAAGGACAGGGGACTGCTGGAGAGGGTACAGCAAAGGGCTACAAAGCTGATTAGGGGACTGGAACATCTTTCTTGTGAGGAAAGGCTGAGGGACTTGTGTCTTTTTAGTCTGGAGAAGAGAAGTCTGAGGGGGGATCTTAGTAATGCTTATAAATACTGAAGGGGTGGGTGCCAGGAGGATGGGGCCAGTTTTTTTTCAGTGGTGCCCAGTGACAGGAGAAGAGGTAATGGGCACAAACTTGGTCATAGAAGTTCCATGTAAACATGAGGAGGAACTTCTTTACTTTGAGGGTGGTAGAGCACTGGAACAAGCTGCCCAGAGAGGTTGTGGAGTCTCCTGTTCTGAAGATACTCAGAACTCGCCTGGATGCATTCCTGTGCAATCTGCTCTAGGTGAACCTGCTCTGGCGAGGGGTGGGGGTTGGACTAGATGATCTCCAGAGGTCCTTTCCAACCCCTATCATTCTGTGATTGTGTGATTTTTATTTCATAAAATAGTTGCATTTTTAATGTCTTTATATGTCTAAATAGAGAAGTAAAATAAATGCATTTTGGACGTAATGCATTCAGATGATCTTATATATAATTCAGGAATTACTATTTTATAGGTCATGACAGAAATAACGATAAAATGTTACAAGTTTTCAACAGACTGACATCTTAATACTGTATACAGTTTAATTTGCCTAAAAGTTCAGGTGTGACTTTAGGTGTATGTGAAGAGGGGAATGCTGGTAATTATTTCTTCACATTACTTAGACTTTTTTATTAATTTTAGAACAAAGTAGGAGTGACTAATCTAAGAATGAGCTGGTAAAAAAATAGCTGGTAAAAAAAAATACTTTTCTTTGCACATCAAGAAAACCTAAGTCAGTTTCCAGTTCCTGTAGACCTGGCTTAATACAGAATTAATTCAGTAGCACTGTGTAATTCCACAGCATTTGCTTTTTGCATAATCATTCAAACTAACAGTGTCCATTGCCTGTCCTTCCGTGTATTCACAGAAGTGTAACGAGCCCGTTGTGTCACCTACATAGTTATTACGCTAAGGTGGATTATTTAATCACTTAAATCCTTCATCAAGGTGACTACCTAGCCAGATTTTTAAAAGCCTGTAGTGAAAAAAAATCTTCAGATATCCTTTCTTTGTTGTAGCATTTCACTGCATTTGGGTTTTAAAACTTCTTCTGGATATCTAGCCAAATTCTGAAGATAAAACCATTTTCTTTTTTGCCCTTATTTCAGTGCACATCAGTTGGTCATTCCTTTTGTAACAATTTCCCATATATTAGAAATCAGTTTTGAGGCCTGTTCTTTTGTAAGTAAAATGTCTCCATCTAGGTTAGACAGGGTTTTTTTTTCACCTTCTAGTTTTAAACTTGAGGAAACTCCTGACTTACAAAGAATATGGAAATATTTCTGTGGTTTTTAGAGAAGATATTTTTTAAAACTTAAGCCATTTTTAAAATAAAAATAATGTGATCAATAGGAGTAAAACTGTTCACAAGAATAATACAGTTCCTATGTATTTTTCTCAGAGTAACAATCCAGAAGATTGAAGACTTTAGATGAAATGAATCTACTTGAGCTACTTTGATTCCTGAACTATTTTCTTTGGTTTGAATCAGGATACTCCATTAAAATGTTTATAAGATTCTGAGGAAAAAAATGTATTTAAAGCAAACTTTGCATGAATATCTGCAGTGTAAGTCTCAGATATGAATGTATCATTACTTAGTTTTTGGGTTTCATTTATAGCTAGTGAAAATAATAGAAGATTTTGAAATGGCTGCCAATTCAGACCTTGGTGCTCGTTCTTCATTCTCTGGAGATGCTAGAATCATTGAAAACGGTATGTGTTCAGTTAACAGAAGGATAGTGAACTTGCAATTCAATATTAAATTTGACTAACTTTTCATTATTGCTGAAGTTTAATGCAATCCCAAAAGGTGTTACTGAAATTTGCACCAAAGATAAAAAACATGAGGGAGAGAAATAAAATCAAAGGTAGAAAATCTGAGTATTATGGGTACTGCTTCAACAAAAATGCATTTGAAAATATCTGTATACTTTGATCTTTTCCAAAACCATAATGCAGGACTTGGGTATAGGATTTTAAAGATGATAGTATGTATTTTTATTGTATTATAAAATCAAAACATGGTGCTTATGAGTGCTTTCCTTGCTGATATAAAAGGTTGTGAAATTTTTCCTCAGTGTATATAAAGAAACTTTCTTCGTGCATCTTTGGTGGCTATTTAGTTGTAATAGCTGCTGATTTTAATAAAAGCTTACATCAGCTTAACTGTTTGCTAAGCTGATGTATTGAATAATTTATTGTTTATATAACAATTGACTGTATAGTACCTATTTACTTATAGCTACTGGGCGGTTCCAAGAAGGAGCATGCTAGGGGTACATACTTCAAGTCCATTTTACATTGATACCAAAACATAGTCTAATCTACTTACAAAGTTAATACAAAGCCAAGTGGTAGAAACAAATCATGGCTATATCTGTATTTATACATAAAGCAGTATATAAGATGTCCATTAGCCTCACCCAGAGCAACTCATAGTTTAGTCTTTTTGTTCACATACACAGGACTGGTACCTACATCTCAGCTCTGGTAGTGCCGTTTCATAGTGAGGCACAACTGATCTAGATTCAGGTTGTTCTAGGTTTGACAGATAAACTAAATATGCCACTAACAAATATATCTGAGTGGTAGTGTTTGCATTGTGGGTTTTTTTCATTGGTCTACACTAATTACTATATTTATTACTTTTTCACAGAATCAGAACATTATTTGAGGGGCATGATTTTTGAAGATGTTTCAGATGATGAAAAGGAAGGCTTAAACTTGGAATATCCTGTACCTGGTTATACTACATTGGAAGTACACTCTCCTGCCGCTGCAGGCTCTGCTTCTAACCTTCCCAGTGGCATAAAGTCATCTTCTGGTATAATCCTTAATGTTTGTTTTTCCCTTTTTCTCCTTTTAAAAATAAGTAAACCTTTTCTTCCTGGTGTAATACTTTCTCATTGCTGTTACACAGAACGTTATGTAATGCCAATGAGCTCATAAAAGTCGGTCATCAGTCTTTCTAGATAGTATTATTTAGAGTGGCTTCATGGATGTGCATTGTTAATGAGTTTATGTGTTACATGATGGAACAGTATCACTAAACTTTGAAAACAGTTCAGCAATGAATTATACTTGCTCTCAAATTCACCATTATTGAAAGAAAGTTAATAACTTTGTGTCTATTTCTGAAACCCATCACTCTACTGATTTGTAATTATTTATTTAAGTGTACGTTAATATAAATAGGCACAGTGCTGCAGAACAGTCACAGCTTCCTCCCAAAGCTGTCTTGATTGTCTCTGTCATCCTCCTGTTCTAGAGAGGTAAGATCTCAATTAAATCCAACCCACATCAGCAAAATAAATTGTTTTATATCACTATACAGTAACTGGCTGTGTCCTAAAACGTTATTTTATGAGGTCTCATTTCATTCTGCAAACTGACAGTAAATTGATTTTTGCAATCATGAAGACAGCAGTAGCATTAAAAGGAGGAGGAAAAACCACTGTGCAATCAACCTACTGCCTGTGTTTACAAATGTAGAGTGTCTTATTTTGTCTGCATATTGCCTGCCTTGCTTGCATTCAAGCTTGTAAAAATGGTAAATACTTTGTACAGGTGAATATGCATTTGACAGCCACATTTGCGGCAATCTGTTTTAAAAGGTGTTAAAACATGATGCCTATATCTGCATACAGCAGAAGTGAATCTCAAATGGCATGGCATGGACATCCAGATAAATTTTATAAACAGTAATACATTTAACAGTTTTTTCTTTAAATATAAGCTTGTTACTTGCAAACTAAGAAAACTCTGGGTGATACTAAGTTGCAACTATAATTTTTTCAGAGTACAGTTTAGCTTAGGAAGGGGTAATAGTGCTCTTCCTTCCAAGACATCCATATTGCTTTTCAGCCACATTTCCCGAATTCCAGGAGTTCATAGCCTGGCTTCTTCAAGTAAGTGGCAATTGTTAATTTTCCATAAAACGCTGTATAGTTAACTGGAACAGATAATGTCCAGTTAGTTGGAACTGATAAGCTTAGTTTGATCATGGCAGAAAACTGAGAACAGTGATCTCGTTTTCCTAGCAAAACTATCCATGTCAGTCACGGAGCTGTTAATTAAAGTTCTCTGAAGACTCTGTGTTAACCTGGCAGTTGATGATGTGTTCTCTCACAGGTCATTAAGCCTATGTACTATATTTATTTCTTTTTAATGTCAACATATTCAGGTTGATATATTTCTGTATTTTATCCCACAGGCTGTTTAATGTATGTATTATTAGTTTGTGTACAAGTGCAAGGCTTTTATTAATGAAGGCTGTTGCTGTTTCAGGCTTTCATGTATGCGGGGATCTGTGTGATAGGTATGTATTTTGACAGTGGTTTTGCTGAAAATTTGTTTACTTTAAACTCTACCAAAAAGGGGACTGTCAAGGTGGAACTGTCACTTATATAAAAATCTAGGCATTCATTTTCAAACTGAATGAAAGCCTTTTTATTAGTTCACTTCAGGCATTTACTCTGACTTTGGTAGTGCCTGTTAGATTTACTTTATGCAAAAGCTGCAGAAGCATTTGAAGTTGCTTTCTAGTTATAGGTTACAGAGCTGTTAATGTAGCTGCTACTGTTGTCTATGTGCATTTGTTATTTCTCCTATTTGCAGAACACTGGTTTTGAACAAGTACATGTAACTGCTGCTAGTAGTTGTCTACTGAGGCCAGCTATCACCAGAAGCAGCAGACTGAAGATTTCAAAACTGGAATGATCTTATGCATTAAATAAAATGGTCTGACATACATATGTTTTACTGTTTACTGCTGGTAGTCTTCTGGATTCAGTTGTGCAGTAGAAAACAGTAGCTGGCTTCCCTTTCTTCTTGGTTGTTCTGCTCAGTTACCCAACTTTATTGTTTTGCTTGAAGTATAGCAGTAAACTGAATGGTTACATTTATTTTTAAAGTATTTTACATTTATTTTTAAAGTATTTTAAGTGAAACTGCTTGTTGTGTCTAACATACATTAGGGAGTGATTACATAACCTTGAGGATGGGTGTGAGGCAATAAACTTTAGATGTTGATTTTTACCCAAAGGAGTGAATTGAAGCAACTGTAGCTTGTAATCATAATATACATGAGATTTGGTTTTTATTGAGAGCAACTGATTAAAAGAGAGGAAAGAAATGGGCAGAATTTAGGAAAAACTATTCTCTCACACTGATTCTTGCTCAGAAGGTCATTGAGAGTTGGGGTTTCCTGACACTGGTAGCATCCCACAGCCTTATCTCAGCATGGGCAGCAGTACAAACCTTGGGGGTGCTCCTGGCCTTCTGGGCTGCCAGACTCAGCCTCCTCTGGGCTAGCCATGTTCACGCACCCCAGTGGAGCTCAGGCAGTTTAGCTCTGGATAGGGCCATATTTCTGGATGGTTTGTTCAAAGCCCTCTTTGCTGCAATACCCCTGATGCTAGTCAGGTCTCGCTCGTTGTGTCCCATTCACACTGGCGAGCTACAAAGCTGGCTAAAGTGTACATGACGACAGCGAAGCTAAGGTGATGGCTGCTAGCTTTTTTAAGACGGTGCATCTACACACATTATCCAGGTAGTTGCTTGTGTGCACTAACACAGCGAGATGTAGGAGAAGGAAATTCAGTCCAAAGGCTTCTGGTAAAACAACCTGAATATTCTCATTTTAAGCATAAAAAGAAGGATTTTAGCTTGTTGTTCTTACAGGCATGTTCTACTTTAAATTAGTAACATTTTTTTCCCCTGCCTAACTTTAAGCTCTTTAGAAGACCCTCTGCAAATTACCGGTCTGAGTGGTGTTACTGACATCATTAGTGATCATGTAGTAGAAGGTGACATCTCTCCATCGGAGCTGGGCTTTACAAAAATACAAGCTAAGAAAATCTCTGGGTAATACCATGGCTGTTTTTTATTATGTGTTAGTTAAATCGTTTTAACCCTGGTTATTCTTCTCATAGCTCAAACCCTGTAAACAATGGAAGCAAGCAAGTGACTGGAGTTTATGTTAATGGGACTAGTATTGGAACTGTTTAATAGCCACTCTTTTTTGCTGGCTGTTATTGTCAAATGTGCTAATTGTTTTTTATTATTTTGGTTTTAAAATTCTTTCCTTCCTACTTGCTTGTTCCTTCTTCTGCCAACTGTAGGCTGGACCACAACTCTATATATACAGCGGATTCAGTTCAACCAAGGGGACTGGAGCCTTCTAAAGCAGAATAGAAATTTCCTGTCAGTGGCAAAGCAACTTCAGAAGCTTCCAGCCCCAGACTCCAGCTTGTCATGCTCTCCTCCCTGCTGGAGATTTCTGCACATTCCTAACTCTGTTATAAAATCAGCTGTGTTCTTTCCTGAGATAGGACTAGGAAACAGCTCTAATTTCAACCTGTTTGTGATACCAGTTGCTTACAAGGCAAAAATACAGCTGTTCCGGATGCCAAACAATCTGTTGCGGCGGTGCAATGGTTCACACCAGTTTAAGATACCTGTTTCAGGATGTTCTAGTGACTCATTTAAGTACAGTGTAGTGCTCTGGTTTACTTGTCCTAACATTTATTCGAATTGTAGAAGGAGCACAAGAGCTTCAAATCTAAGTCTGCGCATAGAACATAACATTCCTTGAGATCCTTTGAGAATTCCAAACACATCAATGACTTCATCAACATGTATATGTTGCTAGCTGGGCTGTTCTGTGCAATTGTGTGAATATTTTCAAAATTACTGAAAATTTCAGAAATGTATTCAAGTAGTATTTAATCAAACCTGACCAAAGGCCTAAAGACAACTCAGTTTCACGTACTTATTTTCACATATGACTCCCATGCCAGGGGAGGTTTAGATTGGATATTAGGAAAAATTTCTTCATGGAAAGGGTTGTGTGACATTGGAACAGGCTGCCCAGGGGGTTGGTTGAGTCACCATCCCTGGAGGTATTTAAAAGATGAGGCACTTAGGGACATGGTTTAGTGGTGGACTTAGCAGGGTTAGGTTAACGGTTAGACCTGATGATCTTAAAGGTCTTTTCCAACCTAAACAATTCTATGATTCTGTGAATACTTCTGATAATGACACTTCCCTTTGCCATAAAGTAAATCACTTTCAAATATGTCAAAGTTCTTCTAATCCTTTGAGGGCTTTAATGCTTCCATCCATAAGGTTGCAGTTGAACTGCAGCTACTAGAGATACCTTATTTTGCTACACTCAAATCTTCTGTTGATTCTGGAATTATTAGTGCCTGCTAGTCTTGAAAATGACAGACATTTCAAAATGGGCTGCAAAAAATGACTCATTTAAAATTGAAACACTTCTCTTGGAAAACCTCATATTTAATTTTTAGGTCAGTGCTCTTAGTTTTACAGTGAAGAAAATATTTATTACCCAGCTGCTTACTTTAATGACTGTTGCAAGGTGAATTACTAAATACTTCTGAAGAACTCTGAGGATGAACTTATGTTAGCATTTCTTATTGGCTATGTTTTTCTGTTGTTAGTATTCTGAGTTAGTGTGTTTAAAATTACTTTGTACAGATAGACTTGTGAACGAGCTCATAGGTTGAGGGAACAAAAAGGATGGTAGAATCTCATTGGTCTTTTTTTATTTTTAGATACACACTTAAAAATGAAAGATCAAAGCAAAATGACTTGCAGTTTTTTCTGTGCCAGTTATCCTATAAAGACAATAACAGATGGTCCACGTTTAAAGTTTTAGTCCTATTATCTGAATGTAGTTGACAAATAGAAGAAAAACTTTAGGAAAGGTCTTGGAAATTTTTTGTGTGCCAGGATTTTATGAAGTAAAATATTGCATAAGAAAATTTCCCCATTCATTATTTATGCTTTCAGCTGAAATTCTGACTGAAATGCTTTCAGTCAGAATTTTAAAGGGATTGTAGTATTTTTATTATATCACGTATAGTTGCCATTGTTTGCAATTTAAAGGATGTGACAGATTATTTCCCATTTACATCTGCTCTCAGGATTCATGATTCTGCTGCTAGACATTTTCAAAAAACAGAAAAGGAGAAGAAAGAGGTACAAGCATGGATGAAAAGAAAGCAAAAGGAAAGAATGAGAGAATATATGAAGAAACTGGATGAACAAAGACAGAAAGAGCATAATCCATTCAATCTGAGAAAGAATGTGGTAAGAGTAATGGGTATCTTGAAGAGTAACTGTTACATATTGTACAAGCGTTCATTGTTTGGATTAGATAATATAAAGGCTGTCAGTGGTTTCATTTCCTATTTTAATGTTGGTTTTCATATGTATAATTTTATTTTATTGGAATGGGCCATAACTGTGTCGGAAGTGATCAGTAAGCAAATATACCAGTGTTCTTCACAGACTGCAGTAATGGCAATTGGCTGCAGGTGGCAATTATGACCTGTCCCCCAGTTCTAGATTCAGGAAGTATAGTCCCCAGACTGTAATGGATATAGCTGTAACATTCACTGATAAAAGCTGTATTTTGCCAGGGACTGATAAGTACAGGAGTTGTAAAGACATGTCTACATGTTGTTTCATCTTTCCCCACACCTCCCAAAACCCCTCAATGAATGTAAAAAACAGAGTTCAGATGCCAACATCCTTTACGAATGCAATAGGATACTGAGGGCAGCCATCCTTGTCTTTCATACACACAGAAGCGTATGCAATTACAGAGGGTCAGCAGAGATGGTAGAATATGGCATATATCTCAACTATCTGCTGAATTTTTTTGTTGAAGGCTGGTCTCAATACAGGCTCAGCTAACAATCCCTTCCCTCCCAGACTTTTTTTAATTTTAAGTTTAATTAGTAAAAACACATTTATGGCCTGATGCATCTCTTCTGATCTGCACTGTGCTGGAAATAAGAAAAAAAAAGGTACAAAAGTAGTTCAGAAATAATTTCCCAATCAGTATTAAGTCTTAAAATACGCATTTGTCACCTGGATACCTTCAGGACCTGAAAAGACACTGCTGAGTCAGGGGAAGCTCCACGGTTACAGGAGACGAGACCTAGCAACAGCAAATACATCCCTATACTTTTTACTCACCAGTTGAATGCAGGATATGCTATAAATTCTTTCACGATGAAGCTCTGCTGGGTTTAAGTCCCAAGCAGCAAACATGTAACACACAAAAGTTCCCTGTTACTAAATAATTCAGTTGTATTCATTTTTTGAAAGAGTTTCAAACAGTCTTTAAAGAGTTGAACCTGGCTGTTCTTTTGTACATGTGTAGAGAGAAGTAATTCAGGAAAAATGGGTCCTGCTTCTCTCCCTCTCCTGTGTTGCCAACCCGTAAATACATACTTGATGCTTTTGTTACAGGCTTTTCTCCTGAAATCATTAGATGGAGGGATTCTCAGCTTTTGGATTTTTTTTTTTTTGAAGAAAGCATTAAAAAATTCAAATTGTACTCTAGCAAACACAGGTCAAAGTGCAACCTTGCTCTGTTTTTTAAATTAGTTATTGTTAGGAACCTCACTGAGTTTTAGGAAACTGAAGGTGAGGCCATTTGAAATTTTGAGCTTGACAGTGAAGACCTCTGCTTAGGAATGTTAATACTTTCAGCATATGAGCTATGGAAGGTGTGACTGCAAGCTTTCAGTATATTTTTAGAGACTGGAAGTTTACAGAGGCAATCTTATCTGAATTTCCTGGTAGGGCCATATGCATTCATACTGTTTTTCATTTTGGAGAGTGTCTTAAACAGTAACTTTCAAGTCAAATAGGAATGAAACCACAATACAGAATAAGTTAATGATTATTATACTTTCTTGTACAGCATTGTGGTCTTACTTCAAAGGATATTAAATTATTCCAAAAGAAGAAAGAAGAAAAGGACAAGTAAGTTGCTATAAATGTAACTTGTGGTATTCTTATACAGTAATCTTCCAGTTTTAACAAAGAGGTAGTTTTAACTATCTTGTGTATGAAACTTCACAGATGAATGGCATTTTATCCAAAAGCGTAAATAAATTCATGTTTGCTTTACCATTTAGGAAAGCTCTAAACATGTTTCATCCTTTGACTGTATTTTTCACTTTTCAAATACTATTTTTTCTTTTTTTCAACATTGACTCATTCATTCTGTCAAACCCATTGTTAATAAATGTTTCAGCTTTTTGCTAAAGATGTTAAAAGGATCAGTATATCTTCTCTGAAATTACAAAAATACGTTCTTTTTATTCTGGTTACCACGTAGCCTTACAAGACTCACAGGCCACCTGCAATTAAATGATTGAAAGTATGAGTTAATATGTAATACTATTTCTCTATAGAGCCCTGTTATCTGAACATCACAGTATGAGAATATCGCAAGCACTTTCTCTGATGAATGAAATGTTATCTGAAACAGTGGTGTTACCTGCAAATGAACACAGGCCGTTGTCCAGGACAAGATCACCTCAAGAGTACAGAAAAAGGTGCATGGCATCTACTAAAGGGTAACAACTTCAAGCATTAACCCTGCTCCGGTGTACTGGTGTCTTTACCACACTTCAAATTTGTCTGCAGTTTGTAGCTAGTTGGTATAGGATTAGCTTGAGAGAAGCTTTATATTCTGGCAGAATGAAAGATATACTTTTTCTGGATCAGAGGACTCTTAAGTTCCTGTACCAGTGTTCTTATAACCACTAGTGCAAATCTTGGAGGGAGCCTTAAAAACGGCTTTTGGAGCACAGACTAAGCCAGCTCCAGAGTCAGAGCTGTAGTCAATGTCCTAACCCATTCCACTCAACAGCAATTCCACTGGGCTATAGCCAGTAACATAGTTAATCATCTGAAGAGCATCTAGTAACAAGGAAGAAGCACATAAAAATACTACTGTGCGTGCGTATAGGCTACTTTAGTGTTCAGCAAACTCTAGATTTACTCTCTTCCTATCTAATTTTTTTCATTACGTAGGATTTTACTTGTTCGTTCTTTTGCACTTTGGTGCTTGTTGCCTTTTCAGGAGATGATGGTATTTGAGTATTATGAATCGGTAAATTTATTCTACTTGATGGCATTAATGTCACATGTGTGTATACGTAATCCAGATGTATATTGCAGTATACTTCTTCTTCTTCTGCATACAGTTTTATGTTTTCCAGAATAATAGGAGGAACTGTGTACTTCAGATAATCCTGTAGCTTTCAGACTTAAATATTTCTGCATCTCTTTTTAATAGGTGAAGTTCACAGAATCAGAGAATCACTAAGGTTGGGAAAGACCTGTAAGATCATCAAGTCCAACCATAAAAAAAAAAAACAAAAAACAAAAACCAACAAACCACACAAAACAAAACCACCTACAAACCACAAAATACACCACAGCCCACACCAAAACAACCCACCCACACCACACAGCACCATGCCCATCAAGCCACATCCCACAATGCCAGATCCACACGCTCCTTGAATACCTCCAGAGAGGGTGACTTTACCACCTCCCTGGGCAGCCTGTTCCAATGTTTCACTACTCTCTCAGTAAAGAACTTTTTCCTAATATCCAACCTGAACCTCCCCTGGCGCAACTTGAGGCCATTTCTTCTAGTCCTGTCACTAGTCACTTGGGAGAAGAGACCAACACCCACCTCTCTGCAACCTCCTTTCAGGTAGTTGTAGAGAGTGATGAGGTCTCCCCTCAGCCTCCTCTTCTCCAGACTGAACAACCCCAGCTCCCTCAGCCGCCCCTCATCAGACTTGTGTTCCAGACCCCTCACCAGCTTCGTTGCCCTTCTCTGGACATGCTCCAGCACCTCAGTGTCCTTCTGGTAGTGAGGGGTCCAAAACTGAACACAGGATTCGAGGTGCAGCCTCACCAGCACTGAGTACAGGGGCATGATCACCTCCCTACTCCTGCTGCCACACTGTTTCTGATACAGGCCAGGATGCCGTTGGCCTTCTTGGCCACCTGGGCACACTGCTGGCTCATCTTCAGCCGGCTGTCGATCAACACCCCCAGGTCCTTTTCTGCGGGGGAGCTTTCCAGCCACTCGTTCCCCAAGCCTGTAGCGTTGTCTGGGGTTGTTGTGGCCGAAGTGTAGAACCCGGCACTTGGCCTTATTGAACCTCATACAGTTGGCCTCGGCCCATCGATCCAGCCTGTCCAGATCCCTCTGCAGAGCCTTCCAACCCTCCAGCAGATCAACACTGCTGCCCAACTTGGTGTCGTCTGCAAACTTGCTGAGGGAGCACTTGATCCCCTCATCCAGGTCATCGATAAAGATATTAAACAAGACCGGCCCCAAAACTGAGCCCTGGGGGACTCCGCTTGTGACCGGCCGCCAGCTGGATTTCACCCCATTCACCACAACTCTCTGGGCTCGGCCATCCAGCCAGTTTTTAACCCAGCGAAGAGTGCACCTGTCTAAACCACGAGTCGCCAGCTTCTCCAGGAGAATACTGTGGGAGACAGTGGCAAAGGCTTTGCTGAAGTCCAGGTAGACAACATCAACAGCCTTCCCCTCATCCACCAGACGGGTCATCTGGTCATAGAAGGAGATCAGGTTGGTCAAGCAGGACCTGCCTTTCATGAACCCGTGCTGGCTGGGCCTGATCCCTTGGTTATCCTGCACGTGTCCCGTGATGATGCACGTGTCCTCAAGATGAGCGTCTCCATAATCTTCCCCGGCACCAAGGTCAGGCTGACAGGCCTGTAGTTCCCCGGATCCTCCTTCCGGCCCTTCTTGTAGATAGGTGTCACATTGGCAATCCTCCAGTCGTCCGGGACCTCACCCATTAACCAGGACTGCTGATAAATGATGGAGAGCGGCTTGGCAAGCTCCTCTGCCAGCTCCCTCAGCACCCTTGGGTGGATGCCATCAGGCCCCATGAGTGTCCAGGTGGCATAGCAGGTCATTAACTGCTTCCTCCGGGATCATGGGGAGCCTATTTTGCTCTCCATCCTTGTCTTCCAGCTCAGGGAGCTGAATACCCTGAGGATACCTGGTGTGACTATTAAAGACTGAGGCAAAGAAGGCATTAAGTACCTCAGCCTTTTCCTCATCCTTCGTGACAATGTTCCCCGCCACATCCAGTAAAGGATGGAGATTCTCCTTGATTCTTTTTTTGTTGTTAATGTATTTATAGAAGCATTTTTTGTTGTCCCTCACGACCGTGGCCAGGTTGAGCTCTAGCTGAGCTTTTGCCTTCCTAATTCCCTCTCTGCATGACCTAACGAGGTCCTTGTATTCTTCTTCACTTGCCTGCCCCTTCTTCCAGAGGTGGTAAATTCTCATTTTTTCCCCGAGTCTCAAAAAAAGCTCCCTGTTCAGCCAGGCCGGTTGTCTTCCCCGCCGGCTCTTCTTACGGCACATGGGGACTGCCTGCTCCTGCGCCTTCAAGATTTCTTTCTTAAAGATGGTCCAGCCTTCCTGGGCCCCTTTGCCTTTCAGGACTGTCTCCCAAGGGACCCTCTCAACCAGTGTCCTGAACAGGCCAAAGTCTGCCCTCCGGAAGTCCATGGTAGCAGTTTTGCTGACCTCCCTCCTTACTTGGCTAAAAATTGAAAACTCTATCATTTCATGGTCGCTAAGCCCAAGACGGCCTCCGACCTTCACTTCTCCCACCAGACCCTCACTGTTCGTAAACAGTAGGTCAAGCAGGGCATCTTCCCTGGTAGGCTCGCTTACCAGCTGCATCAGGAAGTTAGCTTCCACACACTCGAGGAACCTCCGGGACTGTTTTCTCTCGGCTGTGTTATACTTCCAGCAGACATCCGGTAAGTTGAAGTCCCCCACAAGAACAAGGGCTTGTGACTGTGAGACTTCTGCCAGTCGCTTGTAGAACGCTTCATCGGCTTCTTCGCCCTGGTCGGGTGGTCTATAACAGACCCCCAGCAGGATATCCGCCTTGTTGGCCTTCCCCCTCATCCTTACCCATAAGCATTCAACCCCTTCATGACAATCATCGAGCTCTATACAATCAAAGCACTCCTTGACATACAGAGCCACCCCACCGCCTCTCCTTCCTTGCCTATCCCTCCTGAAGAGCTTATAGTCCTCCATCGCAGCACTCCAGTTATGCGAGTCGTCCCACCATGTTTCTGTGATGGCGACCACGTCATAGCTGTCCCGCCGCACGATGGCTTCCAGCTCCTCCTGTTTGCCGCCCATGCTGCGTGCATTGGAATAGATGCACTTGAGCTGGGCTATTGATCTTGCCCCCGACAGTGGCACGTCACCCCTAGGCTCATCTCTGGGTAGCCTGGCATCATCCCCTTCCCCCTTCAAGTCTAGTTTAAAGCCCTCTTGATGAGGTTTGCCAACTTACGGGCAAGGATCCTTTTCCCCCTTGAGGACAGCTGAACACCGTCTGCACTCAGCAGGCCCGGTGCCTTGTAGACCGCCCCATGGTCAAAGTTCCAGGATAGAGCACTAAACTGAATGTAGTCAGTGCTGTACAGAGCTTGCTGGTGGTGTCCAAGGGCAGTTTAAGTACATCAGACCTGCCAGAATCAGAAGCATTAAGGAATGTCATGCAGGAAGCCATCTTAGGAGTGGCAATAACTTCTAACTAATAAGTTTTGTTGGACCTAAACTGGCTCTTTGTAAAACCAATTTGATATGTCTTCACTGTGGTTGCCAGCAGTTCTGATTCTGGTGGGGCTTATAGGCCCCACAAGCAGCATGTGATGCTGATACTCAGCTAAGTGGGCTGAAGGTGATTTCTGTGGCCTTTTTACCTCGTCTGAATAAGCCCTGTTAGATCTAAGTTGTGTGGAGGAATGGTATGTGGTAGACAGTGGTAGTTATTTGGGTGTTGTTATTGTTTGGTTTTTTTTGTTGTAGAGGGCATCCGAAGAGTCCTGTTCTGACAGAAAGGACCAGAATTGCTGCCAAACCCAGCTTTGGTCAAAAAGTACACCATTTCACTCCAACTCTTGGCTTAACACGGTCCAGGGGTAAGAACAGAACTTTCTTGATGAAGGCACATACTGAAGATAATCTTGAAGTTACTACTGGATTTTGGGAAGGAGGAGTTTTAATACCTATGTAGAAAGTTAGACTTAAAATCCAGGAGGTTTCCTGTCCTGAGGCTTTAACTGTGTTGTCGTTGGCCTGTTAAATGATGAAAGTTACCTTTCCTTATCATCTCTTTCTAAATCGAAAGTAGTTTAATTTGCCATAGCAAAAGTATTGTGTAATCCAGGAAGAAAACTCATAGATGAAAATTTTGAAGCATCTTTTGAGTAGTTTTGATCTGCTGCACCTAACAGAATAAGTGCTTTCTTTGTCTTCCCAGGAAATGCCTGTATGCTCCTACAGAAAAGTAATTCCAGAGGAGAAATGAGAAATACTGCAAACTGTCCTTTTAATTCTAGACACTGTAAGTTACAAAGAGCAATGACATAGTGCTGTTCAGCTACATAGTACGGGGGAAAAATAAGACACAGAGAACACATTTCAGAATACACCCTGGGTAGAATTTATGCAACACAGGCCTCAGATACAGCATTATTTTAGAATAATAAAAAACATCATTTTTCCCCCACGTAAAAATCCTTTTCATTAAAAACTTGTGAAATGTTTTAATCAGATGGCAGTTCCAAGATTACTGAAGCCAGTGTGCTAGATTTCAGTGATTTCCTGAAACAGGCATTACAGAGTCATGCGGGACAGAGGACTTGAGTCTTTCTTTCACCTGAAACCCACAGACAGTTAGTTAGCAGTAGAGTACACAAATATTGTGTGTCTCCCTTACCTTTCTATGCTGCTTACTTTCTGAGCTCTTTAAAGTAGGAATTGTCTCTGTTATCACTCTGTACAGTATCTGTTTAAGATACT
Source organism: Gavia stellata (assembly GCF_030936135.1). Classification (NCBI taxonomy): domain Eukaryota; kingdom Metazoa; phylum Chordata; class Aves; order Gaviiformes; family Gaviidae; genus Gavia; species Gavia stellata. Next base: position 14,618,978 of record NC_082637.1, on the reverse strand, counting down.
ATTTTGTCATAATGTTAGAGTGGAAAAATTTACGACTGAACTTCTTTTAAAAAAAAAGTTGGATTTTAGTGATCCTTTTTCTCTGTGCCTATCTGTCTAGGTCTGGATCCACAGAGGTTTCCTCACATAAATGTTCCCTCCTTATCAGATTCAACAGATGCAGGACTTGATTACAAGAGCGGAATTTCTGATCAGAAAAAGATTGAGGAGCAAATCAGTCTGAAACTTAGGAAATGCTGTGGGTTGATTCCATTCTCCCTTACACCAGAGTTATATTAGTAGCATAATAGACATCCTATTTGGTTAGTCAAATGTCAATTTATTTGAGTTGGCAATAGAGGAAAGGGAGAGAAACGGTAGTAAGCAGATAGATAGGCATTTTTCCTGAATCACTCACTCATGTCTGCACATGTGGAAAGTCATTCTCCTGCTCCTTTCCATACATTATCTTTTTAAACTCTACATACAGGTTGATCTTTCTCTAATTTCACGTCGTCATCTTGTATCTGTTTCACCAGTGTATTCCATCACTGCTAAGGGGTTCACTAAAGTTCCATGTCTTCCAAGAGGCACAGATTCAGGATTTATATAGTTTTATTTCTTTACCAAGTAATGTATCAATGTCCCTTTTTGGTGACTGCACTACAGGACCTGAATGTTGTAGGCACTGTGCATAGTCCTATTCCACTTCATGTTCTGCCCTGGGAAGGCAGTTCAGAGTGTGAGGCTGGAAGGGACCAGCAGCATTTTCTCGCCATAACCCCACATTAGGTCAAGATAACAGGGCATGCTGTTTTTACATGTATTTACACACAGCTTCAGTTCTTAAACTTAGAGCTTCTGTTCTTGGAGAAGTTTCAAGTCATTCAGAAGAAAACAGCAAGAAATGTTACAGTGCTATGACTGGCTTGTTTTCTCCTCAGCTGCTGAGTATGGAGTCAGCAGAACATCAAAACAAAAGCCTCCACATGTTGCTACTGCAGTTCAGACAGAAGGTGTTGATCAAGAGACTGATCGAGACATAGTAAGTCCTTGGACTGTGCCTGATGATATCCAAAGAATACTTCAAGATACTCATGACCCCTTGTTTCAGGTAGGATGTCTACTTATTTTAGGAATGATTTGATACCTGCCATTTAACACTTTGTTTACTTCTGCTTTATTTAAAATGTGGTTCTCTATTCAAAATGTGGGTGGGATAGATGCAGTGGGACATAAATGATGGTGATTCAGCAGAACTACATTTTGTCTTTACAAGCAAAGTCATTCTTGCGAGCCTTGAAAATGAATGTTCTTTATAACAACTGTATAGTCGTGTTGTCTGTCCAGGCAACAGACACTAGTGGGAGTGCATAAATAGGAAAACAAATTGCATTTGTTGCAGAATAATCAGATACATAACTTGATTAGGACATGTTTGAAAAGAGTGGGATCATTTCTACTGGCACCACAGAGGTCTTGTCCATGAATGATATGCAATGATTCAGCTCATCTTCTTTTCCTCCAATAGACCTCTGTACTGCGTCCTGTGAGTTTCTCTTCTCTCGACATTATCGACACGGATGGCATTTCTGAAAGCACGGGAAGTATCCTCAGCAAATTGGATTGGAATGCAATTGAGGCTATGGTAGCAGATGTGGAAGACAAGTGAACAAAATTTTTCAGCTGCGGTGCACTTCCAAACAGTTGCTGATGTTTGGTTTAATTTTTTAAAATAATCATTTAATCATTGTTCTACTTAAAATGGATTGAGGCTTGCATTGGTTTTCTTCTTAAACAGCACAGAAGCTCTCATTGCTTTCAGTCTTGCCTAGATGAAATTCAATTCCTTAACATGTAGTTTGTTTTCCATATGTCTTCAAGTCAACAAGACACTCAATATAGTTGGTAAATGCAGACCAACAGGCTTAAACAAGAACTTCTGGGTCAGCTACTTTGCCCCTCTTAAATACATAAAAAGTTTTATTCTATTTTAAAAGCACTGCACAACTGTTTACCTTTGTATTTAATATTTAACATCATTATGGATGAAGTTATTTTTGTAAGTTAACAATTGTGATAAACTGATTTAATAAAAATGAGTTTATGAGTTTCTGCTGTAAAGTGATTAACACACAGAACGCTGTTGTTGCTGTGTACCACTATCACTGTACATGTGCACGTGAACTACCCTAGAATTTTAAACCCAGCTTACTTGTACGATAGTTTAGAGAAATCTTAGAAGAGTTTGTATGATTGATAGAAAGGTACAAATAGTCAGGCAGCAATAAATGACATACAGACTTTTGTTAGGAAAATCAGACACTAGTATAAGACACTAAGGACCAAGTACTTACTCTGAGGTAAAGAAAAATATCACTTTTCATCCATCTATATAATGTTGTTGTGTTAGAGCTCTTCTAGCAGCCCCCAGATGTTCGTAGAAAAATTTCCCATGTGTTCAGTTGCCGTCAGCTAGTTGTTGTAGACTGAACAGATGCAGCTGTGGTGACTCCCAACAGCAGCAGTTTTTATTTTTGTAGTGAAGAAATCAGAATTTTTCAGGAAAACCAAAAGTGTGTTAAGTTCCAGTGGTTAATTACTGTTACCCAATACTGTAATAGTTTAACAACAAAAAATTTGCATGTTTCCAAGTGAAGCTGCATCTTGGCTAAATTAAGAAATACAGTTCAAAGAAAGCCTGTTACAGGATAGAATTGACGGTTTGTGTAGGCTCAGAGATCAAAACTGGCTGTGTGTTTTTAGCAGTCCTCAGAATCTGCATTAGCTTGTCCCACAGGAGTGGCCAGAGTGCAAAACTCTGTACTGGGAGTGATCATCTCCAAAGGAAATGGGCAAGTACCTTCAAAGAGCCAGTCCAAGGTGTGCAATTGTGACTTTACTCAAAGTCTCAAACTGTCTTTCTCCAGAGCGGCAGCAAAGAAATCATCATTAAGTGACTTCTGTTCCTCCTGGAAAAAAATCTGAAAAATCTTGGTTTAGCCAAGTATGAAAGTCTCCCTATGATCACAGCCAGCTGTGAGAAGGAAGAGAAAGCAGTCAGGGACAAGACAGTCACTCATAAACCTTGTTCTAAAAGGCTTGTGAAAATGGTATTGTACTCAGCCTTTGTTTCAGATTTTGGTTACATCATCACAGTCATTAAATGTTAATGGATATGTTGCAATGCACAAACATATTAATAATTTAAAAAACCACACTCCAGACAAGATTGGAGATAACAAACGTGGTAGTTTGCTAGCAGTTGAGTTCTACATGTTACCGAGACAGTGTACCTGCTCCCCTAAAGGGGTTTTACTTGTTTGGAAACAAAACTTGTTTGTAAAGAATCCAGACCTTGACAGTATATGTCTGAAGATGAAAATGTTCAGGTAAGTTTGTGGGGGAGGAAATGCAGAAAGAAGCATAAGAATGCTGATTTTTATAAAAAGAATGTTTGAAGGACCTTTACAGTCATTCATCATGTATCTTATTCCTTGAAACTGTTTGGGGAGGTGCAGTACTCGAATATAAATGAAAGTAAGGATCATTCCTGTGGAAGTAAGATGGCTCATCCATTTCTTCAAGCAATGTATCTCCTGGTGCTAAAGGAAGAAAAAAATGCAGATGAGCAGTTCATTTCATTTTAACAGTGGCGAAGGAAATCCTTTATTTAACAGCCTGCTGATCCATAGCATCACAAATCACTAAAGTAAGGGCAGAGAGGCAGTTCAAAGACCGCCCAACCACGAGGTCAGTGTTAAGCTTTGCCTGAGATGTGATGGAAGCAGGTGCTTCAATTTCCACGACGCTGTGCAGGCAGAGCTTAATCTGCATCTACTGCAGGTCACAGCAGAGTCAATGCACCACACACTCACACCTTGTGCAGTTGCTGCTGATGCACGTTTATGCCTTAGAGCAATTTAGACCATGTGCTCTTTGAGGATGCCCAGGAAGCAGCAGCAGCGCAGAGCCTCGTCATATCCAGCCTGCGCTACTTTGGCCCGGATGAGGAGGCTCTGATCCGGCTGCTGCAGGCCTCCCTGGGCAGGCGCACGAGGAGCTTTGTCCGCCAGCTTGTTGACACCATTCTGCGCCGGTGCAGCGGGGAGGCCCGACGTCGGCTGGGCCTCGAGGACGCCCGTGTTGCCGGGGGGCGCGAGGGCAGCCCCGAGGCTGCTCCCAGCCCTGCTGCCTCCCGAGGGCTGTCTCCTGCCCCCAGCTCAGGCCTTCGTGGGGGTCCCGGCAGCCCCCCCAACACCCCTGTTCCCACCCACGGGGAGCGAGAAGAGCTGCAGGAGGACCCAGGGGAGGCTGTGCCCGGGCCCCCCACTCCCAGCCGGGGCAGCCAACGCTCACTTGGGAGGCGCCGGCGAGCCCCAAAGAGGAGGGCCGGCAGCCCTGAGGAGCCCTCCCAGCCCCGCAAGAAGCCACCCCGCCGTCAGTGAAACGGGGAGGGTGCCTCCGGGGCCGACCAAACCACGGCGGGGCTGGCAGCTGGGGCTCAGGCCCATCCCCCAACAGATCCCGGCCCCCTAAGCATTATGAAATAAAAGAAACAAAGGCATAAAAACTGCAGAAAAAGTCTCAGTATTCCTAACAATGCAGGTGGCGTTGCTATCCCCACCCGTGCTGCTTTCTCCCCCTTTTCCTGGTGCTATGCCTACCGTTTCCTCACGTGTCTGCTGGGCCCCATGACCTACTCCACCCAGGAGCCTTGCAAACTCCGTACCTGCGGCCTGGGACTAGCAACGGCAGTGCCATGTTCCTGGTCTATGGGACCCAAGGGACAGGGCGCACCCACTGTGGGTCCTGTCACTCCGCGGGGCAGAGGAACGGGGGCAGGAGATGGGACGAGGCGCAGGTCCACGGAGGAGCAGAGGCACAAGCCTCTCTGCTTCGGTTCCCCTGGCAAAAGGTGGCAATGCCTCGCACCAGCCATTTCCTCAGGGGTGCCCTGCTTTAAGCGGAGCTCTTGTTCTGTGGAAAGACTCCCACCCTGGTGTGATCCGGGGCTGTTACAAGTGCTTCAGGGAGGTCTGGGTGGAGCCCCAGCGTGGATGCCCTTTGCAGCGCACAGGGAGTCAGCACGGTGGGTCAGGGACAGAGCAAGGGTTTCCTAATGCATGTCAGCCCATAGAAATTGCAATGCCATCAGGCCGCTCTGTCTTCTCATCTCCGCAGAGTCTCTCCAAATGTGCGGGTGGGCTTTTCTGGGAAGAAATCTGCAGTCTGTTCTTGTCTTTGGCTTTCAAAACCAATGCCTGCAGCCATAAAGGACATGCTGGGGGGCTTGTCGTGACCTGGCAGTGGAAAAGCTGTACAGTTCAGAGCCAGCAAGGAGACCGGCAGGCTCTCAGTAGTAGTCTAGGTCTAATTATTAGGCAGTACCAGACAATAAAGCATTGAAGACGGCAGGAAGAAGTCCTCAGCTTTACTAACAACATTAAAGGGGGGGTTGTTAACGTTGATGGTTTCTACTTGCTCGCATTAGGATCTCCTTGGCATCATTGGTATGATTTGCTAACATGCACTCCCTACTCCCTGGGTGCGACCATCCAGCCAGTTCCTTATCCACCAAACAGTCCATCCATCAAATCCTTACCACCCCAAGTTACAGAGAAGGATGTTGGGGGTTGATCGTGTCAAAGGCCTTACAGAAGTCCAGCTAGAGGACAGCCGCAGCTCTTCTCCTGTCCGCTGATGTAGTCCCTCCATCAGAGAAGGCCACTAGGTTGGTCAGGCCAGACTCGCCCTTGGTGAAGCCATGCTGGCTGTCTCGAATCACCTCCCAGTCCTCCATGTGCCTTAGCATAGCTTCTAGGAGGATCTGTTCCATGATCTTCCCAGGCACAGAGGGCAGGCTGACAGGTCGGTAGTTCCCAGGGTCCTCCTTTCTACCCTTTGTAAAAACGGGTGCGATGTTTCCCTTCCTCCGGTCCCAGGGGACTTCACCTGACTGCCGTGACTTTTCAAGTATCACGGGGAGTGGCTTGGCAACTACATCAGCCAATTCCCTCAGGACTCTGGGATGCATCTCGTCAGGTCCCGTAGCTTGCTGTATGTTCAGGTTCCTCAGAGGGTCTCGAGCCTGCGAGCGTGATGCCTCCAGTAGCTGCAGTAAGAAGGCTTCGTCAATTGGCTCCCCTTGATTGGGCAGCCTGTAGTAGACACCAACCACGAGGTTCCCTTTGTGGCCTCTGCCTCTAATTCTTCCCCATAAGCTTTCAACCTGCTTGTGGCTGTGCTTCAGAGAGAGCTCTTCACAGCTGATCCGTTTCTTGACATGGAGCGCAACCCTTCCGCCCCTCCTTCCTCGCCTGTCCCTTCTGAACAGCTTGTAGCCATCGATAGCTGCACGCCAGTCATGGGATTCGTCCCACCAGGTTTCGGTAATGGCAACTAGGTTGTAGCTTTCTAGCAGCACAGGGGCTTCCAGCTCCTCCTGTTTGCTGCCCACGCTGCATGCATCGGCACGCATAGAGGCCCTCCAGCTGGGCTGTCAGACGTGTCACCTTCCTAGAGGAACACCCTTAATTCCTTTGAGGTGTTTCACCGGTGTTCCCCTGTTGGCTCCGATTACCTCAGGAGCCCCTGGCTCATCTCCATAAGACTTCAAAGTGCCCTCCAGTGTGCCCAGCAAGTCTCAGAGCAACAGGCCGAGGGACCTCGCTGGCAGCCCGTCCCTCTAACGTTGGTGTGTTGTTCCATAGCTTGTCACGGGCAAGCCTGATGGTCTCCCCCGCGCCCTTCAAGTCTAGTTTAAAGCTCTGTCAATCAGTCCCGTGAGCTTGCGAGCAAAAACCCTCTTCCCCCTTTGAGAAAGATGAATCCCATCCGATGCCAGCAGGGCTGGTGCCGTGCAGAACATCTCATTATCGAAAACCCCAAAATTCTGGCGGTGACACCAGCCACAGAGCCACGGATTACTAGACTGGGTCCGTCTGTTTCTTCCCCTATCGCTGCCCGCAACTGGAAGGACAGAGGAAAGAACCGCCCGTGCCCCGGATCCCCTTACCAACTGTCCCAAGGCCCTGAAGTCTCTTTTGATTGCCCTTGGACTACACGTTGCGGCTTCATTGGCACCCACATGGAAGAGCAATCAAGAATAGGTAATAGTCTGAGGGCCGTTACCAGGCTAAGACGTTTCCTAGTGATGTCCTTAACCTGGGCTCCAGGAAGGCAGCAGACTGCCCTGAGAGGAGGGTCTGTCCGGCACATTGGACCCTCTGAAGATGCACGTGCGTTTGCAGAGGTAGGTAGGTGTGACCCAATTCATCTCAGCGGGCTGAAACCCAGGCACGTACACTGCTGAGGAATTTGAACAAGCTTCCAGTTACTTTCACCTGAGACATATCCCACCTTGCACTACTGCTTTGGCATTTTCACAGCAGCCTTCATGAGGAAGAACCTTCTGATTACAGCTTTCATCGTACAGCTCCACTCAGGTGACATGCATGCAGCCCACACATCTTCTCTCTCAACACTTCCAGCTAGGATCTAAGCTTTTGATGCCTGCATATTGACAGGAGAAAAGCTTCATTTTCTCTTTTTTTCGGGACTGAGGTTCAGTTTGACTAGCATTCACGCTACTTAAGTTCTGTGACATTTTTGCACGTTCGCCAGCATGCTGCGTGCCTCAGGAGCCCGGCTTGTCCTTGCTGCACAGTACCATCTCTGCTTGTGCAAGGTGTCAGTGCACAGCGACCAGCTCCTACCCCTCACCTGAGCAGAGCAGTATTGCACTGCTGACATACGTTGCAGGCCCTTGCATGGCAAATTTGCAGCGTATCCTTTCTGTTGTGACGCCCCAGCTGCTGTGCATAGAGGGCTGCTGCCTAGAGGGCAGCACGGAGATGTCGTCTGTCCCTTCCCAGCCGGGCCAGTTCAGATGACTTGGCCTATTGGTTCAGGTGCTGCCGCAACACACATTTTTCAGGAGAGTTTGGGGAAGTTGGGGCCCGTCCCGAATTTTGCCTGCAAGAGTGGTTTAAGCATTCCTCCACTTCCACATCAGAAGTCTCTTTATAAAAGTATCAGTAGGAAGGTCAGAGCAGAAGGAGTCTCAGTATGCATACGCTAGACACAAACCAGCTGAACAAGCAAGGAAGAACCAGGGAGATGTGACAACATGTCAGCTGAGCTGCTCAGAATGTAGCACCAACTTTTCCCATGCGGGCGTCAGGTGCTTCAATTTCCACGACGCTGTGCAGGCAGAGCTTAATCCGCATCTACTGCAGGTCACAGCAGAGTCAATGCACCACACACTCACACCTTGTGCAGTTGCTGCTGATGCTCGTTTATGCCTTAGAGCAATTTAGACCATGTGCGGTTGTGTTCTAGACTTGCTTTCAAACTTTTGCAGACATGAGAGCTTTAAGGCATGTCCACACAACCCAGAAACAGTCAGTTCAACGTTCTTCAGTTTTCTAGGAAGATGAACTGAAAGGACGCTTTTCCATACACAGCAGATTTCTGACAGTACAACAGAGCTTTCAAATGAAGTATTAAAGAGGACTCCGCTGTGACTAAGTAACGCTTGTTTCCTCCAATGCCTCCCCTTTTGGATATAGCTGGCTGTGTCTGAGAAGCCAAAGAGCCACGTCTGAGTGAAAAGCTCAGCAGAGTTGCACTCTTCCCCGTCTTGCCCAAAGGGTCCTTGCGAGTACAATCTTTGTTTTCGTTAACTTGCCAAAGAGCCACAGCAGTTCCTCAGGAGTCAGAAGTCGGTAGATACAAGCACTGCGTACACGACGGAGCTGCTTGGCTTGGAAGCGTTCATTGTTAGCGAATGGACACGATCAAAAAAGTGAGAGCAAGTCAGGTGGGAAGACTTACTGGCTCAAAGCCGCATGATGTTAAGATTGCTCTGGGCACCCCCATCTCTGTGTATCCTGGTTTTGGCTGGCGTGGAGCTCATTTTCTTCCTAGCAGCTGGTAGAGTACTGCGTTTTGGATTTAGGATGAGAACGACGTTGGTAACACGCTGATGTTTTAGTTGTTGCTGAGCAGTGCTTACACTACGTCAAGGACTTCTCAGCTTCTCATAGCGCCCTGCCAGGTGCACAAGAGGCCGGGAGGGGATGCGGCCAGGACAGCTGACCCACACGGGCCAAAGGGATATTCCATACCATATGACGTCATGCTGACCAAAACAAAACCCTGGGGGGAGCTGGCCGGGGGGGCACGGCTGCTGCTCAGGAACCGGCTGCGCATCGGTCAGCGGGTGGTGAGCAATTGCATTGCGCATCGCTTGTTCTGTATATTCTTTTATTGTTGTTATTATTATTATGATTTTCTTCCTTTTCTGTCCTATTAAACTGTTTTTATCTCAACCCAGGAGTTTCCCCTTTTCTCCGATTCTCTCGCCCATCCCACCGTGGGGGAGTGAGCGAGCGGCTGTGTGGTGCTTAGTTGCTGGCTGGGGTTAAACCACGACACTGTGGCAGTGTGCTGCTTAGCTATGCACCACGTCAAACACAGCTTCAGTAGCTTCTGGGGCAGACGTTGCTCAGGTACTTCGAAAGTCACACTGAGCATAATGCTCTCAGAGGCATTGGGTACCCAGCAAGCTTGAGCTCAGCTTGATTGCGGAATGCTGAGGCCCTTGCAAAATGAAGAACAGCTGCAGAGCTTACATCTCTTTAAAAGGAGGTTGAATGAAAAGATCTCCATCCATGGGCAGGGCACTGGAGGGCGGGGCAGGGAGGCAGGCAGGCACTGAAAAGGGCACTGCCAGGTCGGTTGCTGGCCTCCAAGAGTCTCCAGCGTTCGGTCTTCACCACCTAAATGTCTCTCCGGGTGCACTCACTGGTGCCATGGTGAGTTCAGGTCCTGCCCACGTCTTTCGCATGCTCCTTCCCATGGGTGAGCTCAAGACCTGGAGGCACCCGGGGCAGAGAGCACCCGACGAGAGGCAGAAGGACCTGCTTTCTCTCTGGGGAAGCAGCAGCTCATGGCTCTCGGTTGCTGCTGCCTGGGAGAGGACAGAGACGAGGGAGCCAGGCCATGCGTGGCTGCCCGCTTTCCCCCACTCTCCCAGGAAGAGACCTCCATCACAGACCAGCTCTGGGCAGAGCAGCGGAGAGCGGGAAGAAGGGCTAGCGTTGAAAAGAGACGAGAGCCGAGGGCCTGCCGATGCTGTCTGTCGTTGCAGGCCCACGGCCTCCCAAGGCTCGAGTGGCAGCTGGCACGGGCTGTGGGGACACCAAGCCCCGGTGTCTGACCAAGTGCTCTCCCGAAGCGCACCAAAGCGGCGTTCAGGAGGATGGCACGGCCACATCCCCCACCATGTGCCACTGGGCCACGCTGTGCTCAGGAGAGAGCTGGACATGACCTCTGGGGGGACAGGCAAGTCCCTTTCAGGGCACTGCCCTGGTTGGGTCCTGGCCGGGCACGGCAGGGACTCGAGAGGCACAAAATGCCTGGGTGCCACTGACGGTCCCGAGCGGGCAGACCGCCTTGGAGCTGTGCCGTACGGCAAGAGCCACGGTGGGGCTTGTGCCGGCCCTGAGAGTCCCCGGGAAAAGGCCTGGCCAGGCCCCGGGTGCAGTGGCTGCGGCTGAGGAGGAGGGACGGCGCCGGCACGGCTGCCCCTGTCAGCCGGCCTGGGGGCTGCACACCTGCGGGCTGGCGAGCCCCGCCTGAGCAACTGGGCAAGGCAGCCATCTTCTTTCCCGTCCCAGAAGGGCACTGCCAGCAGTTCCCGCCCATGAGCCCCCAGAGACCAAGCTGAGGTCTGACAGGGAAAAGGCTCCACCTTCTTCCCAAAGCCTGCCCTGATAGCTCACGGCAGGCAGAGATGCTGGGACTCCTTCTCTTTGGTGCCGTGTCCCCCCATCGCCCTGCAGGCTCCAACCAGGGGAGGCTGGGCCCCATCCAGCCCCAGCCCGGCCCAAGGGGCATCAGGAACCGAACACAAAAACCCTTCTGGAAAGGGGACCACGTCCTGCGGTGTCTCCTCGATGCGTGTGTGGTGCAGGCACCTTCGGCAAATGGACACCCAGGTCTTGGGGCCGGAGGCATCCCTATGCTTTGGAGAATATGCCCAAGAGGGAGCCAAGTGCTGCCTTTGACCCTCCATGGGAGGAAGCAGGGGAGCCCAGAGGGCTGGCCAGCAGCGCTGGGGTGTGGGGAGAGCCTGTGGGACTTTGCCCTGCAGCCTCCGAGGGAGGCACAAGGTGTTAGCGAACGAGCCCTCTTGCTGCATGTGCCTGGGGAGGTCAGCCACAGCCAGAGCGACCTGACGGGGCCCTGGGAAGGCATGGCCGAGGCCTCGGTGACTGGCGTGAGACACTGATGCCGAGCACAAGACACGAGATGGGCAGATGGAGCGGACAGTGGTGTTACAGTAACGCCAGACACATGTGCGAGCGCCACGGCCGAGGACGGCCCGCTGTGATGTGCCCAAGCGATGGATGGTGACGTCTCCGAGCGATGGATGGTGACATCACCGAGCGATGGACGGTGACATCACCGAGCGATGGGCTCTGATGTCAGCGAGGGATGGAATGCAACATCTCCAAGTCATGGCCTATGACATCCCCGAGCGATGGATTGTGACCACGCGTCCCTCACTGCTTATATCCGGGCGCCGAGTCTCACCCAGCCGTCTCGTGCCCAGACTCCAGCTGAGCGTGTACGCGAGGTTGGAGCGTTGAGCGAGGCTGTTGCTGGTGCTGAGGTCGTGCTCGGGGAGTCCTTCACTGCAACTCTCAGTGCCCGACCGCAGAGCCATTGAAGGATTTTCCCCGGCCCTGCCTGGTTCAGGCAGCCGGGGCACCCAGGAGGCGCGCTCGCAGCAGCAGAGGTGAGCTGTGCAGGGAACGCTCACCCTGGGGAGCTGGGAGGGTTTGCTTCTTGAGGGGCCTGGACATTTCTTCCACCCGTCCCTGGGCCAGCGAATGACTCTGGCCTCTCTTCCTTTTGTAGCGTGACACCCACTGCTGCAGCGCCAGGGAGAGGGAGCAGCTTGACATCCCCAGCTCCCCGCAGCCCACCGCAGGACGTGGAGAGCATGGCCACGGAGCTGGAGAACCGCTGTCCAATATGCCTGGACAGCTGGGAGGAGGCCAGCTACGTACTGCCGTGCCTCCACCAATTCTGCTACCCGTGCATCGTGCGGTGGGCTGAGAGCAAGCCCGAGTGCCCCCTCTGCAAGAGGAGGGTGAGATCCATCTTGCACTCGGTGCGGGCGGACAACGACTTTGAGGAGCACGTCATCGCACCACCGGCAGCACCATCAGTCGTCGTCCACCTGACAGGAGGAGCTCCCGGACACCGAGCCTCCCACAGCCTCCATCACCCTGCAGCACCCCGGCCACCAGCCGCGGGGCTGCCGCCCATGGCTCCAGTGGGCGGCTTCTATGCCTGCGTCTGGGCATCCGTGTTCCGTGTCCACCCCGCTGTCCTCCATCCCCTGCTGCCCTGGCTGCATCAGGAGCTGGGGCAGCTCTTTGAGGATGCCCAGGAAGCAGCAGCAGCGCAGAGCCTCGTCATATCCAGCCTGCGCTACTTTGGCCCGGATGAGGAGGCTCTGATCCGGCTGCTGCAGGCCTCCCTGGGCAGGCGCACGAGGAGCTTTGTCCGCCAGCTTGTTGACACCATTCTGCGCCGGTGCAGCGGGGAGGCCCGACGTCGGCTGGGCCTCGAGGACGCCCGTGTTGCCGGGGGGCGCGAGGGCAGCCCCGAGGCTGCTCCCAGCCCTGCTGCCTCCCGAGGGCTGTCTCCTGCCCCCAGCTCAGGCCTTCGTGGGGGTCCCGGCAGCCCCCCCAACACCCCTGTTCCCACCCACGGGGAGCGAGAAGAGCTGCAGGAGGACCCAGGGGAGGCTGTGCCCGGGCCCCCCACTCCCAGCCGGGGCAGCCAACGCTCACTTGGGAGGCGCCGGCGAGCCCCAAAGAGGAGGGCCGGCAGCCCTGAGGAGCCCTCCCAGCGCCGCAAGAAGCCACCCCGCCGTCAGTGAAACGGGGAGGGTGCCTCCGGGGCCGACCAAACCACGGCGGGGCTGGCAGCTGGGGCTCAGGCCCATCCCCCAACAGATCCCGGCCCCCTAAGCATTATGAAATAAAAGAAACAAAGGCATAAAAACTGCAGAAAAAGTCTCAGTATTCCTAACAATGCAGGTGGCGTTGCTATCCCCACCCGTGCTGCTTTCTCCCCCTTTTCCTGGTGCTATGCCTACCGTTTCCTCACGTGTCTGCTGGGCCCCATGACCTACTCCACCCAGGAGCCTTGCAAACTCCGTACCTGCGGCCTGGGACTAGCAACGGCAGTGCCATGTTCCTGGGCTATGGGACCCAAGGGACAGGGTGCACCCACTGTGGGTCCTGTCACTCCGCGGGGCAGAGGAACGGGGGCAGGAGATGGGACGAGGCGCAAGTCCACGGAGGAGCAGAGGCACAAGCCTCTCTGCTTCGGTTCCCCTGGCAAAAGGTGGCAATGCCTCGCACCAGCCATTTCCTCAGGGGTGCCCTGCTTTAAGCAGAGCTCTTGTTCTGTGGAAAGACTCCCACCCTGGTGTGATCCGGGGCTGGTACAAGTGCTTCAGGGAGGTCTGGGTGGAGCCCCGGCATGGATGCCCTTTGCAGCGCACAGGGAGTCAGCACGGCGGGTCAGGGACAGAGCAAGGGTTTCCTAATGCATGTCAGCCCATAGAAATTGCAATGCCATCAGGCCGCTCTGTCTTCTCATCTCCGCAGAGTCTCTCCAAATGTGCGGGTGGGCTTTTCTGGGAAGAAATCTGCAGTCTGTTCTTGTCTTTGGCTTTCAAAACCAATGTCTGCAGCCATAAAGGACATGCTGGGGGGCTTGTCGTGACCTGGCAGTGGAAAAGCTGTACAGTTCAGAGCCAGCAAGGAGACCGGCAGGCTCTCAGTAGTAGTCTAGGTCTAATTATTAGGCAGTACCAGACAATAAAGCATTGAAGACGGCAGGAAGAAGTCCTCAGCTTTACTAACAACATTAAAGGGGGGGTTGTTAACGTTGATGGTTTCTACTTGCTCGCATTAGGATCTCCTTGGCATCATTGGTATGATTTGCTAACATGCACTCCCTACTCCCTGGGTGCGACCATCCAGCCAGTTCCTTATCCACCAAATAGTCCATCCATCAAATCCCTACCTCCCCAAGTTACAGAGAAGGATGTTGGGGGTTGACTTGTCAAAGGCCTTGCAGAAGTCCAGCTAGAGGACAGCCGTAGCTCTTCTCCTGTCCGCTGATGTAGTCCCTCCATCAGAGAAGGCCACTAGGTTGGTCAGGCCAGACTCGCCCTTGGTGAAGCCATGCTGGCTGTCTCGAATCACCTCCCAGTCCTCCATGTGCCTTAGCATAGCTTCTAGGAGGATCTGTTCCATGATCTTCCCAGGCACAGAGGGCAGGCTGACAGGTCGGTAGTTCCCAGGGTCCTCCTTTCTACCCTTTGTAAAAACGGGTGCGATGTTTCCCTTTCTCCGGTCCCAGGGGACTTCACCTGACTGCCGTGACTTTTCAAGTATCACGGGGAGTGGCTTGGCAACTACATCAGCCAATTCTCTCAGGACTCTGGGATGCATCTCGTCAGGTCCCGTAGCTTGCTGTATGTTCAGGTTCCTCAGAGGGTCTCGAGCCTGCGAGCGTGATGCCTCCAGTAGCTGCAGTAAGAAGGCTTCGTCAGTTGGCTCCCCTTGATTGGGCAGCCTGTAGTAGACACCAACCATGAGGTTCCCTTTGTTGCCTCTGCCTCTAATTCTTCCCCATAAGCTTTCAACCTGCTTGTGGCTGTGCTTCAGAGAGAGCTCTTCACAGCTGATCCGTTTCATGACATCAAGGGCAACCCTTCCGCCCCTCCTTCCTCGCCTGTCCCTTCTGAACAGCTTGTAGCCATCGATAGCTGCACGCCAGTCATGGGATTCGTCCCACCAGGTTTCGGTAATGGCAACTAGGTTGTAGCTTTCTAGCAGCACAGGGGCTTCCAGCTCCTCCTGTTTGCTGCCCACGCTGCATGCATCGGCACGCATAGAGGCCCTCCAGCTGGGCTGTCAGACGTGTCACCTTCCTAGAGGAACACCCTTAATTCCTTTGAGGTGTTTCACCGGTGTTCCCCTGTTGGCTCCGATTACCTCAGGAGCCCCTGGCTCATCTCCATAAGACTTCAAAGTGCCCTCCAGTGTGCCCAGCAAGTCTCAGAGCAACAGGCCGAGGGACCTCGCTGGCAGCCCGTCCCTCTAACGTTGGTGTGTTGTTCCATAGCTTGTCACGGGCAAGCCTGATGGTCTCCCCCGCGCCCTTCAAGTCTAGTTTAAAGCTCTGTCAATCAGTCCTGTGAGCTTGTGAGCAAAAACCCTCTTCCTCCTTTGAGAAAGATGAACCCCATCCGATGCCAGCAGGGCTGGTGCCGTGCAGAACATCTCATTATCGAAAACCCCAAAATTCTGGCGGTGACACCAGCCACAGAGCCACGGATTACTAGACTGGGTCCGTCTGTTTCTTCCCCTATCGCTGCCCGCAACTGGAAGGACAGAGGAAAGAACCGCCCGTGCCCCGGATCCCCTTACCAACTGTCCCAAGGCCCTGAAGTCTCTTTTGATTGCCCTTGGACTACATGTTGCGGCTTCATTGGCACCCACATGGAAGAGCAATCAAGAATAGGTAATAGTCTGAGGGCCGTTACCAGGCTAAGACGATTCCTAGTGATGTCCTTAACCTGGGCTCCAGGAAGGCAGCAGACTTCCCTGAGAGGAGGGTCTGTCCAGCACTTTGGACCCTCTGAAGATGCACGTGCGTTTGCAGAGGTAGGTAGGTGTGACCCAATTCATCTCAACGGGCTGAAACCCAGGCACGTACACTACTGAGGAATTTGAACAAGCTTCCAGTTACTTTCACCTGAGACATATCCCACCTTGCACTACTGCTTTGGCATTTTCACAGCAGCCTTCATGAGGAAGAACCTTCTGATTACAGCTTTCATCGTACAGCTCCACTCAGGTGACGTGCATGCAGCCCACACGTCTTCTCTCTCAACACTTCCAGCTAGGATCTAAGCTTTTGATGCCTGCATATTGACAGGAGAAAAGCTTCATTTTCTCTTTTTTTCAGGACGGAGGTTCAGTTTGACTAGCATTCACGCTACTTAAGTTCTGTGACATTTTTGCACGTTCGCCAGCATGCTGCGTGCCTCAGGAGCCCGGGTTGTCTTTGCTGCACAGTACCATCTCTGCTTGTGCAAGGTGTCAGTGCACAGTGACCAGGTCATACCCCTCACCTGAGCAGAGCAGTATTGCACTGCTGACATACGTTGCAGGCCCTTGCATGGCAAATTTGCAGCGTATCCTTTCTGTTGTGACGCCCCAGCTGCTGTGCATAGAGGGCTGCTGCCTAGAGGGCAGCACGGAGATGTCGTCTGTCCCTTCCCAGCCGGGCCAGTTCAGATGACTTGGCCTATTGGTTCAGGTGCTGCCGCAACACACATTTTTCAGGAGAGTTTAGGGAAGTTGGGGCCCGTCCCAAATTTTGCCTGCAAGAGTGGTTTAAGCATTCCTCCACTTCCACATCAGAAGTCTATTTATAAAAGTATCAGTAGGAAGGTCAGAGCAGAAGGAGTCTCAGTATGCATACGCTAGACACAAACCAGCTGAACAAGCAAGGAAGAACCAAGGAGATGTGACAACATGTCAGCTGAGCTGCTCAGAATGTAGCACCAACTTTTCCCATGCGGGCGTCAGGTGCTTCAATTTCCACGACGCTGTGCAGGCAGAGCTTAATCCGCATCTACTGCAGGTCACAGCAGAGTCAATGCACCACACACTCACACCTTGTGCAGTTGCTGCTGATGCACGTTTATGCCTTAGAGCAATTTAGACCATGTGCGGTTGTGTTCTAGACTTGCTTTCAAACTTTTGCAGACATGAGAGCTTTAAGGCATGTCTACACAACCCAGAAAGAGTCAGTTCAACGTTCTTCAGTTTTCTAGGAAGATGAACTGAAAGGACGCTTTTCCATACACAGCAGATTTCTGACAGTACAACAGAGCTTTCAAATGAAGTATTAAAGAGGACTCCGCTGTAACTAAGTAACGCTTGTTTCCTCCAATGCCTCCCCTTTTGGATATAGCTGGCTGTGTCTGAGAAGCCAAAGAGCCACGTCTGAGTGAAAAGCTCAGCAGAGTTGCACTCTTCCCCGTCTTGCCCAAAGGGTCCTTGCGAGTACAATCTTTGTTTTCGTTAACTTGCCAAAGAGCCACAGCAGTTCCTCAGGAGTCAGAAGTCGGTAGATACAAGCACTGCGTACACGACGGAGCTGCTTGGCTTGGAAGCGTTCATTGTTAGCGAATGGACACGATCAAAAAAGTGAGAGCAAGTCAGGTGGGAAGACTTACTGGCTCAAAGCCGCATGATGTTAAGATTGCTCTGGGCACCCCCATCTCTGTGTATCCTGGTTTTGGCTGGCGTGGAGCTCATTTTCTTCCTAGCAGCTGGTAGAGTACTGTGTTCTGGATTTAGGATGAGGACGATGTTGGTAACACGCTGATGTTTTAGTTGTTGCTGAGCAGTGCTTACACTACGTCAAGGACTTCTCAGCTTCTCATAGCGCCCTGCCAGGTGCACAAGAGGCCGGGAGGGGATGCGGCCAGGACAGCTGACCCACACGGGCCAAAGGGATATTCCATACCATATGACGTCATGCTGACCAAAACAAAACCCTGGGGGGAGCTGGCCGGGGGGGCACGGCCGCTGCTCAGGAACCGGCTGCGCATCGGTCAGCGGGTGGTGAGCAATTGCATTGCGCATCGCTTGTTCTGTATATTCTTTTATTGTTGTTATTATTATTATGATTTTCTTCCTTTTCTGTCCTATTAAACTGTTTTTATCTCAACCCAGGAGTTTCCCCTTTTCTCCGATTCTCTCGCCCATCCCACCGTGGGGGAGTGAGCGAGCGGCTGTGTGGTGCTTAGTTGCTGGCTGGGGTTAAACCACGACACTGTGGCAGTGTGCTGCTTAGCTATGCACCACGTCAAACACAGCTTCAGTAGCTTCTGGGGCAGACGTTGCTCAGGTACTTCGAAAGTCACACTGAGCATAATGCTCTCAGAGGCATTGGGTACCCAGCAAGCTTGAGCTCAGCTTGATTGCGGAATGCTGAGGCCCTTGCAAAATGAAGAACAGCTGCAGAGCTTACATCTCTTTAAAAGGAGGTTGAATGAAAAGATCTCCATCCATGGGCAGGGCACTGGAGGGCGGGGCAGGGAGGCAGGCAGGCACTGAAAAGGGCACTGCCAGGTCGGTTGCTGGCCTCCAAGAGTCTCCAGAGTTCGGTCTCCACCACCTAAATGTCTCTCCGGGTGCACTCACTGGTGCCATGGTGAGTTCAGGTCCTGCCCACGTCTTTCGCATGCTCCTTCCCATGGGTGAGCTCAAGACCTGGAGGCACCCGGGGCAGAGAGCACCCGACGAGAGGCAGAAGGACCTGCTTTCTCTCTGGGGAAGCAGCAGCTCATGGCTCTCGGTTGCTGCTGCCTGGGAGAGGACAGAGACGAGGGAGCCAGGCCCTGCGTGGCTGCCCGCTTTCCCCCACTCTCCCAGGAAGAGACCTCCATCACAGACCAGCTCTGGGCAGAGCAGCGGAGAGCGGGAAGAAGGGCTAGCGTTGAAAAGAGACGAGAGCCGAGGGCCTGCCGATGCTGTCTGTCGTTGCAGGCCCACGGCCTCCCAAGGCTCGAGTGGCAGCTGGCACGGGCTGTGGGGACACCAAGCCCCGGTGTCTGACCAAGTGCTCTCCCGAAGCGCACCAAAGCGGCGTTCAGGAGGATGGCACGGCCACATCCCCCACCATGTGCCACTGGGCCACGCTGTGCTCAGGAGAGAGCTGGACATGACCTCTGGGGGGACAGGCAAGTCCCTTTCAGGGCACTGCCCTGGTTGGGTCCTGGCCGGGCACGGCAGGGACTCGAGAGGCACAAAATGCCTGGGTGCCACTGACGGTCCCGAGCGGGCAGACCGCCTTGGAGCTGTGCCGTACGGCAAGAGCCACGGTGGGGCTTGTGCCGGCCCTGAGAGTCCCCGGGAAAAGGCCTGGCCAGGCCCCGGGTGCAGTGGCTGCGGCTGAGGAGGAGGGACGGCGCCGGCACGGCTGCCCCTGTCAGCCGGCCTGGGGGCTGCACACCTGCGGGCTGGCGAGCCCCGCCTGAGCAACTGGGCAAGGCAGCCATCTTCTTTCCTGTCCCAGAAGGGCACTGCCAGCAGTTCCCGCCCATGAGCCCCCAGAGACCAAGCTGAGGTCTGACAGGGAAAAGGCTCCACCTTCTTCCCAAAGCCTGCCCTGATAGCTCACGGCAGGCAGAGATGCTGGGACTCCTTCTCTTTGGTGCCGTGTCCCCCCATCGCCCTGCAGGCTCCAACCAGGGGAGGCTGGGCCCCATCCAGCCCCAGCCCGGCCCAAGGGGCATCAGGAACCGAACACAAAAACCCTTCTGGAAAGGGGACCACGTCCTGCGGTGTCTCCTCGATGCGTGTGTGGTGCAGGCACCTTCGGCAAATGGACACCCAGGTCTTGGGGCCGGAGGCATCCCTATGCTTTGGACAATATGCCCAAGAGGGAGCCAAGTGCTGCCTTTGACCCTCCATGGGAGGAAGCAGGGGAGCCCAGAGGGCTGGCCAGCAGCGCTGGGGTGTGGGGAGAGCCTGTGGGACTTTGTCCTGCAGCCTCCGAGGGAGGCACAAGGTGTTAGCGAACGAGCCCTCTTGCTGCATGTGCCTGGGGAGGTCAGCCACAGCCAGAGCGACCTGACGGGGCCCTGGGAAGGCATGGCCGAGGCCTCGGTGACTGGCGTGAGACGCTGATGCCGAGCACAAGACACGAGGTGGGCAGATGGAGCGGACAGTGGTGTTGCAGTAACGCCAGACACATGCGCGAGCGCCACGGCCGAGGACGGCCCGCTGTGATGTGCCCAAGCGATGGACGGTGACATCCCCAAGCGATGGACGGTGACGTCCCCGAGCGATGGACAGTGACATCACCGAGCGATGGGCTCTGATGTCAGCGAGGGATGGAATGCAACATCTCCAAGTCATGGCCTATGACATCCCCGAGCGATGGATTGTGACCACGCGTCCTTCGCTGCTTATATCCGGGCGCCAAGTCTCACCCAGCCGTCTCGTGCCCGCACTCCAGCTGAGCGTGTACGCGAGGTTGGAGCGTTGAGCGAGGCTGTTGCTGGTGCTGAGGTCGTGCTCGGGGAGTTCTTCACTGCAACTCTCAGTGCCCGACCGCAGAGCCATTGAAGGATTTTCCCCGGCCCTGCCTGGTTCAGGCAGCCGGGGCACCCAGGAGGCGCGCTCGCAGCAGCAGAGGTGAGCTGTGCAGGGAACGCTCACCCTGGGGAGCTGGGAGGGTTTGCTTCTTGAGGGGCCTGGACATTTCTTCCACCCGTCCCTGGGCCAGCGAATGACTCTGGCCTCTCTTCCTTTTGTAGCGTGACACCCACTGCTGCAGCGCCAGGGAGAGGGAGCAGCTTGACATCCCCAGCTCCCCGCAGCCCACCGCAGGACGTGGAGAGCATGGCCACGGAGCTGGAGAACCGCTGTCCAATATGCCTGGACAGCTGGGAGGAGGCCAGCTACGTACTGCCGTGCCTCCACCAATTCTGCTACCCGTGCATCGTGCGGTGGGCTGAGAGCAAGCCCGAGTGCCCCCTCTGCAAGAGGAGGGTGAGATCCATCTTGCACTCGGTGCGGGCGGACAACGACTTTGAGGAGCACGTCATCGCACCACCGGCAGCACCATCAGTCGTCGTCCACCTGACAGGAGGAGCTCCCGGACACCCAGCCTCCCACAGCCTCCATCACCCTGCAGCACCCCGGCCACCAGCCGCGGGGCTGCCGCCCATGGCTCCAGTGGGCGGCTTCTATGCCTGCGTCTGGGCATCCGTGTTCCGCATCTACCCCGCTGTCCTCCATCCCCTGCTGCCCTGGCTGCATCAGGAGCTGGGGCAGCTCTTTGAGGATGCCCAGGAAGCAGCAGCAGCGCAGAGCCTCGTCATATCCAGCCTGCGCTACTTTGGCCCGGATGAGGAGGCTCTGATCCGGCTGCTGCAGGCCTCCCTGGGCAGGCGCACGAGGAGCTTTGTCCGCCAGCTTGTTGACACCATTCTGCACCGGTGCAGCGGGGAGGCCCGACGTCGGCTGGGCCTCGAGGACGCCCGTGTTGCCGGGGGGCGCGAGGGCAGCCCCGAGGCTGCTCCCAGCCCTGCTGCCTCCCGAGGGCTGTCTCCTGCCCCCAGCTCAGGCCTTCGTGGGGGTCCCGGCAGCCCCCCCAACACCCCTGTTCCCACCCACGGGGAGCGAGAAGAGCTGCAGGAGGACCCAGGGGAGGCTGTGCCCGGGCCCCCCACTCCCAGCCGGGGCAGCCAACGCTCACTTGGGAGGCGCCGGCGAGCCCCAAAGAGGAGGGCCGGCAGCCCTGAGGAGCCCTCCCAGCCCCGCAAGAAGCCACCCCGCCGTCAGTGAAACGGGGAGGGTGCCTCCGGGGCCGACCAAACCACGGCGGGGCTGGCAGCTGGGGCTCAGGCCCATCCCCCAACAGATCCCGGCCCCCTAAGCATTATGAAATAAAAGAAACAAAGGCATAAAAACTGCAGAAAAAGTCTCAGTATTCCTAACAATGCAGGTGGCGTTGCTATCCCCACCCGTGCTGCTTTCTCCCCCTTTTCCTGGAGCTACGCCTACCATTTCCTCACGTGTCTGCTGGGCCCCATGACCTACTCCACCCAGGAGCCTTGCAAACTCCGTACCTGCGGCCTGGGACTAGCAACGGCAGTGCCATGTTCCTGGGCTATGGGACCCAAGGGACAGGGTGCACCCACTGTGGGTCCTGTCACTCCGCGGGGCAGAGGAACGGGGGCAGGAGATGGGACGAGGCGCAAGTCCACGGAGGAGCAGAGGCACAAGCCTCTCTGCTTCGGTTCCCCTGGCAAAAGGTGGCAATGCCTTGCACCAGCCATTTCCTCAGGGGTGCCCTGCTTTAAGCAGAGCTCTTGTTCTGTGGAAACACTCCCACCCTGGTGTGATCCGGGGCTGGTACAAGTGCTTCAGGGAGGTCTGGGTGGAGCCCCAGCGTGGATGCCCTTTGCAGCGCACAGGGAGTCAGCACGGCGGGTCAGGGACAGAGCAAGGGTTTCCTAATGCATGTCAGCCCATAGAAATTGCAATGCCATCAGGCCGCTCTGTCTTCTCATCTCCGCAGAGTCTCTCCAAATGTGCGGGTGGGCTTTTCTGGGAAGAAATCTGCAGTCTGTTCTTGTCTTTGCCTTTCAAAACCAATGCCTGCAGCCATAAAGGACATGCTGGGGGGCTTGTCGTGACCTGGCAGTGGAAAAGCTGTACAGTTCAGAGCCAGCAAGGAGACCGGCAGGCTCTCAGTAGTAGTCTAGGTCTAATTATTAGGCAGTACCAGACAATAAAGCATTGAAGACGGCAGGAAGAAGCCCTCAGCTTTACTAACAACATTAAAGGGGGGGTTGTTAACGTTGATGGTTTCTACTTGCTCGCATTAGGATCTCCTTGGCATCATTGGTATGATTTGCTAACATGCACTCCCTACTCCCTGGGTGCGACCATCCAGCCAGTTCCTTATCCACCAAATAGTCCATCCATCAAATCCCTACCTCCCCAAGTTACAGAGAAGGATGTTGGGGGTTGACTTGTCAAAGGCCTTGCAGAAGTCCAGCTAGAGGACAGCCGTAGCTCTTCTCCTGTCCGCTGATGTAGTCCCTCCATCAGAGAAGGCCACTAGGTTGGTCAGGCCAGACTCGCCCTTGGTGAAGCCATGCTGGCTGTCTCGAATCA
Source organism: Gavia stellata (assembly GCF_030936135.1). Taxonomy (NCBI): domain Eukaryota; kingdom Metazoa; phylum Chordata; class Aves; order Gaviiformes; family Gaviidae; genus Gavia; species Gavia stellata. The sequence goes on along the minus strand of NC_082637.1, from coordinate 14,596,182 downwards.
CCTCCCAGTCCTCCATGTGCCTTAGCATAGCTTCTAGGAGGATCTGTTCCATGATCTTCCCAGGCACAGAGGGCAGGCTGACAGGTCGGTAGTTCCCAGGGTCCTCCTTTCTACCCTTTGTAAAAACGGGTGCGATGTTTCCCTTTCTCCGGTCCCAGGGGACTTCACCTGACTGCCGTGACTTTTCAAGTATCACGGGGAGTGGCTTGGCAACTACATCAGCCAATTCTCTCAGGACTCTGGGATGCATCTCGTCAGGTCCCGTAGCTTGCTGTATGTTCAGGTTCCTCAGAGGGTCTCGAGCCTGCGAGCGTGATGCCTCCAGTAGCTGCAGTAAGAAGGCTTCGTCAGTTGGCTCCCCTTGATTGGGCAGCCTGTAGTAGACACCAACCACGAGGTTCCCTTTGTTGCCTCTGCCTCTAATTCTTCCCCATAAGCTTTCAACCTGCTTGTGGCTGTGCTTCAGAGAGAGCTCTTCACAGCTGATCCGTTTCATGACATCAAGGGCAACCCTTCCGCCCCTCCTTCCTCGCCTGTCCCTTCTGAACAGCTTGTAGCCATCGATAGCTGCACGCCAGTCATGGGATTCGTCCCACCAGGTTTCGGTAATGGCAACTAGGTTGTAGCTTTCTAGCAGCACAGGGGCTTCCAGCTCCTCCTGTTTGCTGCCCACGCTGCATGCATCGGCACGCATAGAGGCCCTCCAGCTGGGCTGTCAGACGTGTCACCTTCCTAGAGGAACACCCTTAATTCCTTTGAGGTGTTTCACCGGTGTTCCCCTGTTGGCTCCGATTACCTCAGGAGCCCCTGGCTCATCTCCATAAGACTTCAAAGTGCCCTCCAGTGTGCCCAGCAAGTCTCAGAGCAACAGGCCGAGGGACCTCGCTGGCAGCCCGTCCCTCTAACGCTGGCGTGTTGTTCCATAGCTTGTCACGGGCAAGCCTGATGGTCTCCCCCGCGCCCTTCAAGTCTAGTTTAAAGCTCTGTCAATCAGTCCTGTGAGCTTGTGAGCAAAAACCCTCTTCCTCCTTTGAGAAAGATGAACCCCATCCGATGCCAGCAGGGCTGGTGCCGTGCAGAACATCTCATTATCGAAAACCCCAAAATTCTGGCGGTGACACCAGCCACAGAGCCACGGATTACTAGACTGGGTCCGTCTGTTTCTTCCCCTATCGCTGCCCGCAACTGGAAGGACAGAGGAAAGAACCGCCCGTGCCCCGGATCCCCTTACCAACTGTCCCAAGGCCCTGAAGTCTCTTTTGATTGCCCTTGGACTACATGTTGCGGCTTCATTGGCACCCACATGGAAGAGCAATCAAGAATAGGTAATAGTCTGAGGGCCGTTACCAGGCTAAGACGATTCCTAGTGATGTCCTTAACCTGGGCTCCAGGAAGGCAGCAGACTTCCCTGAGAGGAGGGTCTGTCCAGCACTTTGGACCCTCTGAAGATGCACGTGCGTTTGCAGAGGTAGGTAGGTGTGACCCAATTCATCTCAACGGGCTGAAACCCAGGCACGTACACTACTGAGGAATTTGAACAAGCTTCCAGTTACTTTCACCTGAGACATATCCCACCTTGCACTACTGCTTTGGCATTTTCACAGCAGCCTTCATGAGGAAGAACCTTCTGATTACAGCTTTCATCGTACAGCTCCACTCAGGTGACATGCATGCAGCCCACACGTCTTCCCTCTCAACACTTCCAGCTAGGATCTAAGCTTTTGATGCCTGCATATTGACAGGAGAAAAGCTTCATTTTCTCTTTTTTTCAGGACGGAGGTTCAGTTTGACTAGCATTCACGCTACTTAAGTTCTGTGACATTTTTGCACGTTCGCCAGCATGCTGCGTGCCTCAGGAGCCCGGGTTGTCTTTGCTGCACAGTACCATCTCTGCTTGTGCAAGGTGTCAGTGCACAGTGACCAGGTCATACCCCTCACCTGAGCAGAGCAGTATTGCACTGCTGACATACGTTGCAGGCCCTTGCATGGCAAATTTGCAGCGTATCCTTTCTGTTGTGACGCCCCAGCTGCTGTGCATAGAGGGCTGCTGCCTAGAGGGCAGCACGGAGATGTCGTCTGTCCCTTCCCAGCCGGGCCAGTTCAGATGACTTGGCCTATTGGTTCAGGTGCTGCCGCAACACACATTTTTCAGGAGAGTTTAGGGAAGTTGGGGCCCGTCCCAAATTTTGCCTGCAAGAGTGGTTTAAGCATTCCTCCACTTCCACATCAGAAGTCTATTTATAAAAGTATCAGTAGGAAGGTCAGAGCAGAAGGAGTCTCAGTATGCATACGCTAGACACAAACCAGCTGAACAAGCAAGGAAGAACCAAGGAGATGTGACAACATGTCAGCTGAGCTGCTCAGAATGTAGCACCAACTTTTCCCATGCGGGCGTCAGGTGCTTCAATTTCCACGACGCTGTGCAGGCAGAGCTTAATCCGCATCTACTGCAGGTCACAGCAGAGTCAATGCACCACACACTCACACCTTGTGCAGTTGCTGCTGATGCACGTTTATGCCTTAGAGCAATTTAGACCATGTGCGGTTGTGTTCTAGACTTGCTTTCAAACTTTTGCAGACATGAGAGCTTTAAGGCATGTCTACACAACCCAGAAAGAGTCAGTTCAACGTTCTTCAGTTTTCTAGGAAGATGAACTGAAAGGACGCTTTTCCATACACAGCAGATTTCTGACAGTACAACAGAGCTTTCAAATGAAGTATTAAAGAGCACTCCGCTGTGACTAAGTAACGCTTGTTTCCTCCAATGCCTCCCCTTTTGGATATAGCTGGCTGTGTCTGAGAAGCCAAAGAGCCACGTCTGAGTGAAAAGCTCAGCAGAGTTGCACTCTTCCCCGTCTTGCCCAAAGGGTCCTTGCGAGTACAATCTTTGTTTTCGTTAACTTGCCAAAGAGCCACAGCAGTTCCTCAGGAGTCAGAAGTCGGTAGATACAAGCACTGCGTACACGACGGAGCTGCTTGGCTTGGAAGCGTTCATTGTTAGCGAATGGACACGATCAAAAAAGTGAGAGCAAGTCAGGTGGGAAGACTTACTGGCTTAAAGCCGCATGATGTTAAGATTGCTCTGGGCACCCCCATCTCTGTGTATCCTGGTTTTGGCTGGCGTGGAGCTCATTTTCTTCCTAGCAGCTGGTAGAGTACTGCGTTCTGGATTTAGGATGAGGACGACGTTGGTAACACGCTGATGTTTTAGTTGTTGCTGAGCAGTGCTTACACTACGTCAAGGACTTCTCAGCTTCTCATAGCGCCCTGCCAGGTGCACAAGAGGCCGGGAGGGGATGCGGCCAGGACAGCTGACCCACACGGGCCAAAGGGATATTCCATACCATATGACGTCATGCTGACCAAAACAAAACCCTGGGGGGAGCTGGCCGGGGGGGCACGGCCGCTGCTCAGGAACCGGCTGCGCATCGGTCAGCGGGTGGTGAGCAATTGCATTGCGCATCGCTTGTTCTGTATATTCTTTTATTGTTGTTATTATTATTATGATTTTCTTCCTTTTCTGTCCTATTAAACTGTTTTTATCTCAACCCAGGAGTTTCCCCTTTTCTCCGATTCTCTCGCCCATCCCACCGTGGGGGAGTGAGCGAGCGGCTGTGTGGTGCTTAGTTGCTGGCTGGGGTTAAACCACGACACTGTGGCAGTGTGCTGCTTAGCTATGCACCACGTCAAACACAGCTTCAGTAGCTTCTGGGGCAGACGTTGCTCAGGTACTTCGAAAGTCACACTGAGCATAATGCTCTCAGAGGCATTGGGTACCCAGCAAGCTTGAGCTCAGCTTGATTGCGGAATGCTGAGGCCCTTGCAAAATGAAGAACAGCTGCAGAGCTTACATCTCTTTAAAAGGAGGTTGAATGAAAAGATCTCCATCCATGGGCAGGGCACTGGAGGGCGGGGCAGGGAGGCAGGCAGGCACTGAAAAGGGCACTGCCAGGTCGGTTGCTGGCCTCCAAGAGTCTCCAGAGTTCGGTCTCCACCACCTAAATGTCTCTCCGGGTGCACTCACTGGTGCCATGGTGAGTTCAGGTCCTGCCCACGTCTTTCGCATGCTCCTTCCCATGGGTGAGCTCAAGACCTGGAGGCACCCGGGGCAGAGAGCACCCGACGAGAGGCAGAAGGACCTGCTTTCTCTCTGGGGAAGCAGCAGCTCATGGCTCTCGGTTGCTGCTGCCTGGGAGAGGACAGAGACGAGGGAGCCAGGCCATGCGTGGCTGCCCGCTTTCCCCCACTCTCCCAGGAAGAGAGCTCCATCACAGACCAGCTCTGGGCAGAGCAGCGGAGAGCGGGAAGAAGGGCTAGCGTTGAAAAGAGACGAGAGCCGAGGGCCTGCCGATGCTGTCTGTCGTTGCAGGCCCACGGCCTCCCAAGGCTCGAGTGGCAGCTGGCACGGGCTGTGGGGACACCAAGCCCCGGTGTCTGACCAAGTGCTCTCCCGAAGCGCACCAAAGCGGCGTTCAGGAGGATGGCACGGCCACATCCCCCACCATGTGCCACTGGGCCACGCTGTGCTCAGGAGAGAGCTGGACATGACCTCTGGGGGGACAGGCAAGTCCCTTTCAGGGCACTGCCCTGGTTGGGTCCTGGCCGGGCACGGCAGGGACTCGAGAGGCACAAAATGCCTGGGTGCCACTGACGGTCCCGAGCGGGCAGACCGCCTTGGAGCTGTGCCGTACGGCAAGAGCCACGGTGGGGCTTGTGCCGGCCCTGAGAGTCCCCGGGAAAAGGCCTGGCCAGGCCCCGGGTGCAGTGGCTGCGGCTGAGGAGGAGGGACGGCGCCGGCACGGCTGCCCCTGTCAGCCGGCCTGGGGGCTGCACACCTGCGGGCTGGCGAGCCCCGCCTGAGCAACTGGGCAAGGCAGCCATCTTCTTTCCTGTCCCAGAAGGGCACTGCCAGCAGTTCCCGCCCATGAGCCCCCAGAGACCAAGCTGAGGTCTGACAGGGAAAAGGCTCCACCTTCTTCCCAAAGCCTGCCCTGATAGCTCACGGCAGGCAGAGATGCTGCGACTCCTTCTCTTTGGTGCCGTGTCCCCCCATCGCCCTGCAGGCTCCAACCAGGGGAGGCTGGGCCCCATCCAGCCCCAGCCCGGCCCAAGGGGCATCAGGAACCGAACACAAAAACCCTTCTGGAAAGGGGACCACGTCCTGCGGTGTCTCCTCGATGCGTGTGTGGTGCAGGCACCTTCGGCAAATGGACACCCAGGTCTTGGGGCCGGAGGCATCCCTATGCTTTGGACAATATGCCCAAGAGGGAGCCAAGTGCCGCCTTTGACCCTCCATGGGAGGAAGCAGGGGAGCCCAGAGGGCTGGCCAGCAGCGCTGGGGTGTGGGGAGAGCCTGTGGGACTTTGTCCTGCAGCCTCCGAGGGAGGCACAAGGTGTTAGCGAACGAGCCCTCTTGCTGCATGTGCCTGGGGAGATCAGCCACAGCCAGAGCGACCTGACGGGGCCCTGGGAAGGCATGGCCGAGGCCTCGGTGACTGGCGTGAGACGCTGATGCCGAGCACAAGACACGAGGTGGGCAGATGGAGCGGACAGTGGTGTTGCAGTAACGCCAGACACATGCGCGAGCGCCACGGCCGAGGACGGCCCGCTGTGATGTGCCCAAGCGATGGACGGTGACATCCCCAAGCGATGGACGGTGACGTCCCCGAGCGATGGACAGTGACATCACCGAGCGATGGGCTCTGATGTCAGCGAGGGATGGAATGCAACATCTCCAAGTCATGGCCTATGACATCCCCGAGCGATGGATTGTGACCACGCGTCCTTCGCTGCTTATATCCGGGCGCCAAGTCTCACCCAGCCGTCTCGTGCCCGCACTCCAGCTGAGCGTGTACGCGAGGTTGGAGCGTTGAGCGAGGCTGTTGCTGGTGCTGAGGTCGTGCTCGGGGAGTTCTTCACTGCAACTCTCAGTGCCCGACCGCAGAGCCATTGAAGGATTTTCCCCGGCCCTGCCTGGTTCAGGCAGCCGGGGCACCCAGGAGGCGCGCTCGCAGCAGCAGAGGTGAGCTGTGCAGGGAACGCTCACCCTGGGGAGCTGGGAGGGTTTGCTTCTTGAGGGGCCTGGACATTTCTTCCACCCGTCCCTGGGCCAGCGAATGACTCTGGCCTCTCTTCCTTTTGTAGCGTGACACCCACTGCTGCAGCGCCAGGGAGAGGGAGCAGCTTGACATCCCCAGCTCCCCGCAGCCCACCGCAGGACGTGGAGAGCATGGCCACGGAGCTGGAGAACCGCTGTCCAATATGCCTGGACAGCTGGGAGGAGGCCAGCTACGTACTGCCGTGCCTCCACCAATTCTGCTACCCGTGCATCGTGCGGTGGGCTGAGAGCAAGCCCGAGTGCCCCCTCTGCAAGAGGAGGGTGAGATCCATCTTGCACTCGGTGCGGGCGGACAACGACTTTGAGGAGCACGTCATCGCACCACCGGCAGCACCATCAGTCGTCGTCCACCTGACAGGAGGAGCTCCCGGACACCCAGCCTCCCACAGCCTCCATCACCCTGCAGCACCCCGGCCACCAGCCGCGGGGCTGCCGCCCATGGCTCCAGTGGGCGGCTTCTATGCCTGCGTCTGGGCATCCGTGTTCCGCATCTACCCCGCTGTCCTCCATCCCCTGCTGCCCTGGCTGCATCAGGAGCTGGGGCAGCTCTTTGAGGATGCCCAGGAAGCAGCAGCAGCGCAGAGCCTCGTCATATCCAGCCTGCGCTACTTTGGCCCGGATGAGGAGGCTCTGATCCGGCTGCTGCAGGCCTCCCTGGGCAGGCGCACGAGGAGCTTTGTCCGCCAGCTTGTTGACACCATTCTGCACCGGTGCAGCGGGGAGGCCCGACGTCGGCTGGGCCTCGAGGACGCCCGTGTTGCCGGGGGGCGCGAGGGCAGCCCCGAGGCTGCTCCCAGCCCTGCTGCCTCCCGAGGGCTGTCTCCTGCCCCCAGCTCAGGCCTTCGTGGGGGTCCCGGCAGCCCCCCCAACACCCCTGTTCCCACCCACGGGGAGCGAGAAGAGCTGCAGGAGGACCCAGGGGAGGCTGTGCCCGGGCCCCCCACTCCCAGCCGGGGCAGCCAACGCTCACTTGGGAGGCGCCGGCGAGCCCCAAAGAGGAGGGCCGGCAGCCCTGAGGAGCCCTCCCAGCCCCGCAAGAAGCCACCCCGCCGTCAGTGAAACGGGGAGGGTGCCTCCGGGGCCGACCAAACCACGGCGGGGCTGGCAGCTGGGGCTCAGGCCCATCCCCCAACAGATCCCGGCCCCCTAAGCATTATGAAATAAAAGAAACAAAGGCATAAAAACTGCAGAAAAAGTCTCAGTATTCCTAACAATGCAGGTGGCGTTGCTATCCCCACCCGTGCTGCTTTCTCCCCCTTTTCCTGGAGCTACGCCTACCATTTCCTCACGTGTCTGCTGGGCCCCATGACCTACTCCACCCAGGAGCCTTGCAAACTCCGTACCTGCGGCCTGGGACTAGCAACGGCAGTGCCATGTTCCTGGGCTATGGGACCCAAGGGACAGGGTGCACCCACTGTGGGTCCTGTCACTCCGCGGGGCAGAGGAACGGGGGCAGGAGATGGGACGAGGCGCAAGTCCACGGAGGAGCAGAGGCACAAGCCTCTCTGCTTCGGTTCCCCTGGCAAAAGGTGGCAATGCCTTGCACCAGCCATTTCCTCAGGGGTGCCCTGCTTTAAGCAGAGCTCTTGTTCTGTGGAAACACTCCCACCCTGGTGTGATCCGGGGCTGGTACAAGTGCTTCAGGGAGGTCTGGGTGGAGCCCCAGCGTGGATGCCCTTTGCAGCGCACAGGGAGTCAGCACGGCGGGTCAGGGACAGAGCAAGGGTTTCCTAATGCATGTCAGCCCATAGAAATTGCAATGCCATCAGGCCGCTCTGTCTTCTCATCTCCGCAGAGTCTCTCCAAATGTGCGGGTGGGCTTTTCTGGGAAGAAATCTGCAGTCTGTTCTTGTCTTTGCCTTTCAAAACCAATGCCTGCAGCCATAAAGGACATGCTGGGGGGCTTGTCGTGACCTGGCAGTGGAAAAGCTGTACAGTTCAGAGCCAGCAAGGAGACCGGCAGGCTCTCAGTAGTAGTCTAGGTCTAATTATTAGGCAGTACCAGACAATAAAGCATTGAAGACGGCAGGAAGAAGCCCTCAGCTTTACTAACAACATTAAAGGGGGGGTTGTTAACGTTGATGGTTTCTACTTGCTCGCATTAGGATCTCCTTGGCATCATTGGTATGATTTGCTAACATGCACTCCCTACTCCCTGGGTGCGACCATCCAGCCAGTTCCTTATCCACCAAATAGTCCATCCATCAAATCCCTACCTCCCCAAGTTACAGAGAAGGATGTTGGGGGTTGACTTGTCAAAGGCCTTGCAGAAGTCCAGCTAGAGGACAGCCGTAGCTCTTCTCCTGTCCGCTGATGTAGTCCCTCCATCAGAGAAGGCCACTAGGTTGGTCAGGCCAGACTCGCCCTTGGTGAAGCCATGCTGGCTGTCTCGAATCACCTCCCAGTCCTCCATGTGCCTTAGCATAGCTTCTAGGAGGATCTGTTCCATGATCTTCCCAGGCACAGAGGGCAGGCTGACAGGTCGGTAGTTCCCAGGGTCCTCCTTTCTACCCTTTGTAAAAACGGGTGCGATGTTTCCCTTTCTCCGGTCCCAGGGGACTTCACCTGACTGCCGTGACTTTTCAAGTATCACGGGGAGTGGCTTGGCAACTACATCAGCCAATTCTCTCAGGACTCTGGGATGCATCTCGTCAGGTCCCGTAGCTTGCTGTATGTTCAGGTTCCTCAGAGGGTCTCGAGCCTGCGAGCGTGATGCCTCCAGTAGCTGCAGTAAGAAGGCTTCGTCAGTTGGCTCCCCTTGATTGGGCAGCCTGTAGTAGACACCAACCACGAGGTTCCCTTTGTTGCCTCTGCCTCTAATTCTTCCCCATAAGCTTTCAACCTGCTTGTGGCTGTGCTTCAGAGAGAGCTCTTCACAGCTGATCCGTTTCATGACATCAAGGGCAACCCTTCCGCCCCTCCTTCCTCGCCTGTCCCTTCTGAACAGCTTGTAGCCATCGATAGCTGCACGCCAGTCATGGGATTCGTCCCACCAGGTTTCGGTAATGGCAACTAGGTTGTAGCTTTCTAGCAGCACAGGGGCTTCCAGCTCCTCCTGTTTGCTGCCCACGCTGCATGCATCGGCACGCATAGAGGCCCTCCAGCTGGGCTGTCAGACGTGTCACCTTCCTAGAGGAACACCCTTAATTCCTTTGAGGTGTTTCACCGGTGTTCCCCTGTTGGCTCCGATTACCTCAGGAGCCCCTGGCTCATCTCCATAAGACTTCAAAGTGCCCTCCAGTGTGCCCAGCAAGTCTCAGAGCAACAGGCCGAGGGACCTCGCTGGCAGCCCGTCCCTCTAACGCTGGCGTGTTGTTCCATAGCTTGTCACGGGCAAGCCTGATGGTCTCCCCCGCGCCCTTCAAGTCTAGTTTAAAGCTCTGTCAATCAGTCCTGTGAGCTTGTGAGCAAAAACCCTCTTCCTCCTTTGAGAAAGATGAACCCCATCCGATGCCAGCAGGGCTGGTGCCGTGCAGAACATCTCATTATCGAAAACCCCAAAATTCTGGCGGTGACACCAGCCACAGAGCCACGGATTACTAGACTGGGTCCGTCTGTTTCTTCCCCTATCGCTGCCCGCAACTGGAAGGACAGAGGAAAGAACCGCCCGTGCCCCGGATCCCCTTACCAACTGTCCCAAGGCCCTGAAGTCTCTTTTGATTGCCCTTGGACTACATGTTGCGGCTTCATTGGCACCCACATGGAAGAGCAATCAAGAATAGGTAATAGTCTGAGGGCCGTTACCAGGCTAAGACGATTCCTAGTGATGTCCTTAACCTGGGCTCCAGGAAGGCAGCAGACTTCCCTGAGAGGAGGGTCTGTCCAGCACTTTGGACCCTCTGAAGATGCACGTGCGTTTGCAGAGGTAGGTAGGTGTGACCCAATTCATCTCAACGGGCTGAAACCCAGGCACGTACACTACTGAGGAATTTGAACAAGCTTCCAGTTACTTTCACCTGAGACATATCCCACCTTGCACTACTGCTTTGGCATTTTCACAGCAGCCTTCATGAGGAAGAACCTTCTGATTACAGCTTTCATCGTACAGCTCCACTCAGGTGACATGCATGCAGCCCACACGTCTTCTCTCTCAACACTTCCAGCTAGGATCTAAGCTTTTGATGCCTGCATATTGACAGGAGAAAAGCTTCATTTTCTCTTTTTTTCAGGACGGAGGTTCAGTTTGACTAGCATTCACGCTACTTAAGTTCTGTGACATTTTTGCACGTTCGCCAGCATGCTGCGTGCCTCAGGAGCCCGGGTTGTCTTTGCTGCACAGTACCATCTCTGCTTGTGCAAGGTGTCAGTGCACAGTGACCAGGTCATACCCCTCACCTGAGCAGAGCAGTATTGCACTGCTGACATACGTTGCAGGCCCTTGCATGGCAAATTTGCAGCGTATCCTTTCTGTTGTGACGCCCCAGCTGCTGTGCATAGAGGGCTGCTGCCTAGAGGGCAGCACGGAGATGTCGTCTGTCCCTTCCCAGCCGGGCCAGTTCAGATGACTTGGCCTATTGGTTCAGGTGCTGCCGCAACACACATTTTTCAGGAGAGTTTAGGGAAGTTGGGGCCCGTCCCAAATTTTGCCTGCAAGAGTGGTTTAAGCATTCCTCCACTTCCACATCAGAAGTCTATTTATAAAAGTATCAGTAGGAAGGTCAGAGCAGAAGGAGTCTCAGTATGCATACGCTAGACACAAACCAGCTGAACAAGCAAGGAAGAACCAAGGAGATGTGACAACATGTCAGCTGAGCTGCTCAGAATGTAGCACCAACTTTTCCCATGCGGGCGTCAGGTGCTTCAATTTCCACGACGCTGTGCAGGCAGAGCTTAATCCGCATCTACTGCAGGTCACAGCAGAGTCAATGCACCACACACTCACACCTTGTGCAGTTGCTGCTGATGCACGTTTATGCCTTAGAGCAATTTAGACCATGTGCGGTTGTGTTCTAGACTTGCTTTCAAACTTTTGCAGACATGAGAGCTTTAAGGCATGTCTACACAACCCAGAAAGAGTCAGTTCAACGTTCTTCAGTTTTCTAGGAAGATGAACTGAAAGGACGCTTTTCCATACACAGCAGATTTCTGACAGTACAACAGAGCTTTCAAATGAAGTATTAAAGAGCACTCCGCTGTGACTAAGTAACGCTTGTTTCCTCCAATGCCTCCCCTTTTGGATATAGCTGGCTGTGTCTGAGAAGCCAAAGAGCCACGTCTGAGTGAAAAGCTCAGCAGAGTTGCACTCTTCCCCGTCTTGCCCAAAGGGTCCTTGCGAGTACAATCTTTGTTTTCGTTAACTTGCCAAAGAGCCACAGCAGTTCCTCAGGAGTCAGAAGTCGGTAGATACAAGCACTGCGTACACGACGGAGCTGCTTGGCTTGGAAGCGTTCATTGTTAGCGAATGGACACGATCAAAAAAGTGAGAGCAAGTCAGGTGGGAAGACTTACTGGCTTAAAGCCGCATGATGTTAAGATTGCTCTGGGCACCCCCATCTCTGTGTATCCTGGTTTTGGCTGGCGTGGAGCTCATTTTCTTCCTAGCAGCTGGTAGAGTACTGCGTTCTGGATTTAGGATGAGGACGACGTTGGTAACACGCTGATGTTTTAGTTGTTGCTGAGCAGTGCTTACACTACGTCAAGGACTTCTCAGCTTCTCATAGCGCCCTGCCAGGTGCACAAGAGGCCGGGAGGGGATGCGGCCAGGACAGCTGACCCACACGGGCCAAAGGGATATTCCATACCATATGACGTCATGCTGACCAAAACAAAACCCTGGGGGGAGCTGGCCGGGGGGGCACGGCCGCTGCTCAGGAACCGGCTGCGCATCGGTCAGCGGGTGGTGAGCAATTGCATTGCGCATCGCTTGTTCTGTATATTCTTTTATTGTTGTTATTATTATTATGATTTTCTTCCTTTTCTGTCCTATTAAACTGTTTTTATCTCAACCCAGGAGTTTCCCCTTTTCTCCGATTCTCTCGCCCATCCCACCGTGGGGGAGTGAGCGAGCGGCTGTGTGGTGCTTAGTTGCTGGCTGGGGTTAAACCACGACACTGTGGCAGTGTGCTGCTTAGCTATGCACCACGTCAAACACAGCTTCAGTAGCTTCTGGGGCAGACGTTGCTCAGGTACTTCGAAAGTCACACTGAGCATAATGCTCTCAGAGGCATTGGGTACCCAGCAAGCTTGAGCTCAGCTTGATTGCGGAATGCTGAGGCCCTTGCAAAATGAAGAACAGCTGCAGAGCTTACATCTCTTTAAAAGGAGGTTGAATGAAAAGATCTCCATCCATGGGCAGGGCACTGGAGGGCGGGGCAGGGAGGCAGGCAGGCACTGAAAAGGGCACTGCCAGGTCGGTTGCTGGCCTCCAAGAGTCTCCAGAGTTCGGTCTCCACCACCTAAATGTCTCTCCGGGTGCACTCACTGGTGCCATGGTGAGTTCAGGTCCTGCCCACGTCTTTCGCATGCTCCTTCCCATGGGTGAGCTCAAGACCTGGAGGCACCCGGGGCAGAGAGCACCCGACGAGAGGCAGAAGGACCTGCTTTCTCTCTGGGGAAGCAGCAGCTCATGGCTCTCGGTTGCTGCTGCCTGGGAGAGGACAGAGACGAGGGAGCCAGGCCATGCGTGGCTGCCCGCTTTCCCCCACTCTCCCAGGAAGAGAGCTCCATCACAGACCAGCTCTGGGCAGAGCAGCGGAGAGCGGGAAGAAGGGCTAGCGTTGAAAAGAGACGAGAGCCGAGGGCCTGCCGATGCTGTCTGTCGTTGCAGGCCCACGGCCTCCCAAGGCTCGAGTGGCAGCTGGCACGGGCTGTGGGGACACCAAGCCCCGGTGTCTGACCAAGTGCTCTCCCGAAGCGCACCAAAGCGGCGTTCAGGAGGATGGCACGGCCACATCCCCCACCATGTGCCACTGGGCCACGCTGTGCTCAGGAGAGAGCTGGACATGACCTCTGGGGGGACAGGCAAGTCCCTTTCAGGGCACTGCCCTGGTTGGGTCCTGGCCGGGCACGGCAGGGACTCGAGAGGCACAAAATGCCTGGGTGCCACTGACGGTCCCGAGCGGGCAGACCGCCTTGGAGCTGTGCCGTACGGCAAGAGCCACGGTGGGGCTTGTGCCGGCCCTGAGAGTCCCCGGGAAAAGGCCTGGCCAGGCCCCGGGTGCAGTGGCTGCGGCTGAGGAGGAGGGACGGCGCCGGCACGGCTGCCCCTGTCAGCCGGCCTGGGGGCTGCACACCTGCGGGCTGGCGAGCCCCGCCTGAGCAACTGGGCAAGGCAGCCATCTTCTTTCCTGTCCCAGAAGGGCACTGCCAGCAGTTCCCGCCCATGAGCCCCCAGAGACCAAGCTGAGGTCTGACAGGGAAAAGGCTCCACCTTCTTCCCAAAGCCTGCCCTGATAGCTCACGGCAGGCAGAGATGCTGGGACTCCTTCTCTTTGGTGCCATGTCCCCCCATCGCCCTGCAGGCTCCAACCAGGGGAGGCTGGGCCCCATCCAGCCCCAGCCCGGCCCAAGGGGCATCAGGAACCGAACTCAAAAACCCTTCTGGAAAGGGGACCACGTCCTGCGGTGTCTCCTCGATGCGTGTGTGGTGCAGGCACCTTCGGCAAATGGACACCCAGGTCTTGGGGCCGGAGGCATCCCTATGCTTTGGACAATATGCCCAAGAGGGAGCCAAGTGCCGCCTTTGACCCTCCATGGGAGGAAGCAGGGGAGCCCAGAGGGCTGGCCAGCAGCGCTGGGGTGTGGGGAGAGCCTGTGGGACTTTGTCCTGCAGCCTCCAAGGGAGGCACAAGGTGTTAGCGAACGAGCCCTCTTGCTGCATGTGCCTGGGGAGATCAGCCACAGCCAGAGCGACCTGACGGGGCCCTGGGAAGGCATGGCCGAGGCCTCGGTGACTGGCGTGAGACACTGATGCCGAGCACAAGACACGAGGTGGGCAGATGGAGCGGACAGTGGTGTTACAGTAACGCCAGACACATGTGCGAGCGCCACGGCTGAGGACGGCCCGCTGTGATGTGCCCAAGCGATGGATGGTGACGTCTCCGAGCGATGGATGGTGACATCACCGAGCGATGGACGGTGACATCACCGAGCGATGGGCTCTGATGTCAGCGAGGGATGGAATGCAACATCTCCAAGTCATGGCCTATGACATCCCCGAGCGATGGATTGTGACCACGCGTCCCTCACTGCTTATATCCGGGCGCCGAGTCTCACCCAGCCGTCTCGTGCCCAGACTCCAGCTGAGCGTGTACGCGAGGTTGGAGCGTTGAGCGAGGCTGTTGCTGGTGCTGAGGTCGTGCTCGGGGAGTCCTTCACTGCAACTCTCAGTGCCCGACCGCAGAGCCATTGAAGGATTTTCCCCGGCCCTGCCTGGTTCAGGCAGCCGGGGCACCCAGGAGGCGCGCTCGCAGCAGCAGAGGTGAGCTGTGCAGGGAACGCTCACCCTGGGGAGCTGGGAGGGTTTGCTTCTTGAGGGGCCTGGACATTTCTTCCACCCGTCCCTGGGCCAGCGAATGACTCTGGCCTCTCTTCCTTTTGTAGCGTGACACCCACTGCTGCAGCGCCAGGGAGAGGGAGCAGCTTGACATCCCCAGCTCCCCGCAGCCCACCGCAGGACGTGGAGAGCATGGCCACGGAGCTGGAGAACCGCTGTCCAATATGCCTGGACAGCTGGGAGGAGGCCAGCTACGTACTGCCGTGCCTCCACCAATTCTGCTACCCGTGCATCGTGCGGTGGGCTGAGAGCAAGCCCGAGTGCCCCCTCTGCAAGAGGAGGGTGAGATCCATCTTGCACTCGGTGCGGGCGGACAACGACTTTGAGGAGCACGTCATCGCACCACCGGCAGCACCATCAGTCGTCGTCCACCTGACAGGAGGAGCTCCCGGACACCCAGCCTCCCACAGCCTCCATCACCCTGCAGCACCCCGGCCACCAGCCGCGGGGCTGCCGCCCATGGCTCCAGTGGGCGGCTTCTATGCCTGCGTCTGGGCATCCGTGTTCCGCATCTACCCCGCTGTCCTCCATCCCCTGCTGCCCTGGCTGCATCAGGAGCTGGGGCAGCTCTTTGAGGATGCCCAGGAAGCAGCAGCAGCGCAGAGCCTCGTCATATCCAGCCTGCGCTACTTTGGCCCGGATGAGGAGGCTCTGATCCGGCTGCTGCAGGCCTCCCTGGGCAGGCGCACGAGGAGCTTTGTCCGCCAGCTTGTTGACACCATTCTGCGCCGGTGCAGCGGGGAGGCCCGACGTCGGCTGGGCCTCGAGGACGCCCGTGTTGCCGGGGGGCGCGAGGGCAGCCCCGAGGCTGCTCCCAGCCCTGCTGCCTCCCGAGGGCTGTCTCCTGCCCCCAGCTCAGGCCTTCGTGGGGGTCCCGGCAGCCCCCCCAACACCCCTGTTCCCACCTACGGGGAGCGAGAAGAGCTGCAGGAGGACCCAGGGGAGGCTGTGCCCGGGCCCCCCACTCCCAGCCGGGGCAGCCAACGCTCACCTGGGGGGCGCCGGCGAGCCCCAAAGAGGAGGGCCGGCAGCCCTGAGGAGCCCTCCCAGCCCCGCAAGAAGCCACCCCGCCGTCAGTGAAACGGGGAGGGTGCCTCCGGGGCCGACCAAACCACGGCGGGGCTGGCAGCTGGGGCTCAGGCCCATCCCCCAACAGATCCCGGCCCCCTAAGCATTATGAAATAAAAGAAACAAAGGCATAAAAACTGCAGAAAAAGTCTCAGTATTCCTAACAATGCAGGTGGCGTTGCTATCCCCACCCGTGCTGCTTTCTCCCCCTTTTCCTGGAGCTACGCCTACCGTTTCCTCACGTGTCTGCTGGGCCCCATGACCTACTCCACCCAGGAGCCTTGCAAACTCCGTACCTGCGGCCTGGGACTAGCAACGGCAGTGCCATGTTCCTGGGCTATGGGACCCAAGGGACAGGGTGCACCCACTGTGGGTCCTGTCACTCCGCGGGGCAGAGGAACGGGGGCAGGAGATGGGACGAGGCGCAAGTCCACGGAGGAGCAGAGGCACAAGCCTCTCTGCTTCGGTTCCCCTGGCAAAAGGTGGCAATGCCTCGCACCAGCCATTTCCTCAGGGGTGCCCTGCTTTAAGCAGAGCTCTTGTTCTGTGGAAACACTCCCACCCTGGTGTGATCCGGGGCTGGTACAAGTGCTTCAGGGAGGTCTGGGTGGAGCCCCAGCGTGGATGCCCTTTGCAGCGCACAGGGAGTCAGCACGGCGGGTCAGGGACAGAGCAAGGGTTTCCTAATGCATGTCAGCCCATAGAAATTGCAATGCCATCAGGCCGCTCTGTCTTCTCATCTCCGCAGAGTCTCTCCAAATGTGCGGGTGGGCTTTTCTGGGAAGAAATCTGCAGTCTGTTCTTGTCTTTGCCTTTCAAAACCAATGCCTGCAGCCATAAAGGACATGCTGGGGGGCTTGTCGTGACCTGGCAGTGGAAAAGCTGTACAGTTCAGAGCCAGCAAGGAGACCGGCAGGCTCTCAGTAGTAGTCTAGGTCTAATTATTAGGCAGTACCAGACAATAAAGCATTGAAGACGGCAGGAAGAAGCCCTCAGCTTTACTAACAACATTAAAGGGGGGGTTGTTAACGTTGATGGTTTCTACTTGCTCGCATTAGGATCTCCTTGGCATCATTGGTATGATTTGCTAACATGCACTCCCTACTCCCTGGGTGCGACCATCCAGCCAGTTCCTTATCCACCAAATAGTCCATCCATCAAATCCCTACCTCCCCAAGTTACAGAGAAGGATGTTGGGGGTTGACTTGTCAAAGGCCTTGCAGAAGTCCAGCTAGAGGACAGCCGTAGCTCTTCTCCTGTCCGCTGATGTAGTCCCTCCATCAGAGAAGGCCACTAGGTTGGTCAGGCCAGACTCGCCCTTGGTGAAGCCATGCTGGCTGTCTCGAATCACCTCCCAGTCCTCCATGTGCCTTAGCATAGCTTCTAGGAGGATCTGTTCCATGATCTTCCCAGGCACAGAGGGCAGGCTGACAGGTCGGTAGTTCCCAGGGTCCTCCTTTCTACCCTTTGTAAAAACGGGTGCGATGTTTCCCTTTCTCCGGTCCCAGGGGACTTCACCTGACTGCCGTGACTTTTCAAGTATCACGGGGAGTGGCTTGGCAACTACATCAGCCAATTCTCTCAGGACTCTGGGATGCATCTCGTCAGGTCCCGTAGCTTGCTGTATGTTCAGGTTCCTCAGAGGGTCTCGAGCCTGCGAGCGTGATGCCTCCAGTAGCTGCAGTAAGAAGGCTTCGTCAGTTGGCTCCCCTTGATTGGGCAGCCTGTAGTAGACACCAACCACGAGGTTCCCTTTGTTGCCTCTGCCTCTAATTCTTCCCCATAAGCTTTCAACCTGCTTGTGGCTGTGCTTCAGAGAGAGCTCTTCACAGCTGATCCGTTTCATGACATCAAGGGCAACCCTTCCGCCCCTCCTTCCTCGCCTGTCCCTTCTGAACAGCTTGTAGCCATCGATAGCTGCACGCCAGTCATGGGATTCGTCCCACCAGGTTTCGGTAATGGCAACTAGGTTGTAGCTTTCTAGCAGCACAGGGGCTTCCAGCTCCTCCTGTTTGCTGCCCACGCTGCATGCATCGGCACGCATAGAGGCCCTCCAGCTGGGCTGTCAGACGTGTCACCTTCCTAGAGGAACACCCTTAATTCCTTTGAGGTGTTTCACCGGTGTTCCCCTGTTGGCTCCGATTACCTCAGGAGCCCCTGGCTCATCTCCATAAGACTTCAAAGTGCCCTCCAGTGTGCCCAGCAAGTCTCAGAGCAACAGGCCGAGGGACCTCGCTGGCAGCCCGTCCCTCTAACGCTGGCGTGTTGTTCCATAGCTTGTCGTGGGCAAGCCTGATGTTCTCCCCCTCGCCCTTCAAGTCTAGTTTAAAGCTCTGTCAATCAGTCCCATGAGCTTGCGAGCAAAAACCCTCTTCCTCCTTTGAGAAAGATGAACCCCATCCGATGCCAGCAGGGCTGGTGCCGTGCAGAACATCTCATTATCGAAAACCCCAAAATTCTGGTGGTGACACCAGCCACAGAGCCATGGATTACTAGGCTGGGTCCGTCTGTTTCTTCCCCTATCGCTGCCCGCAACTGGAAGGACAGAGGAAAGAACCGCCTGTGCCCCGGATCCCCTTACCAACTGTCCCAAGGCCCTGAAGTCTCTTTTGATTGCCCTTGGACTACACGTTGCGGCTTCATTGGCACCCACATGGAAGAGCAATCAAGAATAGGTAATAGTCTGAGGGCCGTTACCAGGCTAAGACGTTTCCTAGTGATGTCCTTAACCTGGGCTCCAGGAAGGCAGCAGACTGCCCTGAGAGGAGGGTCTGTCCAGCACATTGGACCCTCTGAAGATGCACGTGCGTTTGCAGAGGTAGGTAGGTGTGACCCAATTCATCTCAGCGGGCTGAAACCCAGGCACGTACACTGCTGAGGAATTTGAACAAGCTTCCAGTTACTTTCACCTGAGAAATATCCCACCTTGCACTACTGCTTTGGCATTTTCACAGCAGCCTTCATGAGGAAGAACCTTCTGATTACAGCTTTCATCGTACAGCTCCACTCAGGTGACATGCATGCAGCCCACACGTCTTCTCTCTCAACACTTCCAGCTAGGATCTAAGCTTTTGATGCCTGCATATTGACAGGAGAAAAGCTTCATTTTCTCTTTTTTTCGGGACTGAGGTTCAGTTTGACTAGCATTCACGCTACTTAAGTTCTGTGACATTTTTGCACGTTCGCCAGCATGCTGCGTGCCTCAGGAGCCCGGGTTGTCTTTGCTGCACAGTACCATCTCTGCTTGTGCAAGGTGTCAGTGCACAGCGACCAGCTCATACCCCTCACCTGAGCAGAGCAGTATTGCACTGCTGACATACGTTGCAGGCCCTTGCATGGCAAATTTGCAGCGTATCCTTTCTGTTGTGACGCCCCAGCTGCTGTGCATAGAGGGCTGCTGCCTAGAGGGCAGCACGGAGATGTCGTCTGTCCCTTCCCAGCCGGGCCAGTTCAGATGACTTGGCCTATTGGTTCAGGTGCTGCCGCAACACACATTTTTCAGGAGAGTTTGGGGAAGTTGGGGCCCGTCCCGAATTTTGCCTGCAAGAGTGGTTTAAGCATTCCTCCACTTCCACATCAGAAGTCTATTTATAAAAGTATCAGTAGGAAGGTCAGAGCAGAAGGAGTCTCAGTATGCATACGCTAGACACAAACCAGCTGAACAAGCAAGGAAGAACCAGGGAGATGTGACAACATGTCAGCTGAGCTGCTCAGAATGTAGCACCAACTTTTCCCATGCGGGCGTCAGGTGCTTCAAATTCCACGACGCTGTGCAGGCAGAGCTTAATCCGCATCTACTGCAGGTCACAGCAGAGTCAATGCACCACACACTCACACCTTGTGCAGTTGCTGCTGATGCACGTTTATGCCTTAGAGCAATTTAGACCATGTGCGGTTGTGTTCTAGACTTGCTTTCAAACTTTTGCAGACATGAGAGCTTTAAGGCATGTCCACACAACCCAGAAACAGTCAGTTCAACGTTCTTCAGTTTTCTAGGAAGATGAACTGAAAGGACGCTTTTCCATACACAGCAGATTTCTGACAGTACAACAGAGCTTTCAAATGAAGTATTAAAGAGGACTCCGCTGTGACTAAGTAACGCTTGTTTCCTCCAATGCCTCCCCTTTTGGATATAGCTGGCTGTGTCTGAGAAGCCAAAGAGCCACGTCTGAGTGAAAAGCTCAGCAGAGTTGCACTCTTCCCCGTCTTGCCCAAAGGGTCCTTGCGAGTACAATCTTTGTTTTCGTTAACTTGCCAAAGAGCCACAGCAGTTCCTCAGGAGTCAGAAGTCGGTAGATACAAGCACTGCGTACACGACGGAGCTGCTTGGCTTGGAAGCGTTCATTGTTAGCGAATGGACACGATCAAAAAAGTGAGAGCAAGTCAGGTGGGAAGACTTACTGGCTCAAAGCCGCATGATGTTAAGATTGCTCTGGGCACCCCCATCTCTGTGTATCCTGGTTTTGGCTGGCGTGGAGCTCATTTTCTTCCTAGCAGCTGGTATAGTACTGCGTTTTGGATTTAGGATGAGAACGACGTTGGTAACACGCTGATGTTTTAGTTGTTGCTGAGCAGTGCTTACACTACGTCAAGGACTTCTCAGCTTCTCATAGCGCCCTGCCAGGTGCACAAGAGGCCGGGAGGGGATGCGGCCAGGACAGCTGACCCACACGGGCCAAAGGGATATTCCATACCATATGACGTCATGCTGACCAAAACAAAACCCTGGGGGGAGCTGGCCGGGGGGGCACGGCCGCTGCTCAGGAACCGGCTGCGCATCGGTCAGCGGGTGGTGAGCAATTGCATTGCGCATCGCTTGTTCTGTATATTCTTTTATTGTTGTTATTATTATTATGATTTTCTTCCTTTTCTGTCCTATTAAACTGTTTTTATCTCAACCCAGGAGTTTCCCCTTTTCTCCGATTCTCTCGCCCATCCCACCGTGGGGGAGTGAGCGAGCGGCTGTGTGGTGCTTAGTTGCTGGCTGGGGTTAAACCACGACACTGTGGCAGTGTGCTGCTTAGCTATGCACCACGTCAAACACAGCTTCAGTAGCTTCTGGGGCAGACGTTGCTCAGGTACTTCGAAAGTCACACTGAGCATAATGCTCTCAGAGGCATTGGGTACCCAGCAAGCTTGAGCTCAGCTTGATTGCGGAATGCTGAGGCCCTTGCAAAATGAAGAACAGCTGCAGAGCTTACATCTCTTTAAAAGGAGGTTGAATGAAAAGATCTCCATCCATGGGCAGGGCACTGGAGGGCGGGGCAGGGAGGCAGGCAGGCACTGAAAAGGGCACTGCCAGGTCGGTTGCTGGCCTCCAAGAGTCTCCAGAGTTCGGTCTCCACCACCTAAATGTCTCTCCGGGTGCACTCACTGGTGCCATGGTGAGTTCAGGTCCTGCCCACGTCTTTCGCATGCTCCTTCCCATGGGTGAGCTCAAGACCTGGAGGCACCCGGGGCAGAGAGCACCCGACGAGAGGCAGAAGGACCTGCTTTCTCTCTGGGGAAGCAGCAGCTCATGGCTCTCGGTTGCTGCTGCCTGGGAGAGGACAGAGACGAGGGAGCCAGGCCATGCGTGGCTGCCCGCTTTCCCCCACTCTCCCAGGAAGAGAGCTCCATCACAGACCAGCTCTGGGCAGAGCAGCGGAGAGCGGGAAGAAGGGCTAGCGTTGAAAAGAGACGAGAGCCGAGGGCCTGCCGATGCTGTCTGTCGTTGCAGGCCCACGGCCTCCCAAGGCTCGAGTGGCAGCTGGCACGGGCTGTGGGGACACCAAGCCCCGGTGTCTGACCAAGTGCTCTCCCGAAGCGCACCAAAGCGGCGTTCAGGAGGATGGCACGGCCACATCCCCCACCATGTGCCACTGGGCCACGCTGTGCTCAGGAGAGAGCTGGACATGACCTCTGGGGGGACAGGCAAGTCCCTTTCAGGGCACTGCCCTGGTTGGGTCCTGGCCGGGCACGGCAGGGACTCGAGAGGCACAAAATGCCTGGGTGCCACTGACGGTCCCGAGCGGGCAGACCGCCTTGGAGCTGTGCCGTACGGCAAGAGCCACGGTGGGGCTTGTGCCGGCCCTGAGAGTCCCCGGGAAAAGGCCTGGCCAGGCCCCGGGTGCAGTGGCTGCGGCTGAGGAGGAGGGACGGCGCCGGCACGGCTGCCCCTGTCAGCCGGCCTGGGGGCTGCACACCTGCGGGCTGGCGAGCCCCGCCTGAGCAACTGGGCAAGGCAGCCATCTTCTTTCCTGTCCCAGAAGGGCACTGCCAGCAGTTCCCGCCCATGAGCCCCCAGAGACCAAGCTGAGGTCTGACAGGGAAAAGGCTCCACCTTCTTCCCAAAGCCTGCCCTGATAGCTCACGGCAGGCAGAGATGCTGCGACTCCTTCTCTTTGGTGCCGTGTCCCCCCATCGCCCTGCAGGCTCCAACCAGGGGAGGCTGGGCCCCATCCAGCCCCAGCCCGGCCCAAGGGGCATCAGGAACCGAACACAAAAACCCTTCTGGAAAGGGGACCACGTCCTGCGGTGTCTCCTCGATGCGTGTGTGGTGCAGGCACCTTCGGCAAATGGACACCCAGGTCTTGGGGCCGGAGGCATCCCTATGCTTTGGACAATATGCCCAAGAGGGAGCCAAGTGCCGCCTTTGACCCTCCATGGGAGGAAGCAGGGGAGCCCAGAGGGCTGGCCAGCAGCGCTGGGGTGTGGGGAGAGCCTGTGGGACTTTGTCCTGCAGCCTCCGAGGGAGGCACAAGGTGTTAGCGAACGAGCCCTCTTGCTGCATGTGCCTGGGGAGATCAGCCACAGCCAGAGCGACCTGACGGGGCCCTGGGAAGGCATGGCCGAGGCCTCGGTGACTGGCGTGAGACGCTGATGCCGAGCACAAGACACGAGGTGGGCAGATGGAGCGGACAGTGGTGTTGCAGTAACGCCAGACACATGCGCGAGCGCCACGGCCGAGGACGGCCCGCTGTGATGTGCCCAAGCGCTGGACGGTGACATCCCCAAGCGATGGACGGTGACGTCCCCGAGCGATGGACAGTGACATCACCGAGCGATGGGCTCTGATGTCAGCGAGGGATGGAATGCAACATCTCCAAGTCATGGCCTATGACATCCCCGAGCGATGGATTGTGACCACGCGTCCCTCACTGCTTATATCCGGGCGCCGAGTCTCACCCAGCCGTCTCGTGCCCAGACTCCAGCTGAGCGTGTACGCGAGGTTGGAGCGTTGAGCGAGGCTGTTGCTGGTGCTGAGGTCGTGCTCGGGGAGTCCTTCACTGCAACTCTCAGTGCCCGACCGCAGAGCCATTGAAGGATTTTCCCCGGCCCTGCCTGGTTCAGGCAGCCGGGGCACCCAGGAGGCGCGCTCGCAGCAGCAGAGGTGAGCTGTGCAGGGAACGCTCACCCTGGGGAGCTGGGAGGGTTTGCTTCTTGAGGGGCCTGGACATTTCTTCCACCCGTCCCTGGGCCAGCGAATGACTCTGGCCTCTCTTCCTTTTGTAGCGTGACACCCACTGCTGCAGCGCCAGGGAGAGGGAGCAGCTTGACATCCCCAGCTCCCCGCAGCCCACCGCAGGACGTGGAGAGCATGGCCACGGAGCTGGAGAACCGCTGTCCAATATGCCTGGACAGCTGGGAGGAGGCCAGCTACGTACTGCCGTGCCTCCACCAATTCTGCTACCCGTGCATCGTGCGGTGGGCTGAGAGCAAGCCCGAGTGCCCCCTCTGCAAGAGGAGGGTGAGATCCATCTTGCACTCGGTGCGGGCGGACAACGACTTTGAGGAGCACGTCATCGCACCACCGGCAGCACCATCAGTCGTCGTCCACCTGACAGGAGGAGCTCCCGGACACCCAGCCTCCCACAGCCTCCATCACCCTGCAGCACCCCGGCCACCAGCCGCGGGGCTGCCGCCCATGGCTCCAGTGGGCGGCTTCTATGCCTGCGTCTGGGCATCCGTGTTCCGCATCTACCCCGCTGTCCTCCATCCCCTGCTGCCCTGGCTGCATCAGGAGCTGGGGCAGCTCTTTGAGGATGCCCAGGAAGCAGCAGCAGCGCAGAGCCTCGTCATATCCAGCCTGCGCTACTTTGGCCCGGATGAGGAGGCTCTGATCCGGCTGCTGCAGGCCTCCCTGGGCAGGCGCACGAGGAGCTTTGTCCGCCAGCTTGTTGACACCATTCTGCGCCGGTGCAGCGGGGAGGCCCGACGTCGGCTGGGCCTCGAGGACGCCCGTGTTGCCGGGGGGCGCGAGGGCAGCCCCGAGGCTGCTCCCAGCCCTGCTGCCTCCCGAGGGCTGTCTCCTGCCCCCAGCTCAGGCCTTCGTGGGGGTCCCGGCAGCCCCCCCAACACCCCTGTTCCCACCCACGGGGAGCGAGAAGAGCTGCAGGAGGACCCAGGGGAGGCTGTGCCCGGGCCCCCCACTCCCAGCCGGGGCAGCCAACGCTCACTTGGGAGGCGCCGGCGAGCCCCAAAGAGGAGGGCCGGCAGCCCTGAGGAGCCCTCCCAGCCCCGCAAGAAGCCACCCCGCCGTCAGTGAAACGGGGAGGGTGCCTCCGGGGCCGACCAAACCACGGCGGGGCTGGCAGCTGGGGCTCAGGCCCATCCCCCAACAGATCCCAGCCCCCTAAGCATTATGAAATAAAAGAAACAAAGGCATAAAAACTGCAGAAAAAGTCTCAGTATTCCTAACAATGCAGGTGGCGTTGCTATCCCCACCCGTGCTGCTTTCTCCCCCTTTTCCTGGAGCTACGCCTACCGTTTCCTCACGTGTCTGCTGGGCCCCATGACCTACTCCACCCAGGAGCCTTGCAAACTCCGTACCTGCGGCCTGGGACTAGCAACGGCAGTGCCATGTTCCTGGGCTATGGGACCCAAGGGACAGGGTGCACCCACTGTGGGTCCTGTCACTCCGCGGGGCAGAGGAACGGGGGCAGGAGATGGGACGAGGCGCAAGTCCACGGAGGAGCAGAGGCACAAGCCTCTCTGCTTCGGTTCCCCTGGCAAAAGGTGGCAATGCCTTGCACCAGCCATTTCCTCAGGGGTGCCCTGCTTTAAGCAGAGCTCTTGTTCTGTGGAAACACTCCCACCCTGGTGTGATCCGGGGCTGGTACAAGTGCTTCAGGGAGGTCTGGGTGGAGCCCCAGCGTGGATGCCCTTTGCAGCGCACAGGGAGTCAGCACGGCGGGTCAGGGACAGAGCAAGGGTTTCCTAATGCATGTCAGCCCATAGAAATTGCAATGCCATCAGGCCGCTCTGTCTTCTCATCTCCGCAGAGTCTCTCCAAATGTGCGGGTGGGCTTTTCTGGGAAGAAATCTGCAGTCTGTTCTTGTCTTTGCCTTTCAAAACCAATGCCTGCAGCCATAAAGGACATGCTGGGGGGCTTGTCGTGACCTGGCAGTGGAAAAGCTGTACAGTTCAGAGCCAGCAAGGAGACCGGCAGGCTCTCAGTAGTAGTCTAGGTCTAATTATTAGGCAGTACCAGACAATAAAGCATTGAAGACGGCAGGAAGAAGTCCTCAGCTTTACTAACAACATTAAAGGGGGGGTTGTTAACGTTGATGGTTTCTACTTGCTCGCATTAGGATCTCCTTGGCATCATTGGTATGATTTGCTAACATGCACTCCCTACTCCCTGGGTGCGACCATCCAGCCAGTTCCTTATCCACCAAATAGTCCATCCATCAAATCCCTACCTCCCCAAGTTACAGAGAAGGATGTTGGGGGTTGACTTGTCAAAGGCCTTGCAGAAGTCCAGCTAGAGGACAGCCGTAGCTCTTCTCCTGTCCGCTGATGTAGTCCCTCCATCAGAGAAGGCCACTAGGTTGGTCAGGCCAGACTCGCCCTTGGTGAAGCCATGCTGGCTGTCTCGAATCACCTCCCAGTCCTCCATGTGCCTTAGCATAGCTTCTAGGAGGATCTGTTCCATGATCTTCCCAGGCACAGAGGGCAGGCTGACAGGTCGGTAGTTCCCAGGGTCCTCCTTTCTACCCTTTGTAAAAACGGGTGCGATGTTTCCCTTTCTCCGGTCCCAGGGGACTTCACCTGACTGCCGTGACTTTTCAAGTATCACGGGGAGTGGCTTGGCAACTACATCAGCCAATTCTCTCAGGACTCTGGGATGCATCTCGTCAGGTCCCGTAGCTTGCTGTATGTTCAGGTTCCTCAGAGGGTCTCGAGCCTGCGAGCGTGATGCCTCCAGTAGCTGCAGTAAGAAGGCTTCGTCAGTTGGCTCCCCTTGATTGGGCAGCCTGTAGTAGACACCAACCACGAGGTTCCCTTTGTTGCCTCTGCCTCTAATTCTTCCCCATAAGCTTTCAACCTGCTTGTGGCTGTGCTTCAGAGAGAGCTCTTCACAGCTGATCCGTTTCATGACATCAAGGGCAACCCTTCCGCCCCTCCTTCCTCGCCTGTCCCTTCTGAACAGCTTGTAGCCATCGATAGCTGCACGCCAGTCATGGGATTCGTCCCACCAGGTTTCGGTAATGGCAACTAGGTTGTAGCTTTCTAGCAGCACAGGGGCTTCCAGCTCCTCCTGTTTGCTGCCCACGCTGCATGCATCGGCACGCATAGAGGCCCTCCAGCTGGGCTGTCAGACGTGTCACCTTCCTAGAGGAACACCCTTAATTCCTTTGAGGTGTTTCACCGGTGTTCCCCTGTTGGCTCCGATTACCTCAGGAGCCCCTGGCTCATCTCCATAAGACTTCAAAGTGCCCTCCAGTGTGCCCAGCAAGTCTCAGAGCAACAGGCCGAGGGACCTCGCTGGCAGCCCGTCCCTCTAACGCTGGCGTGTTGTTCCATAGCTTGTCACGGGCAAGCCTGATGGTCTCCCCCGCGCCCTTCAAGTCTAGTTTAAAGCTCTGTCAATCAGTCCTGTGAGCTTGTGAGCAAAAACCCTCTTCCTCCTTTGAGAAAGATGAACCCCATCCGATGCCAGCAGGGCTGGTGCCGTGCAGAACATCTCATTATCGAAAACCCCAAAATTCTGGCGGTGACACCAGCCACAGAGCCACGGATTACTAGACTGGGTCCGTCTGTTTCTTCCCCTATCGCTGCCCGCAACTGGAAGGACAGAGGAAAGAACCGCCCGTGCCCCGGATCCCCTTACCAACTGTCCCAAGGCCCTGAAGTCTCTTTTGATTGCCCTTGGACTACATGTTGCGGCTTCATTGGCACCCACATGGAAGAGCAATCAAGAATAGGTAATAGTCTGAGGGCCGTTACCAGGCTAAGACGATTCCTAGTGATGTCCTTAACCTGGGCTCCAGGAAGGCAGCAGACTTCCCTGAGAGGAGGGTCTGTCCAGCACTTTGGACCCTCTGAAGATGCACGTGCGTTTGCAGAGGTAGGTAGGTGTGACCCAATTCATCTCAACGGGCTGAAACCCAGGCACGTACACTACTGAGGAATTTGAACAAGCTTCCAGTTACTTTCACCTGAGACATATCCCACCTTGCACTACTGCTTTGGCATTTTCACAGCAGCCTTCATGAGGAAGAACCTTCTGATTACAGCTTTCATCGTACAGCTCCACTCAGGTGACATGCATGCAGCCCACACGTCTTCTCTCTCAACACTTCCAGCTAGGATCTAAGCTTTTGATGCCTGCATATTGACAGGAGAAAAGCTTCATTTTCTCTTTTTTTCAGGACGGAGGTTCAGTTTGACTAGCATTCACGCTACTTAAGTTCTGTGACATTTTTGCACGTTCGCCAGCATGCTGCGTGCCTCAGGAGCCCGGGTTGTCTTTGCTGCACAGTACCATCTCTGCTTGTGCAAGGTGTCAGTGCACAGTGACCAGGTCATACCCCTCACCTGAGCAGAGCAGTATTGCACTGCTGACATACGTTGCAGGCCCTTGCATGGCAAATTTGCAGCGTATCCTTTCTGTTGTGACGCCCCAGCTGCTGTGCATAGAGGGCTGCTGCCTAGAGGGCAGCACGGAGATGTCGTCTGTCCCTTCCCAGCCGGGCCAGTTCAGATGACTTGGCCTATTGGTTCAGGTGCTGCCGCAACACACATTTTTCAGGAGAGTTTAGGGAAGTTGGGGCCCGTCCCAAATTTTGCCTGCAAGAGTGGTTTAAGCATTCCTCCACTTCCACATCAGAAGTCTATTTATAAAAGTATCAGTAGGAAGGTCAGAGCAGAAGGAGTCTCAGTATGCATACGCTAGACACAAACCAGCTGAACAAGCAAGGAAGAACCAAGGAGATGTGACAACATGTCAGCTGAGCTGCTCAGAATGTAGCACCAACTTTTCCCATGCGGGCGTCAGGTGCTTCAATTTCCACGACGCTGTGCAGGCAGAGCTTAATCCGCATCTACTGCAGGTCACAGCAGAGTCAATGCACCACACACTCACACCTTGTGCAGTTGCTGCTGATGCACGTTTATGCCTTAGAGCAATTTAGACCATGTGCGGTTGTGTTCTAGACTTGCTTTCAAACTTTTGCAGACATGAGAGCTTTAAGGCATGTCTACACAACCCAGAAAGAGTCAGTTCAACGTTCTTCAGTTTTCTAGGAAGATGAACTGAAAGGACGCTTTTCCATACACAGCAGATTTCTGACAGTACAACAGAGCTTTCAAATGAAGTATTAAAGAGCACTCCGCTGTGACTAAGTAACGCTTGTTTCCTCCAATGCCTCCCCTTTTGGATATAGCTGGCTGTGTCTGAGAAGCCAAAGAGCCACGTCTGAGTGAAAAGCTCAGCAGAGTTGCACTCTTCCCCGTCTTGCCCAAAGGGTCCTTGCGAGTACAATCTTTGTTTTCGTTAACTTGCCAAAGAGCCACAGCAGTTCCTCAGGAGTCAGAAGTCGGTAGATACAAGCACTGCGTACACGACGGAGCTGCTTGGCTTGGAAGCGTTCATTGTTAGCGAATGGACACGATCAAAAAAGTGAGAGCAAGTCAGGTGGGAAGACTTACTGGCTTAAAGCCGCATGATGTTAAGATTGCTCTGGGCACCCCCATCTCTGTGTATCCTGGTTTTGGCTGGCGTGGAGCTCATTTTCTTCCTAGCAGCTGGTAGAGTACTGCGTTCTGGATTTAGGATGAGGACGACGTTGGTAACACGCTGATGTTTTAGTTGTTGCTGAGCAGTGCTTACACTACGTCAAGGACTTCTCAGCTTCTCATAGCGCCCTGCCAGGTGCACAAGAGGCCGGGAGGGGATGCGGCCAGGACAGCTGACCCACACGGGCCAAAGGGATATTCCATACCATATGACGTCATGCTGACCAAAACAAAACCCTGGGGGGAGCTGGCCGGGGGGCACGGCCGCTGCTCAGGAACCGGCTGCGCATCGGTCAGCGGGTGGTGAGCAATTGCATTGCGCATCGCTTGTTCTGTATATTCTTTTATTGTTGTTATTATTATTATGATTTTCTTCCTTTTCTGTCCTATTAAACTGTTTTTATCTCAACCCAGGAGTTTCCCCTTTTCTCCGATTCTCTCGCCCATCCCACCGTGGGGGAGTGAGCGAGCGGCTGTGTGGTGCTTAGTTGCTGGCTGGGGTTAAACCACGACACTGTGGCAGTGTGCTGCTTAGCTATGCACCACGTCAAACACAGCTTCAGTAGCTTCTGGGGCAGACGTTGCTCAGGTACTTCGAAAGTCACACTGAGCATAATGCTCTCAGAGGCATTGGGTACCCAGCAAGCTTGAGCTCAGCTTGATTGCGGAATGCTGAGGCCCTTGCAAAATGAAGAACAGCTGCAGAGCTTACATCTCTTTAAAAGGAGGTTGAATGAAAAGATCTCCATCCATGGGCAGGGCACTGGAGGGCGGGGCAGGGAGGCAGGCAGGCACTGAAAAGGGCACTGCCAGGTCGGTTGCTGGCCTCCAAGAGTCTCCAGAGTTCGGTCTCCACCACCTAAATGTCTCTCCGGGTGCACTCACTGGTGCCATGGTGAGTTCAGGTCCTGCCCACGTCTTTCGCATGCTCCTTCCCATGGGTGAGCTCAAGACCTGGAGGCACCCGGGGCAGAGAGCACCCGACGAGAGGCAGAAGGACCTGCTTTCTCTCTGGGGAAGCAGCAGCTCATGGCTCTCGGTTGCTGCTGCCTGGGAGAGGACAGAGACGAGGGAGCCAGGCCATGCGTGGCTGCCCGCTTTCCCCCACTCTCCCAGGAAGAGAGCTCCATCACAGACCAGCTCTGGGCAGAGCAGCGGAGAGCGGGAAGAAGGGCTAGCGTTGAAAAGAGACGAGAGCCGAGGGCCTGCCGATGCTGTCTGTCGTTGCAGGCCCACGGCCTCCCAAGGCTCGAGTGGCAGCTGGCACGGGCTGTGGGGACACCAAGCCCCGGTGTCTGACCAAGTGCTCTCCCGAAGCGCACCAAAGCGGCGTTCAGGAGGATGGCACGGCCACATCCCCCACCATGTGCCACTGGGCCACGCTGTGCTCAGGAGAGAGCTGGACATGACCTCTGGGGGGACAGGCAAGTCCCTTTCAGGGCACTGCCCTGGTTGGGTCCTGGCCGGGCACGGCAGGGACTCGAGAGGCACAAAATGCCTGGGTGCCACTGACGGTCCCGAGCGGGCAGACCGCCTTGGAGCTGTGCCGTACGGCAAGAGCCACGGTGGGGCTTGTGCCGGCCCTGAGAGTCCCCGGGAAAAGGCCTGGCCAGGCCCCGGGTGCAGTGGCTGCGGCTGAGGAGGAGGGACGGCGCCGGCACGGCTGCCCCTGTCAGCCGGCCTGGGGGCTGCACACCTGCGGGCTGGCGAGCCCCGCCTGAGCAACTGGGCAAGGCAGCCATCTTCTTTCCCGTCCCAGAAGGGCACTGCCAGCAGTTCCCGCCCATGAGCCCCCAGAGACCAAGCTGAGGTCTGACAGGGAAAAGGCTCCACCTTCTTCCCAAAGCCTGCCCTGATAGCTCACGGCAGGCAGAGATGCTGGGACTCCTTCTCTTTGGTGCCATGTCCCCCCATCGCCCTGCAGGCTCCAACCAGGGGAGGCTGGGCCCCATCCAGCCCCAGCCCGGCCCAAGGGGCATCAGGAACCGAACTCAAAAACCCTTCTGGAAAGGGGACCACGTCCTGCGGTGTCTCCTCGATGCGTGTGTGGTGCAGGCACCTTCGGCAAATGGACACCCAGGTCTTGGGGCCGGAGGCATCCCTATGCTTTGGACAATATGCCCAAGAGGGAGCCAAGTGCCGCCTTTGACCCTCCATGGGAGGAAGCAGGGGAGCCCAGAGGGCTGGCCAGCAGCGCTGGGGTGTGGGGAGAGCCTGTGGGACTTTGTCCTGCAGCCTCCAAGGGAGGCACAAGGTGTTAGCGAACGAGCCCTCTTGCTGCATGTGCCTGGGGAGATCAGCCACAGCCAGAGCGACCTGACGGGGCCCTGGGAAGGCATGGCCGAGGCCTCGGTGACTGGCGTGAGACACTGATGCCGAGCACAAGACACGAGGTGGGCAGATGGAGCGGACAGTGGTGTTACAGTAACGCCAGACACATGTGCGAGCGCCACGGCTGAGGACGGCCCGCTGTGATGTGCCCAAGCGATGGATGGTGACGTCTCCGAGCGATGGATGGTGACATCACCGAGCGATGGACGGTGACATCACCGAGCGATGGGCTCTGATGTCAGCGAGGGATGGAATGCAACATCTCCAAGTCATGGCCTATGACATCCCCGAGCGATGGATTGTGACCACGCGTCCCTCACTGCTTATATCCGGGCGCCGAGTCTCACCCAGCCGTCTCGTGCCCAGACTCCAGCTGAGCGTGTACGCGAGGTTGGAGCGTTGAGCGAGGCTGTTGCTGGTGCTGAGGTCGTGCTCGGGGAGTCCTTCACTGCAACTCTCAGTGCCCGACCGCAGAGCCATTGAAGGATTTTCCCCGGCCCTGCCTGGTTCAGGCAGCCGGGGCACCCAGGAGGCGCGCTCGCAGCAGCAGAGGTGAGCTGTGCAGGGAACGCTCACCCTGGGGAGCTGGGAGGGTTTGCTTCTTGAGGGGCCTGGACATTTCTTCCACCCGTCCCTGGGCCAGCGAATGACTCTGGCCTCTCTTCCTTTTGTAGCGTGACACCCACTGCTGCAGCGCCAGGGAGAGGGAGCAGCTTGACATCCCCAGCTCCCCGCAGCCCACCGCAGGACGTGGAGAGCATGGCCACGGAGCTGGAGAACCGCTGTCCAATATGCCTGGACAGCTGGGAGGAGGCCAGCTACGTACTGCCGTGCCTCCACCAATTCTGCTACCCGTGCATCGTGCGGTGGGCTGAGAGCAAGCCCGAGTGCCCCCTCTGCAAGAGGAGGGTGAGATCCATCTTGCACTCGGTGCGGGCGGACAACGACTTTGAGGAGCACGTCATCGCACCACCGGCAGCACCATCAGTCGTCGTCCACCTGACAGGAGGAGCTCCCGGACACCGAGCCTCCCACAGCCTCCATCACCCTGCAGCACCCCGGCCACCAGCCGCGGGGCTGCCGCCCATGGCTCCAGTGGGCGGCTTCTATGCCTGCGTCTGGGCATCCGTGTTCCGCATCTACCCCGCTGTCCTCCATCCCCTGCTGCCCTGGCTGCATCAGGAGCTGGGGCAGCTCTTTGAGGATGCCCAGGAAGCAGCAGCAGCGCAGAGCCTCGTCATATCCAGCCTGCGCTACTTTGGCCCGGATGAGGAGGCTCTGATCCGGCTGCTGCAGGCCTCCCTGGGCAGGCGCACGAGGAGCTTTGTCCGCCAGCTTGTTGACACCATTCTGCGCCGGTGCAGCGGGGAGGCCCGACGTCGGCTGGGCCTCGAGGACGCCCGTGTTGCCGGGGGGCGCGAGGGCAGCCCCGAGGCTGCTCCCAGCCCTGCTGCCTCCCGAGGGCTGTCTCCTGCCCCCAGCTCAGGCCTTCGTGGGGGTCCCGGCAGCCCCCCCAACACCCCTGTTCCCACCTACGGGGAGCGAGAAGAGCTGCAGGAGGACCCAGGGGAGGCTGTGCCCGGGCCCCCCACTCCCAGCCGGGGCAGCCAACGCTCACCTGGGGGGCGCCGGCGAGCCCCAAAGAGGAGGGCCGGCAGCCCTGAGGAGCCCTCCCAGCCCCGCAAGAAGCCACCCCGCCGTCAGTGAAACGGGGAGGGTGCCTCCGGGGCCGACCAAACCACGGCGGGGCTGGCAGCTGGGGCTCAGGCCCATCCCCCAACAGATCCCGGCCCCCTAAGCATTATGAAATAAAAGAAACAAAGGCATAAAAACTGCAGAAAAAGTCTCAGTATTCCTAACAATGCAGGTGGCGTTGCTATCCCCACCCGTGCTGCTTTCTCCCCCTTTTCCTGGAGCTACGCCTACCGTTTCCTCACGTGTCTGCTGGGCCCCATGACCTACTCCACCCAGGAGCCTTGCAAACTCCGTACCTGCGGCCTGGGACTAGCAACGGCAGTGCCATGTTCCTGGGCTATGGGACCCAAGGGACAGGGTGCACCCACTGTGGGTCCTGTCACTCCGCGGGGCAGAGGAACGGGGGCAGGAGATGGGACGAGGCGCAAGTCCACGGAGGAGCAGAGGCACAAGCCTCTCTGCTTCGGTTCCCCTGGCAAAAGGTGGCAATGCCTCGCACCAGCCATTTCCTCAGGGGTGCCCTGCTTTAAGCAGAGCTCTTGTTCTGTGGAAACACTCCCACCCTGGTGTGATCCAGGGCTGGTACAAGTGCTTCAGGGAGGTCTGGGTGGAGCCCCAGCGTGGATGCCCTTTGCAGCGCACAGGGAGTCAGCACGGCGGGTCAGGGACAGAGCAAGGGTTTCCTAATGCATGTCAGCCCATAGAAATTGCAATGCCATCAGGCCGCTCTGTCTTCTCATCTCCGCAGAGTCTCTCCAAATGTGCGGGTGGGCTTTTCTGGGAAGAAATCTGCAGTCTGTTCTTGTCTTTGCCTTTCAAAACCAATGCCTGCAGCCATAAAGGACATGCTGGGGGGCTTGTCGTGACCTGGCAGTGGAAAAGCTGTACAGTTCAGAGCCAGCAAGGAGACCGGCAGGCTCTCAGTAGTAGTCTAGGTCTAATTATTAGGCAGTACCAGACAATAAAGCATTGAAGACGGCAGGAAGAAGCCCTCAGCTTTACTAACAACATTAAAGGGGGGGTTGTTAACGTTGATGGTTTCTACTTGCTCGCATTAGGATCTCCTTGGCATCATTGGTATGATTTGCTAACATGCACTCCCTACTCCCTGGGTGCGACCATCCAGCCAGTTCCTTATCCACCAAATAGTCCATCCATCAAATCCCTACCTCCCCAAGTTACAGAGAAGGATGTTGGGGGTTGACTTGTCAAAGGCCTTGCAGAAGTCCAGCTAGAGGACAGCCGTAGCTCTTCTCCTGTCCGCTGATGTAGTCCCTCCATCAGAGAAGGCCACTAGGTTGGTCAGGCCAGACTCGCCCTTGGTGAAGCCATGCTGGCTGTCTCGAATCACCTCCCAGTCCTCCATGTGCCTTAGCATAGCTTCTAGGAGGATCTGTTCCATGATCTTCCCAGGCACAGAGGGCAGGCTGACAGGTCGGTAGTTCCCAGGGTCCTCCTTTCTACCCTTTGTAAAAACGGGTGCGATGTTTCCCTTTCTCCGGTCCCAGGGGACTTCACCTGACTGCCGTGACTTTTCAAGTATCACGGGGAGTGGCTTGGCAACTACATCAGCCAATTCTCTCAGGACTCTGGGATGCATCTCGTCAGGTCCCGTAGCTTGCTGTATGTTCAGGTTCCTCAGAGGGTCTCGAGCCTGCGAGCGTGATGCCTCCAGTAGCTGCAGTAAGAAGGCTTCGTCAGTTGGCTCCCCTTGATTGGGCAGCCTGTAGTAGACACCAACCACGAGGTTCCCTTTGTTGCCTCTGCCTCTAATTCTTCCCCATAAGCTTTCAACCTGCTTGTGGCTGTGCTTCAGAGAGAGCTCTTCACAGCTGATCCGTTTCATGACATCAAGGGCAACCCTTCCGCCCCTCCTTCCTCGCCTGTCCCTTCTGAACAGCTTGTAGCCATCGATAGCTGCACGCCAGTCATGGGATTCGTCCCACCAGGTTTCGGTAATGGCAACTAGGTTGTAGCTTTCTAGCAGCACAGGGGCTTCCAGCTCCTCCTGTTTGCTGCCCACGCTGCATGCATCGGCACGCATAGAGGCCCTCCAGCTGGGCTGTCAGACGTGTCACCTTCCTAGAGGAACACCCTTAATTCCTTTGAGGTGTTTCACCGGTGTTCCCCTGTTGGCTCCGATTACCTCAGGAGCCCCTGGCTCATCTCCATAAGACTTCAAAGTGCCCTCCAGTGTGCCCAGCAAGTCTCAGAGCAACAGGCCGAGGGACCTCGCTGGCAGCCCGTCCCTCTAACGCTGGCGTGTTGTTCCATAGCTTGTCGTGGGCAAGCCTGATGTTCTCCCCCTCGCCCTTCAAGTCTAGTTTAAAGCTCTGTCAATCAGTCCCATGAGCTTGCGAGCAAAAACCCTCTTCCTCCTTTGAGAAAGATGAACCCCATCCGATGCCAGCAGGGCTGGTGCCGTGCAGAACATCTCATTATCGAAAACCCCAAAATTCTGGTGGTGACACCAGCCACAGAGCCATGGATTACTAGGCTGGGTCCGTCTGTTTCTTCCCCTATCGCTGCCCGCAACTGGAAGGACAGAGGAAAGAACCGCCTGTGCCCCGGATCCCCTTACCAACTGTCCCAAGGCCCTGAAGTCTCTTTTGATTGCCCTTGGACTACACGTTGCGGCTTCATTGGCACCCACATGGAAGAGCAATCAAGAATAGGTAATAGTCTGAGGGCCGTTACCAGGCTAAGACGTTTCCTAGTGATGTCCTTAACCTGGGCTCCAGGAAGGCAGCAGACTGCCCTGAGAGGAGGGTCTGTCCAGCACATTGGACCCTCTGAAGATGCACGTGCGTTTGCAGAGGTAGGTAGGTGTGACCCAATTCATCTCAGCGGGCTGAAACCCAGGCACGTACACTGCTGAGGAATTTGAACAAGCTTCCAGTTACTTTCACCTGAGAAATATCCCACCTTGCACTACTGCTTTGGCATTTTCACAGCAGCCTTCATGAGGAAGAACCTTCTGATTACAGCTTTCATCGTACAGCTCCACTCAGGTGACATGCATGCAGCCCACACGTCTTCTCTCTCAACACTTCCAGCTAGGATCTAAGCTTTTGATGCCTGCATATTGACAGGAGAAAAGCTTCATTTTCTCTTTTTTTCGGGACTGAGGTTCAGTTTGACTAGCATTCACGCTACTTAAGTTCTGTGACATTTTTGCACGTTCGCCAGCATGCTGCGTGCCTCAGGAGCCCGGGTTGTCTTTGCTGCACAGTACCATCTCTGCTTGTGCAAGGTGTCAGTGCACAGCGACCAGCTCATACCCCTCACCTGAGCAGAGCAGTATTGCACTGCTGACATACGTTGCAGGCCCTTGCATGGCAAATTTGCAGCGTATCCTTTCTGTTGTGACGCCCCAGCTGCTGTGCATAGAGGGCTGCTGCCTAGAGGGCAGCACGGAGATGTCGTCTGTCCCTTCCCAGCCGGGCCAGTTCAGATGACTTGGCCTATTGGTTCAGGTGCTGCCGCAACACACATTTTTCAGGAGAGTTTGGGGAAGTTGGGGCCCGTCCCGAATTTTGCCTGCAAGAGTGGTTTAAGCATTCCTCCACTTCCACATCAGAAGTCTATTTATAAAAGTATCAGTAGGAAGGTCAGAGCAGAAGGAGTCTCAGTATGCATACGCTAGACACAAACCAGCTGAACAAGCAAGGAAGAACCAGGGAGATGTGACAACATGTCAGCTGAGCTGCTCAGAATGTAGCACCAACTTTTCCCATGCGGGCGTCAGGTGCTTCAAATTCCACGACGCTGTGCAGGCAGAGCTTAATCCGCATCTACTGCAGGTCACAGCAGAGTCAATGCACCACACACTCACACCTTGTGCAGTTGCTGCTGATGCACGTTTATGCCTTAGAGCAATTTAGACCATGTGCGGTTGTGTTCTAGACTTGCTTTCAAACTTTTGCAGACATGAGAGCTTTAAGGCATGTCCACACAACCCAGAAACAGTCAGTTCAACGTTCTTCAGTTTTCTAGGAAGATGAACTGAAAGGACGCTTTTCCATACACAGCAGATTTCTGACAGTACAACAGAGCTTTCAAATGAAGTATTAAAGAGGACTCCGCTGTGACTAAGTAACGCTTGTTTCCTCCAATGCCTCCCCTTTTGGATATAGCTGGCTGTGTCTGAGAAGCCAAAGAGCCACGTCTGAGTGAAAAGCTCAGCAGAGTTGCACTCTTCCCCGTCTTGCCCAAAGGGTCCTTGCGAGTACAATCTTTGTTTTCGTTAACTTGCCAAAGAGCCACAGCAGTTCCTCAGGAGTCAGAAGTCGGTAGATACAAGCACTGCGTACACGACGGAGCTGCTTGGCTTGGAAGCGTTCATTGTTAGCGAATGGACACGATCAAAAAAGTGAGAGCAAGTC
Source organism: Gavia stellata (assembly GCF_030936135.1). Classification (NCBI taxonomy): domain Eukaryota; kingdom Metazoa; phylum Chordata; class Aves; order Gaviiformes; family Gaviidae; genus Gavia; species Gavia stellata. Next base: position 14,559,088 of record NC_082637.1, on the reverse strand, counting down.
AGGTGGGAAGACTTACTGGCTCAAAGCCGCATGATGTTAAGATTGCTCTGGGCACCCCCATCTCTGTGTATCCTGGTTTTGGCTGGCGTGGAGCTCATTTTCTTCCTAGCAGCTGGTATAGTACTGCGTTTTGGATTTAGGATGAGAACGACGTTGGTAACACGCTGATGTTTTAGTTGTTGCTGAGCAGTGCTTACACTACGTCAAGGACTTCTCAGCTTCTCATAGCGCCCTGCCAGGTGCACAAGAGGCCGGGAGGGGATGCGGCCAGGACAGCTGACCCACACGGGCCAAAGGGATATTCCATACCATATGACGTCATGCTGACCAAAACAAAACCCTGGGGGGAGCTGGCCGGGGGGGCACGGCCGCTGCTCAGGAACCGGCTGCGCATCGGTCAGCGGGTGGTGAGCAATTGCATTGCGCATCGCTTGTTCTGTATATTCTTTTATTGTTGTTATTATTATTATGATTTTCTTCCTTTTCTGTCCTATTAAACTGTTTTTATCTCAACCCAGGAGTTTCCCCTTTTCTCCGATTCTCTCGCCCATCCCACCGTGGGGGAGTGAGCGAGCGGCTGTGTGGTGCTTAGTTGCTGGCTGGGGTTAAACCACGACACTGTGGCAGTGTGCTGCTTAGCTATGCACCACGTCAAACACAGCTTCAGTAGCTTCTGGGGCAGACGTTGCTCAGGTACTTCGAAAGTCACACTGAGCATAATGCTCTCAGAGGCATTGGGTACCCAGCAAGCTTGAGCTCAGCTTGATTGCGGAATGCTGAGGCCCTTGCAAAATGAAGAACAGCTGCAGAGCTTACATCTCTTTAAAAGGAGGTTGAATGAAAAGATCTCCATCCATGGGCAGGGCACTGGAGGGCGGGGCAGGGAGGCAGGCAGGCACTGAAAAGGGCACTGCCAGGTCGGTTGCTGGCCTCCAAGAGTCTCCAGAGTTCGGTCTCCACCACCTAAATGTCTCTCCGGGTGCACTCACTGGTGCCATGGTGAGTTCAGGTCCTGCCCACGTCTTTCGCATGCTCCTTCCCATGGGTGAGCTCAAGACCTGGAGGCACCCGGGGCAGAGAGCACCCGACGAGAGGCAGAAGGACCTGCTTTCTCTCTGGGGAAGCAGCAGCTCATGGCTCTCGGTTGCTGCTGCCTGGGAGAGGACAGAGACGAGGGAGCCAGGCCATGCGTGGCTGCCCGCTTTCCCCCACTCTCCCAGGAAGAGAGCTCCATCACAGACCAGCTCTGGGCAGAGCAGCGGAGAGCGGGAAGAAGGGCTAGCGTTGAAAAGAGACGAGAGCCGAGGGCCTGCCGATGCTGTCTGTCGTTGCAGGCCCACGGCCTCCCAAGGCTCGAGTGGCAGCTGGCACGGGCTGTGGGGACACCAAGCCCCGGTGTCTGACCAAGTGCTCTCCCGAAGCGCACCAAAGCGGCGTTCAGGAGGATGGCACGGCCACATCCCCCACCATGTGCCACTGGGCCACGCTGTGCTCAGGAGAGAGCTGGACATGACCTCTGGGGGGACAGGCAAGTCCCTTTCAGGGCACTGCCCTGGTTGGGTCCTGGCCGGGCACGGCAGGGACTCGAGAGGCACAAAATGCCTGGGTGCCACTGACGGTCCCGAGCGGGCAGACCGCCTTGGAGCTGTGCCGTACGGCAAGAGCCACGGTGGGGCTTGTGCCGGCCCTGAGAGTCCCCGGGAAAAGGCCTGGCCAGGCCCCGGGTGCAGTGGCTGCGGCTGAGGAGGAGGGACGGCGCCGGCACGGCTGCCCCTGTCAGCCGGCCTGGGGGCTGCACACCTGCGGGCTGGCGAGCCCCGCCTGAGCAACTGGGCAAGGCAGCCATCTTCTTTCCTGTCCCAGAAGGGCACTGCCAGCAGTTCCCGCCCATGAGCCCCCAGAGACCAAGCTGAGGTCTGACAGGGAAAAGGCTCCACCTTCTTCCCAAAGCCTGCCCTGATAGCTCACGGCAGGCAGAGATGCTGCGACTCCTTCTCTTTGGTGCCGTGTCCCCCCATCGCCCTGCAGGCTCCAACCAGGGGAGGCTGGGCCCCATCCAGCCCCAGCCCGGCCCAAGGGGCATCAGGAACCGAACACAAAAACCCTTCTGGAAAGGGGACCACGTCCTGCGGTGTCTCCTCGATGCGTGTGTGGTGCAGGCACCTTCGGCAAATGGACACCCAGGTCTTGGGGCCGGAGGCATCCCTATGCTTTGGACAATATGCCCAAGAGGGAGCCAAGTGCCGCCTTTGACCCTCCATGGGAGGAAGCAGGGGAGCCCAGAGGGCTGGCCAGCAGCGCTGGGGTGTGGGGAGAGCCTGTGGGACTTTGTCCTGCAGCCTCCGAGGGAGGCACAAGGTGTTAGCGAACGAGCCCTCTTGCTGCATGTGCCTGGGGAGATCAGCCACAGCCAGAGCGACCTGACGGGGCCCTGGGAAGGCATGGCCGAGGCCTCGGTGACTGGCGTGAGACGCTGATGCCGAGCACAAGACACGAGGTGGGCAGATGGAGCGGACAGTGGTGTTGCAGTAACGCCAGACACATGCGCGAGCGCCACGGCCGAGGACGGCCCGCTGTGATGTGCCCAAGCGCTGGACGGTGACATCCCCAAGCGATGGACGGTGACGTCCCCGAGCGATGGACAGTGACATCACCGAGCGATGGGCTCTGATGTCAGCGAGGGATGGAATGCAACATCTCCAAGTCATGGCCTATGACATCCCCGAGCGATGGATTGTGACCACGCGTCCCTCACTGCTTATATCCGGGCGCCGAGTCTCACCCAGCCGTCTCGTGCCCAGACTCCAGCTGAGCGTGTACGCGAGGTTGGAGCGTTGAGCGAGGCTGTTGCTGGTGCTGAGGTCGTGCTCGGGGAGTCCTTCACTGCAACTCTCAGTGCCCGACCGCAGAGCCATTGAAGGATTTTCCCCGGCCCTGCCTGGTTCAGGCAGCCGGGGCACCCAGGAGGCGCGCTCGCAGCAGCAGAGGTGAGCTGTGCAGGGAACGCTCACCCTGGGGAGCTGGGAGGGTTTGCTTCTTGAGGGGCCTGGACATTTCTTCCACCCGTCCCTGGGCCAGCGAATGACTCTGGCCTCTCTTCCTTTTGTAGCGTGACACCCACTGCTGCAGCGCCAGGGAGAGGGAGCAGCTTGACATCCCCAGCTCCCCGCAGCCCACCGCAGGACGTGGAGAGCATGGCCACGGAGCTGGAGAACCGCTGTCCAATATGCCTGGACAGCTGGGAGGAGGCCAGCTACGTACTGCCGTGCCTCCACCAATTCTGCTACCCGTGCATCGTGCGGTGGGCTGAGAGCAAGCCCGAGTGCCCCCTCTGCAAGAGGAGGGTGAGATCCATCTTGCACTCGGTGCGGGCGGACAACGACTTTGAGGAGCACGTCATCGCACCACCGGCAGCACCATCAGTCGTCGTCCACCTGACAGGAGGAGCTCCCGGACACCGAGCCTCCCACAGCCTCCATCACCCTGCAGCACCCCGGCCACCAGCCGCGGGGCTGCCGCCCATGGCTCCAGTGGGCGGCTTCTATGCCTGCGTCTGGGCATCCGTGTTCCGCATCTACCCCGCTGTCCTCCATCCCCTGCTGCCCTGGCTGCATCAGGAGCTGGGGCAGCTCTTTGAGGATGCCCAGGAAGCAGCAGCAGCGGAGAGCCTCGTCATATTCAGCCTGCGCTACTTTGGCCCGGATGAGGAGGCTCTGATCCGGCTGCTGCAGGCCTCCCTGGGCAGGCGCACGAGGAGCTTTGTCCGCCAGCTTGTTGACACCATTCTGCGCCGGTGCAGCGGGGAGGCCCGACGTCGGCTGGGCCTCGAGGACGCCCGTGTTGCCGGGGGGCGCGAGGGCAGCCCCGAGGCTGCTCCCAGCCCTGCTGCCTCCCGAGGGCTGTCTCCTGCCCCCAGCTCAGGCCTTCGTGGGGGTCCCGGCAGCCCCCCCAACACCCCTGTTCCCACCTACGGGGAGCGAGAAGAGCTGCAGGAGGACCCAGGGGAGGCTGTGCCCGGGCCCCCCACTCCCAGCCGGGGCAGCCAACGCTCACCTGGGGGGCGCCGGCGAGCCCCAAAGAGGAGGGCCGGCAGCCCTGAGGAGCCCTCCCAGCCCCGCAAGAAGCCACCCCGCCGTCAGTGAAACTGGGAGGGTGCCTCCGGGGCCGACCAAACCACGGCGGGGCTGGCAGCTGGGGCTCAGGCCCATCCCCCAACAGATCCCGGCCCCCTAAGCATTATGAAATAAAAGAAACAAAGGCATAAAAACTGCAGAAAAAGTCTCAGTATTCCTAACAATGCAGGTGGCGTTGCTATCCCCACCCGTGCTGCTTTCTCCCCCTTTTCCTGGTGCTACGCCTACCGTTTCCTCACGTGTCTGCTGGGCCCCATGACCTACTCCACCCAGGAGCCTTGCAAACTCCGTACCTGCGGCCTGGGACTAGCAACGGCAGTGCCATGTTCCTGGGCTATGGGACCCAAGGGACAGGGTGCACCCACTGTGGGTCCTGTCACTCCGCGGGGCAGAGGAACGGGGGCAGGAGATGGGACGAGGCGCAAGTCCACGGAGGAGCAGAGGCACAAGCCTCTCTGCTTCGGTTCCCCTGGCAAAAGGTGGCAATGCCTCGCACCAGCCATTTCCTCAGGGGTGCCCTGCTTTAAGCAGAGCTCTTGTTCTGTGGAAACACTCCCACCCTGGTGTGATCCAGGGCTGGTACAAGTGCTTCAGGGAGGTCTGGGTGGAGCCCCAGCGTGGATGCCCTTTGCAGCGCACAGGGAGTCAGCACGGCGGGTCAGGGACAGAGCAAGGGTTTCCTAATGCATGTCAGCCCATAGAAATTGCAATGCCATCAGGCCGCTCTGTCTTCTCATCTCCGCAGAGTCTCTCCAAATGTGCGGGTGGGCTTTTCTGGGAAGAAATCTGCAGTCTGTTCTTGTCTTTGCCTTTCAAAACCAATGCCTGCAGCCATAAAGGACATGCTGGGGGGCTTGTCGTGACCTGGCAGTGGAAAAGCTGTACAGTTCAGAGCCAGCAAGGAGACCGGCAGGCTCTCAGTAGTAGTCTAGGTCTAATTATTAGGCAGTACCAGACAATAAAGCATTGAAGACGGCAGGAAGAAGCCCTCAGCTTTACTAACAACATTAAAGGGGGGGTTGTTAACGTTGATGGTTTCTACTTGCTCGCATTAGGATCTCCTTGGCATCATTGGTATGATTTGCTAACATGCACTCCCTACTCCCTGGGTGCGACCATCCAGCCAGTTCCTTATCCACCAAATAGTCCATCCATCAAATCCCTACCTCCCCAAGTTACAGAGAAGGATGTTGGGGGTTGACTTGTCAAAGGCCTTGCAGAAGTCCAGCTAGAGGACAGCCGTAGCTCTTCTCCTGTCCGCTGATGTAGTCCCTCCATCAGAGAAGGCCACTAGGTTGGTCAGGCCAGACTCGCCCTTGGTGAAGCCATGCTGGCTGTCTCGAATCACCTCCCAGTCCTCCATGTGCCTTAGCATAGCTTCTAGGAGGATCTGTTCCATGATCTTCCCAGGCACAGAGGGCAGGCTGACAGGTCGGTAGTTCCCAGGGTCCTCCTTTCTACCCTTTGTAAAAACGGGTGCGATGTTTCCCTTTCTCCGGTCCCAGGGGACTTCACCTGACTGCCGTGACTTTTCAAGTATCACGGGGAGTGGCTTGGCAACTACATCAGCCAATTCTCTCAGGACTCTGGGATGCATCTCGTCAGGTCCCGTAGCTTGCTGTATGTTCAGGTTCCTCAGAGGGTCTCGAGCCTGCGAGCGTGATGCCTCCAGTAGCTGCAGTAAGAAGGCTTCGTCAGTTGGCTCCCCTTGATTGGGCAGCCTGTAGTAGACACCAACCACGAGGTTCCCTTTGTTGCCTCTGCCTCTAATTCTTCCCCATAAGCTTTCAACCTGCTTGTGGCTGTGCTTCAGAGAGAGCTCTTCACAGCTGATCCGTTTCATGACATCAAGGGCAACCCTTCCGCCCCTCCTTCCTCGCCTGTCCCTTCTGAACAGCTTGTAGCCATCGATAGCTGCACGCCAGTCATGGGATTCGTCCCACCAGGTTTCGGTAATGGCAACTAGGTTGTAGCTTTCTAGCAGCACAGGGGCTTCCAGCTCCTCCTGTTTGCTGCCCACGCTGCATGCATCGGCACGCATAGAGGCCCTCCAGCTGGGCTGTCAGACGTGTCACCTTCCTAGAGGAACACCCTTAATTCCTTTGAGGTGTTTCACCGGTGTTCCCCTGTTGGCTCCGATTACCTCAGGAGCCCCTGGCTCATCTCCATAAGACTTCAAAGTGCCCTCCAGTGTGCCCAGCAAGTCTCAGAGCAACAGGCCGAGGGACCTCGCTGGCAGCCCGTCCCTCTAACGCTGGCATGTTGTTCCATAGCTTGTCGTGGGCAAGCCTGATGTTCTCCCCCTCGCCCTTCAAGTCTAGTTTAAAGCTCTGTCAATCAGTCCCATGAGCTTGCGAGCAAAAACCCTCTTCCTCCTTTGAGAAAGATGAACCCCATCCGATGCCAGCAGGGCTGGTGCCGTGCAGAACATCTCATTATCGAAAACCCCAAAATTCTGGTGGTGACACCAGCCACAGAGCCATGGATTACTAGGCTGGGTCCGTCTGTTTCTTCCCCTATCGCTGCCCGCAACTGGAAGGACAGAGGAAAGAACCGCCTGTGCCCCGGATCCCCTTACCAACTGTCCCAAGGCCCTGAAGTCTCTTTTGATTGCCCTTGGACTACACGTTGCGGCTTCATTGGCACCCACATGGAAGAGCAATCAAGAATAGGTAATAGTCTGAGGGCCGTTACCAGGCTAAGACGATTCCTAGTGATGTCCTTAACCTGGGCTCCAGGAAGGCAGCAGACTGCCCTGAGAGGAGGGTCTGTCCAGCACATTGGACCCTCTGAAGATGCACGTGCGTTTGCAGAGGTAGGTAGGTGTGACCCAATTCATCTCAGCGGGCTGAAACCCAGGCACGTACACTGCTGAGGAATTTGAACAAGCTTCCAGTTACTTTCACCTGAGAAATATCCCACCTTGCACTACTGCTTTGGCATTTTCACAGCAGCCTTCATGAGGAAGAACCTTCTGATTACAGCTTTCATCGTACAGCTCCACTCAGGTGACATGCATGCAGCCCACACGTCTTCTCTCTCAACACTTCCAGCTAGGATCTAAGCTTTTGATGCCTGCATATTGACAGGAGAAAAGCTTCATTTTCTCTTTTTTTCGGGACTGAGGTTCAGTTTGACTAGCATTCACGCTACTTAAGTTCTGTGACATTTTTGCACGTTCGCCAGCATGCTGCGTGCCTCAGGAGCCCGGGTTGTCTTTGCTGCACAGTACCATCTCTGCTTGTGCAAGGTGTCAGTGCACAGCGACCAGCTCATACCCCTCACCTGAGCAGAGCAGTATTGCACTGCTGACATACGTTGCAGGCCCTTGCATGGCAAATTTGCAGCGTATCCTTTCTGTTGTGACGCCCCAGCTGCTGTGCATAGAGGGCTGCTGCCTAGAGGGCAGCACGGAGATGTCGTCTGTCCCTTCCCAGCCGGGCCAGTTCAGATGACTTGGCCTATTGGTTCAGGTGCTGCCGCAACACACATTTTTCAGGAGAGTTTGGGGAAGTTGGGGCCCGTCCCGAATTTTGCCTGCAAGAGTGGTTTAAGCATTCCTCCACTTCCACATCAGAAGTCTATTTATAAAAGTATCAGTAGGAAGGTCAGAGCAGAAGGAGTCTCAGTATGCATACGCTAGACACAAACCAGCTGAACAAGCAAGGAAGAACCAGGGAGATGTGACAACATGTCAGCTGAGCTGCTCAGAATGTAGCACCAACTTTTCCCATGCGGGCGTCAGGTGCTTCAAATTCCACGACGCTGTGCAGGCAGAGCTTAATCCGCATCTACTGCAGGTCACAGCAGAGTCAATGCACCACACACTCACACCTTGTGCAGTTGCTGCTGATGCACGTTTATGCCTTAGAGCAATTTAGACCATGTGCGGTTGTGTTCTAGACTTGCTTTCAAACTTTTGCAGACATGAGAGCTTTAAGGCATGTCCACACAACCCAGAAACAGTCAGTTCAACGTTCTTCAGTTTTCTAGGAAGATGAACTGAAAGGACGCTTTTCCATACACAGCAGATTTCTGACAGTACAACAGAGCTTTCAAATGAAGTATTAAAGAGGACTCCGCTGTGACTAAGTAACGCTTGTTTCCTCCAATGCCTCCCCTTTTGGATATAGCTGGCTGTGTCTGAGAAGCCAAAGAGCCACGTCTGAGTGAAAAGCTCAGCAGAGTTGCACTCTTCCCCGTCTTGCCCAAAGGGTCCTTGCGAGTACAATCTTTGTTTTCGTTAACTTGCCAAAGAGCCACAGCAGTTCCTCAGGAGTCAGAAGTCGGTAGATACAAGCACTGCGTACACGACGGAGCTGCTTGGCTTGGAAGCGTTCATTGTTAGCGAATGGACACGATCAAAAAAGTGAGAGCAAGTCAGGTGGGAAGACTTACTGGCTCAAAGCCGCATGATGTTAAGATTGCTCTGGGCACCCCCATCTCTGTGTATCCTGGTTTTGGCTGGCGTGGAGCTCATTTTCTTCCTAGCAGCTGGTATAGTACTGCGTTTTGGATTTAGGATGAGAACGACGTTGGTAACACGCTGATGTTTTAGTTGTTGCTGAGCAGTGCTTACACTACGTCAAGGACTTCTCAGCTTCTCATAGCGCCCTGCCAGGTGCACAAGAGGCCGGGAGGGGATGCGGCCAGGACAGCTGACCCACACGGGCCAAAGGGATATTCCATACCATATGACGTCATGCTGACCAAAACAAAACCCTGGGGGGAGCTGGCCGGGGGGCACGGCCGCTGCTCAGGAACCGGCTGCGCATCGGTCAGCGGGTGGTGAGCAATTGCATTGCGCATCGCTTGTTCTGTATATTCTTTTATTGTTGTTATTATTATTATGATTTTCTTCCTTTTCTGTCCTATTAAACTGTTTTTATCTCAACCCAGGAGTTTCCCCTTTTCTCCGATTCTCTCGCCCATCCCACCGTGGGGGAGTGAGCGAGCGGCTGTGTGGTGCTTAGTTGCTGGCTGGGGTTAAACCACGACACTGTGGCAGTGTGCTGCTTAGCTATGCACCACGTCAAACACAGCTTCAGTAGCTTCTGGGGCAGACGTTGCTCAGGTACTTCGAAAGTCACACTGAGCATAATGCTCTCAGAGGCATTGGGTACCCAGCAAGCTTGAGCTCAGCTTGATTGCGGAATGCTGAGGCCCTTGCAAAATGAAGAACAGCTGCAGAGCTTACATCTCTTTAAAAGGAGGTTGAATGAAAAGATCTCCATCCATGGGCAGGGCACTGGAGGGCGGGGCAGGGAGGCAGGCAGGCACTGAAAAGGGCACTGCCAGGTCGGTTGCTGGCCTCCAAGAGTCTCCAGAGTTCGGTCTCCACCACCTAAATGTCTCTCCGGGTGCACTCACTGGTGCCATGGTGAGTTCAGGTCCTGCCCACGTCTTTCGCATGCTCCTTCCCATGGGTGAGCTCAAGACCTGGAGGCACCCGGGGCAGAGAGCACCCGACGAGAGGCAGAAGGACCTGCTTTCTCTCTGGGGAAGCAGCAGCTCATGGCTCTCGGTTGCTGCTGCCTGGGAGAGGACAGAGACGAGGGAGCCAGGCCATGCGTGGCTGCCCGCTTTCCCCCACTCTCCCAGGAAGAGAGCTCCATCACAGACCAGCTCTGGGCAGAGCAGCGGAGAGCGGGAAGAAGGGCTAGCGTTGAAAAGAGACGAGAGCCGAGGGCCTGCCGATGCTGTCTGTCGTTGCAGGCCCACGGCCTCCCAAGGCTCGAGTGGCAGCTGGCACGGGCTGTGGGGACACCAAGCCCCGGTGTCTGACCAAGTGCTCTCCCGAAGCGCACCAAAGCGGCGTTCAGGAGGATGGCACGGCCACATCCCCCACCATGTGCCACTGGGCCACGCTGTGCTCAGGAGAGAGCTGGACATGACCTCTGGGGGGACAGGCAAGTCCCTTTCAGGGCACTGCCCTGGTTGGGTCCTGGCCGGGCACGGCAGGGACTCGAGAGGCACAAAATGCCTGGGTGCCACTGACGGTCCCGAGCGGGCAGACCGCCTTGGAGCTGTGCCGTACGGCAAGAGCCACGGTGGGGCTTGTGCCGGCCCTGAGAGTCCCCGGGAAAAGGCCTGGCCAGGCCCCGGGTGCAGTGGCTGCGGCTGAGGAGGAGGGACGGCGCCGGCACGGCTGCCCCTGTCAGCCGGCCTGGGGGCTGCACACCTGCGGGCTGGCGAGCCCCGCCTGAGCAACTGGGCAAGGCAGCCATCTTCTTTCCCGTCCCAGAAGGGCACTGCCAGCAGTTCCCGCCCATGAGCCCCCAGAGACCAAGCTGAGGTCTGACAGGGAAAAGGCTCCACCTTCTTCCCAAAGCCTGCCCTGATAGCTCACGGCAGGCAGAGATGCTGGGACTCCTTCTCTTTGGTGCCATGTCCCCCCATCGCCCTGCAGGCTCCAACCAGGGGAGGCTGGGCCCCATCCAGCCCCAGCCCGGCCCAAGGGGCATCAGGAACCGAACTCAAAAACCCTTCTGGAAAGGGGACCACGTCCTGCGGTGTCTCCTCGATGCGTGTGTGGTGCAGGCACCTTCGGCAAATGGACACCCAGGTCTTGGGGCCGGAGGCATCCCTATGCTTTGGACAATATGCCCAAGAGGGAGCCAAGTGCCGCCTTTGACCCTCCATGGGAGGAAGCAGGGGAGCCCAGAGGGCTGGCCAGCAGCGCTGGGGTGTGGGGAGAGCCTGTGGGACTTTGTCCTGCAGCCTCCAAGGGAGGCACAAGGTGTTAGCGAACGAGCCCTCTTGCTGCATGTGCCTGGGGAGATCAGCCACAGCCAGAGCGACCTGACGGGGCCCTGGGAAGGCATGGCCGAGGCCTCGGTGACTGGCGTGAGACACTGATGCCGAGCACAAGACACGAGGTGGGCAGATGGAGCGGACAGTGGTGTTACAGTAACGCCAGACACATGTGCGAGCGCCACGGCCGAGGACGGCCCGCTGTGATGTGCCCAAGCGATGGATGGTGACGTCTCCGAGCGATGGATGGTGACATCACCGAGCGATGGACGGTGACATCACCGAGCGATGGGCTCTGATGTCAGCGAGGGATGGAATGCAACATCTCCAAGTCATGGCCTATGACATCCCCGAGCGATGGATTGTGACCACGCGTCCCTCGCTGCTTATATCCGGGCGCCGAGTCTCACCCAGCCGTCTCGTGCCCGCACTCCAGCTGAGCGTGTACGCGAGGTTGGAGCGTTGAGCGAGGCTGTTGCTGGTGCTGAGGTCGTGCTCGGGGAGTTCTTCACTGCAACTCTCAGTGCCCGACCGCAGAGCCATTGAAGGATTTTCCCCGGCCCTGCCTGGTTCAGGCAGCCGGGGCACCCAGGAGGCGCGCTCGCAGCAGCAGAGGTGAGCTGTGCAGGGAACGCTCACCCTGGGGAGCTGGGAGGGTTTGCTTCTTGAGGGGCCTGGACATTTCTTCCACCCGTCCCTGGGCCAGCGAATGACTCTGGCCTCTCTTCCTTTTGTAGCGTGACACCCACTGCTGCAGCGCCAGGGAGAGGGAGCAGCTTGACATCCCCAGCTCCCCGCAGCCCACCGCAGGACGTGGAGAGCATGGCCACGGAGCTGGAGAACCGCTGTCCAATATGCCTGGACAGCTGGGAGGAGGCCAGCTACGTACTGCCGTGCCTCCACCAATTCTGCTACCCGTGCATCGTGCGGTGGGCTGAGAGCAAGCCCGAGTGCCCCCTCTGCAAGAGGAGGGTGAGATCCATCTTGCACTCGGTGCGGGCGGACAACGACTTTGAGGAGCACGTCATCGCACCACCGGCAGCACCATCAGTCGTCGTCCACCTGACAGGAGGAGCTCCCGGACACCCAGCCTCCCACAGCCTCCATCACCCTGCAGCACCCCGGCCACCAGCCGCGGGGCTGCCGCCCATGGCTCCAGTGGGCGGCTTCTATGCCTGCGTCTGGGCATCCGTGTTCCGCATCTACCCCGCTGTCCTCCATCCCCTGCTGCCCTGGCTGCATCAGGAGCTGGGGCAGCTCTTTGAGGATGCCCAGGAAGCAGCAGCAGCGCAGAGCCTCGTCATATCCAGCCTGCGCTACTTTGGCCCGGATGAGGAGGCTCTGATCCGGCTGCTGCAGGCCTCCCTGGGCAGGCGCACGAGGAGCTTTGTCCGCCAGCTTGTTGACACCATTCTGCGCCGGTGCAGCGGGGAGGCCCGACGTCGGCTGGGCCTCGAGGACGCCCGTGTTGCCGGGGGGCGCGAGGGCAGCCCCGAGGCTGCTCCTGGCCCTGCTGCCTCCCGAGGGCTGTCTCCTGCCCCCAGCTCAGGCCTTCGTGGGGGTCCCGGCAGCCCCCCCAACACCCCTGTTCCCACCCACGGGGAGCGAGAAGAGCTGCAGGAGGACCCAGGGGAGGCTGTGCCCGGGCCCCCCACTCCCAGCCGGGGCAGCCAACGCTCACCTGGGGGGCGCCGGCGAGCTCCAAAGAGGAGGGCCGGCAGCCCTGAGGAGCCCTCCCAGCCCCGCAAGAAGCCACCCCGCCGTCAGTGAAACTGGGAGGGTGCCTCCGGGGCCGACCAAACCACGGCGGGGCTGGCAGCTGGGGCTCAGGCCCATCCCCCAACAGATCCCGGCCCCCTAAGCATTATGAAATAAAAGAAACAAAGGCATAAAAACTGCAGAAAAAGTCTCAGTATTCCTAACAATGCAGGTGGCGTTGCTATCCCCACCCGTGCTGCTTTCTCCCCCTTTTCCTGGAGCTACGCCCACCGTTTCCTCACGTGTCCGCTGGGCACTACGACCGGCTCCATGCAGGAGCCTTGCAAACTGCGTACAGAACCTGGTCAAAGGCCTTGCAGAAGTCCAGCTAGAGGACATCCGTAGCTCTTCTCCTGTCCGCTGATGTAGTCCCTCCATCAGAGAAGGCCACTAGGTTGGTCAGGCCAGACTCGCCCTTGGTGAAGCCATGCTGGCTGTCTCGAATCACCTCCCAGTCCTCCATGTGCCTTAGCATAGCTTCTAGGAGGATCTGTTCCATGATCTTCCCAGGCACAGAGGGCAGGCTGACAGGTCGGTAGTTCCCAGGGTCCTCCTTTCTACCCTTTGTAAAAATGGGTGCGATGTTTCCCTTTCTCCGGTCCCAGGGGACTTCACCTGACTGCCGTGACTTTTCAAGTATCACGGGGAGTGGCTTGGCAACTACATCAGCCAATTCCCTCAGGACTCTGGGATGCATCTCGTCAGGTCCCATAGCCTGCTGTATGTTCAGGTTCCTCAGAGGGTCTCGAACCTGATCTTCTCTTACAGTGGGAGGGACTTTGCTCCCCCAGTCCCTGCCTTGATGTCCATCCATTCGAGAGGTGTTGGAGGAGAGGTTCCTAGTGAAGACTGAGGCAAAAATTTGTTGAGTACCTCAGCCTTCTTGTTGTCTGTTGTTCCTGGTTTGCCAGTTGTTTTCATCAGGCGGGGGGAGGTGTGGGGGTTTGTGGGGTGTATGCTTTTTTCCACCTTCATTTTCTGGCTCACATGCCTACAGATGCCCTTATGGTTATTCTTTGTGTCCCTTGCCAAGTTCAGTTCCAGCTGCGCCTTGGCCTTCCTGATCCCATCTCTACACAACTGCGCAACGTCCCTGTGCTCTTCCCAGGATACCTGTCCCTGCTTCCACTGTCAGCTCATTTCCTTCTTGCCCTTTAGGTTGACCAGGAAGTGTGTTCTCCACTTCACCTGCAGTCTGATATTCCTTTGACAGGCTTCCTCTAGCCTCAGTTTTCTTCTATAATTCTCCCCTCTGCTACTGTCCTCCAATGAATTCTATCATTGCATATCCTGATTCACAAAATACCTCTCCCTTCTTCTGCCAGCCAAGAAAACAGCAATTTTCTTTCTTCATCAGATTCTTACGCAAATGTGACTTTGACATGGTAGTTTTCCAAGCCCATGATTCTTTGGGGCCAGTGATTCTCTGGACCCATAATGATACCAGCAAGACTGAGTTCTGAGGGCAGGAAAGAATAAAAAAAGAGCAAAATTAGGAGATCAAAAACTGGTAATACGCAATTTATCAGAGGAAAGAAGAGCAAATAACAAGCAATTCCAATAAACCATATATTCTACTTATTCATGTAATGGTCATATTCTTCCCCACCTCCCTCTGGACTTCTGCCAGAAAATTGGCAACAACACTACATGTGCCTGTTATAACATTTAGAAGTTACCTGTTCCATGCTTTTGTTTACAGGTTTGTCTCTGTTGCACATCAAATACAGATACGCTCTTTCAACAGAGGAAGAACAGACAAAGACTCAAAATATAAAAAGTAAGTTTCCTTGTAACAGCAATTTCCTCATTTGCTAGTGCTCTTGGGAAGCAGGAAGTAAACATTTCCCACCTTCCCTATATGTTAAACATTAAATGTCATTACCATGATCAGCATTAACTAGGCCTGTATTTGGAAATGCCTGCACAGAAATACTGGGTTTAATAACCCATATCTAACAAGCTTTATATCAACATCAGTGAATCCAGTTAGGTGTGGGAGAAGCACAGCCTGACACCTATGCTCTCTCACGTAATTTCTAACCACTGCAGAACCAAAGTGAATAGAAGAAAGATACCCAAATCAATCCATTATGCTAACAAACATCTACCTTTCATAACCATGTAGATAGCATTGCATTCTCTTCAAAAGCATCACATCCCTCTTCATCCAAGAGAAATCCACAATACACCCCATGTGAGCTCTCTGTTAAAATGCGCTGTTACATAATCAGGAAAGCAGTACTTTAGAAATTGTATGGCCATGTTATTGCATGTTGCGCAGAATAAAAGTGATTTGCTTTTGTTTTTCAAGTGGGAGGGAAGCAGAGCTGTTCCTTCAAAATAGTGAAGGGTTCTGTTGTATCAAGAAAAAAGCCTGTCTTTCATTAGCTCCAACCTAAAGTAAAAACTTTTGCTTATGCAACAGCTGATGATCACAACAATTTCAGGACCATTTTGTTAGAATGAAGGGCTGCAAATGGAAAGCCTTCCAGTTAAGCTGAAAGCGGTTTCAAACACAACCACCCTTGAACAAAGACTTCTCTACACGTGGTGCTGTAACACGCCACAAGGTCTATGGCCAGACTCCTACTTACCAGGTAGACTCTGAGGTGAGGTGATTTCATACAACTCAGGCTTTGGATTGTAGTTTCTGTTATTTTTCACTTTTTTCAAAGTGATCTTACTATTGGGAAAAAAGTCAATAATTTCTCAAATTGGTTGCTTGATTATCTAAGAAATAACAAGGCATTAATCCCCTCCCCATAAATTACTCTGAAGATAAAAATAAAAGTTTTACTGCCCATGAAGTAGCAGTCTCTCTCTCACAGCAGTTCTCCAGATGATAACAGTGTTTTGGTTCATAGCCCGTACCTGAAAAAAGCTGTAGATGAAAGACTATGGTAATTTTTCAGCCTCCCAAAGTTGTATTCTTAACTGTAAGCTGCCAGCAAAGGAGTTGAGTCTCCCCAGTTGAGGGAGAAAACCACCCAGTATTTTACCTCCTGCAGCAAAAAGCCCTTACATGACTGGGATTTGGTGAAAAAAGATGTATCAATTTATCTCTTGTGCTATGAGGTCCTTATCTTTTACAAAATATCTTAAGAGTATAGCCTTGGTTTTGTTGTTTTGTTTACACAGTAGTGACTTGTCACAGAATCACTAAGGTTGGAAAAGACCTGTAAGATCATCGAGTCCAACCATCAACTAACACCACCATGCCCACTAAACCATGTCCCACAGTGCCACGTCCACACATTCCTTGAACACCTCCAGGGATGGTGACTCCACCACTTCCCAGGGCAGATTATTCCAGTGTCTCACCACTCTCTCAGTAAAGAAATTTTTCCTAATATCCAGCCTAAACCTCCCCTGGTGCAACTTGAGGCCATTTCCTCTTGTCCTGTCACTCGTCACTTGGGAGAAGAGACCAACTCCTCTGCAACCTCCTTTCAGGTAATTGTAGAGAGCGATGAGGTCTCCCCTCAGCCTCCTCTTCTCCAGACTGAACAACCCCAGTTCCCTCAGCCGCTCCTCATAAGACTTGTGCTCCAGACCCCTCATCAGCTTCGTCGCCCTTCTCTGGACACGCTCCAGCACCTCTACGTCCTTCTTGTAGTGAGGGGCCCAAAACTGAGCACAGGATTCGAGGTGTGGCCTCACCAGCGCCGAGTACAGGGGCACGATCACCTCCCTACTCCTGCTGCCACACTATTTCTGATACAGGCCAGGATGCCGTTGGCCTTCTTGGCCACCTGGACACACTGCTGGCTCATCTTCAGCCGGCTGTCGATCAACACCCCCAGGTCCTTTTCTGCGGGGCAGCTTTCCAGCCACTCATTCCCCAAGCCTGTAGCGTTGCATGGTGTTGTTGTGACCCAAGTGTAGAACCCGGCACTTGGCCTTGTTGAACCTCATCCAATTGGCCTTGGCCCATCAATCCAGCCTGTCCAGATCCCTCTGCAGAGCCTTCCGACCCTCCAGCAGATCAACACTCCCGCCCAACCTGGTGTCGTCTGCAAACTTGCTGAGGGTGCATTCAAGCCCCTCATCCAGATCATCGATAAAGATGTTAAACAAGACCAGTCCCAAAACTGAGCCCTGGGGGACTCCGCTTGTGACCGGCCACCAACTGGATTTCGCTCCATTCACCACAGCTCTCTGGGCTCGGCCGTCCAGCCAGTTTTTAACCCAGCAAAGAGTGCACCTGTCTAAACCACGATTCGCCAGCTTCTCCAGGAGAATACTGTGGGAGACAGTGGCAAAGGCTTTGCTGAAGTCCAGGTAGACAACATCCACAGCCTTTCCCTCATCCACTAGATGGGTCACCTGGTCATAGAAGGAGATGAGGTTGGTCAAGCAGGACCTGCCCTTCATGAACCCGTGCTGGCTGGGCCTGATCCCTTGGTTGTCATTTCTATTTTATTGAATGTGAAACAATCCAGTGTTGTGCTGCTGTGAACAGAAGCTGGTTTTTTTGCAAAACACAGCTCACACAATCTCCCCCGGCCATGAATTTCCACAGGTCACTGAGGAACTTTGAGAGAAGAACATGTCCCAGTGATAAGTGGACAGAGGGGGGTGTAAATCACCACCTCTGTTACTCTCTAACTAGACGAGAGCAGGTTTCTGTAAAGTGAGAATCTTGAAAAGCCTAGAAGGCTTCCTTCCATTGTCCAGGCTGTTGACAGAAAAGGTTCCTTGTTTTAAAACACTTCAAGTACTGGCTGATTTTGGCTCCTGGTGTAACGAAACTGGTATTTATTCTAGCAATATTGGCATTCTCAATTTCCAGGCATTCAGTGAAGACTCTTTGATGTTTCAAGAACTGCATCAGCAGCAAATAATAATGTGATGGAGATGGGCTATTTTTACTTAGAAAAGCAAGATGCAGCTACCGCAGCAATGCTTTGCTAACAAAAAAGTTTAGAATTGCCTTAAAATCCTTAACTGAGGGTAGGTGGCTACACTGGTCTTCCTGACGACTGAGATAGCCTCTGTCTATCATGAAAACAGATTTCAAGTCAACAGGGGCACAGCAGACTGATGCTAGTGCAAGGCACCCTTTGGAGTCCAAGAGGAGCAGTTTCGCGCGCTCGCGCTCTCTCTCTCTCTCTCTCTCTCTCTCTCTCTCTCTCTCTCTCTCTCTCACACACACACAGAGAGAGAGAGAGAGAGAGGGAGTTGGCTACTGTATTAGTTGGAGTATTTTGTTGTTCTGTTGATCACTTTGCTCTGAGAATGTAACAGTTGGGAGGGAACAGTAGGCGATGATTTCACAGGGGGCAGGTAAAAAAAAATTCCCTTCAAAAACAGATTCCAGTGTCTTAGGAGCAAACAATGTTCCTCTGTATTAAAAAATCCTTATGTGTAGAAATATTCCCTGTGAACCAGCTAAAGTAATTCCTTTTTTTGTTGGAGAAATGCTGATGTAATTCCCTCTGGTATCCTATGAGCAAAGGGATGTCCAGAATTAGTATGCTGAGGTGAATGGGAACACCTCTTCCTCTTCTGACTTACAACAGGAAAACTAGCAAGTATGTTTTGGAAGATCACTGAAAGGCTTGGCAGAGGTCGTGTACTGGCTCTGACTCAGGATGAAAGCAAAATAGGAACACTTCTGGCAAAGCTACCAACAGCAACAGTCCAACCCTTAGCGAGAGCAGGTATCCCATTGGTCCTAGTAGAAAAATTAACAGAGACATTGTCCATCTGAGAAAAGAAGAGCAAAGCGCACGGTGTGGCAGCTTGCAGTTGCCTGAGCTTTGGACAGAAGGGCTAACTCCAAATTCAGTTTTACTGTACTCTGTGAAGGTGGCATCCATTTTCCAAGTGTCTGCTGGAGAGAGATGGAGAGAGATGCAGTGGGAGAAAAGGAGGGAAAAATTAATACTAGCACACAGTCCTGTTTTCATGAGATAACTTCTAATTTATCTGTTTGCCTGTTAACCAAAAGGCTCTGCATAGAAGCCAAACAGAGTATGGTATGAAACATACCAGCTGCAGAAAGAGGAATGTAAGAAAATACATACAGAACTACAGAAGAGGAGAATGTGGGAAATAGAATATATAAATATATATATATATATAGAGAGAGATATAAATAATCTCATGCATACTTAGAATAACCTAATAGAAAAATGAGACATGGAGGAAGAGTATTTTAAAAAGAAGGACAGACGATTGCTAAAATGCACGCCACACACTTGCACAACCACCACACTGGTGTTGGATCGCCTGTTCCCCGCAGGATAAACTCTCCCCTCCCACCACCTTGGTCCTCCCCAAACCAACCCTCAGGCTAAGGATTTTTTTGAGGAGGATGTTTGGAGGAGATGCTTAACAACATGGGTAGCTGCAAGCAGTGTATGCAGTTGCATGCATGCCAAAGGAAACTATTCCTTCCTCATACAGGGAACTCCAAAATTAGGTGGGGAACCGCAGCCGAATCATGTAGAAACTAGAAATTATGTAGTTATGTCTGATGCATTGAATGTAGACTGGCAAGAATTCTCTCAGAATAATCCAAAAAATGATTCCCCGGATGCCTTACAGGTGCTCCAGGCATAACTGGAGCATTGTGAGCACAATGAGAAAGCGATCAATGGAGTGTATGTGCATTCTAGGATAAAAACTTGCCAGTTTCATTTTGGAAGGGTCCAAACTGAACTCTTAAAACATTTATTTTAAAGAAATGAAATATGAAAATACTATGAATTTATTTGTATATAACACTTTAATATTTAGTCAAGGAACCATGAAATCTAAAAACTCACTACTTACATTAAGAACTCACCCATTACAACTCAGTACTGTAATGATGACAAATTCTCTGAGGGATATGGAAACGCTTGTATGACCATGGTGTGGCTCTTCGGTGAGCGGAAGCAAACTAGGATATAGGACTCGTGCCTAGGACTCTTGCTATTTCTAGGGCGTAAGACTTCAGGAGTGTTGGGCACATAACCAAAGCACGAGGTCTTTGTTTGAATTCCACTCCATTAGTACCTGTCTGGGGCTCGGAGCTAAAATGTGTTCACTGTACAGCAAGGAGCAGTTGAACTGATCCATTCGTTACCCTGGAACATTATTGCCACCTGCGGTGAGGCAGAACATCCTGCTGTTTAAGTAGCACCAGATGAGTCAGACTCGATTACAAACTTTTTTGTCATAAGCCACAAACACATTTAAGAACTATTTCAGTGCCACAAGGTATTTCATGTTAGAGCTAATGTTTAGCACAACCTAAGTATTCCACAGAAACAATATTCTCATTAGTGACACCACAACAGCAAAACAAAGGCTAAAGTTTGACTCGAATTTAAAAATTTTAAATAGCTTTTTTAATGGCCACACCTCACTAAAATACTTACGCTGAATATTGCCCATGCCTACCTTTATACATATTAGAGTTGTTAATATAAGCAATAAAGAACCTCAAAAAAATACAAAAGGGCATTACAGAATCATTTAAAAAAATACTTATTTATAATTAAAGTTTTGTCAAAAACTATTGTGATCTTTTATAGCTGCAGATAATGAAAATACTCAAGAATTATTCTGCAATTTTACAGTACTGAAGTGGAAGATTAAAAATAATAATTTCATTCTTATTTACTTCGATTGTGGAAGTGCCTGTGTTTTCTTAAAAAGTACAATATGGCTAGTGTTAATTCTAAAAGCTTGACAATATCCCTTTGTTAGGTAAGCTCTGCAACAAGTTTCCACGCACAGAACCTGTACTCAAAGGGAGAAAGCAGTAAGAATAAAAAAATTCAATAATCATTATAGTTATGTATGTAAAAATCTATAGCCATACAGTGAAAAAATACTACAAAGCTATGTCAACACAAAGGAGTAAAATTCTGTCGCTGTATCAATTACTGCACTGCAGCACTTTTTTTTTTTAAAAAAAAACACCTCTTTTTTTAATGTAGGAAAATCCTTATCTTGGTATGTGCTGTTGCCAATAATGTGGTTCATATGTTGGTAAAACTGCGACTGCTATTCAGAGGCTGAGCACTGCACCGATTACAGCTGCAGCCTCAGGCTCTCTGCTTCATACCGCAGCCCACGTTATACACAGCTAACAGGAATTTGCTTCCCAAAAATGAACACTACTACCTTTTGCTTTCACAGCAAGTAATCTGAATGTTTGTGATAGGCAAACCAAAACTAGATATTACTCTGGGTAGTACAGAAGGGGAAAATTCAACTCTTAACTAGTGAGAATCTTATTCTATTTATTCAATAATCTATCGTTAATTTTATAAGCATATACTATAGCCAACAGATCCCATCAAGGAGCATGGCTGCCCTTTGGCATATCACACAATATAGTAATGGTCCAAATCCTCTCAACTAAGACAACTTTAGACTTCAGGTTTCTATCATTTAATTATAATTTCTTTCTGATAATTTTATTCCAATAAATACCAAGCAAATTGAAATAAAAAACCTTCTTTGCTATTGGGAAAGCCACATGACCAGGAAACAATTTGTTTATGAACAAGGAAATATTTGGATTACCTATTAAACATAAGATGCTTTAATATAAATAGCATCAGAAATGCCTAACAGACAACTTCATTTTACACTGCATCTGTATGAAATACTTATCATTTGGGAGTTTCCTTGTGAAGTATTTTCAACTCTTTCTAATAGTAAGATGTGACACGTCATACAACCCCTCTATTCTCAAAGTATGAATTTGCCACTATGAAAGCTGCTCCTGGCCCTGAGAAATACAGTACTTCATTGTTTGCTACAGGTCCTGCTTCCAGAGCTGGAGGAGTGACTTCTGCTTTTTCTACTTCTCCCTATTTTAGCAATACCTAACTTAGCCCAAGAGGTGGCTTTCTGTACAGTGAAGAAAACAACATTAACAGTGAAAACAAAAAGGTGCTGAAATACTTCTGTTCAGAAAAATTCCAGTGGTGAAACAGCAAAAAGGCATTTCCCATAGGAACAATTACTAACTAGATTCTGAGGAGTTATTAATCATTTCAGTTTAATGTTTTTTTTTGTACATGAGAATATTTTGGCATACTGTTAGTATTCCTCACAAATTGAGTAATGTATTAGAATTCTGCAAGCTAGTTTCATAAAACCAGCCTTCTACCATAAATTAAATTTGTAAAAGAAAAGAAACATAACAGGAAGAAAGATTTACTTACTGAGGAACACCTGTTTTAGATAAATACATGTGAAAACACAGCAGGGTTTGACAGTCCCTAAAAAGTTCAGCTGTTTTAGATTTTTTCTGTTTGCAAATATGCTGCTTTTCTTGCTCTCTAGGAAGGCGAACTGCTTATGAAAGGCAGTGGCAAAGAGTTGAAGCAAATGCTTCTGGAAAGCTTTCAATAGCATTTTTTGAATTTACAAAATGGGAAAACATCTTTCAATTAGTAAAAAAAATAGTCTAATATACAAACATTTTTTAAAAAATCCATTTGTGAAGGAATGTAGTGTAACTACCCAGACTCATACCCATTCACTCCTCAGACATTGGTAGCTATCTCTTGACACAAACCTCTCTATATTAACCCAGAGAAATGCATACATGGCCAGTGAGCCCAAGCAGAATAGTCATTCAGCTCTCCCCAAATTTAAACTATCATAAATTACCATTTGGACAGCATTAGAAAGAAATTGAAGCATACAAGGAATAAACTATAGTTTCTTTTTATATCAAAATGTACTCTTGAAAATGTGTTTGGCACAGTGCTAAATCATATAGTTAATACTAAATATTGCAGGATACAATAAAACCCTGGAGTTAACTTGTGTTTACACCCTTTAAGGGATAAAAATAAAAAGATACCAATTATTCAGAAGTCAGCCTATACAAACTGTATAAACAATATTTTATGTCGTTTTGAAAACCACTGATATAGTAAATTTTACATAAAAGACTGCAAAATAATATAAATGGATTTAAACAGATCTTTACAATAAGAAATTCAAATGGAAACAGACAAGTAACAAAGAGAAGTAAAAAAATTTATTGCAGTATTCGTTCCACCAGATTTGCTGGGGATCCCTTTTCTTGTATTATTTCAGGGTGACCTAATACATCAAAATCTACATTTACAAAAACTCCTCCTGCAGATAGGTCATAGATACTGCATGCTTTTTTTTTTTTTTTTTTCCTTCAACAGAATAAATTATATATCCAGGAGATTCTGCCATCTTACAGCCTGGAAAAACAATGCTTCCCTGGAAACTGGGCTAAGCTAAAGAAAGCCATCCGCTGCTAGGTTAAACTCCAAGAACACTTTATTAAGAACATTAACAGACTAATTTCCAACATTCACTTGTTTATTTTTTTTAAACAGAAAGTTTTTTTTTCAAGATATAAACAATTTTTTTGTTAAACTATAATACAGTGGGAGTAAAAATGAACTGAGAAGTTTCTGCTGCACAACAGCGAAGGAAGCTCCCACAAAAATGTTTACCAAACATTTCCTTCTTTTTTCCCGCGTCCCAGGTTCCATTCTTACTCTTCATTTAACTGATTTTTTTTGCCAGAAAGTTGGTATTTCAAGTTTTTCTGTTATTTCAATTCCTGTAAATTTGGCTGCATGTACAAATTCATTAGCTGGAAGTTCCATCCTTGGCGGCATACAGCGATCGTAAAGTCTGCACAACTTTATTAGTCAGCTTATTAGCACTCGTTAGAGCAATTTTTTTGTAAATAATGTCTGACTCTTTAATAGTGTCTACCCAAGGCACCAGTTTGCGGCCATCACGGCGCTTAGCCTCAGTCCAGGAGCCACTGTAGGAGCCTGCCATCCACTGAACACTGAAGCCATTGCTGGTTTTCTGTACTACTCTTGCAATTTGTGGTCGGTCTTTGTACTTTGGACAGCAAATAGCGATGACATCCATGACATCAACACTTTCATTCATCTGTGCTGCCAACTCCGTAGAGTCTGAATTTCGTTTTGACCTTCTCAATGACTAAAACATTGGGGGGAAAAAAGACCAAGTGTTACACAAAAGAACTTTAGTGAAATTATTGCTTTTATTGCTTTTAATCCCTTGACGCCGGGAGTTGGGATTCCCCGGCACACATTCCATTGCCGGCAATGAGACGCACCGCGACCGCCAGCGCCAAGGGGTTAACATATCCTTGTAAAACCACATACTCTTAATTTGTACCCGTGTCTTTATCTCTTATTGATATATAAAATTATATATACACATGAATCATAAAGCTACATAAAAACTTGGCAACAATAAAAAGGATAACACACAGTACATTCCAAAGGAAAATTAATAACTTTTTATACGGGATAAATCTCATTTTCTAGTTTGTTTTTTTTTTTTATTGTCTTTTCTGTTAAACTTTCTACAAAAGTTGTATAAACGGTTAAGTAGAGAATCTCTATCTACAAAATGCTTTCTTTCATGTGGATTACATTACTTGGTGTACATTTAATATAATAGACTGACATTTATAAGCACATAAAAATCATTTTACGTAATACGCTGCGAAATACGTTGACTCCTCCTCCGCCTCACCCCTGAAGTGCCTCCTCCTCTATCCTCCCCATCACTTTCATCGTCCTCTGTCTCAGCTGCATTGTTTTTAGGGCTGCCTC
This sequence comes from Gavia stellata, assembly GCF_030936135.1. NCBI lineage: Eukaryota > Metazoa > Chordata > Aves > Gaviiformes > Gaviidae > Gavia > Gavia stellata. The sequence continues at coordinate 14,534,838 of NC_082637.1, read as the reverse complement.
CTCCAAGCAGCGAGGTAATTGCTTTGTTCCGAGCATTTGTGCTAGCTGACACCTCTCCATCTTCTTCCTCTTCATCAGGATCCAAATGTTCCATAAGGAGCTTGAACTATTAAAAAAACAGATTAGTCCACATTATAACTTTAAAAACAGACATTTATATCACACTACATTAAATACAAAACAAATGGCAAGGTAAAGAAACAGGGTAAAACAAATGGCAGACAACTTCAACCTTGAACAGCTTATGTTTTATTCTATAAACTTTTTACTTTCCTCTCTTTTTTTAGTAGATATGTAAAAGCTTTCTTGCTGTGTTTCCAAAATTGCAAGTTTTCTCTAACTGATATTTAAAGATGTGAGGCGCGGGGGTAAATACACTAGATCTAGTCTCTGTTCCTATGATGGAAACAGTCAGGGATAAAGTGAACAAGTTATATGAGAGAGGTATACAAGATGGGTATCAGAAATTCGAAAATAGTCCATAAAAATGAATACCCTTTAGTTGAAATTAATTTTCATTGTGTTTAAACTTATTAGAAGTCTTTGAAAAATAGTCCTGCTAAACATCCTGAAAGGAAGTGGTGAGTTATGAGTATATCACATACATAAGATTACCAGGAACTTAACATTTTGAAATGTTCATCCAATACATCAGCATCTACTTTCAAGTTTATACTGTGTTACCTAGTTTGAAAGGATTTCAGGTTTTCTGCAAAGGAACTTTACTTACATCTAAGTACTGTTTTACTATACTCCTCTTCACTTCTTCAGTGATCTTGGAATTAGCCATATCACTCCGCAGAAAATCCAGAGTTTGTTTTGGATGGAAATGCACTCCTGTCTTCCTGTTTATCGCTTTATCATAAACTTTCGCAGATTCAGATGGAGAATATTTCTGAATTTTACTGTTTAAAGAAAACAAAAGGGAAGAGCTTTCAAGGAAAGTCCAAAGTAATTTCAAGGAAAAGCTTTTAAAGTCTTCGATATAAGTAGTTGTATTTTAATCATTCCATATACAACAGAAATCCTGGTAAGAAATGAAATCATTGCTTTTTCTAACCCAAAGTTTCATTCCATTCAACTTACCACATTTATATTTTTTCTCTTACACAAATTTATTGCTTAAACAATTAGTTACAATCAAATTCAAAAACAAAGTTCAAACTTAATCCTTAGTTACAACCAACTTTTAAAAAGCTTCCAAATTAATTCTTACAAAGAACTCACTACATAAAAAGATGGCCTATTATCTAAATCTCCTTACCTGTCAGAGAATCCACAGAGGTTCTTTAAATGCTGTTTCAGCATCAAAAGTAATAATATGCCTTGGGAGACATTTGCAAATTCAATTAAAGGAGCTGAATTTTCTGGTAAACATTTCATCACAGCATTGATATCATTTTCTTCATCGGAATCTGAATCAGAGTCTACTCGTTTCCGTAACTTCCGAGGCTTAGAAGCTTCCTCCTCACTTTCGCTCTCACTACCACTGTTACTGTCACTCTCAGTTTCCTCATCTGATGAAGGTTTTCTTTCCTTTTTTTTGTCTTTCACCATAGACTGCAAGACAGAGAAGTTAATACACATTCCAAAATTAGAGTAAGCAGCATCATGTATGTTTCTAAAAAACCTTTCCAAAATCATTACTGGCTTAAATTAGCAGGAATTCCCTGAACAATGTTATTAATTTATAACTTGATATTCAAAATTAAAATTATTTATGGCAAGAAGATGCTGAAAAATTGATCCAAGGCCCACATTTTTTGCAAGGTGGGCACAGAAGGGACTGAAGAAATAAGTACTCCACTGGCATGTTCTTCTTAAAAGACTGCTCAAGTTCATTAGCTGTGGCAGTAAGATGCAGTAGAAGGCCAAACACAATAAATCAGGAAGAAAATTCCATTTTTCTTTCACCTGGATATAATTTCTGGGTGTCATGTAGCTTTCCATATGTACTTTGGTACACACTAGTCCAAGCTGGTTCTAATCCTTGTCTCTTAAAATTCTGTGATACTGATTACACTGCTGACTAGAGAAATCATCAAGTGACCACACACAGTGTTAATAATAATCAGTTCCAGTACGTGTAGAGCTACAGAATTTCACATGTTCATTATTACTGCACGTAGTACGATTTTTCGTAACAGAGAACTTAAGATGTCCTAAGCAGGATCTCATCCTTTCCGTGCTGGGTGCTACGCACTGGTCCCCAATCTGTCTCTTTCTAGCAGATTAAAAATTGACTTTGCTAGGGTGAGAATTCAAAGCAGCGTAGTTTCCAGACATCAACTCTGACTTGTACTTACTAGTCAGATTGGACATTCTAAAACGGGTTTCCTTCCTGACAGTTTGCACCTTCTACTGTTAAAGTTGTCCAGGAAATGAAGACACTGAAGTCTTTGAGAAGCAGAGGCCTTTTTCTTACAGGGTTGGGTATTGCCATAACAACAGATACTATACCAGGATTCAGGTTCTTATACACTACCTTAAGAAAAGACATATTGTGTATTCTTTTCTTGCAATAAACAATGTATTTAAGGTCTCTCAGGCAACACACATGCAACTGCCATCCGCTACATGACAACAAAATAAACAGGCAACTGGATTTTATTATTAAAATTAACAAACAACCACAACAAACTAGTATTTCATGATGATTCTGGGTTCATGTGCTTCCAGATGCATACAATTAACTATTATTCATCCACATCAGGGAACAATATAGATTTGGTATTAAGATCTCAAAATTCATCATTCTTTTTTAATAATGTAAGCAGCAATGTAAGGAAAGTTTTTAATTAGTGTCTACCAGATGCAGGCCAGAACAGAAAGGGTTGCTTGTTTTTAACTACTGGTTACAAAGTAATGCTACTGGTCCATATCATAATAATGGTATTGTATTCACTGAAAAAATTCACTGAAAAATTGACCAAATTATAGAGAAACTTACGTTGCCACCATAACAAATACACTAAAATATAAATGCACATACCTCTTTAAATGACTGTAGTAGGTTGCTACCAGAAACTGATAGCGTAATGTCTATGTGATGCATTATAAACAGTGGCTCTTCCTGTGTTTGATAAGGAAAACAGGCTAGATTGTCTGCTATGTACAAGAGCATATTCACCTCTGTTTTCTGGAAGTTTAAAAAAAAAAAGAAAAGTACATATAAATACACATTCAAATATCTTAGATTTATACACTTACCCTGTGTTCCTAACAGTCCAGAGCAAAAACATGATCACAAATTTTATTCTATGTACCTCCCCAAACCCACTCTGAACAACATGTGTATATGCAAAGTTTAGTCGTACCTGAAGATACATTATTTCTGATCAGTCCAAACTGGGTATAGAAGGGTACAGAATGATGCAAAAGTAACAAACGCATTCTATTATATAGGTAATATTATATCCGTAAATACCTTATATTACAAAGCAAAACAAGGTACATTAAGGAAATAAAGTTATCAATAATTATGTCATAAAAATATATTGTAGAAGGAGAATTTAAGCTTGTAATGCTGTATTTTAATTTTTAAGTGAAGGAAATGTGATGCTTACTGCTGTATCATCAAAGAGGTTGAGTAAAGAAATTAGAAATGCTCGTCTGTGTTGACGGTTCCCTCGGATCATGGAGTATAGGTGTGAGCACAATGCACTGGATGATTCATCGTGTCTAAAACCTCTTACAGGATCTTTTGGGCAGGTATTAATTGCCTGTTGTACCTGGTAAGACATCTTCATACCAGCCACTGCTTTCATCTGAAATGGAAACGTATTTATTTTTATTTAAACCATTGCTTTCAAAGCAGTAAAACTTAGTCTTTTTAAGTGGATGCTCATCTGAAGTTTAACTTTAAAACATGCACTGAGGCGATACTACCTTTTGACCTGGCAAACAGATTAAAACAGAACTTGTGGCAGAGATCAAAATATCTTGTGAACTGCTTCCACTCTAAATTCTGTTAGAAACATACAGCTAATCTGTTTACCTACTACAGCCAGGTATTCCAATTTAAACAATTTTCAAGAATACTGAAATGTTTTCATACATGAACAGAATTATTTTACCAAATGTGTATGGTTGATGTCACTTGTAGTGAAACCAATAGCTGAGTCCATATTAGTACAACAGGACTAACAAACAGAAAATCAGGTTTTTTTTGCATATATCCTGTAATTTCCAGCTGATTTTACTTACTTCAAGGCTCTTGCTCTAGTTTCAGGACAAACTGAATCTCTAGTTAGGCTGCATATCCAACTCTCCCCATACCACCTCTGCTGCTGTTCAGCAAGTTGTCTATTCATCTATACGTTGTCTTAAATCCCAAATGCCTACATAGCAAATTTAATCTGCTAGCCTTCACCTACTGGATCTATTTGGATGTCAACAACAGTGCAATGCTCCAACTGCAGTGGAATACAAGCAGATGTGAGAAGTCCCAAAATGTAGTACACACACTGAACCTAGACTGGGGCCTTCTGAAATAAGGAGAGGGTGCTGCAGCTCAATTTCAGATCTTAAGCAGAATTATTAGCACTATGCTACAACTCCACAAGTCCTCACTGAGCCCTCAGATTTTTCTTTCGGCAAGATCCCTCAGATCTAAACTGCTTCCTATGCTCCTTCCTCTTAGATTACAATTTACAAAGCGTTGATGCCTTAACATTCTGATACATACACACTAAGGACTTCTACTTAGGTAGAAGGTGTTCTCTTCCCTAGTCCACTGATACAGGAAAATCATTGCTAAACATTATGAAACAGCTGTCCTTACCTCTTATCAAATAAATGCTCTTAAGTACTATTCAATGAGGAAAATACTTCTGTGAATTATAAATTAAAGGAAATTTTGGACTGGAAGAGACACTTCAAATTGTTATATCCTTTCTACTTCTAAGAACGGAAATCTCCAAACGGGGAACAGTTGAGATCATCTTTACAACAGCTTACAGTTTTTATTTGCTACTTTATATTCTTCTTCTGCAGCTGAGGCATACTCAGGTGTTAAACCACTAGCGAACATAACAGTATTTTATAAAATGTTAAATTAGAATTACTTACGTGAATGAACCCAGCATATTTTTTGTCTATTTCCACCAACTGCTGGTCAGCTTTATTTCGCATAGAGGGCTCTGGATCGGTGCCCATAGCAATTAAGTACGGCACACACTTGAAAAAGAAATTAAATGATTATTCAGAGTCATTGTACCTCCTCTTTTCTCAGTGTTTGTTCTTTTACTACAGCATTGTTCTTGTTATATTCTGACTACTGCAGGAGCTAGAATAGGAAGCTCTATGCAGCTTACTACCTGACTACTTTTTGCAAGCAAATAGTACAAAACAACATGAGACACAAGCATTATAAATGATAGAAGTTGTGTGAGGTTTCAGGTAGTATTTCCCTTTCTCTCAAACTCTAAAGTCAATCTGCACTACAAAAAACGCCATTTAAAAAAACCAAATACCACTTATGACTGAACATGCACAGTAGCTGCAGTATAAAAAAATAATTACAAAAACATTATGTAAGCAAAGAATAATGGAGATGGTGACTGAAGTTTTGACATGGACTGTGGAATTCTACAGTGCTTGGAGGATATGGGGATTGAGGTGGAGGCAAGCTGACACATTTTCCAGGATAAAGAATCAAATGAAGAAAACAACTTGGCATACACCTCAAATTTATAACAGAAATATGCTCCAATGTACATTTGTACATGCTCTCCAGGCACTGGCTGGGCTTTTACATCTTGATCCAAAACCAGAAAATACAGCATTTGGAATCTCACATAAAAGATTTCAAAATATGCTTTCTGTAAAGGCCCTTTGCCACAGTAAGAAATTACTGTAGCACAGCTGGAAAAGAAAAACTGGGAATTTATGTAGCAAGTGTGAAAACCTCTGAAAGCTGAATAACAAATCAAAAGTCCCATCATAAAAGCCTACCATACCTGAACAGGATGGATGAGACCCTGGTTTAACGTCAGTGCAATGACATTTAGAGCAAAGTGGCGTACACTGGACTGGGTATGAAAGAAAGCCTCAAGGACCTGCTTGAGATATAGCTGCATGATGGAACTACTCATCCCTGAGGAAATATCACCCATTTCTTTCAGGTCTTCCTGTTTTGCTACTTTTTTCCCTGTAAAAAGGACAAAAGCAATAGCACACACCACAGTATAATCATTTACTTTGTCATTACTTGATGCATGCTGATCTTTAAGCTTTACAGTACATACACATTTCAGCTGTCTTAAAATGGGTTTATAACCTCATGAAACGTACAACCGCCTGATGGTAAATATACATCAAAAAACTAGAGACGTAACTTTAATTAAAGTCTTGTTCCTTAATAAATGGGTTTAATTTTAAAAATATATCCTGTATTTATTATTTTCTACCTGCAAATTAACCTTAGAGGAGATTTTGATAAAAAGTATTACTATCATCGTTACAGCAATTATGCATTCTGGATTGCTTCCAGGATATATATACCACGAAAGCAAATAATATACCTATTGTGTGCCTATACCTATGGATGTAATGAATTTTTGAAAATTATTCCAAGACACTTTCGGTACATCTGATAACAATCGTGACTCAGTTCACATGTAATCATATGCAAGAAAGTTAGTGTTTGCATGCCTCATTAGCACAGAAGAACTCAAAACTTACAGTCTCTGTCTGCCTGCTGCATACGTGTATCCTCCTCCTGCAAGTAGGTCTGGAGGTTTTTTAACACCTGGATTTTTAAGTTTACTGAACAGTTCTTATCTGAAAGAATGCTGTTGTACAGAGTCTTCACTTCCTGTTCGAACATTAAACTTGGGTGTTGTATAAATGCAAATCCTAAGGGTGGAAAAAAAGAGGTAATATTCCACATTATTATAATCTAGAAATTGTATTTCTACTTTTTAAGTGTTTTTTCAAAATAGAAGTATGAAATGTATCTCGTCCCAACAGCATAGCTTTTTCTACTTCAAACAGTATTGTGCACTAAAGAAGAGTTATACAGGTCTGGAAGCATGTCCAGTGTAGTGTCCTGCATATGAATGACTAGGAGCTCTCATAAGAACAAGGGAGGAACATTACTAAAAATTACCTGTTGTTTTTCTAATACATTTAGAGAAAAACATTCTGCTGAAACTGTGAAGAGTTACTCACACAGAGGCAGAGCAAATGTGGAAAAATTGATAAATATCACAAGTATTTAAAAATAAAATTTAAAAATAAAAACTTAAAAGAAAAAAAAACAGTAAAATTTACACCTCTTGCTGTCATTATTTATATACCTTTCAAGGTCTTCTCTTGAAAACTATCTGAAGCGTTCCAGAGACTATATCTGTTGGAAGATATACACTACAGAACTGTTTTTAGCTGCAGCCTTACCCTTGTCAAGGAACTGGTTGTTCTTAGTCTATATTTCATAAAAACTTTTCTAAACTAGTGACAGTATATACCATTTTAGATCACATATGTAGATTTAGAAGTGCTGCTGACAAACTCTTACAGAGTGTCATAAAAAACCAGTAATGGGTACATAACATCCTGATTTAAATTACGTTTAACTACTTGATTTTTTTTTTTTTAAAGACTGTTCAAGAAAAGCAGACATTAGATGTATTTTTTATGACCACAGGAAACTAAGATTCTGAATGAACACGCAGAAAACATACGAACATAAAAGAAGAATGGGAGGAAAAAAATGAAAGCAAATAAAATTATGCAAAAGCAATGTATAAAAATAGCTGTAACAAAGGGAAGACTGAGTCAAGTTTTTAAAACTGGCTCCATACACACAGAAAAGACAGTGCAGGTAAAGGCTAAGTTCAGGGCAAGACCTCTGTGTGTTTAAGATCTCATTTCAGCTTCAAAACAAGAAGCAGAGAGAAGCAGGTGAAGTAGACGAGAAAGAGGAGAAAAAGAAAAACGAATGATGATGGTCTTTGGAATATATGGTATAATTGTGCACTCTCTACATGATGTTTACAACTTGACCACCTCTGAGCAAGTCCAACTCATTTCTTAAGGTTAATTTTAAAAATGAAAAGTGAGTGCATGTTTGTGTAACAAACCATAACACCTTTTTTCCTTCATTCACTTAAAGGCGTCTAAAACACCAGTATTCTCAGGGAAATTCATATTTTTCCATCCCCTGTAAGCAGGGAAGAAATCTTATTTGGCATAAGAATTTGTCATAGGAGACAAAAAAAGGCACCTGCTGTGTTCTTTTAAGGACTGACTCCACATCTTGGGTTTGCCCTCACACCACTTCTCTTCCATTCCTGTGTTTTCACTCTGTTAAGAGTCTTAAGAGTAAGCACTGGACTTGGCTGAGTAAGACATTACCTGTTAGATACTTACAGGTTTAGCTAAATTTACTAACAAAATTTATATCCTCAACCTGCCTTGCAAGTACACATCTGGAAGAGCAGCATAACCATAATCATTAAGCTTATGGTTAAGCTTAATCCCTCAACAGCAGTGAGACATCCGAAAGGCTAAAACTGTTGAGAGTCCTTACTGAAATGACACACTGATAATTGCTGATAGGAAAGTAGACACTCTTCACATGACGCCTTCACTGTGTATAAATGTTGAATTAGCTTGCTAGTCCTTTTCACCTTACTGCTGCACACAAACATTGAATGGCTTTGACAACTTTGCTCAATTACCGGCCTGTAAGATGGAGGTTTGTACTGTCTACCACATCTCCATACATCCAACAGCTACCCTCAAAATGGAACTAGCACTTAGATAAGATCATTATATCACTGAAAACAGTTGTCTGAGGTTTAATTAAAATAAAGACTGTTATGCTTACAGGCAGAGGAAAAAAAAAATCTGAAGAATGCCTACTGACAGCCACCCCCATTTTCCCCTCTTCCTCCAAGCTGATCACAGTTCAGTCAATAATTTATAAACATTTTTCATGAACGCAACATTCTCCACATCCACGAGCGAAGCAATCATGTCTATGGTTAGGAAGATAGCCCCTATCCCATGTACACTATTCTGTAGTGGACAATTAAATTGGACTGGACTACAGGAAGTGTTGTGCACCTTGACATAATGCCTAGAAAAACTCCAACTAGTCCAGAAAACCGTAGCATTGCTTCTGCAACAGAGGCAACTCTAAAGCCATTAATCCCACTCAGCTGTCTGAAATGGTTTCTCATAGAATATGAAATCAAGATTCAGTCTTGATCTTTATCCTCAGAGCCCTCCCTAGCCTGAATTGAAGCAGGATAGCTAAAAAGCCACCTAAACAGCAACATAAAGAGGCAAATTCTTGTCCACAGTTAAACTATACAATGCAAGCTCACATGCCTGGGAGACAACTTTCTTTAGACTAAGCCATAACCATGAACAGAACTGTTCCAGAAACCAAGGCCTATTTACCCAAACAAGATTCTCTCACATGTACAGTTTTTGTCCTTAAGCAGAGGATGAACATGATGCAAACCACCCAATGGCAGTTCATGTACTATTGCCAGTCACCGAAATACGATACTAATGACTTCAGATAAAGAATCTATTTAAAAGTGAAATACAGCTAAAATTCTGAAACAAACTGTAGTACCTAGACTACGTCATCATCTCAATGCCTTGCGAAATCTCACAGAGCACCCCCAGTTGGTATAAACTGCCAGAATTCCCCTGACTCCTGCAGAATATCTGCTCCTAAACTTAAAATGTTCAAAGTTTTTCCAGCATTTTTTCTAGTTGTTCTTTAATCATACCTTGTGGACTGAAAAACAAGATTTGGAGTTACAACATAACTTGCATGCGGAGAAAAAATAACATCACCATTACTTTGGAAACCTGCTGCACTTTAAGATTTGGTCACACATCAAAAGGCATTCACTGTCAAAAGCCTCCACTCTGCTGCAGAAGTATGCAACTAGCAACCCTTTGACAAGTTTTCTATAATGAGTTCTCAAATAAAACACACCGTAAATTTTGATTTTAAACAAACTCCCTTGCCACTACACAAACACATGAATTCCTAGTGACATGCACGGATTTTTACTATAGCAGAATAATAAAAACTGTTAATTTTTCTTACCAAGGCCAATAATGGCTTTTGTCTGTACTTCTTCATCTGAATGCTTTGTAAAATACATCAGCAGTTCAAGTACTTTATCCTTAATGTTAACCTGAGCAAATTAAAACAAAAATAATAGCTATTTGAAGATGAAACAGATGTTTTTAATCTCTTATAAAAAGCATAAATATCAAAAAGAAAAGGAGAAACACAATCTTACTGAATGACCTTTGCAGAACCACGCACTTAAAAACCCAAAAGCTATATTGTATGTATTATGAAAGAATACATAGCTTTGAGAAACTAGGAATAATGTGCTTTCAAATTAAAGTGGAGCATTCCATGTATCTAAGACACGGAGAGTAAATACAAATTATTTTACCTTACTGTTGCCCTTAAAATCTTCCTGATCAAAATCAAAATGCCGACACAGTGCTCCAACAGTGAAAAGTGATCTAAGGAGTGCTGGTTTATTGGCAGTAAGTATTGTACTGTTGGGGTCTTCTTGGTGTTGACTTTTTAATTTCGAAAGTGCACCTACAGTGAGATAAAAGTTTTAATCACAGTGTTTAATCATGGTATATCCCTAAAATAAGACTTGTAGCCAGAACTGAGAAGTGACAATTACGTGTTGTGATTTTACTTACCATAATATCTATTAAAACAGGCCCACACAAATTTGTAGTTCTGGGTGACCTTGTTCACAACAGCCCCAAGACAGCTCACACAATGCTGAACAACCTAGGAGCAAGAATGAACAAATGAATTACATGTTTAGAAGTTACAATTGAGATTTTTGTGAAGTTATGCAGGAAAAAGCTATGCTGAACTAAAACTAACGATCTAATGGATGTAATGTCCACCTCATAGACTGCTCTGAAAACCTGCTCAAACACATTAAAATACAGCAACAACACATACAAACTCCAATAAACCAAGTACACTGATTTTTCATGGCTCAAAAGTTATCTTCATAATGAAGACCGACTTTCTTTAAACCAAAACCATGTATTTCACAATGTGAAATGGAATCAACCGAATAGTAGCAATTAAAAGCTTACCGTCATGCCATATTTGATGATGAGTTTCATGAGGTCTTCCTCAATAGTGGCAAGAAAGGTCTCACTTGGGTGCTCCATTAGTGGCACTACAAGCTCTAAGATTTTTGCAACATTGCAGATCACCATGAAATCATTCTGGGTCTGAAACAACAGTATTTATAGCTTTTAACATTTCTGGCCATGTTACCTATAAGCTAAGTGTTACTAATATGCACTGATAGGCAAAAATCCCAACTCATGTAAGATATTTGGTAAAGATCTAAAAGAATATTTATATAGTTTACAGCTGCTATGAAATTATATATTATTATGAAAGCTAGTTCTGTTTTCTACAGAACTTCTGGAAAAAAAAATCTGTACGAGCAGAACTTCACCTCTCATCAAGGCTGTGACAGAACTGAAAACTTTAGTTTCTGGTAATATTTTTTGAGTCCTACAATAAATCTAGGAACTCTTCCTGACACATGCACACTACAGAACACACAACACCTGGAAACACATGTCAGCAACAAAATGAAGTTGTGCTATGACTCAACATGCCTTAAACAAAATAGGTAATAATGTGCACAAATGTAGAAATTCCAATTAAAATTATTACTGGTTTGCATTATCATGACTGTGTATGTATTGTAAGTGATGAATCTATGGAAAACATTTATCTATTAAAGATACTTCCTGCTAGAAATTTACTTTTTTTGACAAATCAAGCTTACTAACCAGTACAGGATAATTCCCAAATGCTACTATCAAGCTATTTAACATATTCAAGCTGCAGTGGTAATTCTACAATTCATCTCAACCTGTACAAAACTGATGTAACCCACTAAATTGTTTGCAGCATGTAAATAATCAAGATAAACCTTTCCTATAGTGTTTGAACAGAAGCAGCTCTAAAAGTCTGTTATAAATGCGCCTAGAGAATGCTCCAGAGCTGATCATGGAAAATGCTAGGCTATAACCTACCATCTAAGCTGATAACAATTACTTTCAAGCCTGCCCTGGGCAGCTGACCTAATGTAATGGATTGCTGCCACCCACCCATGCTCCTCCTTGAGCCACGGCTGCATGATCCTGCCCTGCTCCTTCTGCCAGATCAGGGGTTCATCACAACGTTCACTGAGCCACCTCCACTAATCAAAATGGCAGAAAACACCACAATGTTTCAGAGGAGGGGGGCCATTTTACCCGATTGGGGCTGTTCAGCATTATAGCTCTCTACCATTTTTGTGAGCTATACTGTCTTATAGGGGAATACAAAAACACTAGAACTATGGAAGTGAGAGGTGAATGACGGAAAAGGATGGAGCAGGACATTTTCCTTCTGATATATGTGTTGTGTTAGATCATTCTATCTTATGGAACCATACCCGTTGTATTAAGATACCTATGTTAAATATTAACTACTTTTAAGACTGTGACTATAATAACAGGTGAAAAACTGGGTCTTAGTCCTCAAGGGAAAAAGGCAGCACAGGTTTCAGTTTCATTTGGCTGTAAAATGTGGAGGTAGAGTGTGAGGAACAGCATCTTAGAAGCTACAGAGATCATCAAAAGGACCTCGCATCTTCAGAAGCTATGATGCCCATGAAATAAACCCACAATTTTAATTTTTCTTTTCCTACATTCAATTTCATCAAGTATACAAGACAGCCATTCGTTTCCATGCTTAATTTTTCTGGGGGAAAAAAAAAGACTGATTTTCTCTACTTACACTACATTTAGTGGTCAGGTATGGCTGCATGGTCATGGCATGTTTGACCATTAGCTGGGGCCTGATTTTGCTGAATAAGAACAAAGTGGTTATGCAAGCAACCAAGCGACCAGAATTCACACCTTTGTTGTCAGAATCTGCAAAAGATTAGAACATACAAAAAGGATATTAAGATCAAGTAATGTCTGAGCAATGAAAAACACACGGCTTAAACATAATTCAAATATCTCTTTCATTATACCTCTTTCAAGATCAATACAGAATATTCTTATTGGATTATAAATAAGAACATAACGTGTTAAGATATGTATGTGATCTTAAAATATGTGAAAAAAGAAGCAAAGATGTTTCAAAGACATCACCAGTTTTTAAAGTACTTACCCTACACAGAACACTGGCCCAGCCAATGATTCCTATTACAATTGTAGAACATACTAATGCGAATAAAACTTGCCAGGTTTGTTTTGGTTTTAGTGATCTAAAAGCTTGAACAAGTTATTTCAAAAGCAGTTATTGTGGTTAGCTAGGGAAAATTAGGCAATCTTTATTATTATACTGTGCTTCAAAGTTCATGTTATTGTGGTTAGCTAGTGAAAATTAGGAAATATTTATTATTATACTGTGCTCAAAAGTTCATAATCAACTTAAAAGCAGTAATTAATTACCATCAGTTTTGTAACAGGAATTCTGTTAACAGTAACTTTTTGTGATAGTAATTTGAACAACCACTGTTACAGTATCATATAAAATTCAAAGGAGTTTAGCTACTGGGTTGTAAATAGTATTACCTGATAAAGATTCCTCATATTTAAGAATGTGCTCAACCAAATTGTCAACAAGTTGAGTACAAGCTTTCTTCACAGGTTTATATGAGGCATCCTCTTCTGACTTCAACAGCTGTAGCAGATGAAACAGAAAATAATTTAGTGTTAAGGGTGCATTCATTTACACTGGATACATGCTGGTTTTATAACAATTACTATAGATACACAAGGATTTTACACTACAAAAGTATTTATTTAACTTCTCCATAAAAGTTACGTAGTGAAGAGAAAATTAAGGGAAGTAAACAATCGAACCAAACTGCAAGAGAAGTAAAGAAAAATCAACCACAAAAAAAACCCCAGAAAAGTTCTATTGATTTTTGCATTGGGATGAAAGCTAACTAGGTGCTTAATGAAATAATGCAGAAAACAGTAACATAGTCATACTTGTGAGCAGTAACTCATAGGAGTTAGAAGGCTTTTAAAATGCTTAGGAAAAAAACCCCAGCAAATTCAAAAGGAATGTTGTTTTTAACACTACACAAAAATATCAAACGAAGATGAAACATAGTTTTATGAACATTTTAATAAGTTAGCCTTCTTCCGTATGACTTTGGGTACTGAAACTGTGTCCATGACGATCCTTCAACATCTAAAGATTGAGACCATACTATAGCCTTCAGTGCAGGCATTAAGAGGCTCTGGTTTACTTGGCTACATATTTTTGTGGCACTACAGGCTAAAGTAAAATCAAAAGGGGTTTTTTTTGCTTAAAATTAACCAGTGCATACAAAATGTAGAGGAGAATGATAATACAGGCTAAGAGATACAAACAAAGCAAGGTCAATTCTTAGAAAAATCAGCGTAAAATATAACGTAGAAGTAACCCATACTCCGAAGATTCACTGCTTCTATAAACTGTGTAACAAATACATTGGATGTGAAAATACACCTATCTACCATTTAAAAAAAATCTACATTACACTAGATGCCTCATTTCAGAATTAAGTATCTTAGCTGTGGACTTCATTTTATGTCACTCATTATTGAAGAGACTATGGAATTAAAAAAAAAAACAAACCAAACCCCCTCTCAAAACGAAGAAGTGGAGTATTTTTAAAATAGATCATATGGAAAGGCAGAAACTAATGTCAGAGACAAAGAAAACTGTACCAATGAGAATTAGTGAAAGGTCAGATGTTTAAAAGGGCATGAACTGAATTTGTCTACTGTAAAGGATTGCTCTTGTAGTCCCCCTTCTATATGTTTTAGTACCAAAGTAAATGTTAAAATTCTAACAATGATTGTACCAAACATTCAAAATTCATTACTTACATTTTGAAGAAGCTGTTCAAACCAATCATACCCTGTATCTCTACAAGCTGCAACCTAGAAATATTTTTGAGAATAAACTTGTCAATAAAAAAAAGCATCTGAGGAAAAATTACTGCAATACAGATGTCATCTTAAAAGACCAGTAAATGTGTATAGATATATTTTCATATGCACTCAGAACAGTGATTTTGTATCTCTGGAGATCAGAAACTGTCTTCTGCATTTGAAAAATAGCTCTCACCATTTAAGTGACTCCAGAATTTGTATTCCATACAACACAAAGCCTAGACATTTTACTGGAGATTGCTGGCTCTAACGTAAACCAAATTTTGGTTTTGTAGAACATTTTGCACACATTAAAGCACAAATACAAGCCTGACATATTAAGAATGAACATGTGTGTGTATATATATCTATATACCTATTTTTATATAAACAAACCAAGCCTTCACTGATATCATATGTCAGGAATAGCTCACAGGTGCTCCAATGTAGAATTGGCAGGAGAGTTAAGCTGAAGTCAAATTGACTGACTTCTCAGCCTGGAACAACGCACACTAGACTACCATTTTGTAAAAATTAAACCCATAGTTGTAAGTAACGAAGTGAGTACTTTTATTTACATTTTGGTATAACTGATATTAAAATACCTGCCCAGCAGAGTGGTTTTTCACAACACATTTTCACTACAGATTAAAGCATTCTATTTTATCAAAATCTGTTTCTTTTGGAGACACGCTATTTAATTTGCTGCTCCTAAAAAGTTGATAAAATTATGCAGATAGTAGTTTATCCTGAGTGAGAACATGACCCTGTATTTGTTAAAATGGCTTATTAACCTTTCAAAATAACTGTTACCAATTGTTTGAGGAAAATTTTTTTTTCAGAGACAACTTCTTAGTTAGGCTTAACTATATGCTGCTACTAGCAATTTCTGGAAAATGTTAAATATTATAGAAATTTGTTGTGTTTTAACTGAACAAGTATTTTATACAACCTGCATATAGTGTGGTCGTAGTTATCACTGCCAGCAGATTAGTGAGCCTTTAAAGTTTCCTAAAGCCTGTTCCATCAGATGAGTATTTTTGGCATATATTCAATGCCAGGAGATATAAAAAGAAAACCATCTCACAATTAAATTACTGTATTCTAAAAAACTACAGACAATATTTCAAAGATACTAAAAACAATCAAATTTTGCACACAACTTAAATCAAACTTGTTTAACATACCACATCAGTGATGTTTAGTATTTTCCTTGTCATTGCTTCTTTGTCATGGTGTGGAGTTGGAGTAAACCAGAGCTTCTGGAATGTCTCATTTACTAATTTCTGAAGGAAAAAAAAATATTGGCAGAAATAAATAAACTTATCTTGGCACACAGGTATTATTTCTAATACAGCCATACAATAGAATTGTTGATGACGTGTGCCATTTCATAAGGAATTATTCAGCCTAAGTGAGATTGTTGTAGGAAATGTTATCTGAGACAGACCCAGATCTACTATTACTGGAGTTACACTGACCTCTAAGTAAGCTTCAGCAAAATCATCACTAGAAACTGATGCTACAGAAAATAGAGTTGCCACCTTCCTGCATTCGTCTGAATTCCTCAGGAAAATAAAGTACCCTGAGAAGCTGACAGCTGAACACAAGATTATGATTTCTACAGCAGAACTAGCAGCAATGGTAGGCAACTTTGGAGTTTTCAAAACAGCTGTGACAAGGTAGGAAAGAGAGAGAAGCCAAGTCTCTCTACCCAAACACAGGAAGGATGTTCCCCTCCAATGTTTTTGGATGCAGGAAAAAATGGAGTAGAATGAAAGTGAACAAAATTATTCCCAATTTCTTATAAGGCATATGGTTGTAAGAAGCTCTCCTCATTCATGGAAGCAAAAAATACATTGAAGATAATGCCTCATTTTTTTCTAATGTTAGAAAGGCAAGGAGAAGGACAAGAGAGAACAAGATCATCCTCCCTTCCCAGCAGCACCTTGAATCCAGCTGCTCATCTACTTCTTGATTAACAGTCTTCTCAGAAAGCCACTTGGCATTAACATATCTCAAGTGGTAAAAATACATGCTGCAGCTTTAACGTTGCAGATTTCAAATCCTACTGAAAATGTCATACAAAATTATTACAGGTATGTTCTTAATTACCAAACAATTTTAAAATTATTTTGCCAAATCAAACAAAACCATCATTGTCAGGTTTATGATTTAACACATAATCTTTGTTTTGTGCCCTTCTGCACAAACATTCAGCAAAGAGTAGAGTATGATCACGTAAGTAACATTTTAGGGGGAATAACTGATTCATTGAACATTAAGAACTAATGCAAAATTAGCACAGATGAATACTTTATCGTTTTTACATGCAGAACTTACAAATCTGGTACATATTAACGTCAAGTACTTAGTTTTGACCTAAAGTTTATTTTGTTTGCAGGAGTCTAAGTTTTATATGGGAATTCTAGTTGTCAGAAAAGCACCAGAGACAACACTTGCAAGAAGAAAAAAAACCTCTAGAAAATATGTTTTCACAGAATCACAGGGGTTGGAAGGGACCTCTGGAGATCATCTAGTCCAGCCCCCCCACCAGAGCAGGTTCACCCAGAGCAGATTGCACAGGAATGCGCCCAGGCAAGTTCTGAGTATCTCCAGAGAAGGAGACTCCACAACCTCTCTGGGCAGCTTGTTCTAGTGCTCTGGCTGCTTCAAAGTAAAGAAGTTCCTCCTCATGTTTAGATGAAACTTCCTATGATGAAGTTTGTTTCCAAAATATTTTGATTGTCAGCAAGAACTTCAAGAAAATACAAGATAAAAAAGAAAGAAAAACAAGTCAGAGGGCATTTTAGAAAGCTAAGATAGTTGCTCTCAAAAATTAAAAGTGAATAAAAGTCATAAATACTACAAAGGAGAAATGCAATACTTTTTTGATTTTTTTTTCAAAATATAGAAACACTAAAATAACGGTAATTAAAATCCTGAAGGATATATTTCATTCTACCTTAATGCCTTCTTCGTCATTGACTCTCCGAATCATTTTCACACACATCTCTGTAATTTTGGGAAACGTCGGTTGTTCAATGCAGATATCCCTAAGTATCTTTATGACTCTTTTTCTGACACTGATACCAGTATCCTGTGAAGAGAAAAGCATTACACTCTTAAAAACAGATTATATGAATTAGTATTTGCAGATCACCCAATCTGACTTGCAAAATGTATTTAGAAAAGGCAGCTAAAATATTCCCCATATTCAGCACAGCTTCTACCACTTTATTTGCAACAATTCTAAAGGTTCTGGCTGAGTCCCTAGAATACTGAAATGCTTCCTCCCTTTATACCCTTCCATCTAAGAGCTCATGATGCTGCAAATGTATAATTCCACTTCTTAATTCAATAGCTTACAAGCTAGATGTGATGACGCTTTAGCTACTTTGTTGGAACACACAAGATTCTTTGTAGATCTGGACTGTAATACTTCAAGCCTCTGGATTAACCCTATGGATAAGACACATGCAGCAATCTTTTCCATTTTCCTAGGCTTTGTCTAAGGAGATGGATGAGGTGCTTCACTTCCTATTACCTTACTCAAAAACTGTTGAATCTGAATGTCAGGATGAACTGCTTTATGCATGCTCATTTGCAGATGAAGCTACTTTTCTCTGAAACCTTTCACAAACATGTTTTGTCATGTTACTATAGCAAATGAGTAGTATTTGACTAAAAACCTGGCAAGGAGGCTAAGAGCTAGTGTTATCCTACAGTTAAATTAACATTGTATTTTATCTGAATGCCCAGACAAAAAACACTTTTTGTACAAGAACTTTAATAGGAAGCCTTTTAAAACACTAAAAACAGCATAGAAAAGCAAAGTCATTTTATCTTTTTTTTTTTTTAATTACAAATGGCATCTTTAGATTACTGTGTTGTAGATCTTTCTTCACCACCCACACTACTGAATTGCCCTCAATGACCCATATCTCAGACTTCAGAGATGTGGCAAAATTCCTTATTTCACCTAATTTGTGCCCTAATAATGGAATCAAAAGGAATATAATCCTGGTTCTGGTGTGGTACAACTTTCTATATATGTCTACCTTTTGATGTAAGAAAGCCTTACTGGAAACAACTGATGCATTTTACAAGGTTGGTCTTAAAAGCATGATGCTCCCCATTTAAACAATAAGATATAATTTACTCTTGTGATCATCATTCCGTATTATTAAACATATAAATTCAGTCAAAAACAATTTTCCAATGCCACCTATTTTATCATAAATATTGTAAGTCACCGTACCAATATTCTTTCAATCAGCATGTCATAATACTGCTCAGCAAGCTGAGGACGACAGAGCACAAATCGGCCAAGCAGCTCCACAGCTGCTTCTCGCACACTAGTAGAGTTATCCATTAACCGTCCATGAACACCTCGTTGCATATCCAGCTAAAAAGAACAAATGAAACACAGATTCAAAATAAGAAATAAAGATTTATTTTAAGCATGACAGAAGAACGTATGCGCATGATGGATATTTCCTTTTTTACCCTGGCTAGAATACTGGGGTCTACAGCAACAACCTCAGACAAACACTTCATGGCTTTTGTTCGAACAGCAATTGCATTTTCACCAAGTACACGCAGAATCTAATAAGAGAACAAAAACAAAGATTCAATTGCTTTGGGAAGGTAGCAAACAATGTTTGACAGGCAAAAATGCAGCAAAATAACATGCAAACAATTTAACTAAAATAAGAATAGCTGTCTACTAAAAATTGAATTTATCTTCTCGGACAGTAAAAAGGTTCATGCAAGTGATATTCCATGGCACTGATAACTGAGCATGGATATTTACTAGGATTTGCTACATCTCTAAGACTGGTCCAAACAGGATTTACACAGGGTCTGTATGTTCACCTTAAGTCCCTTCATTTTAAACTCTACTTTTGTCATTCAGTTGTGGCTTTCACCATGGTTCTTTTAACAGGAGAGATGGATTTGGGCACTGTAATTTTAAGAATGGCTCTGCATGCAGACCAGTGTAAGTAACGCAACCTAAACTAGTACTGGAATTCAAACATGTCACCAAGCAAACATATTAGTGCCCTTCTCCCAGAAAAAGCAAAGAAACAACACTGCCAAACAACAGCTTCCAAAGTGACAGTAACATGCACTGCAAGCAACTGACCAAGCTGGCTTATATTTTCAAATCAAATTAAGCTCAAGTTCATGAATTAATGCTACCAAACGAGCACGCATGTTACAGAAACTGTGAAAATTATTTCAACATTTTGTAATTATCCTCTTACTGTGTACATCTAATCATAATGATTTTGCCATACACATACATGGACAAATAAAATAATGTATGTATGACATGACATACGAAATGCATGCAAGAAAAAGAAACATCAATGTCATCAATACAGAATATGAAAGCACATGGTGTTATCATGGCCTGTTAAATACCTGTGCTCAACAATGAACAGATATGGCACACTACCGCAAAAGTGTTTGGAATCAGAAACCAACTGTGTTTCACTGTACTAAGACTTCTGGCACAGTTTACCTGTGTCAAATAAATATCGAAGCTCTGGGCAAACGGCCTCATAGAGGCCAAGTAGCGAACAATCAAACATGCATCTTCATAGTCCACAGTATCAGAATTCATCCTGCAACAAATTCCATGTGTTAATTAGGACATGTTTATCAAAAATTATTTAAAACATCAAATGCATGGCTAATAAAGAAATACACGGTACTGAAACATACTTTAATGTACTGAACTGAGATGGAGCAGTTTTAATGATGCTGCGAAGAAATTTTTTGCGACTTTCTGCTCTATGCATGATTTGTCCTGTGGTCTCAACATCCTTTGCATGATGAGTTCCTTCAGATGAATCCTCATCCTTCTGAGATTTAATTGCTTTCTCTGTCTCCATAGTTGTATCACGAAACCACTGTGCTATATAAAACTTCCGAGAAAACTGGAGAAATACAGCAGGATGCACAGAAAACAAAACCAACAGATACAGAAAAGGAAAATTAAAAGATTTATAATAATATTAAGTGAATCTAATGCATCAACAATATTTTGGAAAACACAATCAACAGTCTATGTTAGGGTGACAATTTAATTGAAGCATTAATATGCATAACTGAAAATAATTTTACTTAGTACACATTACTGAAATTATTTTTATATATACTTGATACCAGAAAGCTGAAATTTACCACTAATGATGCATCAGTTTCTGTGTTCTCATCCAGATAATCTAGCAAAGCCTTTTGCAGCTGCTGAATTTCATCCTCTCCTCCTGAAACCTGTCAGAAGTAGAAGGATAGTTTTAAAACAGAATATTGCACAGTGGTAACTATCATCTGAAAATCTGCATGTCCACATATAAAATACACTGAAGTTAGTTGTTTTGGTAATTGCAGAACATTAACAATTTTTTAACCAATTACTTATAAACCGCATAGAGACTGAAACAAATTAGACTGTGGCTCTGAAGTCTAAAGATTAAGAGCAGAACATGACTGGTTTTAAAACAGACTGGCTGATTTGATTAATTTTCATTCTACGATCTTGTCTGAAGACACTCTGTCACAGAGGAAAAAAGAAGGGCTGAAATCACACATAGCAGACTGACACAAGGTTTAACCTATAAAAGTCACCATTAGCTGTGTCATCAATATTAAATACCGAAAAAGTGACGCCTCAGGTGACCAAGGGATAAAAGGCAAAAAGTAAAATAGATAGAACTTACAAAGGTTGTTCCCAAACACCCCTGTGCTCCAGCACTGAAGAAGCATGCTCTCTGAGATTCAACTAAGTTTCTATCAGTCAAAAAGTGACAACAAATACACGTTTTATAAAAAACGTCAATTACTGCATAAAGCCCACCTAAAGAATAGGGTAGTATTAACTTTCCTGTGAAGCACTTTTTAAGATGCACAAAAAGCATTACATATGAAATATCAATCTGAACACTAGTGCTGGAGGCTATGTATCACATTAATATTAATACAGTTTAGATATTACAAAAAACAGAATGTATTTTTTCCAAGAGGCTCTTTAATAGGAAATATTTGTATTTCCTATAGGTATTCAAGGCACATAGAGGACAGGAAGGTGATGTGAGACAGCCAGCATGGCAAGTCCTGCCTGACGCATTCCTGTGCAATCTGTCCGGATGGAGATCAGT
This sequence comes from Gavia stellata, assembly GCF_030936135.1. Taxonomy (NCBI): domain Eukaryota; kingdom Metazoa; phylum Chordata; class Aves; order Gaviiformes; family Gaviidae; genus Gavia; species Gavia stellata. The sequence goes on along the minus strand of NC_082637.1, from coordinate 14,512,696 downwards.
GACAAGTGGTGTCCCTCAGGGGTCCCTGTTGGGACCAGTACTGTTTAGTATCTTCATCAATGACATAAACAGTGGGATTGAGTGCACCCTCAGCAAGTTTCCAGATGACAACAAGCTGAGTGGTGAGGTTGACAAGTTTGAGGGATGGGATGCCATCCAGAGGGACCTGGACAAACTCAGTAAGTGGGCCCATGTGAACCTCATGAGGTTCAACAAGGCCAAGTGCAAGGTCCTGCACCTGGGTCAGGGCAATCCCCCCTGGTATCAATACAGGCTGGGGGATGAAGGGATTGAGAGCAGCCCTGTGGAGAAGCACTCGGGGGTACTGGTGGATGAAAAGCTGGATGTGAGCCAGCAATGTGCACTCGCAGCCCAGAAAGCCAACCGTATCCTGCCTGCATCAAAAGAAGGGTGGCCAGCAGGTTGAGGGAGGTGATTCTGCCCCTCTACTCCGCTCTGGTGAGACCCCACCTGGAGTACTGCATCCAGCTCTGGAGTCCTCAGCACAGGAGAGACATGGACCTGTTGGAGCGGGTCCAGAGGAGGGCCACAAAAATGATCGGAGGGCTGGAGCACCTCTCCTATGAGGACAGGCTGAGAGAAAAGAGAGAAAAGAGAGCCTGGAGAAAAGAAGGCTCTGGGGAGACATTATATCAGCCTTTCAATACTTCAAGGGGGCTTACAAGTAAGATTGGGACAGACTTTTTATCAGGGCCTGCAGCGGTAGGACAAGGGGTAATGGTTTTAAACTAAAGGAGGGTAGACTCAGACTAGATATAAGGAAGAAATTTTTTACAATGAGGGTGGTGAAACACTGGGACAGGTTGCCCAGAGAGGTAGTAGATGCCCCCACACCTGGAAACATTCAAGGTCAGGTTGGATGCGGCTCTGAACAACCTGATCTAGTTGAAGATGTCCCTTCTCATTGCAGGGGGGGTTGGACTAGATGACCTTTGAAGGTTTCTCCCAACACAAACCTTTCTATGATTCTATATATCCTGACCGCGTCGATAATTCTAGCCTATGTAAATAGAACAATGATCTTGTATATGACCACGAGACAATGTGCTTCTCCCCCATATGGGTTATAGAGAATAAATCAGTATCAAGGAACTTGTGCATGCGTCATAAACTAACTTTCCGAACATCTACAAGACAGCATAAAACCAAACCCATAAACTACCCTTTTTTCCTTAGTACTGTACTGAAATATGCAGGTCCTTGCAGTTCCTGATGTTACAGCAGACAAAAGGATATTTTTTTTTTCAAAATGAATGACTTCAAGAGTTCAAAACATGTCTACAATGCACATAATACTGACATAAGTTCATATATACATTTGGCACCCAAATATATGTGCAAATTGTGATTTGAAATTCTGGTCTTCAAACAATGTTAAATTCTATGGATAACTGGCTAATTAAAAGGGTTGCTTGATGAACCTTAACTGCCTAACTATTTTCAAACAAGTAAAAAACTCAGAACTGACAAAGAGAAACTGTGAAGCTCACAAAAAATCATATTCAGTATTGATAATAAAAGCAGAAGAATAATTTCTGGCTTAAAATTCTTCGGCTACAAACCATTTTTCTCTTCAGCAATAGAACTTGTAAGGTATAACCACCTTAACTTCTATATGAACAGCACAGATTGAGAATCTTGTCACAAATACAGCACATAATATAGCTTGAAAACATCAGCAAGTGGAGAAAGGTACAGTTACAAGTCCAGAACATCAGTGTATCAAGAGATAAACTAATAAAATGCATGCACAAGTGTTCAAATCAACTTGACAATCTATGGCAGATTTCTATGAAAAAAATCTACTGTTTAAAAATGTCAAAACAGAACAGATTTTCTCCTAAATCTAATTCTATGGGTCATGAGTCCAAACCACAGTAGAGAGAGTTATAAGCATTCATCAATCATTGGGGCATATCCTGGTAATGGTATCAAGAGCATAGAAGGAAATATCCAACAGACCCTAAGTATTAAATTCATCAGGAAAGAAAAAATCTGTAGAGGTCTAAGTTAATTTCTGAATGGAAATAATAATTTAAGTTTACAGCTGAGTTTGTCTACCAATGGGTCTTCTTATTTTCTTGCCATTTGAACAGCAAAGTGAAGCTTAGCTGTCACATACACATTTTCAAGTATTTATTTGTTCTTATGTCACAAATAATTTATAAACAACACACTGTCTACCCTGACTGATGATAGTGTATAGTACACACCTTCCACAATGCACAGATGGTACTGTCTACCATCACTGATGTTAAGCTTTCTGAATAACTGAAAAAATGCTTTTAGCACTCAATTGCCCACAGCAATTTTATTTTCTGCAGATGCCCATGCCTAGTTACTGCCTGATCCTGTAAAAAGCCCAAAACAAATAGAAAAATTCAGGTCACTGCTTGGGTATGTACCTTTTTAGAATATCTTTTAATACTATTATAACTTCTGGAGATAAGGAAAAAGAAAAGGATTTTTCTAAAGTATTTCCCTATGAAATCTAATGTAGATATGTCAGAATCACTGCCGACAGAGGAGAATTATAACCCCTTAGCACACAGAAGTATAAATTATATTAGGCCACGGACATAATGATTTGACACTGTATGTTGTAGAATACTCTAATCGACAAAAGTTATGGGAAGTATCAGCCTCATAAAGAAGTAGATGAATTTTGATTCTTTATTTGAATGTCTGTAAAGTGCAGAAGTTTTTCCTTCGACATACATCTGTAACAGTCATTATAAAGTACATGTAATAGATCTGTAGTCTTTTCAGGTAACTGAAAGGGAAATGAACTTGATATGACTACTCAACTTTAGATCATGCTGAGAACAGTTAGTAGGTCAGAAAGAAATGTATAGCGTCCGTAAGAAATGTGCAAGTCCACATGTTTAAAAGAACACATAAGATCTGAGATTTTCTCATCATACTATGTACTCTGTAAAGCTCAAATGCATACATTGCTTTGATAATTGTTGCCACCCTTGCAGATTTGGAGCAGCATTAGCAGAAATGCAAATATGCACTCTCTAATGAATGATACATGCAAGTCCATTTAAAAAAAATATAAAAAATTACCAATACCAGCTACATCACATGAAGACTAACCTTACAGGCCTAACAGTTTAACTCTGTGAAGCCTGTATATGACTGCCAGAAGCTCAGTTACCTTTTTGCGATAGCAAATGCACATACATACATATTTTTAAGGCCTCTTAAGATGGAATCCAACTGTTGCTCCATTATTTCCTCTATATTGTCACAAGAAACCACTGTAATTAACCACTTCATATGATCACTACAGAAATGGTGCAAGGAATACATGAGCTAACAAATGTGACAGTTATAAATTGAGAATATTTGATTCAGAAATCTGAACAATGAAGAGTGGTTCTCCACACCACCAGTATTTCAAACATCTTTAAAATTTTCAGGGATATGAATGGATACATCTCAATCCAGCTGGCACAGGATGTCTCACACACCTGTTTGACGATTCTGGCTATAGATCCTTGATCCATTTTGCTAGTGACCGCATCTTTCCTCAGTCTTGCAGCTACAGTTCCAAGATAGTCAAGTGATGCAACCCTTAATGCCATTTCTGTAGATTTGTTACTGAACTGGTGAACCTAAGAAAACCAGAATAAACTGTTAAAAACAAATATTTATTTATGCAACTGAGATTCTTCTCACAAGTCATTGCTTGACCTTATTAAAAATTCCACCTAACTTCCATGCTGCACAAAATTACGTAATTTACTACTACATCACAGATACACTACCTACTTTACATTAATGTTTCTTCCTTTATTGGGTCTCTCTCTCTAAATATGCCTGTTAGAGCTGTTTAAAATACATATTTTCATAAACTGGACAACTAGTACAGCAGATATCTTTTGCAAAAGCATAGATCTTAAGCACCATAATGCAACTTTCTCATTACACATACAAGTATAAAGAAAGATACGTTTTACTAGGAACATAAAATATTTTTCCAAGAAACAGCTCAAATTACTGTGTTAATTGCATTGTAACAGTGAAGAACAACTCTCAAAAACACATCAACAAAAATATTCACATTATGTAAAATATCATAAGTAAATGCTATTCTTGGTAAAAAACCAAACCACTTAATTGTTTTCAGCTTCTGTGCTAAAGAAATAGTCCAGAGAAGATATTTAACATGAATAATTACAGCTATTAGTCTGACTTTATTCCAAATTACTATCTACACTTATTAGATGCTATACAACGATATTTTTTCATGTTGAAAGTGTCATGGAATAGTGGAAGTGGACTTCCATGAGAAACTGTATACATATGATCTTTAACAAGTTCCATATCGATGATCCTCTAACCCAAATTTTGCCATCTATGTATTACATAGTAGTGATACACGTAAGAAAATCCTTAAATGCTGCATGTGTGTCAACAATCAGAAAGCATTCCTATCGTAGTTTCAGCTAAAATAAGCAAGTCTTCATTGTAACAAGAAATAAATTAATATAATAGTTAAAAACAAGAATCCCTTACCAATAGCCTTCCTAATAAGCTAAGTAGCAACTCTGCAGCTGGCCATTCTGGTTTATTGACTGTGGAAAGAAGATCTTGAATAAAGTTCTCGAACAGTGGCCTATAATCTTCTTCCCCTTGTTTACTGCCACACCTGTTTAAAACAAAATGCATTTTGTAAGCAAATTTAAGAGTTATTTAAGCTTTTCTTCTGATGTAAAGAGAAGTAATCATATGTTTAACCAGAAAAACAGTTTTACTGCAATTCTAAAAAAAATATTTGAAATATTAGCAGAAAATTTGTTTTATTCATTTACGGAGAGATAGTTTAAACACTTATCACTCCAAGTTGCAGTGCAAGTAAAGCAGCTAATCCATGACACTGGAATTTTGCTCCTAACATTTTTTAATTTATTGCTTTGAGTTAAAATCTGCATTAACTTGGATGGACAAAGTAGGTAAAATTGCACCGCTCAAGCTGGAGAGAGGTATTTAGGAGGTATTGTGTCTATATTCCTTAAGCTTGGTCTGATTTATCTGACAGTGGTAAGACGTCTCAGTATTATGCTCCACAAAGGTTAAAATCAGAATGTAAAAAAAATCAAAAGATAACATACCTGACAGTATTTCACTTCTATGCGGCATCCCTAACTTTGATGATACCAGAAGTATGCAGAGAGTTTGCTAGATGGCTATTGAATAGCCTTTCGGCTTAAAAGTAGAAATTAACATGATAAGAAGTCCTCAGGACTTATTCTTAGAAATCCTTTGGTTATTCAGATACACTATTTTTTCTTTCCTGTTGAGCTATTGACATTCCTGACTATAGCTAATCGAAAGTAATTTTTAGGTTTTTTTGTATTTTTGTCATTCTGATGACTAAATGAATATGGTTTCATTGCTTAAATACTCAGCCTTCTCTTCCAGGCTTCAGATGAGTAACAGACCCCTAATAAAAGGATGCTACATGTACTATCAAACAGATTCTTAAATGTATAGAGAACTCTGAGCAGAATTTCTGTTCCATAAAGATTTTTGTCCAGACAGGTAGCTCTTTTAGGGATCTATGAAGTATATTGTTATAAATAACTTTATGAATAGGTACTCATCATTGTGAAGCGATTAGGTTTGTCTTAAGGTATGACAGACTTTATTTGGAGTTGGTTTCATCAATATGCTAAAGGATGCAACAGTACTTACTTCTTAAGGAAAATAGAAAGAAAGTTTTGTGCTGTTCTCATGGCTGTTTCATATGAGTTAGTAATAAGCACATCTTGATCCACCTAAAAATAACACAATATATTTGTCTGTTATTTTAGCATACACAGAAATATGATTTCCAGATCAGCATTTCTCATGCATCAAATAATTACAGCAGACTTAAAATGAAAATGTTTGATTACTAAAGCATCATAATAAAATATTACACCTACAAACACACAAAGTCATTCCTGCACAAAAAAAAAAATTATGGCTTTTAAAAGATATCTTACTTTCTTGTTTGATTCCTCCTCTGAATTAGAATCTTTTTCTGCTGATGGTAAGTGCACCACACACTGAATAAGCTGCAGAACTAGTGCCGTTACCATCTGAATATACATAGGTTCTCCATCAGTGTCACTGCTGTTTAACCTGTTAATAAGAAAAGACAGCGTTAACACTAAAACTAAATAAAACAGACAAAACAAACAAAAAATTTTTGGTCCCAAATAATAACTCTCTAAAATTATTACCACAGCTAGAAATCCATGTTCTAGACATTCATCTTGTCATTTGCTTCTCTCTTATGCAGTGTAAGATTTGGCCTAACAAAACCAGTAAGTATTATTCTCAGGCAGAACTGATAAACTGAAACAGCCCACAGATGGGCTATTAGAGCATCTGTGAAGTTTAGCAGCCAAAAAATCTACAGAAATATTTAATAAATCAAACACCTACATGCTAAGGCACTTACTAATAGGCTTATTACGTATAATGCCATATCCATTTCCAACACAAGACAAAAAAAATACACCAAACCATTGCCCTAATAATTTATTACTTGTATGTAATTTAATGTATGTGAAATGTGCAGGACCTTTAAACAACAGAAAATAGTAACCATGACCTGGACTGCCTTCTACAAGGGTTACACCTATGGTAATCTGAAGTAACATAACAGACTATGAACTTCACTGTACAAGTGTCTGTAAGGGTGTCTTAAGTGTGTCTTTAAGTTAGTGAGACCAGTATGAATACACTCCACATTCTTCCCATGCTATAACCTGAGAAATAGTATGGTGTTTACTACCCATACATACATCAACACCACCTATTGCTATCCTTAACAATACGAAAAGGTGATAATCCCTGACATAATTCTCCCCAAATTATCAAAATTCTAACTGGGCACAGAATAGATTGTAATTATTATCTTTATGAAGTTATCTTTCACTACTTCTAGAGAGAAAAACTTTTCATATCAAACTTTGTGTAAGCTGTACCCTTCATGACTGTAGCCACAGTTAGAGAATGCCCTTTAACAGACCAGAGTTAGGAATCTACAGATCAACACTGCAGTCATTGTGGCCTTGAGATAGCGACTTTCCTCTGGCACAGGTCCTAATTCAAAGAGCGTATCTACCATTTATGCTCCTATTACTACCACCTTCCTATTTGCTAGATCTCTCTCATGTCTATAACCAAAACAATAGGAAATACTAGGAACAAGCACTTCTGTTAACATTAGGGTCACTGAATTCAACTTCAAAGTTTCAGTGTATTTCTTTTCCTGGATATTTCCTGTTCATCCACCCTGGCTTGGACAACATACTTAATTGACAATTTGTCTGTCTCTGGGGGCAAGATGTATGCAAGCAAGGAACAAAATCGACACTAAAACCAAATGTTCTAGAATCATTTAAAGTGTCCCAACCTCAATTTTAACTGAAATCCAGTTCAGTTCAGATTCTTTCTCAGACTGAACCTGAACCTATCCTATTATTCTGAAGATGCACTGAAATCCAGCTGAAGTGCTTAAAAGACAGTTAAAGTGAACAGAGTAGTTCCTAAATGAAACTCATTCAAAGGCATATTAGATTGATTTCCTTCCTGGAAAGAGTACTCTGTGTGTGTCCTCAAAGAAATTCAGCCAGAATTTTCCTATTAAACTTTAGCAATGAAGAAATTATGTAACTCCATACAAACAGAAACAAAGAATTTTCCAACAAAAAAATGCTGAATGCACACTAACATTACAATCACCTACATACTTAGTGAGACAAATAATAAGGTATTTCAATTATTTTTGTAAGCAGGCACAAATACGATGGTATAAGAAACAGTGATTATTACAAAAATTCTGCTCTCATTGTTTTGAAATACCAACCTCTAATAAAGTGCAGCTTGTGGAGTCGCAGATTTTTAAAGTAGTAGTTAATACCAAAGCCTAAAATCCTACCTCTACAAAACTGTAAATGCTACTGTCTACAAGTTTTTAATCTATGTCAGAAATTACCTGAAGTTTCTCAAACTCCTCTTGCTAGTTGGTAGTCTCGCAAGGGAAGTGAAAATTTCTTCTAGTATTAACTGTCTATGTTTTTCATACCTGGAGAATACCTATTTAACAGTTACAGGATTGTTAGAAAATTATTTATTTTTACACAAAATATCGCTTATTAAATATATCATTAAAAATTATATATAGAAACATACACTTTACATGACACTGAAATAAATTATAATTATTGCATACCTTGTTTTTAATGCATTACTTTGTTTTTTCAAAGCAAGTGTTTCTTTAAAATACATGAAAACTTTTTCAAATATAGATTTTTTTAAAATCTTCAAATAACATAAACGTGTAATAGGGCTTAAAAATACCTTATGTTTTAAAAATTTCTGTCAACGGTAGAAAACACTGTATAGGAAAATCAAACAGTACTGAGCAAAACTCTGTGGTAACATAAATTACGTGAACACATGTATAGTTGTAGAGCACATTTGAGAAACCAATTTTAATTCATATCCTAAGCTTTAATGTTTGCCTGACATGACAAATTCTTTCAATTTACAGGGTCAGGATTGTACAGTTTGCCTGTTGTTTTCTTCAGGCAGAATACTGGAGTATATCATCCTTACAAAGATGGAGAACTCCCACTTGAACAAGCACATCTGTTTTTCCTGAAACAGTATTTTATCTGTCCCATGAATTTTTCACATAGCCCCCTGTTCTGAGGAAAATAATTTATTCTATTACATAAAAGTACCCTACTAGTTCTACACCTTATTCCATTGCATAAATTCAAATCTTAACATAGGAAATAAGGAAAACCACATTGTTAAGATTTCTTAAGACAAGAAAGGACAGGTAAGAGGAAGAGGTTTGTGTTTACACTTTAAATGACATAACCAGAATTAAGAAGTTCGCTGCTGAAGTAGGATATTTCTTTCTATAGAGTACTCTGTAAATAGGGGCAGCTCAGGTAGATTTAGTACTGTTCCTAGATTATGATACCGAACTGTAAAAACACGCAAGAACAAAATTAGTTCCAAACTCCAATTCTCTACCAGAGAGAAAATACAGCCTATGCAAATGCACTAATAACTCTCAGAAGTACAGGAACATGAAACAGCAAATTAAAAAGTACTTACTGCAGTCACTAATTTGATGGCACATAACTGTAGTTCACTGACATTTTCTACAAAGAAAGGTGTTATTCCCATGGACGATACCTATCAATTGAAAGAAATTATTGTAAGTATATTTGACTAACAAACTGATATTTATGCAGTTTCACAAGTAGGTTATTCATTCATCAGGTAAGGTATTCAACAAGATGTATTACTTCATATTATTTGCCAATAAAGTTATTAAAGGATATTAGAGAACAAGTCCTATGAGGAGTGGCTGAAGGAACTGGGGTTGTTTAGTCTGGAGAAGCGGAGGCTGAGGGGAGACCTTATTGTTCTCTAGAACTACCTGAAAGGAGGTTGTAGAGAGGTGGGTGTCGGTCTGTTTTCCCAAGTAGCAAGTGACAGGATGAAAGGAAGCAGCCTCAGGTTGCGCCAGGGGAGGTTTAGATTGGATATTAGGAAAAATTTCTTCACCGAAAGGGTTGTCAGGCATTGGAACAGGCTGCTCAGGGAAGTGGTTGAGTCACTGTCCCTGGAGATACTTAAAAGATATGTAGACGAGGCGCTTAGGGACATGGTTTAGCGGTGGTCTTGGCAACATTAGGTTTATGGTTGGACTCGATGATCTTAAGGGTCTTTTCTAACCTGGATGATTCTATGACTTTATATTTGAATCCAATCAGGTTAAACTTTTCTTACATGTACAAAAAAAGGCATTAAAGATTTGAGTATTAAACACTCTTCTCCTGCAGATTACCTACTACACAACAAACTAGTCACTCTGATGTTAATAATTCAAAAGTTTGTAGTGATTTCATACTTCATGTCACTGAGACAATCATACTCTACATTCTCTCTGGGAAAAGAAAAACAAACATTATCAGACAGCAGTTCTTCTGATAAACTTACCTGAAGAATAGTTGTATCAGTAAGAAGCTGTATCTCTAGCAACTCTGACAAGCTGCTGACAATGTCACAAACTTTGTTATACAACATCACTATAACTCTTTGCTTGTGGGTGGAACACTTGGCACGTTTTGCTTTTGAACTCAAAAGACCACCTAGAAAATAAAAATAATCTTTATTAATTTTTTCAATGTTTCACATCAAATACTAGAAAGAAGATCTTCGTCAAAGTGTGTTCCCAAAACAACTGCATGACTACAGCTTTGTAAAAGCAATTGCTTACAGATGAAAAACTATTTAGTAGCATCAGCTGGAAAGAAAGAATTTCGTGATACTAATTTTTTGTAATTCCTCTAAATTCGGGATCCAAGATTTTGAAAAAGGTTCTTGAAGTTGGACACCCGCATCTAAAGGTATGCATGTGACAAAATGCTAAATGCTAAATAGTTTTCACTGAAATAAATCATTATATACACAGAGATTATGACTATAAAATGAATTATTCCTACATATAATTACTATACACAGAAGCTGAACTTCAGACAAACTTCTAAATAATTTAGTCCACATACTTTGGTTACATTTGCATTATTGCGGTAAATCAAGATGTTGTATGTCTAAGTTATTCAGAGGATGCATTTCATTAATTGTTTTTTTACTCTATATTTCATCATCCTCAAACTAACACAAAGCATTAATTCGTGAAGCTGTATGTGATGTGGAATAACTATCAGTATAAGAGTTGCGTATAAAAATCTTATTCCAGAAAGTCGTTATCACTTGCATCATCATACAGTAGATCATGTTTTGATATTTTTTTAATGTGGAAAGATTTTTTAAAGTTTCTTAGCATACTAACCACCATGAGGATCCACTCTATACACAGGATCATACTGAGGATAAAGAGTGTTCTGCAAATGAAATTTTGTGTACTGAATAACTCTTTCTATTACATCCTCAATATATACAGCTTTAGGCATATTTGGTGATGTCATAATATTGATAGCAGTAAGACAAGCATCAGCAGATTTCGTCACTCTTTCCATAATAAGATCTCTCCATAATCTCTCCTCATCTTCAGTGTCATTGTTCTGTAACAGGCAAGACAAGCAGGATAGTGTGAACAAGAAGTCAGATTTTTATCCTTACCAAGTAAAAGATAATAACATTACCTTAATATACTTACATACATGCATGTATAATATGTTGTTATTTCCCTTTTGACACAAAAATAGTTTGTTTTAGAGATCAACTAATGTTTGTTTTAATAGCAATATATTTGTAATATGTATCCCTAAGTTACAAGTCTTCAAAGTCTCACTATATTCTTCTGCTAAAGCACGAAGAAGCTTTCTGTGTATCATTGGGAAGCACTGTGAGGGAAGATTGCTACATACTCTACTTAAGACTGATGTACCTCAAGAAAAATCTAAATTTATTCATCTAGTGTTTTCTTCAGTGGCCTATGCACACCCGCTGCTGCTTTGATCAGTCTGATTTTTGCCACTAGAGGGAACTCTTACACAAATAGACTGTTACAAGTCACATGAAACTCGCAAGTAAACAACTTTCTCTGCTTTATAGACCAACCCATCTATTATCAATGGGTTTAAAACATATCTTACCAAGTATGTCCATTTAGATTTCACACAGGGTACAGAATCTCTATTTCTGCATTTGTACAGGTTACAAAACCAAACATGCATGAGACAAGTTATAAAACCAAACACGCATGACGTTAATTATGACCACCCAGTACTACTCAAATATTGTAATAACGTTATTTATAGCAAAACCAGGTAGAATTTTTCACAGCTTCTCCGGTACAGACATAGCCTATAGAGAAAAAGAATCTTTCTTGCCTGTATGACACCATAGTTCAACACTGTTGGCTTTCCTTGTAAAAATAAGGGGTTGGTGAAACCATATCAACTTTTTCCCTCTGGGGTAAGGAAATCTAAAACAATACCACAGTGCACTATATATATGATCTATTAACTGTAAAATCAACAGAAATCTGCAAATCAGGAGATCCCTGTAAATTTGTTCCTTACACAAATGAGGCTTAAAAAAAAACCCCAAGTAGTTTTAATTTTTTTTTTTTTTTTTTGGCTTATTAATGTGGAAAGAAAAAGAATACGCAAGTGCACTCTGCCTCTGAAAAACATCCTGAGATGGAGATAGGATAACTTCACTGCACTGTAAAAGGAGTAAGCTTACTCCTTAGCAGAGGCTTTCTTTGCCATAATGATTGTGAATCACGTTTAATAGGTTTTAAGAAAAATCTAAAACTTGTTTGTCTGAAGATTGCTTCTCTTTTTAATCTAAGCTTTGTCTCTGAATTGCAATCATTGGACAATTTCATTAATTGCTTAATAATCTTCAGTTTTACTACAAAAAGCTGAAAGAAAAATATCACTTTAAAAGCATTAGCATAAAGACTTCATCACAGTGAAGTAGAACAGGTAAACCAGCACCTTCTTTTCACTTATTCTTCATTTGCTAAAGACATTTAGAACCATATACTGAAACTCTGAAAACCCTACACACTATCTAGATAAAGTATTTATGTACAAATAATGTGCCTCTGGTTTTCATTTGGAACTTCAAATTCTTCCTTTCCAATATAAATAATTACTCTCTATTTCTGCAGATCAAGGGGTTTTTTTACATAAAACTCAAGAACTCTATCCTTGCTAGAATATTGTTTTGACTAGGAAGTGTAGAAATTAATAAATACATGAAATGTGAACTACAACATACCAAACTCATAAAAACTCAAAATCCCCATGTAGTTTCAGGTATATCAGGAAAAAAAGCTCTAAAATCTTAAACTTCCTGTTAATTGTGTTTATGTTGACAACTTTAACTTTGCAGCGTAAGAAAAGACCTAAACAAAGCTCTTCCTCCTTTCTTAATGCTCACGAGAACAATATGCTCTACGTGAAAGCTGTAGTACTTCTTTCATCGTGTAATGGATGTTATATGGACTTGTTAGCAAAAGTAGCAAAGAAATATCCAATGGTGCAAATTACGCCAGTTACCATGAATATTTCAGGATGAAACGACAATATTGAGAATTGAAACAAAAGAAAACTCAGTTGCTCCCAATATACCTGTTATCTATCAGTACTGTAGTAAACCATGTTTAGTACTGAAAAAATACAATCAATTGAATTTTACTTCAAATCTTAAAATCTGGCAATCTCAATCACATACATATTATATCAGAAATTCCCTTCACACGCATACACAGTATTTGAAATTATCACTAAATAGGACTTAAGTGAACAAAACTCTATTCTACACAATGCTGTGAAATTATGTAATTTGAGACTCACATGGTTAAGTAATGTAGAAAGCTTTGATCCATCTTGAATATTCTTCTCCAAAATATTCAGGACTTTTACTGTTTTATCTGTTGAGAGCTAAAACAAAAAAAGAAACACATCAAAAAACTGCAGGAACATAAAGGCTTCCTAATTGCTGAAAATAATGTCCATGGATGAAGGATAGAACTTGTTATACAATCTGAAACACTTAAATTGTAAGCAATTTGGTTTCTGACACAGCATGATTGAGAATGCTGACAATATAACTAAACGAGGTGAAATATATTCTAAGTCTGCGATCAAACTGCATTTTCAACCAGCAAAATCGGTAGAAATAGATTTAAAATTGCCTATCTGACAGTAATGTTGTATAGTTATACACTTAATCCAAGCATCACTCACAAATTCTAACTGACCATGTGCAGCTTTATTAGGAGAAAATCCAAATTCCTTAAACAAACAGAAATAAAACTTCCTGATAGCTGAGTGCTAAGAAAAAGGAAATGTATTCTTAGTATTAATGTTAACTTTGAAGAACTAGCATGTTGAAAAAAAGTAACTCAAACTCACTTAATGATATTCTACAGAATCATGATTAAAGAATTTGTAGAATATGCTAAACTCAAGGTGAGCCAGTTTCACTCATCCAGATACTATTGGCATCACCTTTAGATGCAACAAAATTCTGATTTTATGTATGTATGAAAAATAGGGAACAGAGGTTAAGTGTGAGAACTATCAGGAAAGAAAAATGCTCAGGCTGACAACATGCTACAAAGGAAGGTAGGGAGATTGAAGAAAAGTCCAGGAAGAATATCTAAATTCTGGCTTAATGAAAACCCTTCAGAGTGACTTTTATAATAAGTGGTTTCACAGACGCTTCATAAGCATAGTAAGTGGTCATGAGCAGGCAGAGTAAGAGTTTAACATAAGACTGCTCAAAGACAAGAGTTCCAGGAAGATAAGGAAAGCAAGAACATTGTTTTGAGAAGTGTGATACCAACAGTTTGCAACAACAAAAAGTTCCCTTGAAATGAAGTCTGGAAGAGTATGCAAAGAAACCACAATATGCAGTCTACAGAAAATGAATCTTACTATCACTGGGGGTGTTAAATCTTCCACGTTTGAAAGGCCTTTTTGGGGAGACGGAGGAAGCAGGCAATTCAGTGTGATGCTGGCTGGACATCATACATTTACATTGCACTGATGGCATGTACCAGAAAGGGTGGATTTTTCTACTCTGCCAGCAGGTTCTGATTTACTGTGTTTGCTGAACACCAGCTGTAAGGAGCAAAGCCTATAGGTTGATGTGTTTTTGTGGAAGTAGATGAATTATTTTAGATTTTACTGCTCAGGCATGGGTATTACGTATTGGCCTAAAGTCAGCACTGACACAGAGAGGACCATTCAACAGAAATGTCTCAGCTTCATGTGGTAACTTTTTAAGCACTTAGCTAAGTCAGCAGAAGCACAAGTGTTCACAGTATCTGTCACATGCATACCTGAAGAAGGTGGAATGTTAGTACAGCGGACAAAAGTTTTTCTATGTTTATCAAAATTGTATGTTCAAAAAGACTTAAAGTCTATGAAGATGTACCTTGTCCATAATGCCCATTGCCTTGATTTTTGCAGATTCACTACCCAACTCACTAAGCTGATGTTTTCCCAGTAGCAATTCCTGTGGAATCTCATCATCATCGCCTTTAAAAAAAAATTCAAAAATTAACAATCGTATTTCTAATTAGACTTCAAGGAAATCAGTATTTTACAGCCAATATGAAAAAGCCAACCGAAGAAAAAGAACGGATTTTCCAAACAGCTAGCATCTAATAGTTCCAAATAGTTAGCATCTAATAGTTCCATCTAATGTAGACTGACGATGACAACTTTTGGTTAAAACAACGACTAGTTGTTAAATGACTGGTTCTGAAATAACATTTAACACCCTAACATGAGGCATCCATTTCTCAAAGTCATAAACTAAAAATTTTTAATATAGCAAATTCCATTTATTGCAGGTCTTGTGCCATCACCCTCATTTCAGTAAAATAAATCTTAAATGATTGTAGTACTAATTCTAAAGTTCAAATCTGGGGAAGGGCAATAGATGAAAAACACATATGAAATTAAGTACCTTGGCATACACTGTGTCTTAATTGTATTTAACCTTACAAGAAACCCATGATGTTATCAGACACAGAAAGAACCAATGACTTCACTTTTAAGTCCAAGGTTTATACACTATCGCTTTAAAAACTGTAGTGATTTGTTTACTATGCTCCTCCCCTTGTTGTAATCCTAGACTGTAGGAAAAAAAAAAATTAACGAATACTCTATTATCCATTTCAACAGAAAGTCACCTTGGTCAACCTGAACTACTTCCTCAGGCACGCTAAGTGGCTGGTTTTCCACAGAAATGGAAAAGTAGCATATAGTGATTCAGAGCCTCAGCCATAAATGCATAAGGACTCTGCTGCTTGAATTCAATAATCAAGCTCTGTCGGGTCAAAGACCACAAAGCATGCAAAATTATATGCCTCTGACATTACTAGCAAAAGAATCATGTTAGTGTTGTTTAGAAGATAACACCCTAATAACATCCCAAAGAGGTATCCTTTCCACTCCAGGGGACTACTATTTGCCTCATTATGATTTACGCCCCTTTTGGATTCTGCAGGGAGGAGGAAGGAGGATATTCCTGCAGCAGCAAGTGAAAGTGGAAAGGTAAGGGCTACCACTCAAGGATGGAAACCATATAAATACAGTATGCCCATATCACAGGCAATTAAATCACCAAGACGGAAATTCGAAAATACTGAGATACAAATTTTTTGGTGGTTTTTGTGTTTCTAATTGGGGAAAGCATTTTGAAAATTTCTGACATATTACCGAAAGCTGTAAAATCCATGTCTTCCAAATTTTCCAAAATATTCTCTATTGAAGCAGTAAACCTTTTGAAAGTCGAAGAATCCATCATTTCTGGTGAAAAAAGAAATTTATAAATAATTATTTTTTATACAAAACAGAGAAGATAAACTGTAGAAAGTAAATCTAAAATTACCTTCAGGTGTTAGTTTAGGTTCATAAGCTTTCCTCTTCTTTTGTTTCTCTTTCTTCTTCATTTTTCTAGCCACTAATTAAGAGAATAGAGAGTGAAACAAACACTTTCTCAAAAATGAAATAAAGGATTATTTACATTTCTTACACTTGTAGTCAATACTGCATGTAAAGATGTCTATTTTAAAATGTTTAACATACCCGTTAAAAATGCACTAGTATTATAGAATAAAATTAAATTTTTAAAATGATCAGTTACCCTCACTGAGGCTAGGGGGAGGAGAATAATCATCCATATCAGAGTCATCGGGACTGCGATTACGGTAACGGCCACTACCAGAAGACCTCCTTCCTTCATGATAATGACCACTTCTCCTATGGTCACCAGAACTCCTCCTGTCATGTTCTTCATACTCCCAAGCTTCATCTCTATCCTTTTTATGTCTTTTACGAGAAGCTAGAAATGAAATGCATTTTCATTATAAGTACAAAAATTCTACTTTTAATAGCTCAGAATTAAACATTTTTAAACATTTAAAAGATGTGTAGATGTGGCACTTAGGGACATGGTTTAGTGGTGGACTTGGCAGTGTTAGGTCTATGGTTGGACTTGATGATCTTCAAGGTCTTTTCCAACCTAAATGATTCTATGATTCTATGATTTTCAAGTTAAACACTGTATAGATGTTCTGTAAAAGAACATATTATTACATAAAATTCTGTTAGGGTATTATTCTGAAGATTTCTTTTGAATTACATGAAAACTGTACCTGAAACTGGCAAGAACACCAGTAAACATTTAAAAATACAAATTTACAGGCCATTTGTCCTTTTAAGCAAAGAAAGGAAAATGGAACAAATCAAAGTAAGTTTCATCCTTTCATAAGGGAACATTGAGATAATTTCTTCAGTTACCTAAATTGTGACTATTACTGGGTGTCCACATTCCAATTCAGTGATTGCTTTGCCCATCTAACACAGCAAGTTCCAATGAGACTTGGCAATGTAGTTGCTTAAAGATACTCTGTTTTGCCAAAAGAACTAAAGTTTTGTCTTGATATATATTGCAGGAAATTCAGTGTAAAGGAGAAAGCTGGAGTCACAATTCTGGGCCAGACAACAAGTCAGTACCACAGAAGGTTATTATAGCCAGTTTTCAGTCAGAACCGAAAAGCCCAGCAGAAGTGAATGCTGAAAAAACTGGGATAAATGTTCTATACAGAAACAGAGATCTGGTGGAAATAAAGTGGGGGAGCGGAATGGAGAGTTCTCTGTTATTTACAAAGAAAATCTTGTGTGTCTTGAAGGGGAGAGGGTGCTGAGATGTAATAGAAAAAGGATATGAAGGAGGAGGTAGTTTCATCCATGAAATCATCCAACTCTCCGTTATCTAATGTAAAAGTATAACTGGGCTAGCAAACCAATGTCTAACGCAGGCTGTGCTGTGAAGATCAAAACAGCTCCAAAACATCACATTCTAGACTAGCAGAGTTTGTGCTTGTAAACCTGTATATAACAGCCCTGACATGTGTGTGTGCCTACCAAAGTCTCCTAAAGTTTAGAGCGGTATGACTCTATATAGGGTTATTTCTGAGCAAAATGGCTCCATGTGTTTATACAGAACTGGAACTGAACTGACAAGTTCTTCCCACAATCCCAGTTTATTGAGAAGCATAGGAAACATACCAGGATATAGTCATACCTCGTCAACAGTCCGCCCAGGCTCAGAATTAATAAAAAAACCCATTAAACCTGAGGTGATACTAATGCTTTTCACTGCACCCTAGAGTGCTCCCACTTCTGAAAATGTAGTACAGAACTTCTGTAGAGGTGGTCCAAGTCTTTAAGGTAATAACTCAGTTCAGGCTTTGAGCTGTACTGCTTCTGAATCAGACTTGCTTCTGGAGGCAGTAAGTCAGATTCATGATAACTGAGCTACTAATACTGTCTAAAATGGTTGAGAGTTAACTGCAGTTGAAGAAATGGAGAGCCATCTTGGATACCTGGAGTAAGCGTACTGGAGAAGAAAGTAAGTGTTTTACATGAAAAGACTTTACACGTCTTAACTGATCCTTCCTCCCCCATGAGACAGTATTCTGTGCGGATGACATCTGCCTCCACAGTTTACAAATCATCAGTATCAATTTAAGCTCTGTAGGATGAATTCTGACCCCAGCTATATCTCTATGAGGAAAGTAACTTCCAGTATTGCTTTCCAGCAGAATTTTAAATTGACCAGTTTATCAATGCTGCATGACAAAACAGAATGTGTTACAGTTGTGCTGGCTCTGTAAGGCAAATAAGATGAACATGGGAACAGCTATTCACAATCACTGCTCTACAAAATTTATTTTGAAGTAGGTAAAATTGACTAAAGATTTAAGTATTAATAAGATGTCAAGAGTTATTATTGATTTCATAAATAAATAAAGAATATTCAGGATATAAATACCCAATTTCCTTCTGAATTCTGCCAAACTTTTATGCAATGACACATTTAGAACACTGCATGAGAATGATTTCATCAATTCTTAATTTCTCATAATTTAATGGAATGTCCCTCCTTCATGAGATACTAAAATTTCTCTTCTTCTATACCAATCACTATTTAATATTTTTTAAAGTTAAATTTTAGACAACCAAAAGAATTCTGAAATACATATTTGTAACAATACAAATCTATTCAGTGTACTTGTCACAAATTTTTCATTCTCTTGATCATTTTGCCTCTTGTTTTAACTCAGTTCATTTCTACAGTATCCTTTGAGAAATATTATAATTTATTTTTAAACCAGACATCCTCAGTGAATTGTTTAGAATGACGGCCAGATCTCTTGAGTGGATATAATGAACCTAGAATCCCTTAAAGCATGTAATTACTGTGAAAATTGTCCTTAATTTGCTTTACTTCGTATTTAAGAATTTCAACAGCCTCTGTGGCTAACAGGTAGATTAAGGTATCTGAAATTCTTGATAATTCTTTCCATTCCCAAGCAACTTAAATAATTTTGCTTTACTTATTTTTTTTAATTCACTGTTCCAGATTATTAACATCAGAAACAGGTGATATGATACGGTGAACAGAGAATATAGAATCCGGAATGAAGCAAGTCATCATTAATCCTTTGCCATAATCAAGACTGATTACAAATTACCTCCAGATCTCATACTCATGCTCAAAGCAGCATTATTCAGTTATAATCAAAAGGAAAAACAAACAAACAAAAGGACATTCTTTTCTGTTTCTTTGATAAAGATTAGCCTTATTACTATTATAATCTTTACGCGTATGTGTGCATAGGCACTGCATATCTGTTGGTCAAGAACTTGAAACATATTAAAAAGCAGAACAAACAAATCTTTCTCTTTTGGATCCTAAGAAAGACTAAAAAGCAACACTCTGTTTTACAATAGTTCAGTAAGATGTTTATATAAGCAAAGTTGGAAAGTATCTAAACTTGGGGAAAAAAAAAAATCATTAAAAGCAAGATGCCTTCTCAGGTTAACAGCAATATGCATTTCTCCTGTAGCCCTGCATGGGTAACACAGCTAAGATGTTAACTCAGACTGAACTGATTCACTCTGTTTTAATAGAGTTTCTGTTCAGTGTTGGCTAACTGAACTACCATAGAGACAAAATAACTATACTCTTATTAGCAAGTATGAAAACCCTTCATACCTTAGAAGCATATAACAATTTTTTGACACTTAGGAACTTTATCTGATTGAACAGCAAAATTCTAACCACAAGCTTCCTCTCTTCCTTTGAAAACAGTTAAGTCAAGAATAGTATCATCAGCAAATGTTATTTTGAGAACCCATCAAAAGCAACTCCAGTTTTTCAAGCAATATGCCAGATAAATAATAGAAGAAGAAATATTTTAAGAAACTTCTGGGCAGTAAGATTCTCAGTTTATCATGTCAGAAAAAATTCAAGAGGGGATCCTTCAATTTTCTTATCAATAAAACTAAGAATAATTTAAAATTTGTTTACTGAATGTTTTCTTTGCATACCTTTGTATGCAACTTTTCTGTGCTGCTTTAGAGGATTTTCTCCTTAATTTGATTGGCTAGAAATGTTTCATAGTACAACTGGAAAAAAAAAATCTAGGCAGCAGCTTCCCATAAGGTAATTAGGAAAAGAAATTTAACAACTAGCTGCTTTTCATCTTGAGTGACAAACTGAAATCAAGTAATTTTTCTTTTAAAAGAAAAATAGGGTTCTTGGCCAAGTAGTTGTCAGAACAGCAAAGTTGTTTTCATACATGTTAGGGTAGCCAACTTAAAAAAAAGTGTATCTTTTTGTAAAAGCAAAATATTAGCTTGCTTTAGCAGTAGGAACAGAATGATGCACTACTTACATTCAAAAGCTTCTTCACTGTCATTGTCTTCGTCAGAACTGATTTCAGCATATTTTGGTTTCTCATTAACTGTGCTACGTTTGCGCTTGTTCATTTTCACACGTTCACAAAGTGGCATGGTGGATTCAATTTCTGCCAGGAGCTCAGGAGGCAACTCCTTTAACACTGACTGATCTATGCTACCTATTAATGGAGAGTAAGAAGAGCAAATGTGAACCTGAAGATAAAATAAGGGCCCAACACTATCTCAGGAACCACTTACAGTATATCCACTAATAATACCACAGTTAGATATACCTGTATGTAATTGACAGCCCTTTTTAAAGTTGCATTTATTGTTCACACTACAGTTAGAAATTAACATAATAAATTGCATACACATCCCCTTCAACGAAGTATCAGGCATATAAATGTAAACAAATCAAAACTGGTGAATTTCCTTTGTAAAAAGATATCGCTGCTCTACTTCCACAAAATTTAGTCTTATTTCAGGTCATCCTCTGAATTTAACAGGTTTTCTAACAGTGTAGGTAAATCAAGGATTCTTTGTGCCTCATTAACAGTTCTGTTTATTCTCTTTCATAGTATTTAGTGTACACAAGACAATAACCTTCCCTTTTCCAGTAAGTAGGGACAATCTGTGGCAGAACCTCTGGGGTCTTACCCCGAAATACAGGCCAAATAATTGACAGCCCAACCTCTGCCTCAGATTTTTTCTTACCTCCTACCCGCAACCTGAATTTTTGCTTGATTTTGTTACAAAGCAAAGTTGAAAGGTTTTTAATACAGACAAACAGCTAGCTGGACCACATCAGGTTTCTCTTCCACAGAGGTAAATAGGCAGACAACATCACACCATTCTCATCGCATTTTGAAACTACGATTAGAACACATACACACACACTCTCTCTCTCTCTCTCTCTCTCTTCCTCTCCCCACTCAAAAAAATAATCTTCTGGATGATAATTCACTTTTTAATTGCATTCACTATATCACTAACATAATTTACTAAAATTTATTTCCATTTTTACACTAATATCCTATCTTCTAATCCAAGAGTAGTATTTTTCTTTTTTTCTTTCTCTCTTTAAACATCTTTAACTGGAATTATAAGAGCCTTAATATGAGAAAATAGTTTCCAGCAACAAAATCTTAAAAAAGTCTCATATATTACTGGTTTCACATACAACTACATCCATAAAAAAATGCCTACAAGCAATGAAACTAATGATCAGAAGATTATTTTTCTATAATTCTCAAGTATGTTCAGCATGTCATCTCATTTAAGTGCATTTAAAAAAGAAAATTAACTTAAAATATTGGGGGTTTTGAACTGAGGTAGGGAAATATCTATGAAGTGAAACTGACAGCAAAAGTTGTCCCTGCTTCCTCCATGCTGTGGTTACTCTTATTTATTTAAGTTGGCATCCTTAGATAATCAACACCTGCCGAAGTTAACTAAATTCTCAATATTGCTTTCAAAAATACCAGAAAACATTTCACAGTGTGGTTGACCATGTTGCTGTGACATGATTATTCTTTGCAGGCTGGGCACTTGACTGAAGATAGGCAGAATTATGCCAGCACAGACAGATCGGTTTCTCTGTGTGTACTAACAGCTGACTGGATGACAGCCAGGTCTAATCTGGATACTGCCTAACATGCACCTGAGTGGTGGTGTCCCCAGACTAGTATTTCATGTCTTTTTGTATGTCTATACAGTGCCTGAAGAGACTTAACTTACATCCAGCCCTAAACTACAGGAAAATTCACATACACAAGTTTTAAGACAATTTCCACGGGTGAAATCACTAGAGGGCCTCAGATTCTGGTTCTCTTACACATATTCTCAATTTTATGCACTATTGGTAATTTCACTGAAATCAGTGAGCATAGAGCATAAAGTAGCATAAAGCCTACAGTAAATCTGACCAAACAAAGACATTGCAAAAGTCAGCTACAAGTAAAGGAACAGAAGTTGCATTAAATCCCCAAATAACAAACAAAAATCACAGGCTACTACTCTCCCACCTCCTAGAAAAATCTATTTTTGCTTTCCTTATTGGTTTTGTTACCCAGGGTAGAACACTACTCAATCTTTAAGAATAAATTAATTACCACAGTATTAATTAGACAGCAATGAAAAAATAAAAATGCCAACTACTTTAAATATTTGGAAAAATTACTTTATTTCCTTCTCAAAAGTGCCAAGTTTTCTATGTTCTCCAGTGCTAAACTCAACTAACGCTTGAATTTCACCCTCTCCTGTTACAGATATTTTGGATGACAGTATAAGCTTACCCTTTTTTCTTTTATTAGGCAATATCTAAAGCTTTCTTTATTCAAGTAGGGAACAGCAGAAAAGAGAACAAATAGAATTATTGTAAAGTTCTCTATAAGCTATCTTTAAAGTTTTTGCTTCTGTCACAATGTTCCCTGGAGCAAGTCTGCTGCATGCCCAGTTTCCTTAGCTGCTGAGGATTGTAAATAACCAAATCTAAAAAAAGTTTTACTCATGTAGTACAAAAGAGTTAAGCATGACTGAACATGTATCTACAATTGTGATATATATGGAAAAGGACTCCCCGTCCTTTCTGAAGAAATCCAGGGATATTATATACTGTGGGACTCCAGTAAAGAGCTTGATATTTATGTTACTCTATTACTTATGTTATGTAGAGTCAGGGCAACCCAATCTTCAGCAGAAACATCTTACTAAATTCCTTATTGCATACCTCTGTATTTTATAATGACGGTACTATTTACTTGTTCAGGGTAGTAAAGAAATACTTAAGAGAATCCAGTTCACCATAGGAATTCAGTCGCATGGCAACAAACTTTAGGTTATAAAACCCATGCTAATGTCTTTTCAGTTTATGGGATACTTTTCAAAAACAATTAAAAGTATATACAACACAAACCTCTTTGAAAGTATCTTCAAAAACATGTACAATCACCTTCAGTTTTTCCATTTCTTTGATAAGTTTGCTAAGACCTGGTACCTACTTACGTGTTTCCACTTCAATCAGTTACATTTGCTTCTAGTTTTCATGGCTTTTTAAAAAGCTAAGGAGAAAGTAACTTTACCAAAAAGTTACTCCACAAGTTAGAAAGCATGTCCCAATAAATTAGCTTTCTGAAGAACTGTCCTCATCAACTGAGTAACTCCATTTTTTGCAATTGTGTGTGATCAGTGTACACAATATGCCTGAAATGTCTTATTGGCAACAGTGTTCTTCAGACATCACTTACACATATTCTCAAAGCTGCTGCAACTATTAAAACAAACAAAAAAAACCAGAAGACAAGTACCATCGTAACAAAATCTTTGTCTCAGTGTAAAGAACAGCACGCTAACAAACTCCACATTAATGAAACTGAAGGGCAAGTCACAGAATAGCTGTAAGAACAATTCATCTCCAAGAACTGCATACATGAACAGCCACTTCTTCTTCAGTGCTTCTCCAAACGTATGCGATGCTGTCCATGACTTACATACTAGTTGCTTGCTGGAGGAAGAACAAGTTCTTGTTTTTGTTTTATTGCCATTATCAAAAGGTTTTTTAGAGAAGGTATTTAAGAATCTTCAGTTGTTACTGAAGAGCCACTGGCCACCAAGATACTGGTTTTCTCATCAAACAATTCTTCACAAAATACAATACAGTTAAAGATCAGCCAAAGAATCTTAGCTAAAAATGAATTAGTCTGTAAGCCTCCTCCCATACTCTATTTTAATCTGGGAAGCTTTTCAAAGGGTTTTGTCATGTATAGTAGAAAGATTTCTACAAATGTCTAGTGGATGTAGTTATTTCCCTTCGTCATGTATGACTTAAAAAAAAGAATGGAAAGGCACAGATCTGATTCAAAGTTCAGCATTGCTTTTTGTTCATTACTTGATGGGTAGTTTCAAGTTTGTAGAACAGCCTTTAACTTTATCCAAACCCACTTTGCACTGAATTTGCAAGTCAACTAGATCTCCCTGATCCAGGCAGATCAATGCCTTCAAGAGAGGTTGAACATTAAAAAAAAGGTAACATCATCATTATGGACTTTTACTGGATCCATTCCATAGGGACAGCACGATTATTTTTTGACACAATAATCAGAGTGTTCATATTAGTTTCATCTGGCTTGATATAACAACTTCAAACAAGCAGCTAATGGAAAAGGGGGTGATGCTTGCTGATGTTTAGACCAGCTTCCCAGGATCAGAGAGGTTCTGCCTGCCGTAAAATCAAAACCAACACTAATAAACTGTTATCTTCTCAGTACTGATTTACCTTTGCTTTCCAAACTGTGGAAAACCAGGTGTATAGTTTATATTTTGGTGCAATTTTCTACGAACTAATAAGCCATCAAGATTCAAATACTTGTAGAAACCTAAACTCTGAATTGCTACTTCCATAACTACAAGAGACAGTTAATACAGAGGAAACAATCCCTATCAGTTTGCTTTTATAGTTACTTTTAAAATACTTGTGACATCTAAATGGCCTGTTTGCATATACATCTATTGTGGCAAATGAACAAGTGCTTGAAGAAAAACCACCCCTGAAGTTCATTTCAAAACGGAGGTTTATGCTAATAAAGTCTTTTGCGTAAACTAGCCTCCCATAAATATTGACTTTTCCATTTCTGCGTGCTAGTAGTTTGTAATAAGCAAAACTGCAGTTAGGGCAATTTCCTATTTGTAATCTCTACATGTATCTTGCAGTTTAAAATGCAACTTTTTCCAACTATCAAGACATTATACAGGAGAACACACAAGGGTCTAAAATGAAACAGCGCCACTTGTTTGGGGTGGCACTGCATTTCTCAGCATTTAGAAATTTAAGTTTAATCACTCCCCGCACTGTAGAACTTCTACACTAATGAATTGCTGCACATCTTCATTTTGACATTAAAAATAACAACCTACAGATTGCAGCTTAATTTTGCCCTCCTCTTGCTCCTTTTTTGCCACAGAAAACATTATCTGCTACTGGACTCTTCTTACTTTGCTGATGACTAGTATATCCAGTCTTGCTGTTATTCCACAGAGGCCAAGCTCACCTCCCTTACATGTCCTCTGAGCATTTGACAGAGGATGTTCCTTCCTTACGTATCACCAGCTCAATGTCTAACTGTCTCAAGTAATTTTGGATCACCGTTATAACTACACTGACAAAACCTCCTATGTCAGACATATATGCAGGAAGGAAAGCAGTTCCTTCCTGGGTTAGCTGAAACAACCTTCAAACTCTGTGCTAAATCAAATAAAATATACTCTTACTCCATAACAAGAGTGCCACCTTTTTGTTGGATAGCCATGTCATTGTGACTACAACAGCACAGACTCACAGCTTAATTCTACCACAAACACTCACGCAGATAAGGTTCTACTTCAGATAAAGAACTAAAAGAAAAAAAAAGGGGATAAAAGTACTTCCCTACTTTATAAAGAAGTTTGGAGAATAAACGCCCTTTTAAAATAGTTAAGTACTGTTACAGTATAGCACTCAGGCACTACAGTGCAAAGGGCCACACGACTACCTGTGACTGATGAACAGCTTACTGGTGAAAGCTGAAAATTTTTGGCTATTTCTCAGTGTGCAGATTTAATGATATCCTTTCCACCAGGCTCTCCCTTAAAATGCTCCAGTATGTTCTTTATAGGGTGCACTGAGTCCCTTGCCCACCAGCTTCACACTCCTCCAAATAATTCTGTGCCCTGGACAGTTTAAAGAACAGAAGGGGAAACACACAGAAATCACAATCCTTTTCTCAAAGAGGAATTTAAGGTATGAGGAAAGTACATCTCCTCGTAAGACAGAAGTTCCACTCTTATCTTAATACCATATCATCAGCTGAAAAAGACACTGTCAAATGAATACTGGTGAAAATAATGTAAGAAGTAGTGCATTTAGTCCCGCGGCTCTCCTCTTTCCTCTCCCATTCTCTGCCTTAAAGTTTATGGAAGGATATACAGCTACGTCCTATAAATAGGATATAACCCTCTATTGAGCCCCTTACACTCACCTTTTGACTACATCCATGAAGGGATAACTCCCAAGCTCACCTCACACAGACACATGCCAGAAAAAGGGTGGGAGACTGAGGTGCCTTCACCACCACCTAAGGGACTGCACCCACAGGGTTCTCTGCTGCAATGAATTTGGCAGGAGGGAGAGAAGTAGTGTTAGGAAGAAGTATGTCCTATATCATTCCATAGCCCCAGCTTGAACACATCTTTCAAAATAATTTTTCCTCATCTGCCCCAATACTGGCACAAAGAGGAGGCTCCCAGCCTTGGGCAAAACAAAAGAGGTTCAGACTCCCCTGCTTATACTCCAGTCCTTAGCTCTGGCCTTGAAAAATGGGACCCAGCCAGATTGGCAGGTCAGAGAAGAATCTGGACACAGCAACGGAATAATTCCATGATACAGTAGAGGTCATCACTGCCCACTGCTAAGCAGCACAGATTCAAAAAGGATTTTACCATAGTACGAAATACTCTTCAGAAGCAGGAAACATTTTTTGATTGAGGGAAGAGATTTCCAAAGAGCACCCTGAAAGGTCCAGGCAGAGAGGAGAGAATATATCCAACACGCACTCTCCGAAGGTGCCAACAGAACTCACATTTACATCGGTATTAATGATTTCTTCAAGCTGTCTGAATGCTGTGGCAACTACAGCCAGAAGTTATTTTATTCCTTATTGCTATTCACTGGCTTTTTGTCTTTATAAAAATCAAGGCTAGTGCAGTCTAGTTTTGCAAGATACTTCACAAAAAAATATAGCAGTACTCAGAGTAAAATGGAGCAATATTGCCAACTGAAATAAATGCAGTGCTGCACAAACCCCCTCACTTTTATGAAACAGCATCAGCGAACTGCTTCTGGATTTTGCTGTGACTGCTTTTGAACATATGCATTTAAATTTAAGCCAGCTCAATTTATTGTAAGTTAAGGTGTTTTGTTCAGTTGCAAAACACAGCATGTAATTTTCTGTTACTATTCATGTTTGGAATCTGAAATTTATGATTGATGCATTTTCCCAACCATGTATTCTGATTAATTTAAAAACTGAGCCATAGGGCCTCACCTAAAAAAATTAATTAATAAGTTTTAATAAGAATTAAATAAAACCAGATTACACCTCATAATTTTTATTCTCATAAAACTCCTATATAAGCAATATAATACAACAAAGATCTTCGCAGGAACAAGCAAAACAAATGCCATGATTTACATCTGAACTGTGACTATAGGCACATCAAGAAGATCTGCTTTTTCCTCACTCTATCATAGAAACATTCTCAGCCCTTATCATTGAAAATATCACATGAAGCTAACTCTTGTTTTGCTTCTTCAAAGTGACTTAATTACATAAGCAACAACAAGAATAGATTGCTCTTGTTTTAGCTTTTAATATAAAATACTACAGGAAAAAGTTGTTCAGAAGATAATTAAACAGTATGTGTATTTAAGGAACCTTTATGCAATGCAAAGAACATTTCGGTAATTTGAAGAACAAAAAAGGTCTCATCCTTTTCTTTTGTGTTCATTGGTAATGTTCCCATGGAGCAAAAATAAATTCCAAATTTCGAGTAAACAGTTTAGATTTTCTTACACAAAAACAGCCACCTAAGACAGATGAAAATGTTGAGCAACAGAACAGTTAATTTATCAGAAGCAAATGGGAGGCTTACCCCATTTCTATTTTGCCAAATTTACCCTTTGCTTAGAAGAAAATTCAAACTGAAAATTTTGAGCACATACCCCTGCACATAAGCCAAGAAATAACATCCATATTTAGATACTTAGACACATGAACAGGTCTGCATTGCATATTGTAATTGACATCAGACAAATTGTTGGCCCACATTTTTATATATTGCAGTGCATTGTTGCAAAAATTACTTATGTAAAGTAGCCTTCTCTGTTCCCAGAAGTAAGACGAACCTGATCAAGCATCTATGACAAAGAACCAAAGGTAGTTTCAGACTTTCAACAAATAGCTCTGACAAATCCAATAATAAATTTCTATCACTTACATATGCCAAAGTAATTTTTCAAAAATTATCTAATTAAACAATGCACTCCTAAATCTGCAAACAGACAAAGCATCATATTTTGGATGAACCAAAGTACAATGAAACTAGTGGGTTTGGTGAAGTTTATTGTTGCTGCTAAGAACTAGATATGCAACACACAAAGCTTACTCTTACTACCCAGAGAAAACTTAAGAACAACTATGAAAACAAGAATCAGAGTATTTATTTATTTAGTCGCAAAGACTAAAGTAGGAAATAACTAAAGCAGCCTCCAGGCAAAGCACCGTGCTGAAAACGTGTCCCACTGTACTGCTAACAGATGAACACAAGAAAAGGACTCCAGTGTGCAGTGGCTGAATTCCTGCTATACACCAATACCAGTTTATCCAACATCTATTTCTGAAAAAATTAGCATCAAAAATGAAGGCCCCAGAGAGTATGTACAATGCCCATACAAATCCCAACATACTTTCTGGGGTAGGACAGACACACCATACCTAAAAAATCCCTGCAAGTAGGAACGATCCATTCCAGTGCAAAGCATGCTAGAGAAATGAGATCTTCCTAGAGTATTGGATTTAATGGGTTATATATAGTTTGGTTTTGGCTTTTGACTCAACAATGCGTGGAGTATTTTTCAAACTGTGAACCTGTTCAATCCAGAAAGGAGAAAAAAAAATAATCAGGGCTAAATGGACAAAGTGTATATTAAAATGGATCCTCTGCAAACCCAACATATCTTTAAATACTTCTAAAGCCACACGGGACAGCCAGCCCCTCTTCTAGTCTAGCTAAGTTGAAAAGAGGAAGTCACTAATATCTAAGAGAAGAGGAAAACCAGGAAGTCTGTAGAATTCTCATGAAAGTGATGGGTTTTTTTCTAAAATGCCAGTTAAATTTAGAGTTTAAGAGAAACTTCAAAGACTTCAGCTGAGAAGAATCATTATAAATTTTTTGCTGTAAACCATGAATTATATCCTTTTTTTCTCTGAAATGTGGCATAATTTTCTGTAGAACTTCAGAGAAAGTTATGACATGCTTGATCGGCCTGGTGGTGCAGGCACATGCAAGATGCTTACTGGGTTATTACTCTGGACTTCCCACATGCAAATGCAGTTTCTACCAGGAACTCCAAGACAGTGATTTCAAATTTCACATTTGTGGAATTATGGATTTTCACAATGGTAACCGTTACAAAAGTACAACCTGTAGTAAGCAAGCTGAGTTGCAGCCTTTTCCTCTCCAAAGGAAATAGGGTTTTACTCCAGTTATTTGCTTGGAGAACAGCTGCTTACCCCACTGATTTCAGTGAGTACAACAGTGTGTCTGTTTCAGCATCAAGAAATTGTTATATTGGAAATAAACTTGAGTGAATTCTAAAATTTGCTTGCTATGTTAATATCCATAAGCTATTTTTCCTAAAGGTTTGCCAATTTTGTCCTTACATAAGTCCTATGCATGAAGGATTTAAACAAATGTTTAAAATTGATACTCCCTTTTTATCCACAGTTTTCAGCTGTACCAGAAAGTATTCTGAGTAGCTCTGCTGTGCTAACTAGAAGTCTGTGAAAGGCATCACAAGTCGGGTCAGTGAGCCAACACAATCCGCATACAGCTTTTAACTCTGGAATACTCCCTTTTTTGTCACTCCTACCTAGAAGATGAGCACCTAATTGATTACTCTGCTTCACAAGTAAGAATATTTCCAGCAGTGCTAGAACTCAAAGATGGACCATCATGTTACACAAATGTCAAATTATAGTTACTATAGGCTCTGAAAAAGTCACCTGGAATTTAAAAAAACAAAACAAAATTAAAAAAAAAAAAAATCCAAAAAAAACCCTAAAGCAAGAAACCACACAAGCACGGAATACAGAAAAATCTAGAAGCATTATTTTAACTCCACGACACAAAGAGGTTAAGCAGTAATTTTTTTAGTTGATCCTGTAAGAATATGTATGAAGAGCACCTTTGAAGACATGGCAAATCTTCACTCAAATTTCAGATCACAGCAGCAGAGAACGCAGTATATTTAGGAAGGCTTGTAGTGAGCAACAAAAACCTGTGTTCAAGTTCTGTGTTGCACAGATAATGAAATCCTGTAACAGTCTACACAATGTAGAATTAGTATTCAGATCAGAATTATATTTTTTAAACAACAAACTCTGTTTAGGTGATACTGGAAGACCCAAAAGGTGTTTCTGCACAAGTCTTAAAAAAACATGGACTCATTTTTGTCCAACTAAAACTTGCATGACATATATGGTGCTTGTTTTGGAAAGACAATCCTTCAAACATATTATTCACCAACTCAGACATCTCCTTATACAGACAGTTACAGTTTCTCTCATTACTCATAGCTGTTTCATACTTTAACAAAGGAAAATTTGTCTTGTTCAGAGTGCAGTAACTGTGAAACTGTTAACAGCTCCCATACCAACAGAGCTGATCCGTATAGCTCTAAGAAGCAGCACGGAAGGTATTCGCTGAAGCTCTGAAAAGAAAGGATAACAAACACCATCTCCTCATTGCAGGCACAAACTCGAAGGGAAAAGTTTCCTGGACCCCCCAACAACATACATTTGCATTAAAATCAGGATAAAAGGCATTCACAGATGTTAAAACCAGAAGAAAAAAGTGTTACAATTCATTCTGACCAGGACAAAACAGGCCACAAAATTTCACTGTTAAGACCCCCTAACAAAAATACTATGAAAAAAAATTCTGTAACTTTCCCCTGAGCTAGAGTGAATCTTTCAGAAAAATGCTCAAAGATCAGGAGAGAGAGAAAAAAGTTACTTCTTCCTTGTAAGTGCCAAAAGGGACTGTTGGGATGATTCAATATTAACAGTCGCATACTTCCATTCATACAGTAACTTAACAAAATTTCAGACCTGTCTACAAAATTTGATTAAAATGTTACTTTGTCTTTTTGCAGTACAACACAAAGCTTATCCACACGCACAGTAAAGGTATGATTTTCAAATTTAAAACTTAC
Organism: Gavia stellata; assembly: GCF_030936135.1. Lineage (NCBI taxonomy): Eukaryota > Metazoa > Chordata > Aves > Gaviiformes > Gaviidae > Gavia > Gavia stellata. The sequence goes on along the minus strand of NC_082637.1, from coordinate 14,480,866 downwards.
TGAAACAATATAAAAAGTTGTATACACTTTCAGTCTGCAAAGCATTAATTTTAACTTAAACCAAGTCAATTTTACTGAGTTTTATAATGAATGGGCATTAGTCCCTTAAAACAGAATGACTATCTGAATGGTATTTTGAACTAGCTGAACTAATCCTATTTTAAACTGGATTTCAGATAAATCACAGCAATGATGTTGTATGTGACAAAGCCAGGAGAAGACATTTTCTTGGGGGAGGGATGGATGAGGAAGCAAAAACAAAGGACAAGAAATACTAGGAAGTAAAATAAGGCAAGATAAAGCAAAATATACTAAGCTACATGGAATAAGAAGGATGTGAGAAGTGGAATGATGCTAAAAGGCAACACTAGAAAGGATTTGCTACAATCTATTAAGAAATATAGGATGAACTAAATAAAGAATGTTTATGAAAATTACATTTCCTAGTGTATTAAAATGTGTATAACTAAAAATGGCACAGAGTACAACAGTGAATGGTATTTCTCTCAATTGAAGTGTGGACATTGTGGCAAGGGCATGAATATTTTCTGTATCAGTCAGTTGTGGACAAACAGACTTTGGCTTATGAAGAGATATCTCGATAAATTATGAACCTTTTCAAACACTGGAGTTCACCTAGTTATTTAGCATAATATATCCTAGGAAGTAAGTTACCAGAAAGATGAGCAAAAAAAAAGTAAAACTTAAAATACGCATGAAAAATCTGAAATTCAAAGACACTTTCTCCAAACTCTGCCTAGTTGAACACTCAAAACTTGATTTGTAGAAAAAACATAGTTACAACATTATTCTTTCCACAATATTCTTTCCACAAAACCTATTTCTAGTATCATTGTAAGAACCTTATTCTGAATACAACAGCAAAAAGACTGATACCAGATTCAAATGTTTTCTTTCCCTGCAAAATATGTCCCAAGTTATTTGAGAGTACGTAAGAAATATATGACTTCAGAAAACAAAAAATACACAGAAACACTGCAGAAAAGTTATAAACCTGACTTTAAAATTTATGTGTTGCTCATATGTGACACAGCTACTACAGTCATGCCAATCAGACAAGAGTCATTAAAAGCTTTACACATTACTAAAACATTCTATGTAAATAACCACATACAATACAGACCTCAAAAAAGTACTTCAGAAACATTTTAGAAAGCACACATGCACTGTATATGGCTCTGAAAGCTCTGCAAATTACTGATTTTCTGCACATAGAATTGTGTGAATTCAAAATCTATCCGAGACTAGAGCTGAGTTCCATCAGAAAGTTTTCAGTATTCCCTATCAAGAACATAAAGGTTTAATCTGAAATCTTTAGACTAAACTGACAACAAGGATGTTGTAATTTTATGTCTAACTCTAGATACCTATTATTAGATATGGAAAATTTGCCTGTTCTGACCCTCAGAAAGGGACAGGGGAAATGTTCATATTTCCAGGATAAAGAGAAAATATTTAACAAGGAGGCTAATATTTTACGAGTAATTGACACTCAGAATTATTAAGTCTTTAAGAGTTAATACAAACAGGTTAGTAGACAGAGAACAGACGTAGCACAATAAATTCATTATACAGATATCACCTCTGTACACGTGCACATAAACATAGTTATACATTCACATAGATGATTTCCTCATAATTTCTTATCATATCAACTACATAAGAAAACATTTTAACCTCGAGTTCATGATATAACTGGAACTGCATTCATAAATCATCCTGCATACAGCTGAAATCCTCTCCCCCACCACTTGATTTGTCTATTTTGAGACATGACAACTCTATAAACATTACTATGTAAGAAATTTAAATGCTTTAAAAGCTAAACATTAAAAAAGAAAGGAACTCTGATCAGTAACATTGATTTCAATGTGAAATGGTCTACTTCAGTCTGAAACTAAAGAAGCCAAAATTAGAGTACCTAGAAGAAAAGCAATCTTACAAAAATAGTGTTAATTCTGCAGAAGAGACAAGCAATCAAATATCAAACCTACAAACTATTCTAAATTACTTCCTGTCCATATTACTAATTTGAAAATGCCAGCCAATTGTTTACCAGTTCCTTTCCTCTTTTTGCATACAATGGACCCTAGAGACAATGATGTCTGAATTCTCCTAAAGACAGAACCTTTTTGTAAGCTTATTGTCACACAGCCTCAAGCGTGGAGGCTCCCCAACAGATTTGTATTTATAGTGTAAAAGGTGGGACTTTGTAACTGCATTCTTACTGCATTATGTCAAAACATGCCTTGGAAAACCACATTTCAGTTCCAATTAAAAATATAAAAGAACCTTAGGGCTTTTATACATAGTATTTCCCACAACTCCAGCTACACTGATTTATAGTTACAGTAGTACCAGTCCCTTATACAGACACACTTAAACCAGTTTAAATCATACACACAGCAGTTACATTTCATGGGATAAATTACCAGGTTAAACTAATGTAGCTGAAATACAGCTTAAAACCATTTAAGTGTTCCCACATTAGGTACTCGCACTGGAGTAAATAAATCATTTCAGGTACATCGTAGCAAAATTTCCAATAATGACAAGCCCATAGATGAGTTTCACTTTGTTCCCCAAAATCACCACATAAGCAAGCATATAAACTAACTATCAAATATTTGCGCTTAATTTCTAACCACAGAAGTAGCAAATCTAAAAGAATAGGAGTGCAAAAGATATAATGCAATTAATATTAAAAAATCTTACCTTTATTAGATTTGGATGACTTGTTCTTGTTAGGTTTAAAGCAAGAGCCCCTTGATTTATCTTCTCTATCCTTAATAAATTTCTGCACATCATCCAAAGAAAGCTTTTGAAGGACAACTACAGGCTTAGCTCCTTTATTTAGATCTTCAACTAGCCCAATCTTCTCTACTTTGTCCTTCTGTTCACCTCTAAATTCAGTTTTCCTTGACTCCTGAGTAACATTGCCATCTTTATCACGCTTGATTTTTGGAATGACAAAATGTTTCAATGCGCCAGATCTTGCCCCCAACAAATAACTGGGAAACTCTGCTTTATTGTCACCATGTGCTTTATTACTATCTATTTTACTCTTATTACCATCTGTCCTTCGTTCATCCTTGCTGTTGGGTGATTTAAACCCAGGTTTATCAGGTCTTGATCTACTAGAATCTCCTTTACCTTCCTGTTTAATACGAGGGCTGTCAGGTCTTGATTTCTGATCCCCAGAAGAAAACCTTTCCCTTGATTCACCAGACTCATGCCTATGTTTCCTTTCAAATTTCTCAGGTTTTGAACTATCGGATTTAATACCATGCTTAGAATCATGTTCATTTTTGTTTGAGGATCTCAAATATTCAGGCCTTCTAATCTTGGATGGATCTCCTCTGTATCTCTCTGACTCCCCCCTGTCCTCAGATCTTTGTTTAAGGCTATCATGGTCACGCCTCAGTGAATCAGAAACTGAACGCCCATCAGGCCTTTGTTTTGTTGGATCAGATCTACTTTCAGGTTTTACCCTTGAAGGATCAGATTTCACATCTAGTTTATGCCTAGGTATTTCAATTTTCTTATCTGACAATGGTTTACCAGAGTCCCTCCTATTATCATGTCTATGTTTTGGCGTTTCGGGCCTGCCTTCACTCTTCTGTTTTGGCGTTTCGGGCCTGCTTTCACTCTTCTGTTTTGGCGTTTCGGGCCTGCCTTCACTCCTCTGTTTTGGCGTTTCGGGCCTCTGCCTTATTTCCTGTTTGCCATTATTTTGTTTTCCCTCATTTTGTTTCAGCTCCATTTGCCTGCTCTCATTTTGTTTTGATTCTGTCTGTCTGTTCTCATTTTGCTTCACTTCCATTTGTCTGCTTTCATGCTTGCTTTCATGTTTAGCTTCTAACTGCTTGCTCTCGTTGTGTTTACTTTCCAACCGTCTGCTCTCATTTTGCTGAAATTCCATTTGTCTGTTTTCATTTTGCTGGATATCCATCTTTTGACCCTCAAAGTCTGACTTTTTCCTAAAAATCTCAGGATGGTTTTCAGGTTTAAATTTAAGAACTCCAACAGTGTCTTCTTGGGGAACACACACAAACCCATCGTTATACTGCTTAATTTCTTCAGGTTTTTTGATGGTGTCCAAATCCTGAGTTACTGTTGACTGAGAGTCCACTCTTCCTGCTTGCTGCAGATCAATACTAACCATCAATGCTGGCCTCGCCCCATTTCCTGCAGAACCTGTCTCCTGAGAAGCTGCTCTATTTCCTCCAGTAGCACCTCCAGCCTCCTGTGGTTTGTTTTCTTGTTTTCGCTTCTTTAGAGGCTTATCTGCAAGTTAAAAGAGAAAAATCACAAATCGTATACATAGACTGGTAAATGTCCAAGCAAGAATGTCCATTCCCCTCCACTCCCACCAATTAATCCACCTCAGCATGTATGTGCACACACAACAAAATCCATTGAATTTAAAAGCAAAAATAGAACTTTTCTAGCTAATACTTTTTAATGTATTCAGACTACCATTCATTGTCAGCCTACCACAGGTGCCAATTAATCATTAAAAAATCCACCCTCAAAACATACAAAAATCAAAGTCCCTGTATAATTCCCCACAGAACCATCTAATAAAGCAGTTGCAATACATAAAGAAAAAAAAAAAAATTTAGAAAACCCAAACTAATTCATTATGCTTGAAGCAAAAGTCTGCAAAGAGAAAGCTGGAGGTGCACCTTCACAACTACCTCTTGAGGAATACTGGTATAAAAGATTCTCTTCTGCAGATTCAGCCTGCTTCCTTATACATGAACTAAGCAAGGATCTGCAATGATTAAGACAGAGGTTCTCCCTACTTGGTTCAGTGCATCAGCTGGACTTCACACCAGGGAACACACAAACAATGTACAAAAATGATTAAAATAACTCCAACACTATATGCTTCTCTTTGAAGCTAAGCACTGTATCAAGAGTTGGAGTCTATACCACAACATGTACGTATCAGGTGGGGGGATACTACACACGTAAAAGCTTGAATATTTTCCCTTTGCAACCATAATGCTTTTCATGGATGAAATAAAAAGTTCAGTGATAATTTTATGTAGCGTCAAAAGCTTGACTCTGCAGTAAGCCTTTCAGTTTATACTAAAAAAATCCTTAAGAGTAGAATAGAGAAAAATAAAGTGAGCCAACCACACATCCTGTAATTTGGTAGAATTCATAGAAATGAGAAGCACATGGAAGTATCCAAAAGAGTATGTTCTATTCATTTAAACTACAACCTATTTATGTTACCAACATGGTACTCTAAACTAAAATTAATTTCTGCCATGAAAACCAAAAGCCCTACCTGCACTAAGGCGTATATTCTCATTTCTCAACTCTCGTCATGTAATTTGTCAAAAAACCAATTACTTTCTCTTCTCAGGGAATATGACTTTAAGTCTAAGGAATGACTAAACATAGGTTGGAAATTCTGTTGTAGATCTACTGTCAAAATGTCTAAACCACAAATGCAATGTAAGAAAAATAACTTATTTTGTGCCTAGATTTGTGGTGCCTTACCACCAGATGCAATGAGCCAGCTCTCTTTTTGGGAGCAGGAGAATGAATGGTAAGGAGGATGCAAATCAAGGAATAGGGAAATAAACTCCAAGGGAAAAAAATCCAGCACCCTTTCAAATTGGAAACCAGAATTGTAACATATGACTTCTAATTTCTTCTATATTTGTAGAAGATTCTTATTTAGAAGAACTAAAACTTTGAAGGATCACCTCCAAAATTAACATTAGAACACAGTAACAAGTAGTAACATGGTCTATTCCAGTGATGTGAACAGGCTTTTTTCCCTCATCATTTTCATTCTCAAAACTATTTGTACATCTCTAACTTCCTAAAACTCCAAAATTATGTACAACATTTAATGGCCGGAAGACAGTAAAGACAGATACAATAAACTCCATGCAGAAACTGGTCAACTGCAAATAGGGAACTTTGAAAAGTTCAACAAAAACCTGTAGGAACACCTGATAACTTCATGATGGACATGGGAAGTAAAATAAATTTGCCAAATCAAAGGTGCAGCTTTTTAGCATGGAGACTTTTGCTTTTTCTGTACTACAGCAACTGTTGGATTCACATGAGAACTTTATATAGATTAATTTCCCTAAATTACTGATCAAAATGAATACATTTTTTTGAAACCTTCATGCAATGACAAAAATTTTTTTTCTCCCTGTGACTAAGAGGGCTTTGACCTCACTGAGCTTCACGGCAGGTCTTAGGGATGGTCATGAAGTAGAGGCTTCCAGACTAATAGGTTTCAAATTGATTTTTAAAAAAAAACCCCCAAACATATATGTTAATATGCATATATCCACACACATAATTACCTTATTTCTCAATTACAACTCTTTAAATTTTGAAACACAAATTGAGAAACTTGTGCTCTTAGGAAAAATTCAGTCAGCTTTTACATTTTTAACCCAGAAATGTCAGCCACACTGAAAAAAGTCCTATAAAGCTCTGATGGTGGATCTAACAGTAGCCTTTAAGACATTACTGTTACCATTTATCTTCCCCATTCCTTAAACTGAGGTTATCACCTGTAGCGGAAGGGAACACACATTCATATTTCCACAAGTGCATTTCATTGTCCAATGCATCACCTTCAGGCACTTATGAAGATGGTTTGCATTAACCTACCAGGCTGAACAAGTCAATTAAGAGCCAAGCAAATGCTTCCCTCTGCTACCCCCACTATAGGAGCAAGACAGATGGCCAGGAGCTGTGACATCTTAAACAGCTGTAGCTGGATCAACCAAAACTCACCTTTCAGAGCCCTCATGCTGAAGGCTCCAAGGTTAAACAACCAAAACAATTCAAGTAGGACCAATTTTCTCGCTTGAACTTCTGTAACTGACCAGGCTCAAAATGCTGCTGCTCTTCATCCAAAACATGAAATTGTAAGTTGAGAGCATAGAAGTAGATGATCACATCACAACTTGGCATACTTATTTCCTCTAAATACAGAACTCTTCTGATGCACCTTCTTCATTTCTCTTGACAACTGCATACTGATGTTTTAGTAAGTTATTATAACCAGAACCTGTTGACATCTTATCTGAGAAAGGGACACCTTCAAAGTTTTCTTTTCCTAAATGGCAAGGTGATTGCAGAGTTACAGATTACTCACAGATTTCTTCATACTTCCAGTGCATCTTGACGGCGATCCTCAGAACTAGACTTGATCATTACTGTTTTGCCTCTATGAGATTTGTGGATGTAGGACAAAAAAGCTGGCCCAAGCATATGAAAATATCAGGTTGAACTAGGGCTTAAAAGGTAGGATGAGTACACAGTACCACTATCTTCATCGAGCGTAATGAAAAAATTCCACTGAATGAGCACAAAAGCCTTTGAACTCACTTTGAACTATATGAGAATAATCAATAAAGAATCAGAGAGGTGAGCAGAGAGTAATTACCCTCTGAAAACAGGTGTCTTCCTATCTTCTCTTTTACAATCCAATATATGCAAGTTTGCATACATCTACTTTGTTAAGGCATGAGTTCCAAGACCCCTTAGGGTTTTGACGAACAGATGAGCTTAGGAACTTTTACAATATCCATTCAAATATACTTCGTATCCTTCAAGGCGTCAGTATCCAAGCTTCATTCACTTCATTCCATAGATAGTAGAACTTCTTTTTATTATCAGGATCTAGGACTTTGCCAAAATATCAGACTAATGTTTTGCTTTCAAATCCTGCAGACCTAGATTCAAAGCTTGCCACAGTTCTGAACACGTAGGTTCACAAGCTCTTGAGACTAATAAAGTGTTATCAGGATCTTATTGCTTCACCCTTTGTAACAGTTTTCATAATAAAAGCAATATGTAGTAAGCCACAGAAAAGCCTTCTGACTGTATTGGAGATCAGGTATTCAAGTTTGTTGTTTGCAGATTCTTTTCTTTTTAGAAACGTTATTCACTCCTCCCCCACCCCCAAGAATGTAGATACATCCAAAATATATCTACCTTTTGTTCAATTCCTTGAACAAATTAATGTTAGTTCAGAGCACAGTCTGATCCCAGTTATTCTCTTATGTATACATCCTTTAGGCTTGGCAAATCTACATGGATGTTCTCTTTATATTGCAACATGCTCACCAAAAGGCAGCACCTTGGTACTCAAAGCAAGACCGTAAGCTACTTTATTCTAAAAAATAGTAGAGATGCTCTGTCAATTAAATAGGTCACTATGGTGCAAGAAAGAAAACATTACAGCAACCACAAGTTTGAAATGGAAAAAAAGATTAGCTGGATTTCCAAGTGGTTATCTCTCACCTGTCCTCTTATGAACAGTATTCCTGGACACAGGTTGTGACCTTCATCTTTGGAAATATGTGTGTGTCAAAATGACGAATACTTTCAGATTTAGAAATTAATTAATTACTGTGGAACCCTTGTGCAAAAAAAACGTTGCACTGGAATAACTACAGATACCTTCAAATAAATTTCTGCTGAAACTGCGAAGTCAATCATGATTTGAAGAATATCCATCCTGAAAACGGATATGCTTGGAAGCTGAGCAAGTGTTAGGGACAGCAGCTAGATGAGGGGAGCTGTATTAAAGAAGTATCTCCATTCTTCCATTTAACCCGAAATCTTTCCAAAACAGCAGCCAGAACACCATTAGTGCTGAAGTCTCCGATGTTACTGCTTTCTTGCAAACCTGATGATGGCCTTAAGTCCCAATATAAACTCTTTCAACTAATGAGTATAATAGGATGATAGCCTAAAAAATTCTAGAACTGCTTGTCCTAGCAAAGTGAAATGGGTCTTTTATAAATATCTAAGGTAGCAAGTCTAATTAAGAACCATGTGCATGGTTGCTAAGCTTCATTTTAGCAGAATGGTAACACTCCACTCTATTAATACTGTTTGGTAGACTCTAAAATCCAGAGATTTCTGAATGATCTTGAATGATCTTGAAGACACAACAGATAAATTATGACTTCCCCATTTACACCTTGTAAGGGATTCAATTGGAGACATCATATCCAAGATGGTTAAATGTGAATGTACTCCTCTTCAGAACCACAAAGAAGATTGATCCTCTAATGCTGAATTCTGGATGAACCATTTTGATGACTCCAGTACAAATTTTCTTTTTTTTAAAGTGTAACAATTAAGAGTTTTATATGTTAAAGCTCTAACACTCTTCAGAGATTACTGGGATATGCCTCTACTCATTTGAAATACCATTTCTTTGAATTATTTAAATTGGCAATAAATAAATGTAAACCAAATATACCAGTCCTAAGCAGTTATTACTTATTGTCAAACCTTCCATTTTTTAACAACATCAGAGACAAGTCAGCCAGAGGCCAATTACAAGCTTATTTTATTTAGGCTAACAGTCAAGATTAGGAATTTTCAACAGGTAACACATATCTCTATGTCTAAATAACAAATCTATGTTTACTGACAACTGTTTTCTTTTCTTAATTATTTTTCACAGATCTCTTAAAAGTTGTCCAAGCACCCTGTCCCCCCAACCAAGTGTTCTGTAGATAACAAGAATCTAAACCAGTCAATCTAATCTGGGTGCAAGGAAGGTTTAAAATTACTTTAATGGTACTGATGGATGACCTACCAATGGACTGAGGTTAAATATCCATTCTTATCTCCCTACTGCTTCAGGAACATTCAGCATTACTGACCATGAGAGTGCTCTCACCTGACCTCTCCCCAAAGCCATATTCCAATAAACAAAGAATTGAACAATGAAAGAGAACTCTTCCCATCAGTAGAAGAGATTCCCACAGTACTAGCTCCTCCCCTTGAAGGAGAGACTCAGCACAGGTCAAAAATTTTATTCTCACTGCTTGCTCCCTTACAGAAGCAACTAAGAAAGTACAGTCATAAACCTGGTATAGCAAGCTTTATAGAACAGAATGTAGTTCCAAAGTCTCCGAAGTAGAGACCAGAGGGCTTCCAGCTGTTGCAGTTCAGAGGAATGCATTTCTGAGAATCGGAACAGAAACAGCTGCTAATTTTTAGCAATCCGTTAAAAGACTTTATCAAACTTCTGGTCGCTGTGCAAAAATGAAAGCCCATCAGGAAGGATGTCCAAACTCATTCAGGACAAAATACAAAAAGACTACAGAGGTCTCTGACATTTTATTCTGACATCATACCTTGCACTCAAAAATATCTTCCATTAACTAGATCCAGTAGCATTTATACTGCATGATAATGAAAAAAAGTCTGTGTCTTCTTCGGTTGATGTCAGAGTGAACTTAGTAACTATGAACTATAGAAATGCAGGGCTTAAACTCTTACTAAGATTTATTAATTATACATGCCATTTCTTCATCAAAATGTAAATCCATTATAGAGAAATGACCGTCCCAGAACAAAATAAGTCATTACTGGGTAAGTAATGTTATAAATCCTCCCATCCATCTAACAGGTACAATCAAGGGCATACGCTACATGCAAGTTAGATTTAATTTTATAATCTTGGTTTATGCTACAGATAAAAAAACCCCAGACTTCTTACCAAACTGCTAGGTTTTAACTGTTTTCTACACCTGTTTACAAAAGCAGGTTTCTGCTTTTGTAAACATAAAGCACAACCTGGGATTAAGAGGGGAATGTGATTTCATGTTACACAAGAACACCAAAATAAAGTAAGCGCCATTAAAAAAAAAAAGCCTCTGCTTTTTTTTTTAAATGTGTTTTTAATTCAATCAGTATTTCATTGTTTATAAAAATAGAAAAGAAAGTAATTTTTCCTAGATAGATGGAAACATTGCAACACTGCATTACAATTTCTCTATACAGAAGAGGAATTTCTTCCCTTTACTTTTCTTAAAACATGTCTGAACACACACACACACACACACACAAAAATCTCATATCTATAGGAACTGGAGGTTGCAAAGCTGCTTTTTTTTTGGGAAAGCTATGTGAGGTGCCCGTTTCATCCATTATGTCACACTACGAAATGCAGACCTAATGAAAGCTTGTATACACAAAATACACGGTACCTAATTCTCACATTGTCCTACTACATAGAGACACAATTATATTTTACACTGTCTCATTTCATCTTCTGGCATTAGTGACTATAATCCTCTGCAAGGTTACTATGCAGACTACACTTGTAGCTCCATTTTTAAGGAAATAAAACCCCTATAACATATTTTTGGAAGTCAATGCTAATACTGGTTATAATTACATATTCTGTCATTTAATTAACTGGCTACATAAAATTAGATGTAAACAAACTATTCATTCTTAATAGTGTTCTTCTATTAGTTTCCTGTTCGGGGACCTTTTGGGGGGAGATGGGTAATGGGGAGAAAGGGAGAGGAGCTGGATAAGAACTTAAAAGGTAAGAGAAAATGGTTACTTACCTATAACTGTAGTTTTGAGAGATTTGCTCCGGCAGATTCACACTCCTGGGATGTGTGTCTCTGCTGCTATGGGCTTGGAAGGAACTAAAAAAAGAAGGGCCCACAGCAGGCATCCAAATGCCCCCTAACTGATCCAATTATTGGAAATAAAGTTATTACAGCTTCACTTCTTCCTAATTCAAAGAATCCACAGTAAGATTCCAAAGAATTGGGTAAAATGGATCCTCAGAGGTAAAATATATAGGGAAAAAAACCACAGATACGAGTAGGTTTGTCTCATTTAAAAAATGCTTCTAATGCTTTTAAGTTTAAAAGAAATATTAGCCTCCTAATGAAATGGTTAGTGATTAACGATTTCATAACTCTTCTCACAAACTCCAGAGAACAGTGTCTTTCACAAGAAAAAGTACAACTCCTTAATCTGTTAAGACAGCAGCATTATATAAAAGTGTCTTTGAAGTAGCCTAAAATCTAACAGTGAGCACACAATACTACGCATGGAAGAGCTCAAATTAAAATTTAGCAAATCTGAGTAAAATAAAAAACTGAAGCAATTTGAAAAAGAGTCTCTGAAAAAAGATGGGTTACTTTCTGGCTTTTTAAAATCATTTTCAAGTTTATATTCCCTTTCCTCCTTCCTAGAAGACTCAGAGCTCCTTTTAACATCAATATCATAAATATTTTTGATTCACAGTATTTGGGGTTTTTAGAAAAGGAGAAAGATCTTGAGGTATAAACCTTCAACCTGAAAATTAATTCAGTACCAGGTCTAAATCTTGAAGAACAAGAAGAACTTAATGTAATGTTCTAGGAAAGGTTTAGACTGAAAGTGGCTGACTAGCTTTGAGCTACTTGACTATACACAAAAATAACCACTTGTATCTGAACAGTGGCAAAGCACAAGTTAATGCAAAGAACTGAGCTTACCAAAATGAAATTTCTCCTTCAACATCCCCCCGCCAACCAAGGAAAAAAAGATTCCTGAGAAGAACAGAAATTCCTGGGACATAATTTTCAAAAACTCAACAGGATTTCCTGTACTTTCTCGGAGTAGACAACTTCAGAATGTGAACAAAGCACAACTCCAGTTAAGTGAACAAAATAGGTTGAGAATATGGACCTCTACTTGTTTCAAAAGTATTCAACAGCACCAAGTAGTACAGGAAATGGGACTACTGACAGTGATTAGAAAAGAAGAAAGTGTGCATGAAGCTTCACTACCTTTCAAAGAAATTATATCATTAAAATATTACAATGCACCTAAGCAGGGGATGGTTCACTTGTCAATTGTTGTGGAAAAAGATAATCCCTTTCTGTATTAGCTCTTCTGAATCACTTTTTTTCAAACTCAGATAATCTGAGTCATGATAAGTAATAGTTGGATCTATCTGTAATACTACACATCCTTTCAAAAGAGAAGCTATGATCTAGTATTGATTGACAACTTGTATCCGATGAGGGTATAGAGGCCACCGTGAGGGGGACAATGGGAAATGAAGACCTGAGGTATGTCATGTTCCATGGACTTATTTATTTGTTCTGAGGCTATTAAACGTAATCGATGTATTGAAATGTAACTTTTGGTGCCAAGTGCCTTGATCTCCAAAGTCTTCAACTATTCCTTCCATTAACAGATACAGACAAATTACTTGCAAAATTAATGAATACAGAGAGAGACTTCCTTGATGGAAAAAGTAGGAAGAGGAGATGGACTCTTGTCCTTGCACACAGAGGACAAGGACGAAACCAACTTTTTCAAACTTTGCACCCTGCTATCATGATGAAAAGACCACTTAATCCAAAATCCAAATAGACCAAAAGGATAGAATTATAAAAACAGAGCTCTGAAAAGCACTCAGATATGAGGCAAAAGGTCTGTGTTATAAAATCACTTCTTATGCACATCTGACATACATTTGGTCAAATCTGCCAGATTTTGCATTAGTGATTTTTGCACTATGAATTCCTTTTTCAGAAAGCAAAAGCATGACAATCAGGTTCCAGAAAGTTATGCTGCTTTTCAAAGAAGGCGGCACTTCTGCAAAACCCTGCGTTAGTTCCACCTCTGAAACAAAGACTGCCTCCCACTTTGAGAGACTTTGTCTAGTGGAAGCTAAATATTTTAACAGTTTTGTTAGAATTAATGATTTATTACAGAAAGTACTATAATTACCAAAGGGCTCCAATCGCCATTTCCCACCTGTACTAAACATTATAAAAGGACCTCAGCATTAAAAAAAAAGAGCTTAGCATTGCCTCAGGCCAGTGTAGCAGTTGTATAATTTTTAGCAAGAACTCCCCCCAGAAAAATCACTGCCTCTCTGTTCCTCTAGCATAAACAGTTCCACCACACTACTGGTTCCAAGCCTCAGAAAGAACATGTCATAACCAACTAAAGCCTTGCTGTTAAAAAGAAAGCATCTGAAAACCTTTGATGAAGCATAGTACTATAGAGATTTCATGTCTAAAATAAAGGACAGAAGAGACCACTAATCTTCTATCAAAACTTGCGAATACTATTCTACTCAAAGTACTTTATGGAAGACATCAACATGTGCCTACACAGAAAGTGTAGTGTGACTGTAATATATATTTCCATGCCTCGATTACAAAAGCAGCAAAGATACTTTCAGGCAGGTATTAGTATGTACTAGCATCTTGAGTAAGTTCTCTAAAGGGACACTTGCTATTGCAAAGCATCAGCTAGCACTATACATTCCCATTCTAATTAGACGGAATACTTGCTACAATCATGCTATTTTCTTGACATAATGTGATCTGAAGTTACAGTATATGTACTAAAATGCACGGATGCCAGGCTTTTGCATAAATACACTAAGTAGCTTTGCAAAAATGAATGACATACTTAGGAGTTATTGGATATATTTCTGACAGACATATTCCCATAGGAACAACAGAGGAAGCTTCCTCCTGCAATCACACCAAACCAAACGGCTATAACCAGAACAATCCCAGAGTGTATCAACTTGTAGACAGAGTACAAACTCACAAGCAACGGCAAAAGCATTACCAAAAAATAACAACCATACTTCTCCAAGGTAACAGCTTTTCAGGAAATCTGTCCCAAGTCTGCTGAAAATCCTTCTACCTAATACTATTCATTCATGGCTGAAAAGAGCTGCTGTCTAGCATAGAGGCAACTTACCATCAGTGAATAAATGGTAATCATTTGTTCCAATATAAGGCAGCAACTCTTGCACCTGATTCATAGAAATTGCAAGAACTCAGGAAAAACTGAGACCTGCCAGAGGATGCAGGTAGAAGGGAAGCATAAGGTTGGAATCCATATTTGAGAAGATGGTTATTGAGCAGTGGTGAAGAGGAGAGAACACGTTCTATAAAAAAGTCATTCTTTTCCCCAAAAGAAACAAATCAGAGTCTGCCCATGACTATGTCATTATGGTAAACAAACATTACAACTAATGCTCAACATTTCCCGAAAGCCAGAACAAAAGAGAAAGTGTGTTTTACTCTTGCTCTAAGTGTTTGAAGGCTGCTGTGCACCATCAAAAATACAGTGCATTTTTCCAGATGTTTCTCAGCTAAAACATGCTGAAGAGTCTACTTGAAGTGTGTGGATATAAAAGCAACTTTTGAAGTATTAGGAGACAAACCACAGGCTCTCAATCAATAAATTTAAAATTAGTAGAAGAGATTTAAGCAAAGTGACAAATTCCCCATTTCATTAAATTAAAATTAAGGACAGTAGAGATCTCTTTTGAGGTGAGCACACATTTTCTGCACATATTCACAAACGTTTCCTAAAAAGACTTGATTTAGTTATCAAATAAGAAATTTATGAAGTCAAACCTTTTAGTAATTGCAACACCCACATTTACAAACACACACACACATACACACACACAAACTCTCTCTCTCCGCCCTCCCTGCTGCCCCGGCAGCTTTAAAAACAGAAAAAAAATCTTTGAATAGGGAGAAAATTTGTGCTCTCTCTACTGAGAGACCCAAACTGTATGTAAATTCAGTTGCGTCCATGCAAATATGTCCAAAATTGACCATTTTCACCTATGAACTTCCAATATCAGAATTTGCGCCTTTTTTCACTCTGCAAGATTTTTCTTGGGAGTATCTAATAAATTAGAATTATAGTATAAAAGAGTTTTTTCTCAGAAGTTAAACACAGTGCAGAGGAAGCTTCTGAAAATTACTTATGTTAACCTATCACTATCTAATTTATAAAATACATCTTATCTTCAAGATTCACATGTGGGTTTTGCATCTATTTTTGAGATTTCTGATGCCTGAGACCTTCAAACCAGTTAAAACCAGAAAAAACCAAACCAAACCAAAAAAACACCCAAAGAGGATAGATTCAATGAAACCAGTTAAGACAACCAGTACAGCTACTGAATTGAAGAGAACACATTTCAGAGGCTCATCTGGTTCTGTGATAGAGACCATATAGATATATGGTAATTCTCTAAAGCTTGTAATGCCTACATAATAATGAATATCCAGTTGAACAAGCATTGGAGACAACATAGTAGTATATATTACTCAATCATTACACTGCCTTTAAAAGAAGAGATGTGATTTTAATCTAACACCTCCTTCATGTGAGGTTCAAAGGGGGATATGAATAGAAATGGGATAAAAGAGTTTTCCTGTATTTTCTTAAATTAGGCAACATGGGTAGTTATTTAATAATTCAACTACCCAAACTTATTACAAATTTTGACTTATATACTGCTGGGATTTTAGAAACTATAAACAATGTCGATTGTACTTCATTCAGTCTCATGGTTCAAAATAAGAGCAGCTTAAAAAGAATTTTGAAACATAAGAACTTCACTTTCCATCCATTAAGACCCCAAATAAAGAATACCAGCTATTAAAAATACGCATATATGAGAGATTACAGTTCGTTGTTGGAGGGGAATAGAGATGAATGTCGCAGAAGAACCTACACTGAGTAAACAGAATTGAACTATGTGACAATGACAGAAAGTTTTTCTATATATATATATATATGGGTTTTATATGCATATATATATTTATATATTATATATAGTGTATACACACACACAATCCTTTTACCTTTATCTTGCAC
The DNA here is from genome assembly GCF_030936135.1 of Gavia stellata. NCBI lineage: Eukaryota > Metazoa > Chordata > Aves > Gaviiformes > Gaviidae > Gavia > Gavia stellata. The sequence goes on along the minus strand of NC_082637.1, from coordinate 14,464,375 downwards.
TTCTTTTGAAAATCGCTCCCTTTCAATAGCTGATTCACGTTCTATCCGCTCAATTTCAGCCAATGCATCCAATTCTACTTCATCATATGACGTTATAGTTCCTTGTTGCGAAACCTGTTGCTGTGTCTGTACCACAGGAGTTTGAGGTTGTTTTGCAGCAACTGAAGTGTTCTGTTGTAAAACAGGCACTTGTTGTGCCTGAAGGAAAGCTGTCTGTTCATGCTGCGGCAAACACTGAGCAGCGTTTAGTGGGCGGTTAACATCCTGTGGAGTAACGGGTGTTTTAGAAGTCTGTCCTGGGTACTGCACATTAAAAGGAATATCACCCTCTGACACACTGCTGTTTTCCAAACCAGAAAGCATATCATCCTGCTGGTCCATATCCGAAGATCTTACACGAGAGAGTCTTAATGTAAGCTTAGTGGAGTCCTTGGAAGGAGAACTAATGATATCATACATTGCAGCTTTTTCAGTCTGGTCTTTTTCATCCTTGCCTAACTTCATTTTCTTTTGTTTCTTTTGCTTTCTTTCTGGAGAATCTAACAATATGTCTGGGGGAACATCTCTAGGTGATGAATAAGGTGGAGGCTGAGATTGTTGGATTAAAGGTTGTCTTGATCCTAGAATAATAATTCAGAAAAACTGAACAGTTATGTTGTTTCATGTTTATATAAAAACACACTAAATATAACCTACATAATTTTCATGTGTATTTCTACATATATCTGTGTTCACAAAAGGTCTAAATAAGATTGGTAGGAAGCACATCATTCCTAGATCAAGATCTAATCCAGATAGTTGCAGTGTATTTCCTAGGAATTTTAGCAGTCCACTGCAGGTAGAAAAGGGATCATTTCAGAGAAGATGGAATGAAAAAACCCACCACCAAAAAAAGAATAAATAAAAATAGTACCTGCAGGTTCAGAATATCAACTATTAGAAAATGGTCAATGAAAGCAAGCTGACTACAGAAAAAGGAAAGATCAAAAAGATTCTTAATAAGGTCCAGTGATGAAGACTTAACGATCAGTGTATAGGCATTAGCCATTTCAGCCCCATATTAACTAAAAAAAAAATAAAAAAAAAATTTCAAAACGTACACAACCTCCTTAACTTTGATTCTGACACTTCATTTTCAACTTTTTTTTTTTTTTAATTTTATTTTAGGGAAACTCATTCCAACCTCCCCACTCATTACGATCTAGAAAACACCGATTGTCTTAAGGCATTTTTCTACCGTTCCCTGCCTTATCTCCCCTTTTTTTCAAACATATGAATTTTTACTTCTACATGCACTGATTCCAGGCTTTGAGTGTATCTAGAGAAATTTTTAAAAGAGGACATTTTTAATTAAAAACATTCTTCAATTAATCACATTTAAATTTTTTGTTCCTCAAATTAAACCAGCTCCCCATTAACTGCTAGTCGAGAAAAGAGCTTTGAAAAACAGACAAGCTTTTCAACCTGTCCCAATTATAATTTTGAGCTACAATTTTTGGCTTAAAAAGCAATACGGGGGGGGGGGGGGGGGGGGGAGGGAAGAAGAAAAAAAAAGAAGAAAAGCCTATTGGCTGGACCACTAGGGCCAGCCTCCTCTTGTTAAAGCAAACATTCAGCAGATTCCATTCATCCATTGGGGAATACTAATCTTCAGAAAGCAGTGACTGAGATTATTATTCGTCATTCTGGTTCAGGTCACCACAGGTCAGTATTTCTAACAACAATCAAAAAATAATTGGAATACAGGTCCCCATGTGCTTCATTCAAGAAACACCACTAAAGAAGCTTTATTCTGCAGCTTAAAATTCCACCAGTTATTTTAAGAAGTATTAAGAAACATTAAGCAATGTACTGACCTGTAGATGAGAAAAAGAATGGATATCTCTAGCAAAGCTTCAAATCACATGAAAGGTGTGCCTTTACTGATGACTTCTTTGCATAGACTGCTATACTTATTTTCTCTCCCTAGTACATTCTGTGAGAACTCCTACAACTTCTGTATGTACAGAGCAGGGTATGAAATGGGTTTATCTTACCCCTTCTTGACCATCAACAACAACTCCATATTCTGCCAATAACATCCACAACGCTGGAAAGCCCTGGTTTACTCATCCTGATTCTCATGATCTTACCACTACTCCACTTCCCCTCCACAAATTAGATACCACACTCAACCACCAGTAGTGAAGTCCTGGCTACACCCTATGAAGATCTCTCACCTGCCTTTCACCACAGATTCCTATTCTTGTGATGCTCATCCCCACAATTACTGTCTCTTTTTGTCATTTACAAGATTGTCTTAATGGAATGTATAGCAGAAATCATTAGCTACTGATTTCTTTCATGGTAATGACTACCACTCAGGAAATACAAGCTGCATTTTTATTTCTACAAATATTAGAGGCAGCTCAAAACATTTCGGTGATCTTACTGACATCTTGCTCTTGAATTATGTCTTAAATGAATACTTCTGAAGTTGCAACAATAGAATATTTACTGTTTTTTACAGTCACACTTCAAATAGAATTCATAGGTTTGATTCTCCCTTGTCCTAAACTTTTAAGTAAATATGACAAGATTGTTCTGATTTGGTATTTGTCGTGCTGAAAAATAACACTGCAGCAACAGATAGGATGGTTCTTTTTATCTTTGGGTAGACTTGAGGAGGTCAGAAGGATTTCAGTGCATTCCATTGAACATACTTAGAATCCAGCAAATGAAGAAACAAAAGTAAAGCTTTCCCTCTCCTAGGCAGCACTACGAATAAGTATTTGAAAGTATCTTCCTTCTGAAGGAAATTCCTGAAAGGTGTTGATAGTAAGGCTTATAAGCAGCATTTTAAGAGTACATGTTCTGGCAATAACTTCACATATTTCTGAGATGTCTAATGATGGTTAAGCCTCTGGCAACAAGGAGGCTTAGGAGCTACAATGCCTATGTACTGAGGTGAAAAGAAATTCAAAAAGATGAAGCATTCTGGAAGAGTTTCACTGTTCCACAGACATTAACAGTTTTGAACAGGTATCACACATTGAGCATGTACCACATACTGTTGTATGCTTAGGCTTCAGACAAAATGTCACCCATTATACAGACGGAATTGTGCCCACTACTGCTGAAGCCAGTCTGGAATATTTCCTATGGGAGAAGGCTTGAGCCATTATATGCCCGAGAACAAAACTCTTACAAGACTTGTTGATAACAGAAGAAATGTTTTTGTGGAAAGAATACACAGACTGACAGGTAGGATCTGTTTGCTGAACCAGTCGAGATTCCAAGGTTGAGAAGGTTTATTCTACAAAATGCTGTCAATGTAGTAAATAGTATGATGATCTTTGGAAACGATCTTTGGGAATGAACTGAATTTTGCAATATTATTTTAGAACAGAGAAATATGTAGGCAGCTTTTGAGTCTAAATCTAGGGCTGTGCGGTAATTCAGGAGAAAAAAAATCTGACTTTCTGTAGTTGATCTTCCATAGTATCAGTAGAAGGACTTTGCACAAACTCTTTTCATATGGCAGGAATATGTAAAACTTGTGAGATAAAAAGAGATTCTCCACTGATTTGGGAAGGTCATTGGACAATTACTGAACAGTAAATACTGATTGCAATGAGATAACACCAAATGTAGCTGAGAAGCAGGTAACGTCAATAGAAAATGAGGCCTCTACAGAGAACAAATACACCCATCAACAGTACCTCCACAATCTTTCGGTAACAATCATCCTGACCACCCATGATAATCCTGGGACTGGTTCTCTATATTAATTAGTTTTCCTACTGCTTCCTAGTGGTAGATGGCACTGAGTATGGAAGAAGTTTTATCAACTGCTATGGCGACTTGTAAACACCTTTTTTTCTGTGACTCTTGACTGATTTCTCATCAAATCCTTTATAATGCAAGCAACTATAAAATGCATTGCATTGACAGTAACTTAGCCTTCTTAAAAATGTGAAGTTTCAAAACCACTTCTTTTTTTTTTTTACCCCTGGAATGGCTTCACTGGCTCATTGTTCATCAGTAACTTGGGTAGCAAACAAATAAGCTTCTGTCCAGGAGACTGCACACATCACTGACATCTCCATCTTACATTTTGTGTGTGCGCACTTTCTAATGACACCACAGTACTTGCATCTTATTTAAGCGTTCATGACACTTTCTCTGATCATCTCTGAGCTTCTTCAGAGAAAAGACCACTTGCCTTTCAAAGCTGATGCAACGAAGTCACACCATTGATGACATTCTTTGTTGTGATCCATGTGGTTAAAAAACAACTATTCAGGTTAGCAGGAACTTAGAATTCACATATTTTACAGAATTTTAAAGAATTCTTAGCTTTCAACTTGCACAACAACAACTTCCAAAGGGTCACTCAAAACAGTATCTTCGTATTCCTTTAACTCCTTTGCAGGTAAAGGTTGCCAGATGTTGACAGAACATCCTCTTTTTTGCCAGAAGTATAATTCCCTATGCATGAAAGCTGGAAAAAATTGCTAGTGAACAAATGACAATTAATGTCTAATACTTGGTTCATAGCACATTGGAGAGAAAATTCAGGAACATTCAAGTGCTATGCCTTTCTAAATCCACAGCAAAGTGATCCTCAAGACTCCAGGAACATTATTTAAGTGGGTACCGAATTGTTGTGCAAACCTGGACACAGCATTCCAGACTTTTTACTGGAAAAGTCTGGAAAGAGAGGCTTTAAGGAAGGCATATGTGCTACATTTGGATTATTAAACTTCACATCTGAGTAATCATACTGTAAATAAGTTCCTAAAGGCAGAATCTGGAGAAAGAGAAAAGAACCAGAGCACACATACTGCATTCATACTGATGTTTGTCTGTTGGAAAAGCTAAGAACCTGGTGATGATAGAATCTGAGGAACTCACTACTGCCAAGAGATTTTAAGAGACTCCAGTTACAATGTGTAAATGGAAGAATCTCATTTTTTTAATTTAATATGATCCTATTTACCACCTTTACATAAATGGAATGTTTTCATGAAAATGGTATCAGACAAATTCAGCCTGGAAGGCTGGCTAAACTAATCTCAGAGATCATTTTGAGAATTTGTGCCTCCAGCACACTCAAAAAGGGAAAAACAGTCCCTTCAAACAGATGGTAAAGGACTGCCCAGAGTATTATACATAGACTGTATGATTTAAGAATACACTAGAAGAACAATTTCTCTGTAAGGACTGAGATAATAATAAAGAGGTAGTATTCCAAAGTGAATTTGTTAAGAATAAGTATCACCAAATCAAAATAATTTTATTCCATAAAGCAGTAGGTCTTGTGGATTGAAGAGAACTGAGTGCCATATCTGGACTTTAGCATGGCTTTCTATATAGCTTCTCATAACAATTTGACTAACAAGCTGAGGAAGTATGATCTAGACAAAAATACTGTAAGATTGTAGTACACCCTACTGCAAAACTGTGTTCATAGGCTATCAATTGTTCTTGGCAAAAACAGATGAAGGGAGTACAGGTGAACAAGTGCAGCTTTCCAGAGCACTGTCTTACAAATAGTTGTTTAAATATAACTTCTCATGTAACAGAATTAGAGAGTATTTTATTAATCTAAAGATCATAACAGCTTTTGGTGTTGAGTCTTTTGTGAGAGAGGCCCACAACTACTTTTAAAAACAAAATAAAAAATCACAATTTTCTTGATGAATTTGAATAACCTTTTGAAATAAAAGAAATTCAGTGAGAAGAAGCACAAATTTTTTATTCATCTGAGAAAGAGCAATTGTAACAACATGAGAGGAAGATATATAAGCTCTACAGAAAGACAGCAATATGTTTAAAACAACTTGCAATATGAAGCTAAGTTATCAGCAAAGAGCAGTTATACTCTCATATACAACAGTAGTATACAAAGTTGTCTGCGGTATTTTTCTGACTACTCATCCTTTTAAGTCTTCAGACAGAGTTGTATCTACAACTTAGGACAATACAATATCAAGACAAATGCAGACCAATTAGAATTCAGATAAAAACAAAGACAGTTAGAAGCTCAGAAGTGATGACTAATGTAAAGATGATAGAACAAAACCGTGCTGCTCAGTCTATAGAAGATTAGATTAGTGCAAGACATGGCAATGTTCTTTAATGTGTAAATGACCGCTATAAAAAAAAGGACGTGAATTGGTTTTCCTTGCCGATTGGAAAGAAGTCAAGAAGTGTCATGCCTAACTGCAACAAAAATGATTCAGGCAGTATGAGAAAAGCTTTCTGGCACTAAGAATTTTAACAGGCTGCATGGCAAGAGTAAAGAAACTCCATTACTGACATTTTAACAAAAACAATAGATGGAAGTTATTGGGAGTGATACTGGTATAGCTCATCCAACATAAGAGTAAGAATATGGGAAGCCCCCAAGTCTGTTCCTGATGTATTTTCTAAAATCACAGAATCTTCCTCTGGAAATCCTCCCAAGTTTTGTACTAGATATAAAGAAATTATTACTTATTTTGATTAACAGTTAATGTTGGCATTCGTTTTCAAAGAGCATAACTTAATTTAAAACTGAAGCTTAAAAGGCTAGCATATGAGAGAGACAAAGAAGAACATACATTTGGGAGGTTTTTAGGGACAGATTGTATTCACTTTCCACATACTCTTTCAATAGTTTTCAGGGAAGAGTCTCACCACTTTCTCCAGAGCTTCAAATGCCTCATGAAAAACTCAGCTTTGGCTGTTCTAGCTTAGAACTACTGCATTCAGAAGCATCCTTGCATAAAAATATAAGACTTGAAGAAAGAAACAAGAATGAATGTTTATTTTGGCTCTGTCAGAAAAAAAATCTTTGAATAAGTTTCTTCCACCTTTCTTTTGAAGGCGAGAGGGCGAGATGATAATTTTTCTTGACAAGTACTTTGAGAGCACTGAAGTCTGTACTACAGATTTGATAAGATTCCTAATTCTTCTTGCCACCCACTATACGTTCAGAGACCAAGTGTAGAGGATTCTCTCTGGAGAAGTCCTATAAATCCCGAAGAAAATAAAAGTAATCTTTCTAAATTATTCAGAAAATAATCAAATACCCATTAACAATTTCTAGAAAAGAGTGCAAAATTATGTAGTTTCATAAGGGCTGTTGCTAGTCCTTACAGATGTTTTCCCACGATTTTAGGAAACTGTATGGAAACAGGACTGTAAATGATACAAACTCTTCTCTTTGGAAAGCAATGGACTAAAACCATTGTGGAAGGCTTTCCTTTATACAGATCTTTAGTTGTTGTTTTAAAAAAAAAATTAAAATAAAAAAAAAATCTTTTCTGAGGTTCCAGAGCAGTGGGAAAGTAGAACAGATAAAGGATTTCGATGAGTAATTGTTCTTGGGTAATGGAACCCACAGACTATTTATGAGATCAACAAAAGGAAAATACTCCAAGTTAATTGTTCATAAATGGATTCATAGAAATGAATTTTTTAAGAAAGTAGGTGTAGTAACAGATGATATCATGAAAGCAGAGCCATTATTCTGTTTGCATAGTTAAACATACAAAATTTACATAAAAAAGAAAGGATGAAGACCAGCCTAGATCTTCTGGATAAAACTTCAGCTGCTCTGGTACCTTTACTGGAGCAGAAGTGAAGCAAAGATTTCTGTAACAGAGAAATTTTACTCCACTGAGTAAGTGAATAATCAACCAAAATAACAAATATACCTTCTGCCATCTCTCAAATACTTGCTGAGTTGCAAACAAAGCTTCTTCCTCATTCAGATTCTGTCAATCAGACAGCTATGTTCAGTCTTAAAGTAATTCAAGACTGTGCAATCACAAGTCTCCAGAAGTCCTTGCTACTTCCATGTCAAAAGTACAGAAATGCAGTCTGTACCTGTACCTTCTCTAAGTGACTCAAGTTTCTGTGTGATGCAAGAAAGCCTAGATATAACAACATCCTTCCTGAGATCTCTCTCTGGACTGATGATGTCTAATGCCAGTCTTTTTGTTCTTCCAAACAAACAATTAAGCATTTTGCTGATTTTCTTTACCAAATGTGCAACCTGTCAACCAAACTTTTAAGGGCTAACAACAGTAGAAACAAAAAGCTCAGCATAGATACTTGCTGTTTGTTCATCACTGGAAAATTTATCAGCACAACTTTCACTCCAAATCATAGGCCAAAAACACTGTCAGGGATGCCATGTTCTAAATAACACTATAATTATCCACACCTCTTCCATACATTTCTAAAATATGAGATTAGAGGATGTAAATGTCTGCAAGATTCTTGCAGCATCAAGAACTGGTTCTCTCAATCGGGCTTCATTAATCTCTTTAAAAAGGAAAATGGTAGCACCATGAGTAACAGTATTTCAGTTGAGTGCTTTATCAATGGGAAAAGTAAAGCGAACATACAGGTAAATAAATCAAAGCACTCCTCTTGCACTTTTTCAGCCCCTTTCACACTGAAACATTACAATCTGAACTGTACAATCAGATTGTTTTCAGAAATAATCTGAAAAGGTATCCCTTCAAAACAGGGTTCTGAGAAAGCCAGTTGAAACAGCAGCAACTTTAACCAAAAGATAATTCAAATATTCTTCTGGCTGAGTGGTAATCATGTATCTGAGTGGAAGTAGCTTAGATTCACAATGCTGTTAAACTGATAAGCTTGACAAAGAGAGAAAAACAACCACATTTAGTCTTTGCCATTTACACAAGTCTTACAAGTCCTCTGGCACAAGACCTCCTGAAATACTGATGCTGCTGGCACGTTATACATGTACTTCTCACTTGCCACTTGAGACACATTTCTTCTATCACTGTTTAACGTAGTATACGCCTACAGAAGATGAACCACAGAGATCATTTAGCAGTCATAGGATCATAGGATAATTCAGTTAAAAAGGGACTTCAGGAGGTCTTTAGTCCATCCTCATGCTCAAAACAGGGTGAGCAAGGCCACATTATGCAGGGCTTTACCCAGCCTGATCTTGAAAACCTCCAAAGACAGAAAATACACAGATTCTCTGGGCAATCTTTCCAATGCTCGACTGTCCTGATAGTGAAAAAGTTTTTCCTGAGACCTAGTTAGAACCTCCCATTTCAATTTAAGTCCATTGTATTTCATCCTTCCTCCACAACACTGAAACGCCTGACTGAAGTATTCTTGATAATTTCCTCATAGGTATGGGAAGGCTGCTCTAAGGTCCATCCCTGCCAAAGACGTCTCTTATCCAGGCTGCGCAAGGCCAATGACTTCACCTTCTCCGGAATCTCCCCCATCTCCTGTTCTCCCTTCTCCACCTAACCTGACCATCCAGAAAGACTTAACTTTGTTTCAAGGCTAAAGAGAAGAAAGCACTGTTGCATCTTTCTACTATTGGCATGTAAATACATAGCACTGAAAAAGTAAATTAGCAAGAATATGCCCAAACCCCTACCTTGCTAAGTCTTATGTATCTCAGTCATTGCTTCTTACGGATAATATTAAAAACAGCAGTATGCATTCCAGATTTTAGCATGAAGAATTATTTTAAGCAGATTTTTCTTCTGTTCCCTCTCAACTGACTGACAGTTCACCCTATTCCTTCTCCACAGCTAAGGTTTTCAGGCTTCATTTATGTTGTATGTATTGAGTTCATTGAACTACTTTTAACTTCATGTTCTTAAAATTTCATGATTGCAATTAAGACAAGAGTTGTGTGTTAAAACACTTTCGAGCTGGTTAAGAGTTCAATACTCATATTGCTGCCTTTAAACTGTTTCTTATGTAAAGCAACTGAAACCATTCTTATAAAGAATTTAATCCTCATATTAGAAAGGATTTTAAATCCTTCTGTCCTCCATGAATTTGAGCTTTGTTTTGAAGGATGATTAGTCAATTTTCGGACCTTCAGAAATTTCTTCTGGATCAGGGCTCAAAATCATTTTGTACCCAAACCATAATGACATACTCTGTAGTACTACTTGAATACAGGAGTCAGAAGAAATAACTAGATACCTCTTAAAACTCTCTGTTCTTTAAAACTGGGAAAAAATACATTGATATATATGACTGCTAGACTACCTTTAAGGGTTCCATCACTTCCAGCTGGAGAGCAGACTGACTGTGGTGACCTCAAGGAAAAAGATGCAGCATTCCTCATTGAAGGATCACCATCCTAAAATGAAAATGTTAGAAAATTAGCATTATGAACATGAACACTTGATAAATAAAGACTGAAATTAGTACATATACTGATAAAACAGATTGGACAAAAAAGCATACAAGAAATAATAGAAAAATATTTATTTACATAAAAATCTTCATAATTTAGACTGCTATTAGACTACTATAGAGGCAATATTCCAAAGCACAATCAGCCCTAAGAAGAATCTATAACCACAACATGCACACAAAAATAAATCTACGGACATGTTTTCTAGCTAAATAAGCACTTTTGATTTACACTAAGATTCCATTTAGAATGTTTTTCTTACAAGCACTCACAGTAAAGAGCTGAAAAGCAGATACATGACCTCTATACAATACCAACTGAAAGAAATTGAGCATAAAATGTAGATTTAAAAAAAAAACTCACCATTTTTTCACTTAAACTACCCTTACAGTTTATCTAAAATGCCACCTTACTTTTACAGTTAAACAAATTAACATTTTGTATTTATATCCTCTAACATACACACAACAGGACTGAACAAAATCTCTAGCACTCCCATTGCAGTAGCTGACATAGTCTCATGTAAAACACAACTGGAGTGACTTTAGCTTGTTATTTGTCTGTCTCAACAGTTGGAAACGAAACAATTCAACGGCAATACGAAGCACTTCCCCAACATGGCAAACAAGTTCTACTGTCTTCTCAGTTTTGCACAGAACAACCTGCTTCAACGGAATTCATAATTTCTGACCATCTTCTTCATAATACAATACTAATTACAATGTAATGATGTCCATGCTCTATCTTTAAGAATGTAACTGTGTGGGGTTTTACCCCCATGCTATCTTAAAATTCAATATGAAATCCACTATTCAAATTCCCGTTTAATGTTCTACATGCGTTTTTTATTGCTTTCATAGAGCCCTCTGCTGGACACAAGTATTCTCATTCACTCAATGCCCTAACTAGATTTAAACTTCTATAGAACAGTATTTCCCATTTTTAGCACTGTTTTTCGTACAACATCTACGGGACTGTTTTGGGAAAGAACAAACTAACAACCCCTATATGAATGAAGAGACAATTTCTATAATTATAAACAAATTGCAAAAAGTCTGCTCTTTTACAGATTAAAATAATACAAAGGAAGTCTCCAAAGAAGTCCTAAGCTTATTTAATGTTTACTAATTAAATTGTTTATTTCAGTAGCTAATATTGTAACGTGGCTCCCATTGAGGTATCTGCATACACACAGTTCTTTCATATAACTTCTTTTTTTTGCAAACTTGAATTATCTGTCTGATAAATACCTTTTATCCTTTTGACCAGTTTCAACCCAATTAACAGAATGTCAGAAGGCTCAATTGTAATTATGTTTTCACATGTCTATGAAAAAAATCAGCAGCTGGTAGTAAGTTAGAAAGCTAAATTGGCATTTCAAGGAGATAGAAGACTGCATCGATAGGCAAGTACACACTCCCTCTGACAATGGCCAAACCATAGCCATAGACTAGACAGCGTACACGTTATGCCTTGTGAAGGTGTGGTTGACACTGCTCAGGGAGAAAGAGTGAGCTTGAAATTTATGGAGTGAAGGTGCTTACAAGTCGAAGAATATAAATCTGTAAGAAACCAGATTTCATCAGTTTCACCATCCATGGGCACTTAGAAAACAATTCTATTAGATTTTTTTTTTTCCTCCCACAGCACAATGAATCTAAAGCTCACACTGTGCTATGAATTACAATTATTTTTGCAACAGTGCTTGCAAAAAGAGTTGTTGCCTCACATGAGGAAAGCCTCATGTGCAAAGAAATCTAATAATCAGATTCAATGCAATAAAAAGAACTGTATCTTAAACTAATATGTTGTTATTGTAAGTCAAAGTGAACTAATTTCCTGATGAGTTAATCATTTATCTACTACATTCAAATTATGGAGCTGTTTTTTTTCAAACCTGACTTATCTTTGACTTGTAATAAATCTCAAAAAAAACCCCAAAATAATGAAAAAAAAAAAAAAGCTTAGTAGCTTCTTGGCATGCATGTTTTATTAGAACAGGAGAGGTCCTCTACCCACAATTGCCAAGGACACAGGCAAAGGTGACTTTTATTAAATTAACTAAACAGACTAAATAGGTAGATGACTTTTCAGGTACACATGCCATTCCTACTGTAGCTGACAAATTTTCAGAAGTGCTTATTTACAGTTTCCTAGTTCAGAGCTTCATCAAATGATGATATGTAAGCACTAACTTATATTCTAGGAATGCTCCCAAGTTTACAAAAAAATGGTCCTTGAATTAGGTGTATGTGTAGTGACCCTTCAAGAGTGTACTTGATGATTTTGTAAAATCATATATCACAAATACACAACATCCTGTAACTATTCACATTTTTTAAAGCAATAAAATCCTAAAACTAAGAAAAATAATAAAAAATAATTAAAAGTTTAAGTTTTGTGATTTAATAACTATTTCGTAACTATCTTTGCCAAAGGTCACACTGCTTCTGTAAAGGCTGAAACATTATGATCAAGGTTATTACTCATACATAGATGCAAAACTTTAATTAATCCAAATTAGTCAAACTGTTTTCTGCATGATAGCTACTAAAATCAGCTTTTAAAGGTATAATTACAAATAAAATAAATGGAACGCATATGCTCCACTAAGCAAATGCACAAAGGGATAAAAGTACAGGTTTACAATGTTTGCTACTTTTTACATTCAGTATTTCTACAATTAAACCAATCAATGTCAGCATGCTTTATGTTTTCTGTTTTGAAGGAGTTTCATTTCTAAGTTTTCATGAACTAGGATGTGGTTGCATAGCTTGGATCACTAAATCAGGGACAAATATTTGTAAATACTTCTTTAAAAATTATGAAATAAATTATCCTAAAGTTTTCCAAAAATCCTGTCTTAACGAAACTGAGATTCTCTTGATAATGTACCTTTAACATAGTTGGGGGATATATCTATATTTAATGCCAAGAACAGCTTCCTGTTTTGAAGAATTTGCATTGCTGAAGCAGAGACTGAGAAAAACATCTAATGATTGTGTATCATGACAGATTCCTTCATTACAATACTCTCTTGTTTAAGACACTACTTCTGAGCTAATATTTTTAATCAGCATAATTCTTGCATTTAAAAAAAAAAATAAGACTAATAAAACTAATAACTCTCTTGGGACTGGTACTGTATCAATCCTGGCAAGGGATTTAGAGAGCCTGGTGTTTCTAGTACACTTGCTGAACACAATTTTGCTTCCACAAGCTAGTTTAGCAAGACAAGAGCTGCCCACGGTTTTTGTAAGCTACATAAAACACACACACAACCACAAAAAAAAAAAAAAAAAGAAAAAAAAAGAGTCCTGCTTGCCACAGGTTTTGATGGAAAAAATAAAATTGAAACTTAAGCACTCTCTCCTTAAGAGCTGTTAAGAGACTGTGTGCCAAACTTGTAAAGAAGAATCCCAACAATCTCCATCCGCAGGATGAGATGCTCATTAAGAAGCAAATTGATCAGTAGTTAAAAAAAAAGTGGGAGAAAGTAGGTTTTTTTTTCCTTTAGATTCAAGATTTCAGAAGGAATTTCTCCCACATGACATAAAGTCACTAAGGAAAAACTTCTTACAAAGAAACCAGGCCATAAAAGCACATAACAGACCAGTAAGGAAAAATGTCCATAGGAATTCTTGCCTTTGACAATGCAACTATCTTACCTAATAGGTTACTCAAATATGTCAAGTCTAATTGTCAGTTGTGGGGGTCTTCAGAGAGACAAGTTAACTATACACCTGTTCAGAATCTAGTATTGTTTGCATCAACATATTGCTACAGTAATTTTAAAGACAACTTTACCATTTCTTTAAAATAAGCTCACATACGAGACTATGTGAAGGTTTTTTACTTTTCCTAATTAAATCGGAATGAATGTTACAAATGGTTCCAAAGGAAAGAGAGATCTAGGAAAAATTAAATCTCACACATCAAAGTTGCATGGTTGAGTGTACACATCTGAAATTGAAATATATTTTCAGTGGTTTTATACATCAAAAACAAAATAGTAAAATACCTGATTTCTAAGGCAGCTAAACACATATTGCTTTATCATAGTAAGCTTTATCATAATAAACTGATTTAGGTAACATACATCACTACTTAGTCTGTGCACCATCTGTAGGTAGTCTTCATTTGAGCTATGTCTAGAATTATCAGCATGATGATTAGCTGAATTTCCAGACAACTGACTTGAAACCTTATTTTCATGGAGATTCCTCATCCCAGCTGTGACAATGGGACTGGAAACTGAAGCTGAAATACAAAAACATATAAATAACTATGCTGATATATTCACATACTCGTTAATAATTAAAAAGTTTCAGAAAAAACACCATAATAGTGGATATTAATGAGGTGGATACAAGAGGTCTGGAATCTGAACAAGAATCCAACTTTTTGATTGAATCCTTTTGCCATAAATACCTTCAATAAAATTAGATATCGAAGATTTTAATTTTCAAGAGGATTTAAAACCTGAATTCCATGTACAGATTAACCAAGTTTCTCTCCATGTCTATCCTAATTACAGTCAGAATCATATTCTTAATCCTGATAGAAAACTTTGTTTTCCTCTATATAAGCTGTATTCACTACCTTTAGTAACTTCCAAGGTATTCATGAGACATACAACATTACATACAGAACAGCTATATATATTCTAAGCACAATGCTAAACTTTAAGAACAAATAACTTAAAAAATCCAGTGAAAATTCTACTTACCAACAAAAAAATGCCTAGATACTTTAACAGGGTTCATGTTGCTCAAGATTGTTTTTAGAAAAGGAAAGAACAAAGAAATCTATTCATTCCGAAGGTCATCTTTGCCAGTTACTGCATACCTTGAGCATAATTCTAGCCAACTTAGAATTGATCTAGTCGACACTACAAAGGTTTGGTAAGGCTAAATAAGCTGGTAGCAAAACTTATGTTACATTGGCAAAACCAAGGGTTTTGCTAATACAGATAAATGATGACCAGAGCTAACAAATACACGTTTTTGGTTTGTTTTGATTTTTTCTATTGTCATGTACAGATGACAACTATGCAAAATGGGTTTACATAGGGGAGCAATCCGACATGAACATGTTTTTTACCTTTTCTTCTTCCCTTTTATTTCGTTTTTTTAAAGTAAGGTATATAATACCACTCTCTGTACAGTCAGGAAAACAAAACTTAAACATACCTGCCAACTCAAAGATTTGCATTAACCATATGACTCCTTCAAAGAAATCAGAAAGCCGTGAAACATGCACACGAAGGTAAAACTGACATGAGACAGGAGAATAAAACAAACGTCACAGCCTTACCTTGCTGCATCTGAGCATGTGGTGTATAACTTGGAGGATGTGAATATGGCATGTATCCTGCAGGACTTTGAGGAGCATATGGACTAGGCACTGGACTGTTCTGTTGTGCCAAAAATCTGTTACCAGAGCTTGTCTGTGGTGGCACAAACCGGCTAAAAAAAAAAAAAAAAGTTTTTAAAAGTTGGAAAAGCAAATTTAGACAAATTTATTACTTCTTTTGGAATATTGTACATTCAAAACATTACAACTTCTTTAAGATACAAAATTTCAACACAATCAAGAATCTCCCTCAAAAGCAATATTTTAAGCTATCAATACCTTCCCACCTTCAGTTGTTACTTAGGAGTCATAGCTTAGGTACTGCATTAGTAAAAGTAAAGAATAGAATAAAAAGCATTCATAAGACCTCCACCTAGGGAAAGGAAACAATGACACAAATACTAAAATAAGATCTGCAATTTCCAAAAGTTAGTCCTAGAATTTTGAACAAAAGTGACACCTAAGTTTTAATTAACAACTAGCTCACTAGGATTAACAAGAAGCCATCTACTCTAAATACGAGTTTTCCAGTAAGATTTCAAAGAACTTCATCTAACAGAACTATACTGCCAAGATACAGGCACGGGATAGGCAGTTAGGTAGGACTTGACCCAAAGTCCACTGAATACAACTTACTCTTTCACTGGCTTTATCTTAGACTGATCCTATAGATAGGAAGCCATAAAAATAACACAAGCCTGTGACAATACTACATGCACACTGTAACTTACATTCTTATATAAGTTTTTCAAAATAAACCAAATAAATACTTCAGAAAGTACATTACATGCTTTCACAACCCTCCGTTCTAGATAGCAACTCTGTGAAGGTTAGCTTCCAAAGAAGGCAATAGCAAAGTATTTAACACAAGGATTTTGCAAGGGTTTTGAGAAGACTTTGTAATATTCATTGTAATATTCACAATTCAAAAAACCACCTTCAGTATCCCTTTTAGATGTAAAAGTAAAAAAGCGTACTGGGTTTTGTGCAGATACAGAGCATTTCATTTGCCAAAACAATTGCAGTAACTTGAATTGAAATGTGAAATAAGTTTATTTTAGTCATGATATCCAATAACTGAAGATGAAATCTGTCAAAGCCCAGTAACTGGGTTGAAACTACACGCAGAACTCTTTCCTCTAATCCAGAGTATTATATTAATAAAGGCCTGGGTTATAGGTACATGGTACTTGCCAACACTCAAAAGTTTAAAAAAGAACCAGAAAGTTGACAAGGATGCTGCTTAAGACTGGCAAAACTACTGGGCTTATCCTCCTCTAAGTGGCTGTTTGTATCTGTAACAGCAGTATTCCATGCTTTTACAAGCCTTCTTTCCCACCCTCCTGTCACACTGGTACTGTTACACATGCTGGAACACGTTTGCCTCTTCCCTCCTGTCCTCCTGCCACCAGTCTCAGCCTCTGCCACAGGTAGAAAACAGCTGGAGGTGTGGCAGGAGGCAGGGGGAACTCCTTAAGCAGGAAAGAACATTTGCCAAAATTATGGGAGGGAGAGAGAGCAGAGAATCATGGCTAATTCTTAGAATACAAGCATTAATTCACTGACAGAAAGATGTTTCTTTGCCAGCTGAAGAAACTCATCCTGCTGTCAGACAAATGCAAAATTTGTCTTGATGCTGATCACCTTGCACTCACATACTTGCAATAAGAACTCACTGTCACTGTAGGAAGAATTTGCAGTTTGCTGCCCCTCCCACCCCATTTAAAAGAAAGTGTTACCTGGAAGGGCTATGTGAGATAGTGGTTTGTTGATAATTGGAAGATGCAGGACTACCACGCATGGAATTCTGAGAAATACTAAACTGTGACATCATCATCCCTATTAAAAAGAAGATAGCAGCATTACTTTACACACATTTCCTTTTTAATCAATAAAGTCTCTCATTTTGGAAATTATTATATACAAAGAGATTATAAATTTAAACAGACATGAACATCATCTACCCACAACTGTTAGAAAACATTAGAAATTATCAATTCCACGTAAGATGTAAAATGGACATCATGACATAAAAAAGTGTTCCCTAAAGCAGTGTTAATTCATTTATAAATATTAACATATTATAAATAATAAAAGTATAATATTAACATATTATAAATATTAAAAGTTCCCTCCTCTGTTCCTTAGAGCTTCCCAAGCCATAACCTACTAGTAAATAGAAATATTTAATAATAGGACATATATTCCACACCCTAGGCTGGTGTGCACAGTACTTACAGTGCCAATAAGTAAAAGATTTGGAAACTTCACAAGTCAGAAGAACACAGAAAACTTATCTCCCATTTTTAGAGCAAGTACAGCAAACAATCATCTCGGGCTAAGTGCTGCAAGACTTTCTTACCACTCCCATAATGCCTTAGTGGTTCCTTTCTACTCAGGGATAAAAGCTTTCTATTCCACCTCCACTACACTTACAAGAAATGTCATCAAAGAAGGTGCTGAAACATTTCAATTGCAAAGCAGAACCAATATTCCAGTATTCCAACTCTAGGCTTCCACAGCCTGTAGATCCCCACAGTCACGCTTTAGAAATTCAGGAGTTGTACTAGCTGGCAAGCCACAAGTACCAATGTGCTTAAAACTAACTAATTTAAGAGGCATTTGGACAATGCCCTTAACAATTTGCTTGAACTTTTGGTCAGCCCTGAAGTGGTCAGCCAGTTGGACTAGATGATGATTGCACGTACCTTCCAAATGAAATATTCTATTCTAATTTGCATCATTATTAGGCAGAATTTAAAGCAATCTTTTTTTTCCTCTCTTTGATGCAGGTATAAAGAATTCCCTAATAACTGCATGACTCTGGAAGTTGAAGTGATGCAGAAATGCAAAAAATTACATTAATTTTAAGTTAATGACAGAATTGAATGTCTTGCCGCTACAACAGTGTCAGAATTCACGTGCATACTGCAGCTTGGGAAGCCACTGCAAGTGATCCACAGCTGTTGGTAAAAGCACATCAGTAGTACAAATATTTTAAACCACAGGTTAGAAAGAAAGCTGAGAAAAGTCCCCAAGCCGGAGTGTTTGGGAGCTGTCAATCCTTCAGTTGCTATCACTGATTTCAATTACTGCAATATTCACACAAGCAAAAGTAGTTTCAGAAATCCTCCCTGTCACCCTCTTTTCTCTTCCCCTCTCCCCAGCAGATAAGAGATGGGATAATCCCCCAGGAATGCAGCCGTTACTACCTCCCGGTAGGTGTGAAGTGCTGCATTCCAAGTACATTAGCACACGAAAACTCGCCCAGAGCAGGAGTGAAAGTCCCGTGTTGTGCTGAAAAAAAATCAGAGACCTCCAGACTTCAATATAGAGGACTTTTCGTTATCCCGAGTAACAGAAGGGGACTCCTCAACTCCTGCCAATTTGTTTAAATGGACACTGGTTGCCTCGTATAGAGAGAGGCAAGTGAGCAGGAAACTCCAGGGATTTTGTGTTGGAGGCAGCGCCCGGCGTACCACTACCCGCTCACCTCTCACTGCCACTCTCAACGCAGCTGGGTACAATATCTTAGTCAAACTACTAGCCCTTAACATTCATGTACAGAAAGGTGACAGTATGTGCCCGTATGAGCATGAACTATACCAACAAAGTTTCATTTTATGCTTAAAGTACAGAATGCACTTTTAAAATACTTTTAAGAATATATTTATTTATTTTCCCCTCTCTAAATTTAAAGCATGTTTTGAACCACTGCTGTGGTAGTATTTGGTTTAAAAGAATGACAGAAAATATATAAACTAATCAATTTTTAATGCCATTTTAAAAAACTCTAAAACTTATTCTGTGATAGACAGCTCTCACTTCTCCACCTCCGTTAAGGGAGGGCGGGACATGGCAGGCACAATCTAGGTAACTTAAAAGAAAAAAGAAGGAAAAAACCCAACAACAACAACAAAAAAAACCCCAGAACAAAACCCAACCAAGCAAAACAACAAAAAAGTGTCTCCAAAGTTGCCAGACAGATAACAAGTATGCCTGATAATGAAGTAACGAGAAAGAAGTAAAAATAAGCCCCAAAAAATTTAGTCCAAAAAGAAGTTTAAATTAGTCTGTGGCCATTAGCACTGAAATACATTCTTGAACATTTTTTACATTGTTGTCATATCGCTAAGCAGCAGATTTATGGGTCCTCTGTGCACTTCTGTACCTTAAATATTTAGGAATTTCTTTTAAATGCAACCCTCATTTTGAATGATCGTAATGTTCAGGTTTGAGAAAACATCATCCTAGTAGTAAAATTTCTAGAATGAGTTTCCTTAACACATACTCCCAGTCTTGACTAATTTTTTTTGATTGGAAAAAAGTGATACACATAAATAATTTTAGCATTCCTACTAAATGCCAAAGAATGCATTACATAAAAACACAGCACAAGGTCACAGAAGAAGTCTTGTACTATTAAACTATATTCCAGCATCTTGCATGCTTAAGCTAGGACTGCTCACCAACACGTGATTTTTCAGTTAAATATACACTCTTACTGAAAGTGTACATCTGCAAAGTTTTTTTCCCTTTTACAGGCACATGTGCACTTGAGTTCTTGTATAAATGAAAAAAATTATCCAAGTAATTGAAGTGTAAAGATGCATAAGATTTTAATCCCCCAAAATTCACAAGTTCTGATGAACAGTTTAAAGTGAATATTAAGTCCTTCTTGAACCCTAAGTGATGGTATGAATACTAACCTATTGCAATATACTATTTTACTTGATCTTCCAACATATATCTGCTGTAAGACAAAGCCAAAGTGTTGAGAAGGAAAAGAGAAAAAATTGTTATGAAAACTGAAACTAAATAATATCTTAATTTTAAATAAGTAATTATAAAGAAATCCACTTCATTCATACACCATAAGGTACGAGATAGATTTAGTTGCAAGGTGGTACCCAGAACTTTCTATGTCATCTGATGAAAAAGGTCTAAAATAAAATTAACATTTTGCCCTTGTACAAAGTTAGGCCTGATGCTGCACGGTGATGTGACTCAGTCTGTTCAGGCAACCTGGTAACAGAAAACAGACTGCAAAATCTAACTAAAAATCTAATCTAAAAATCTAAGCTGTATGAAGAGTGTTTCAACAATGGGACTGTTAACAAAAGACAGAGACTAAGAGTTCGAACATTGCTGCTACGTTACCTGAAACGAAATATGCCAGCAATGGCAGGGGGGAGGGTGGGGGGGTGTGTGCTCAGGACACAAAGTGAAAGAAGAGTTCACATAATACATCCTTCTTGCACTATTTGTTCATCATAACTAAAAACAATTCTTGCTCTAAACTTATTGTTGAACTACACATCAATATGAACTTGGGAAAAAACACCAGCACAGAATTCCGCTTGTGCTTTTACCTTACATTCACAAGAATTCAAAATATAGTATTTCGCTTTCTGAAGATGCCTTTATTTCCTGACAAACTGTACTGAATCAAGAATTTTATTCTGTGTTTAATGTAATTCTTTAGCCAGGTGATCTTCCTGTTTTTGCATAAGAAGTGAAGGCTGGGAGAAATGAATTTGAGTCCACTTTGTCCATGCTGATGCTGGAACTGACACTCAAGGGATCATGGTGCACAGACCTATCCCAGGCTGAGTAAATAGACAGGGCGTCCCGCTGCCTTCATTCCTTCTCAACTGTGGGTATTACAAATACTGGGTCACAGTACCCAGCGCTGACTTCACTACATGCTGGACTCAACAGAAAACAATATTCAGAAGGAAGACAGTAAGGAAAGCAGAAGAGATTAATGTGAAATACTAGAAAAGAGTCTAAATTTCATTCTTCTAGCTGGCAAAATGCATTACATAAGATGTCTACCAAACCCCCAATTGTTCTACAAATCGTGACTCCACAGAGATTACAATATCTGTTCAGAAAGCAGAAGAAAACCAAACCTTTGCTGTCCCAACACATCAGTATAGCCTCCTTTGGCCTTGGAGATCTGAATGGGACATAGTAACAGCTAATAAGGCTACCACAATTTGCCAGCATCTAGCTTAAAGATCCACCTATTTCCAAGTAAGAGTGTGGCCTTTTTCCATGGAAAATAAAGTCACAATTCACCTAGCTTTTCCAAAGATTCATTCTGGAGCCTTCTTCCTCCCAAAATACTTTGTCTACAGCTATGCTTTTCCTCTCCTCCCCCTTTCTTTCCAGTTTTCAGATTTCACACTTACAATGCAGTGCTTGCACTCGTACAAGTATTCAGAATTATGTAAAATAAAATTAAATATTCAACCTCTTCTGGTTCTATGAAACCACTTTGTTAACTTTACTAAAGTAACATCAACTATTCTTTTAAGTTTCATGTTGAATTAATTTTTATTCTGTACTAATGCCTTCCTTCAAGCATAGGTCAAAGCACATTTACTAAACATAGAGGTGCTTTTATTTCATTAAGGATTATTCTTAACCTATTGAATAAAGCTGCAAAAATGTTTCTCCCTGTGAAGCACAGAATTAGCAAAAATTAGAAAGAAATTAACTAGCTTTGTCCTCTTTCTTTCAAAAGCCTCTGCTGGAACAGGTGATTTCAAAACTGATGTCACCCTTTGGCACTGGCAAACAATTATTTTACTCTACAAAACTAGTGGAGAACTCTAATTCAAGGCTATGTTCTTTGTGAGACCACTCTGCGAACAGGCAGGACAGTCACAACTCTTCACACAGCTGGAAAAATCATACTCTCCCACAGCTACCACTAAACACAGGATCTGGAGACTATTTTCAGAGCTTAAATTTCAGGATATATTTCTCAATGAACTTAAAATATTTAGCACTGCCTTTCACATTTTCATTCCAGGAAGTTTCTGCTTTTTTTTCAAGGAACATCACATGTTCTGTCCTTAGCAAGTTCTTTTCAAATATTGTATGGCTTTTTACTCACTAGCCTAGGTGAACGAACCTAATAATCCCATTTTATTATTCTTCTCCTCCAAAAACACCCTACACTTCCTATCCCCTGTGGACTCCAGTAACACTTCTATCTATATACAGTGCTAGCAAAGCTTTATCCTCACACTGCAGTAACTCTGGAAATTGTCCTACTCATTTCATAGTCTGGTATTTAAAGAACATCCTTCAGGTGCAAATGTCCAGATCTACAACTAGAATCTGTCCAATTAATACTTCGCTTGATCTCTCTCCTTTCAATGCCTTTGCTATCCAGCAGTGTCTCTCACTACACCTCAGAAGCAAATTAGCTGTCAAAACAGTAAAATCTGTAGGGCATCACAAATTGCTGAGATGAGGAATGGCAGGGACGAGCTGTCAAGTATGGTTCATTTGACCTTATTCCTTACCCCAGAACTATTACGAACTACCACTGCAATGATACACTATAATTATACAGGTTCTCAGTAAGATCAAAGCATATTTTTCCACCTTCAATTACTTACTAAGACAAATATGTGAACCTAGCCATAAAGAAATTAAAATTATTTTAAAATAAAATCCAATCACTCATCCTAGAGATTAAACTTTGTAGTGAAATTAAATATTTTCTACAAAAATACCTGGTAGAGTTTATTTCCATGCTTATTCTAATACAATTGCTCATAGAAGATGTCAAGGTACATAGCTTTATATCACTATCAAATACAAGGTAAGGCATAAATATCACAGTTGTGCTCCGTATATATTTGTGGTTGTTATCAGTCCCCTAAACTTACTGAACAACATAAAATGCAATCAATAAAAAATCAAAAATCCTTACCGCTTTGTACCCCGTATCTGTTTTGCATGCTTTTCTCCCTGAAAACATTAGGATTCCTTGCCAGGATAGCCTGCAGCAAGACTGGTATATCTCCCTCTGGATCATCACTGCCAAGGTTATCTTTCAACTCTCTGGAATTGTGGAAGTAAGCAAATAAAGAGGCAAATGCATTTTCAAATTATAAGAAACTATGAGTCAAGTAAAGAAAAAAAAAACCACAAAAAACAAAACCAAAAAGAAAGAAGACAATTAACTGTTAAAATATAGGAAAAAAAAAAACCCCAAGTCTGCAAAGCACTGTTCCCTGCCTCTATTTTTCTTCCTCTCTTCTTTAAGGAATGGCAGAAGAAGTATTCCTATAGTCTTCAGAATTATTTTCTCTTACTAAGCACTTATACATGCATGGCTGTCAGTTTCAGATTTTTATAAAAAGTTTCTCATGCCCACTTTTATATTGTGATCTTCTCCCATAAAGAACTCTTTGGCATAACATTAAGAAAGTATTATTGTAGGAATGAAAATAACATGCATGAATGTGTAACATTCAGGGTGCTGTCCAATGCTTTCAGAACCTTTTATTTTAAAAAGGGAAATTGGTATATCTTTGACATACAGGATTCCCTCTGAACCATAAAAAAAAAAGTAATGGATTTTCTATAAATGCATCCATGCTTTCACTTATTGTTTGCTTTGAGGACTTTAAAAAGCCACTTCCATTTGATGAAAACAATTGATTGGACATGTAGGAAAAAGACAGGGTTTTCAACATAAGACAATTCAAAGGACACCAGGGAAAAATGGAAAAAAAAAAAAAGAAAAAACAAAAAAATAAAAAGAGAATATATTAGCATGTTTGCTGGTTCAGTTCTTAAAATATTTAAGTTCAACACCTAATCAGAATTGACATGGGTCTTACATGGATGTGTCAAAAAATTTTCTTTTTGTGTAATACTGGGTATACAACTTAACTGAAGTGAAACACAAATGAGTACTGCACAATCAACACCATGAAGTCTGCACTTCTAACTAGCAAGAATGGAATAAGCGGCAGATCTATAAAATAACCCCCTCAGTTATGCATAAGGGCTTCCGGACAATTACTAACGTTCTGACTGAAACATTTGACTCACATAGCAGTTATCTGCTAAGCAAGCCTAATAAAAAAAATGCATGTTTTAATTTTCAGAGTCTCACAAACATCCTTCTCAATCCAGTTAATTTTGATTTCAAGGAGTAAGGATGGTGATGTGCTATAGCTGAAGTTCAAAATACATACATGTGATCTGTTGACACCTGATTGAGACTGTGGACAAGCTGTGAAACCAGATTTTCATCCCTGCAAGCCAGAAGGCAGTTCACCTCTTCAGCTATCCGTCCATTGAAAAGCAGACTTTTTGTTGTTGTAGCAGGTAAAGGTGATGGAAGAGGCAGCTGGTTCAAAACTGTTATCATAAAACAGAAAAGAGTTCAGAATCATTTCATGAGACACAAGCATACAATTATGGACACGTTCTTACTCCCGCATGCGATTAAGAAAGATAACTTGACAACTACATTTAAAATACAGGGAAGATTTCTAGATTTTTTTTTATCATTAACATAGAGAGAGAGACAGACACAGAGAGGAGAGAGAGAGACAGACACAGAGAGAGAGACAGACACAGAGAGAGAGACAGACACAGAGAGAGAGACAGACACAGAGAGAGAGACAGACACAGAGAGAGAGACAGACACAGAGAGAGAGACAGACACAGAGAGAGAGACAGACACAGAGAGAGAGACAGACACAGAGAGAGAGACAGGGAGACAGGACTCTGTTTTAAACAAAGTAATGCAGTCAAGTCCACAAGTTATATTACTATATTATTGTAAATATTTAACTGTCCTAAGGCAAGTATTATGAATAAATACATACTTTTAAACATTCCAGAATATTGAGTTATTTGTTACAGCAGCTCTCCCTTGGAGCCAAAAGCATTGATAAAGGAAGGAAATCCAAATCCTTGTAGTTGTGTGAAGTACTGTAAGTGCATTGAGCATATACCTTAAGTTTTCTACTCTTCTCTTCATATTTAATTAGTGTTCCCACTTTGTATGGTCAGGATAGATTAAAAAAACAAACAAACAAACAAACCTCAACCCATCAAAAACACTAATTAAATTCTCAGTTTATTCTTTTCTTCTTGTATTTATTCCTATGTAAGTCATCTTCTCAAGAAAAGGCTAGTATTGTTGGTTGGTATGATCACTAAAATGTCAGTTGAGTCTATATACCTATTCACAAATCTTGGTAAAAAGATTTAAGGAAAACACCCATCACAATATTTCAATCAGATTATAAACAAGCACACTGTCCTTTCAGAGGGCATTCTACAGGTGTAATAAGGCAGGCTACCATATAAGAAGCCTTGACCAGATGATTGGCAGAGCTACACAGACAAGAGTAAGCCAGAAGAGGCCAAAAAGCTAGCTACATAGAAAAGTCACTTTCATGGGCCCACAAAAACAAGCTGACTCTAATTTCAAGTTCCCAGGCTCATTACAGCTCTGAGATATGGGTTTTAAACTGAACCATTAGAAATAGCTTCAGAAAAAACAACTTAAGTGAAATACAGTCTTTTGGCTCTTTTATATTTTGAAATTCCCTATTAAAAAAAAAAGCGGGGGGAGGGGGGATTCCAGTATTTTTTACCCTATATAATGTGTATCATTATCGTATTTAGAAATTGCAATTCAGATAGAAGTGTATAATATATTACAATAGCTAGCTTTCATTACTTGCATCAGATTATCTTGAATATGCCAGAAACTTGGAAAGATTAGCAAGATCAGCAAAACTTATTTATTAAAACAGTATAAATTCAGCTAGTTAACTAGCCTACTCTACTGCCTCTAGTCATTGTATCCTCCATGTTTTCAGGGTAACAGATCTTGCCAATTCCAGTTACTTCTTTTCACACAGAGAAAAATAAGGTCAAGCAGTTACAATCCTGGCTCTTTCAGCTGCTCCCGAATTTCTAAACACCATGTAAATACAACAGAATAAGAAGCAAACGCACCTAACGCAAGGGCTAATCCCACCAAAGGTAGTTCAGTGTTTCAAGAAACTCTTGCACCAGGAGTCTGGCCAGTGCCTTCTGCCAGGTTTTTGACTTTCTTTAGAACCTTACCTGCAAATACTTAATGCTGGAAAACTGCCCAAAGCCGGAAACTTATTATTTGTACCCTGATGGTCCATTATTAGACATACATAATGATACATATAAACACATCTAAATACACAAGCAGCATCTTCTAATTTGATACTTCAGAAGGACATGAAGAAGTGGATTTTTTGCTCCAATACACCTGCTTTATTTACTGTAGCCAGTTAAATTCCATTGCTGGGTATATACTTACAGTGTCTCTTGGAAAGTCTCTGAATTTCAACAGTATAATGATAAAAACAAGAGCTCAGAAGAAGCACCTGGGTCACTGAGTCCAATTATCCTCAGACAACTGAGCATAAACTCTTTCTTACACTTTATAAACAAGATGCATCTTTGTCCCAACTGCTCTTATTGCAATGGTTGTTCTAGGACCTCATTATAGCAATAATAAATCTCCTCTTAGTTTTCACTAGAAATTTATTTTTGGTCACATTATAACCATTTGGGTTTGTGCCAGTATCAGCTTTTAATGTAAATAGTGCTTTTCCTTTCCTTGCATTTTGTCTTCCTGACATATTTAAAGACAGTACACACACCCCATCTGCTCCTTTTGTAGGCTGAACAGCTAAGAAAGAAGACTCATAGGTTCAGCTGCTTATTTCCATTCTAGCAGCCATTCTTTCCACCTATTAATTAGAGCAACTTTTTTGTACCTTGTCCAAAACTAAGGAATGAGGTTTCAGCATACTCCACACAACTCTCTTTACTGAGCTGAGCATCAGTCTAATCATCTCTCTCTCTCTTTTCAGTGAAGACAATGAGATGTATGGTTTAGAAAAGTATTTTATCATTTATGTTTTTCCTTATTTGTGGTGTACCCAGATATGCTACTGAACGATATTCCAAACAAACAACTAATTCCTATATTTTGTTTTGGGTTTCCTTAAGGGTTTTTTTAACCTACATTTCATTTTATGTTTAAATTAGCATGTTTTATCTGAAAAGATTTTTAAAATTCAAGCAATGACAAAAGTAACATTTTTAATGGCAAATCAGATTTTGAACAGATTCACCTTTAAGAACTTTTAAAATAAAACTGGTTTTAGTATTTTGAAAATGGATGTATTTACCGAAGAGGTACAAAACAGCATAGCAAAGACAAGAAAAAGAAGAGTACTTACGGTCTGTAAGACTAGCAATCCCTGCAAGAGTAGTGATGGGAACATGAGGCATATCCCCATTCATCCTGAAGTTCTGGGATAGTAGTGCCTACACAGATATTTTAGTTCAGGTGCCAGCTATCATTACTTCCCATCTCCCAAGCACTAAAAAAACAAAACAAAACAAAACAAAACCAAATGAAAATTCTTAGTTTACTTTTTTAGCATTTTAAATTCAGTAATATAAATGAAACAAAGACCATATCCTCAGCTGCATACGAAGTAAATTTTGTCAAAAGTGGGTAGAACAATGTAGATTTTAAATATCAAATGGTATTAAGCAATCAAAAGGCAAGCTTCTATTGTCAGAAGCAGAGCCCTTCACCAAAAAATATGCAAGATAAGGCAATCAAAAGAAAATTTGCTCAGGTTATACAGTACCAACTCAAAAATTGGTAACAAAACTTCCGTTAGTTCATACTGCAGTGGATAGCACTTAATGCATAACCCGTTTAAATAATTAGTTGCTGTATTCACTTCCCAGTTTTGCAGGAGGACATATTGTTCATATAAGAGGTGGCTAGCAAAAAATAAAAGGAATAATTTACAGATGCAAAAA
This sequence comes from Gavia stellata, assembly GCF_030936135.1. Lineage (NCBI taxonomy): Eukaryota > Metazoa > Chordata > Aves > Gaviiformes > Gaviidae > Gavia > Gavia stellata. The sequence goes on along the minus strand of NC_082637.1, from coordinate 14,436,171 downwards.
TCAAGAGGTAAACAAAGTGACAAATACAAAATCTTAGCATATTTTAACAGTAGTAGCTATTTCAAAATTTATCTGAAAATATCTCATTAATATTAAACACTGTCTGGTCAAACTATTACCAGAAACTGTATCATCCTCTCCACAAAAAGAAAAGGTTTAGCCACCACTGAACTAGCTTGTTTATTTCCTGTAAAACAGTACAGTTTATATTCAACTACTGAAGAAGGAATTTGTTCACTTGGTTTTCACTAACTATAAAGATCCCAACTGTAACGAAGTGTACACTGCTAAAAAAAAAAACAAATAAAAAAAAAGTCATGACAATAATTTCAGCTGCAGTTCTAAAACAACAAAAATTTACAAAGATCACGCATTACAATCCACTATTATGCTAATGAAATGACAAAAATTGAATATGGTATTTTCTGAAGACAAACAAAATAAATTAAAGGAATTTGATATATATGCAGTTACCTATCATAGGCACCTGTGTTAACAGTTTGAGAAAGAGTAAAAAGACTTCTTCTGTAAGCATTTATGTTATCTACTGAAGATGCTGAAATCATGATTTGCTTACACTTACTTTACAAGTCAACACTTTGGAGAATTGCATATATAACACATACAAACCAAAAGATCCCTGTCATTTCCTTAGTAGTTTTTATCTCATGCATTCTTATGCCACACCAATGGCAATATATAGGACACCACTGCTAATAAATACATATAGATTCCCAGCAAGACAAGGAAACTGAATGTTGTAACTCTTCTTCCTGCTCAAAGTTTTAATGAACCACTGAAGTTAACTTTTCAAAGTTTCCCTATTTACACACAACTGAATTCTTTGAAAAACACACCAACACTGAGGTTAAACAGAACTGACAATGAGTTGACTTCCGTTGCTGCACCTGCCACAGTCCCATTCTCACCACTAAATAACATTTGTTTATTAAAAATATAGTACATTACAGGTATAGAAATCTAGTTAAGGAAACTGCTACAGATAGATACTCTGTGTGGGTGGTTGCGTTTGTGTTTTTTTAACCCAGGAGAAAACAGTCTTCAAACACCCAGAGCATTTTCAAATACTACTTGATACTCGAGGTTTTTCTACCCAAAACAAATAACAATACTTCTAAAAAAAAAAAAAAAGGCGGGCCTAACTTTTCCCACAATGAGTCTGGAACAGCAAACCCATAGGAGCTAACATTTTTAGATTTTAAGTTTTCATTGAAAGCTTAGTAATTAATGAAATTAAAGAACACCATTCACACATAAATTATATGTACAATAAAAACGTCATGCCTGATGATCTCTGTTCTGACTGAAACTGATTCAAAGCTGACTAAGCCCACGTCACTAGTCAGTATTACTGGAAATCCTGTGTGTAACAGAGACACAATGAAAAAACAAGAAAAAAAAAAAAATCTCTTCACTTTCCCTTCCTGATCACCTTCCAGGTGATCACCTTCCAGGTGATCAGGAAGATTTACCTGTAAACATCAGTCTGTCACTACTAATTCAAATTCTTTCCTGGTATTACTGCCACAATAATTAAATTATACAGATATTCAACAGGAAAAATTCCTCCAAAAACAGACTCTTAAATTAGAAACCTTCTCCACACATACATGATAAGAAACCTGAACTGGTTTCTTATCAGGTCCAGACCTGAGAGTGGAGCAAGTGCAGTGAGCTAAGATGGTCAGAGGAAGATTAAACTTTCTTTGTAAGAGGAGAGTACATGGGGTTGGTTTGTTTAGCTAACAAAACAAAGGTCAAGAGGGGATGTGGTTGCTCTCTCTAAGGCAGTCAAAGAAGGTTACAAAGGAAGAATGCTACAGGGCAATGATAACACAACAATAAATGAGGGCATGAATGCAAGCAAGAAGAAAATCAGAAGAGAGTTTCCCACCATCAGAGCTGCCACTTTCTGGAACAGCGTTCCATTAGGACTAGTAGAGATAAGCAAGACCATTACTTTAAAGATGGATCATACAAACCTTACAGAAGGGACAGGATGTAGTTGCCTGCACCAGCTGGGAACTAAGCATGGCGATTCAGTAAGTCTGTCTCTTAAGCTACTAAGTTTTTGTAAATATGATGAAGTGAGTAAACAAAAGAAAGAGAAAGTGATGTAACCACATAGGAATATCTGGGTCCAAATATTACATCTGTTGTGTTGACAGCAAAATAATGTCTGTTATACAACTGGCAAACAAGGTGGGATTCAATTCCAGAACTAGAGACAGAGATCCAGTGAAACCAGAACTCAAATTTGATGTCACTGAGAACAGTAGCAAACTCACTCATTTAAGCAATTTAAAATAATAAGCAGTTAGGGGAAAAAAACTGACAGCTGAAGATGAGATAGGTTCTTTCATACAAAAGATCAGAACAGCGTGCAACAATTAATGGCTTGAGTGATAAACAAGTTTTGTTGTGTTGGGGTTTTTTTTCCATTCCCCAACTGTAACAACAGTTAAAAGTACTACATTGTAGCAGCTCACAATCCATCAAGAAGAATCAACATTCTTCAATATTTAGAAAATTTTACATTATCAGCTTTGTAGAGCAGCTATTAGCAGTAGTACAGCATTTCTACCTCTAGACTGAAAAAATGAAAGTGTTAGTTATATTAGCTGAATCAAGGAAATCGGAGAACTGCTGCATTGGAAAGCTTTATACAATGCATCAGAGTGTAGTGTAGCAGTTCAAACAGAGAAGTCAAAATCCGATATACATATATGCAAATGAGCTCTTGTATATTCAGTATATATGTATTTAGGCTCTTGCTTTTTTATAAGAAACAACAGGTATTGTAAAAGATGTTCCCAGGGAGGAAAAGACTACAGTGCACAAAGGAGTGATACAAAGAACCTCTCAGTGAAAGGAAAACAGTGAAATGTCAGCATACATACATCTGAGGTGTTATTTCTCTATGTTATCTTCTTCCCCCCCCGGCTTTTTTTTTCCAATTATGTATATTCTCCTTTACTGCAAATTAATATTCCAAAGAAAATTCCTATCAAAATGTTGAGTTTAAAATGTTGTGGGTTGTTGGGCTTTGGTGTTCTTGTGTTGATGTTTTTTTAAAGTAGAAAGTAAATATGTGGTTGGTAAAACAGTTCGTAACATGGACATGGAAAATTCTGACTGCCTTCAGTGGCATAAGGTTTGGGCTGTGTCATGTGGATCCTCTCTACAACTCATTTCTCCATATATTCTGCATTTCTCACCATAGTACTGGATTCATGGCAGAGTGGAAAACTAACAAGAAAAAAAAAATCTCTTCAGAGAGAATGGACAGGCATGGGTAAAATTAAGGGAGGAAAAAAAGGATAGAAGTAAGCTGTGAACAATTTAGGTAAAGAGACAGTGACTGTCCAGTGAAAAGAAGAGAAACTACAATCAGAGAAGGGGAAAAAAAAACCCACCCCAAACCAGCAAAGAATTACCCCACAAAAAATCCAAGAAAAACCAAACAACTGTATTTTTTCAGATATTGCAGTGTCTGACTGTCAATGAAATGATGAGAAGACTGACCACTGGTTACCATACAAAGGTTCAAGCTCTGCATTTATGAAACGTTCCTCTTGGCTGAAAAACGTTCTTGTCTCCTTAACAAAAATATCAGTTCTTCCACAGCTTAGGTATGTGCATGCATGAGAACAGTTTAAAATAAACAGAAAAATCTGTTTATGTGCAGTAATACACAGACTCAGTAGTAATGCAAAGGTAAGTAACCAACCTCAGGATTCAGAAATTTCCTATGTACACTTAAATGTTTCATTCCCCATACTTCAGGGTATTCTTTAACTTATGACATATTTGGATTTAAACACTAACTTACATATGACTGACCTTCTGAGAGGAAGAACAGAGACAAAATGAGGTCGATTAAAATTAAATTTTAAAGAAGGGCTATGGTATATGGTCTCTATTAAATAGAATACTTTAAATACAGTTGTGTTTTATTTAGAATGAAAATACTTTAAAAAGTGGTTTTCCTTTCTTATATGTTGAGTAGCATCGTATTGATGTAACCGCAGCACCATGATCAAAGTTGATTTCTGCAGCTGCACACTCAAGGTAAACCAGTACAACTCATGTATTAGCTATTTTATAATTTAGGTGAGCAGTGGCCTTTCTTTTCTTTCAAATAAGCAAACATGCTATTAGAAATTCAAGAAGCCTTGCCCATAGCCAGTTCTAAACTTCCACATTTTGCAATAAACTACTTTTCTTGTTAGTTCCTACATGAATCTCTGCTAGTTATCAGTCCATAAACTGTCCTTAAAAAAAAAAAAAAAAGAAAAAAGAAAAAATCGTCACTTAAAGAATGAGGGAGAGAGGCAGAAAGAGAATGAATGAGTATCCTCTAGTTCTCATTCAAATAAGATACTGTGACTGAGGTACATCATACAGATTTACCCACAAGAGGGCAGATTTCTGGTTTCTATACCAGAGCTACAGTTTGATACAATGCCAGTAAGTTTCCTGAACTAAATGCTTTCAAAAATACTCCAAAAAATACCAAGGAAGGAGATGCGGTTGCCAAAACACAGCCTAACACTTCAGTACCGGGGGCGGGAGGGGGACGACCACAAAGCGCACACGTTCACAATATAAAGCAGCTTACCACCAATTCAGTCTCAGAAAAGGTCGGTATTGGAAGTGAACAGTAATTAATCACTGATGCAGCTGTCTAAGGTTAAAATAGTAATGCAAGAAACTATGAAGCCACCTGGTATGAATCTAACTTCAACAACCAAAGGGGGGGTGGTTGCAGCATGTGAGGGGAAGTGAAGAGAAAGGGAGGTAGGGGGTGGTGGGGGTGGTGTCAGAAATCCAGAAGACTAGACTCATTATTAACAATAAAAGCCCATGAAAACACATCAGCATTTATAAAACCAGGAAGTTCACAGCACATACAGAATAGTTTCATCTTCTACAATACTGGCTACAAAAAATTAAGTTTGAAAATACAGATACAGAAATCCCAGAAGCACAAAACCAGATGAAAGTCGGCGTGCTAGTGAAATCCGTATGTTTGGTTCACAGAGTCATCAGCCAGCAGAATCAGCGATGCTGACAAAGCAAGTGAAAAATTAAGAAGTTTGAGATAAAAATGACCTAGTACAGTTTCTAAACCAATATTAGCATAATGTGTTTTTCTAAAACTATTCCAATAGTAGGTGCTCAAATCACTACAAACTACAACCACTTAAAAAAAGAAACCTTAGTGAAAAATACTCTACTGGGCCACTTCGAAGTTGCTTCTTAATATAAAGCAACCTTCAGAAAAAAATTTTAGAGCAGCCAGTTTCCTCCTCTGTGGCTACTGCCACATTCCTTTGGTCTCCACTGTTCTCTTCCATAACAATGACACTGATGCTTCTGCTGCCCCTGTAATAGTACTGGCAATGACACCACAGTCAGTGCAAGAGAAACCCCAGTAAAGGTTATGGAAGCATACACAGTATGAGAGGTCTGTGGATTCAAGGGAAGATGATCCCTAATGCAGGAGCGCACACACTTCTACCACGGTAAACTAACAATGCATAAATTGTGCTTTGCACCTGTCATAACTCTTCCTGGGGGAGGAGAGGAGGGGAACTGACACAACTGGATCTCCACAAAAAAAAACCAAAAAAAACCCAACAACCAAACCCACACCGACTAAGCCATGTGCAGAGAGCAGATACCTATGGGTAGTATGCAGTTTCCCTGACTATACTATACGAACGCCTAGCAGGAAACATTGACTTTTCTTGATACCTTGCAATTACAAAGTGTGAAAATTCATTAGAACAGTTTCCTGAAAAGAAGGAATAGGTCTCCAGCAGCATTTGGAACTTTTTCTGTTAAAGCCATTCCCTTCTTTCCAGCACAGGAAACTTTCCCTTTTTATTCATTTTATTTGATATAAAAATTAAAATGCATTTATAAACAGTGTTCTGCACTTAAAAATAACATCTCAAATATTTAATTTGGATGCCGTAGCATGAAGAATGTTTTAAAATGACCCCATATCAAGTCCTTCATACACAAATAAGACATTTAAGCACCACGTAAAAGCCTTCAGGCAACATAACCTGACCCAAAAATTTGCAGAAAATCAAATTATATTTACAAATTGTTGTGATGATCAACAAACGTATCTTGTTTCAGCACAAGAGAAAAACGTAAATCTCAGAATTACTGATTTTCAATGAAAACACCCAATGCATCAATGGGACTATGTAAATGACTAAGAATAGTGTTCCACAGGAAAGTGTATTTCCTGCTATTTCATGCAAAACAGAAAACTAATGCAAAGCAGAATCTGTTTAAAGAGCCTTACTGTTAGGTAGCCCAGTCGTCTTCTTAAAACATGGGGATTAAATTTAAGTGAATGGAACACAAATCTTGCACCTGGTTTCAAAATAAGATACAACTGGCTCCTTTTCATTAGCAAAGTGATACAAGACCAAGACCTACTGATGAGGTAGCAAAACCTAAACCAAAGAAGTAGTATGTTTTAAAAAGTTAACCTGTATAAATACATACTATTTTGGCAGGCACAATTACATTGATAGCTATTAGACATTAAACACCTTAGTAGGGTAGTTATGTACACCAGTTGTGCAAAATAAAGCAGCTAAAACGTCTGTCGGGGAGAATCCAGTTATTCAGGGAGTTTATTACTGCTCCTTTTTAAGCAATAAATACCCTCTTTATGAGAGTCTCCTTTCATGTCATAGATCCTGACACTACTGAGAGCTACTGAATTCTTTTTGTCCTGCAGATGCAAACGTAGAAATAAACTATAAAACCTAACTTTGCTTGGCAGCAGTCAGGATATTAAGCATAGTTGAGACATTCAAACATGAATGGAAAACCCCAAGCTACTTCAGTAGTTCATACATTATTTCCCATCTGCACTACACATTCCACATGCAACTTTTATTCCAACAAAAAAAGTACATCTGTAATTGTGCTCTTTTTGGTGAGCAGAGCCCTTTTGCTTGCTCTGGCACACACGCAGTGGCTGATACTAGATACAGTTCATTTTATTGAAATAAAATAGCTAAGAGATGTGTAAAAGAGCAAGAGCAATTAAAAGGGTTTCTTAGGTCAGCTCTGTCAATTGGAGAACGCTTTAGGCTGCCACACACATCTTTGTTAATAAAATAGTTGTGACAGGTATGAGAGAGGAAGTAGCAGCTTGGTTTTTTCATCTTTTTCCTGAATGTCTCATTTGTGTTAGCTGGTAGTAGCGCTGCCCTTTCCTAAAAACAGTTGTGTACTGACATTTACTTGTATTTTAAAGACTTCTCATTCTTTAATTAGGTTGGATCTTAACCAGGCTAAAAACCTAGTGACTAAACACTGAACCAAAACCTATTTCATGCAAGAGTCTTTTCCAATTTTTAATTTTGCATTTCTGTCCTTGAACTCTCTCAGATTATTCATAACCTAATTCATAAAACAAAACTGGGAAGAAATAAACCTGTTGAGGCAACAGCTGATCTTGCACAAGTCTTCCAGTCACACAATTTTTGCTTCTTTTTTGACTTTGAAAAACAATTAAAATCCCTCCAGCTTCTTTAATACACATTGAGAAAACAGATGCACAAGTATAACTTTTCTTTAGAGTTCCACGATAAACACCAATGTAAAACTCTATATAAACAGATTTAGTGTGTTGCATTTCAAAAGCGCCTCACAGGCTTTTTATATTGGAATTAATATTGACCTGTGATTATGTTACTCCCTTTGTCCTAATACTCATCTTATTGCCTGTTTTTCAACTTAAGCTCCATGAACTTCTAAGAGAGATGCTGTATAGCACTGCAGGTGGTCAAGATGCTTCTGTTCCGGATTGGTGTATTATTTCGCCTCATCTCCTTACCCCAAGGATGCAATTCCTCTATCCAAAAGCTCTATGACAGCCCTCTAACACACGCAGTTTCCCCCCCTCACATCTAATCCACTCCCACCTCTCAGCTGCTAGCTGGAAGAGAGACAGCACGTGCTGCAGCATTCCACCCCCTGTAAACAGGGGACTTACAGGACTTCTACCCCCTGTAAAATATAACTGAAATTAGCTGATGCTTTCCAAAATTATTAGACTGAGGGACTTACAGATAAATAAGTGCCATGATTATGAGGCAGAAAGTTATTATATAAATCAGTGTTTTTATGGACTACATGCAGAAACACATAAAGAGCTTTGGTTGTACTGTCCTGTCCTACTGTACACATTTGCATAATTACTGGTAATGCAATTATTTTTGTAATTTTATAGCATTTACTACCCAAAATTTGTTCTGTTTCGTTCATTTTACAAGAGGTAGTTTATATTCCTCATGCAACATACAGTTAAGATATACTCTTTCTAAAGGAAAATGCGCTAAGATTTAAAAGACAAAAAAACCAAAATAATCAATGCCATTTAACATTTTAATTAAGATTACTAAAATCTTGCAAAAACATGTTGCTTGGCAAGATTGAACATGAGTGTAAAAGTAACTTCTAAAAAAGTGCAGTGTTAGTGTCTAATAAATAATTGTGTAAGAGACTTGAAACATATGAAAATTTTCATCACTTGATAACTGATTTTAGTTAGTATTTACATTCTAAAATTGAGGATTACATAAACTTTTGGCATACACCATCCAACCTAGCAATCCTAAAAATGTAGAGCGCCACAATTTTGTGACTACAAAAGTATGATTAGTGTCAGGAGTCCCTGACTCTTTCCTTTATGGCATTTTTTTAAAATTATCTTCCTGTCCTATTTAATTATCATTCCTATTTAACATTATAAACAAAGATATTATCAACAAGCATGTAAAACAATATCACTAGTCAGCCAAGATATTCCTTTTTCCCAGTTGCATACACAGTCTGATCACTAAAGGCTTTTCCTCATATGAACGTTATAGTCAGCTAAACTTTTGGAGCACAATGAACTCAAAGACACAGCATAGGAAACAAATGGAGACTTCAGCTGGAAAAATCACACATATTCAAAGTTATTAGTAAGCCCTGAAGTACACAGCATACAACATCTGGAGGTATTGTGTTGGAATTACTGTTAATCAGCTAAGCTCAAATCACGACCAGCTCATCATTAGCAACTGGGGCTAGATGGTAACAATCGGGTATCTCTCAATAGCTAGGAAAAATATTATATTGAGGTATGGTCTTTGTAGGTCTGGGGATGCAGTCATACAGTTACCTAAGAAAGTGCCCTGTGTCATCCTGAACTGCTGCTGCTGTGGCTGGTTCTTCTACGTCTGCAGCACAAACACAACAGAAGTTTCTTAAGCTCACAAACGGTGCTGAAAGGAGGGATACAGTTCCAAGAAAAGCATTTCTCTAAAGCGGTGTCTCTTTCACCTTGCTGATAATCTTCCATATCCCACCTGACGGCCTGCAAATGTTACAAATCTAAATCAAAGCTACCTAGGAATTGCAGCAATTGGTTTGCAAAGCTGCTCACAGGCTTAGTCAAGCTCATGGCTTCAATCAACGTTAAACTTCCCAACTTCCAAATTTTCCGAAATTACCAATGTCACAGCATAAACAAACATTCCACCAATAATGGTCAGGTGGAATCTCAAAATTATGATAGCCATGCACAAAAAAGCTTGGGGATTTTTAGTGTTTGACCTGTCCATGTTAAACATTCTCAGCTCACCTCCACTGGATACTGCAGCAATACAAAGACAGAATAGCTGTCAACAGTGAAAGCATACTTGTAGAAGTAACAATTTGAAGCAAAACAAAAGGCAAACATTTGTGTGGATAGGACTACCATGACCCAGTTAGTATAAAACAAGTACAATGAAGAACACTACTTTGAAGAAAATCTCCTTGCGCATAGACATTCCCTAAAACACACCTCTGATACTGTTTTCTCTTTAACAGACTTAATGACCTCAAACCAGTTTGGAAATTTTCTTCATACTTAAGTAGAGTTCACTCAATGCAACTTAATTTTACAGTAAAATAAAAACAACTGAATTCAAGTTACTAATTCTGAAAGAGAATATAAACTCAAATGTTTAATGTAGCTCAACTAAACCACTTTACATTAATTCCTCCTGTTACTTTACATTAAAAGCCTTAAGTGTCATTATGTAGGCAAGGTTTGAGTAATCCCTTTATTTCTAATTATTTGGACAAATTCAGTCACACATCTTAAAATAGTTCAGCTGAACACAAACAATACATCTGTGAACGAGCTTCAATTTTGTTTTTCCAAGAAATAGGGAAAATCCTAAGTTTCACATTGTAAATTTCTATCATAGCTTCTGGTACTAACTTATCAATCAGAATAAAAGTGGGTAGACCAAATAAAAGAAAACAGAAGATTCACTATGACATTTCAAGATTGAACCATTGTCAGTCTAGAGCGAGAGCAATGTCAAAACCAAGGCATACCACTGGAGACCAAGTAAAAACACTGCAGGTCATATAAAGAGATTAGACCACGGGGGATCAATAGTAGATTTAATTTTCATTTTAAAGAGCAAAGTAGGATCATAATCCATAACACAAAAAGCTGCAAAACTTTCCCACTGAGAAACTGTGCTAAAAATTTCACTTCATTTGCAGACTATTTTGAAAAATACAGAACACAGCCCTTTTGTAACGGCTGCCTCTTCCTTCCACAGCAATTCCAGAAGGCACAAAGCTAGAGGAGACAAAGAAGGCCAAAGAGCTTACAGAACAGACTATGAAACTAATGTGATTACCAACCAAACAAGTTATCCTTTGCTGCCCTTTTTCCCACATGCAAGATTTATTTTTTTAAATTTCATGTCTTTGTATTCTAGTGTGGTTTTGTTCTGCTCCTTTAGGTCTATGTTTCGCCAGCTGTCTTTCACAATTCCCAAGGATGAGGCCAAGTCACAGAGTTAGAAAGCTGCAATTCAGTTCCTGAGACAGGTGGGCATGCATACGTGCATGTGCACATTATGGAGACTGGCGAAGAAGATGGAAGAATGAGTTTAGATACATGCAGTCAGTAACTACAACTGGGATTCCCGACCTTTTACAGAACAGGGCTTCTGCTGACTCAGAGGACAGCACAAAGACAAATGAATAAAAAGGAAGACAGTTACACTTCCCAAAACTTCTACGAACACAGCTTTTATCTGACTGAAGGCACAACACACAAACTTACTGCTTCCTGACCTGCCTTTCTCCTGCCCAAACTGCTTATCATCTTCATCATGTCCATGATTTATGTATTAATCCCATTCCTCTGTAAAACATGGTCTGCCCATACATATATTTCTGGAGAGCTCTCCTTTTCAGTATGCAACACAAAGAACAGCAGAAAACAAGTCACTTCAAATTTGGCAGGACTAAAAATTACCATCAAGCTAACACTGCAACTACTCTACAATGCATTGAACAATGCCTTTTAGTACTGATGAGGTAGATAGTCCATGACAACAAATACCAAAGATATTACATATACTCGTTCTTCCCTCCTCTCTTTCCCCTGACTCTTTGAGGGAGAAGGAAGGAATAGAGGACTACTACTGTGCTCATGCATCCGTGATTTTGTGTATCTCACTGTTTTTCTCCCCAAAATCACAGAATGGTTGAGGTGGGAAGTGACCTCTGGAGGTTAACTTCCAACCTCCTGCTCAAGCAGGGACACCAAGATCAGGTTGCTCAGAAACTGGCGGGGGGGAATTAAAAAACATTTTAATAATTTAATTAAAAAACATTTAAATTTTAAAATAAAAAACAATTTTAATTTAACTGGGGGGGAATTAAAAAACATTTTAAGAAAATTGATGTACTCAAACTGACTACATATTTCATTTTCTTTAGCAGTAATCTTTACTATATCTGGCATATAACTATCTTACTTGCTCTACAACAAAATAAATCCAAAGACAATTCAACCATTTAGACAACATATTTTATTAAACTGAAGAAGAAAGTATTTCCCAAAACCTGAGGCTCCCTATTCCAAAAATAAAAATGTAAACAACCCATTGAGCAACATTATATTAACAAAATTAATATTTTCAACAATTGCAGAATACTCTATTTTTTCAACTCCTCTAAAAGTAGGCATTTTCTCCTTTCTCTTTTTCAAGAAAAGTAGTGAGACTTTTAGATTACAAAGGCCCCAAGGAAACTTCGATGTAACATTTCTAATCTTGACATTGACAGTAACAAAGCAAAAACTTTCCCTGAAGTTCACCACATTAACCTCTTTAGACGAAGTAAGTTATAATTAACACATAACCACACACCAAGAGTACACACAGCTAAAAAAGTCATCACACAGTAAAAGAGCATCAGTAACCCAGAAAGTGCACTAAATTCTGCAAAGAATCAAGTCTACACTTAAATTTGCTTGTTTCCCAAAGCTATTCCATGTTGTAGTTTTTAATTTTGGCTTTTAATCCTATTCATGTATTACTTTGATGGAAGACAGAAATTAAGTTACTTGCTTGAAGAGAGTTGACATGTACACTGAATAGTCATATTTAAAAAAAAATACCTTTTACTATAAGTAAGACGAGTAACAAAACAAAAAACCAAACCAAACACAAACCACCAGAGGCTTTTTAAATGCATCTTGCAAAAAGAAATGGGTATCTCAACGTCTCCAACTGGAATGGTCTTTTTAAACAAAATTAGAAATATCCATAATGACAGAGGCATTTTTTCCTATGTGATTAGTGGATGCAACACAGTCTTCACTATTCTATTCACAGATTCATGGAACTGGAAAAGATTCCACTTCCAGCTTTAAGTGCCAGTACTCGATATGAACCACAGGATTCCTATTCTTGCTTTGAAAAATATGCAGACTTTTGGTTAAATAAGCTCTCTGCAACCAGATGAAGTGAATGAACTGGAAACACTGGATACAAGGACCTAACTTTTCTACTTCCCCCCGATTAGAACACAGCTGTAGTTTAGTACAACCACTACAGTTACTCAACCAGGATGAAAAATAGCTATGTTCATCCCTGAAGAATACATCTCCAACCACCAAAGCCATGCCCCTTCTAACTGGACAAAAAAAAAATTAGTAAAACTGTTGTGTACTGTCCTAAATTGCCAGTCTACATTACAATAGTTTAGATATAAACCTTCTATTCTATTTTGTTGAACTTCCGTTTAATACACCTGCAGAGTTTTACTGATGATAAACTACCCTGAATAGTACATGATGCACTACAAAGCTGAGCCTTAAACGTAACGTGACATTACCATTACAAGATGTTATCAATTGCTATCTAATGAAAGCTAACTACTTCATCTGCTACTTGTGTTGTACTTGCCTCCCATTTCTCTTCTTTTGGAGGATATGCAATGCAGTTTGCAAATATGAAATTATAATAAAAAGGGTAAAATCTTAACTACAATACCTACAACTTTGCTATGAACAGTAATAGAAATTAAGAGCTCCAGTAAGATCGAACCGTTTCCAATAAGGTGCACTGTTGGACAAAGATGAAAGTCTACCTGTTCCTAAGATATATCCTTTTCCAGTAACCCTTCTCTTAGATCACTAAATACAATGCCTTTGATCTGCTGAAATAACCATTATTAACAATCAGCATATGCATTCCTGAGCAAAAAGTTTGCTTCCCAAGCCCTGAAGGAACAGAACATTTTTGCCAATTGCTCAATTCTTCCAAAGTAACTTTTACTGCATGTCATACACCTGCAACTTTTTTGCTGGTTTCAAAGCAATGGTCACAGCCTTTGCAACTGTTGTAGAAATGTATATGGCTGCTTGTAATGACTATCTGACTTCCCTTTACTGACTTCCCTCAATTCAATACAGTCTTCCAGCAGGACTTTGCCAGTGAGTATCTTCTCCCAAGGGAAATTATTGTTACCTGTCACACACAACCTGACAGTCCATCATCCAAAGCTTGAATGATGCTGAAAATTGCGTTCTAGCTTAAACAAACCAAACAACAAACACACACACCAACCCCTGCACTCCCCCCTCCCCCCCCCCCCCAAAAAAAAAAAAAACCCACAAAGCCAACATCTTAAGATATCGATTCTTAGAAATGCCTTTACTAGACCTCAGTGCCTCCGGGAAAAATGAAAGTCCTTCAGCATCACTCCTCACCAAAAGTTCGAAAACTAGGTTGAAAAAGGGCTGGAATTGTCATAGCTGTTGAGCTGATTCCAAGTTCTCAGTTCAGAAGGCTGTTTTCGTATCTAGCCTTCACAAACTATTCAAAACCTCTAATACAAGTGCTATTTCAAAGTCCAGGATATTATGTGAGACAGGCAATCTTGGAAAGCTGTAAGCTGTCAATCACTCCCATAAAATTTCCATTATGTTTGTCTACCTCCTTTGAAGTAAATTTAGTAAGAAAGACCTCACTGCTTATTAATATATAATGGACAAAAAGGGTTTCTAATATTAAAGGAAAGTTGAATTCCACTGCATATCATACAAGAATAAATTCTAGCTGGAAATGAATTTGAGATAGTAATTTGAGGAAACTGGAAAGGTTCACACTACCAGTCTCTAAAGTGACAATTCCCTCTGTAGTCACTTAGGGCATAGTTCTACTTTGAAAAGCATTTAGGAGACCTAGCTTATCTTTTTTTCCCAAATCAAGTATGACTATGCTTACTATATAAGTAAATACAAAAATTAGAGAGTATAGCCACTTATAAAGCAGAATTTTTATCAAATGTTAAGCTCCAATGAAATATAACGAAACCCAAGATAAGTTTCAACAGTTCAATAGCAATGTTTTTTTTCAGCATTGTACATGAGAAACACCTAGCAACTTTCCTCAGTTTTCATGAGTTATTGGTACCATCTTTTACAACTATGCGTTTTCCTTTTAGAATTAACACATATTCTGTTACAGTGAAATCGGGCATAAATCTAAATCCAGTTTCTTGTTATCATATTTATTCCTTAGAATGAAGTATGAATGCAGACTGCATATGTAAGGACTGTAGGTTGTAGCTTTTAAGCTCAAAGGACTTTTTTTCTTCTGTGGCAGAAAGCTGTCATCACAATCTCCACCAACACACCTAAGAACTTTAAAGCTGCCCCCAGTAACTTACTGAATACTTAATGGCTTTCCAAGGAAAAATAAGAGGAGTGAAAAAGATATTTTTAATTAGTAAAATCACTGAAGTCAGGAAGTAATGCTATAAAAGAATTTTGTAATAGACAGCTGGCACTTACCAGCTGTGATGATTTGCACAATGCGAGTATGTCTTTCTGTCTTAAGGGAATTATGTATGGATAGAATCCTATAAAGTTTAAGGTTGGAAGGGACCTCTGGAGGCCATCTAGTCCAATGCCCCTGCTCAGAGCAGGGCCAGCTACAGTGGACTGCTCAGGGCTTTGTCCTGTCAGATTTTAAGTAACTCCAAGGATAGAGACTCCACAACCGCCCCATATTCCAATGTTTGATCACCCTTAAGTCAAACAGGTTCTCCTCTAAATGGATTTTCTTGTATTTTAGTTTGTGCCCATTGACTTTTCTGCCAGTGGACACCACTAAGAAGAGTCTGGCTCCATCACATATCTTAGCAACATGTTGGTAACATCTGCCTGAACCTTCTTTGCCTCAGGCTGAACAGTCCCAGCTCTCTCAGATTCTCCTCAAATGCCAGATGCTCCAATCCCTTAATGATCTTCATGGCCCTTCACAGGACTCACTTCAGTGTGTCCAGGTCTGTCTCATGCTGGGGAGCCCAGAACTGAACCCAGCACTCCAGATGTGTCCCACCACTTATGAGTAGAGTGGAAGAATCACCTCCCTTGACCTTCTGGCAACGCTTTCCTTAATGAAGCACAGGATGGCAGCGAATGACGAGGGAAGAAACAGGAAGAGCCAGCAGATCAATACCTGGCTCCAAGACTGGTGTCATGGTCAGAATTTTGGGTTCTTTGATCATGGGTTGGTCTATATGACACCAGGCCTGCTGGCAACAGACAGGGAACACCTTTCTCTGAGAGGGAGAATAATCCTGGTGCAGGAGTTAGCAGGGCTCACTGAAAGAGCTTTAAACTAGATCTGAAGGGTGAAAGGGATAAAACCAGGCTCACAGGAGATAAGCTGGGGGGGGCGCACACCAGTGTTTCAGGGACAGTGTGCTGGCGAGGACCTTTCGTCTACCTTCTCAGCAGAGGCAGGCGGGGGGAGACCCACATGGCAGCAAATACTAGGGGTTGTTGATGTGCTAGAAACCAGGCAAGTGCCTGAGAATAGTCACGTAGGAATTAGGGCTTCTGCCCCCATAAAGGTGGCAGGATCAATAGCCCAACGAAAGTGCATCTATACCAATGCACGCAGCATGGGCAACAGACAGGAGGAGCTGGAAGCCATTGTCCAGCAGGAAATCTATGATATAGTGGCCATCACAGCAACATGGTGGCATGACTTGCACAACCAGAGTGCTGCACTGGATGGCTACAAACCCTTCAGAAGGGACAGGCAAGGAAGGCGAGGCCGTGGGGTACCCTGTATGTCAAGGAGTGTTTCAGTTGTCTAGAGTCACCGTCCCTGAAGGTATTTAAAAGACGTGTGCATGTGGCACTCAGGGACATGGTTTAGTGGTGGACTTTGCAGGGTTAGGTTTACCGTCGGACTTGATGATCTTAAAGGTCTTTTCCAACCTAAATGATTCTATGATTCTATGCTGTTTGCCCTTATCTGCCACAGGGAACACCAGTGGCTCATGTTCAACTCCATCCACGAGGACCCCCAGGCCCTTTTCTGCCAATGTGCTTCTCAGCTGGTTGGCCCTCAGTCTATACTGTTGCATGGGGTTATTCACTCCCAGGTGCAGAACTTGGCACCTCCCTTTGTTGAACTAATTGATGTTTTTGTCTGCCCAGTTTGCAGGATTAGTTGCTGCATCACCTTCCCAGGGACTGAGGTAGGGTTGACTGGCCTTTAATTTTCCAGATTCCTCCCTCTTGCCCTTCTTGAAGATATGGGTGACATTTGCTTTCTTTCAGTCCTCTGGTGCTCGATTCTATGAATAAAATGAAACATCTAAATACATTTAGCCTTTCGATAACAGCAGCACTGCTAAGTCCTACACAGAAAGATCAGGAAACCAAAAACATCTGCAGGTATAGAGGAATTGTCTATCAGATGACAGATGACTGTCTGAATTTCACACCATCATTACAGTCTTGACAAGAACTGTAAGACAGTTTCCCGCTTCTTAGCACATTTTATTGTCAAATACAGGAGTCTATCCAAAATACAGGAGCTGCTTCAAGCAATGTGATTATGACAAGGATTTGGTGGCATTCATCTTAAAGTTTTGAAAGGACTGAAGATCAAAGAACAAACTGAAAAATGCAGATGATCAAGAACAGTCTCTCAAGGGATGCACAGTTGTCAAAACTGCATAGCTCTTTCAAAAGGCACTGAATGACCTTGTGATTTTTATACCACCAAGCCCTACTTTCAATATTTGAAAAAGTAGTTTAAATGCCCATTAAAACATAAAACTAATAAACATACAACCATGATACTCAGAAACCAAACTCTACAACAACTCATGAAGATTCCAAGTTATGGCATTTTAACTGCAAGAATTATGTAAGCATGAGATGGGTTTTGTGAATATATAAATTACATACAACTGATCTCAAATTATTTCAAGAACAACTTGTAAGATAGTTTGTAATAGAAACTGGTGACCAAGCAGAAGGAGGCAAATAAATGAAAAGCTGATTAAGGCACCAAAAAACTGAAGAAAGAGGAGTAAATGATCAGAGCTTAGCATAGACAGTTACCAGGAACTCAGCAATACTTTCAAAGGCATTATCAAAATCTGCCACACATTGTTTCCTCATCTTGCTTTAACTACATCATTTAATATTACATGTCCTTCCCAAACTAGAAAAGTAGCAGAATGAGCACTGGAGATCAATACAAAAGAATAATAAAAATCAGAAGAATTCTAAGTTATTTCTATAAACTAATGATTAGGGGGTTGAAGTGAGGGAGAAATGGCCTATCCTTCATTGCTGAAAACTGAGAAAGTTTTCCTCTTTCACAGTCCACTGCTGAAGAGCACAGAACTTCCCAGTCCGTCTTTAACTAGTACAAATAAATACAAACTAGGGAAGAGAGATACATCATTACAAAGTGTTCAAAAAAAGAGCAGGCAGTCAGAAAGTAATCAGTTTTCCTCTGGTTACTTCTTCAGTCTACATACAAGCTTTTAGCTATAAAAAAAACCACAATTCCCTAGCTCAACGTCTTCTGTTAAGAGCACTTTTTTTTATATATTCTGTATCAATTCACTGACAGAAATTACCCATCAGGAAAAGCTGCACCTTTACTAGGACCACCAAGAAAACATCACAAACATACAAACTCATAACAAATGTGTCTGCAAAAGTTTCTAGTCCATACTCCATCTTAGTAAACTATATGATGCATAAATATTGTCTCCTTATCTGAAATACCACTTTCCATTAGGAAATCTAATTTTACAAAGCAAAGAAAGAAAAAGGCCCAAATAAACAAAGTTATAACCATGAGAGGAAATTTAGTATATACAGGGAGGGTGTCCGTAGATAAGTGGTTACCTCTGCAAAGGCTTAGGCAAAAAATGTAATGCAGCTGGGAACTGCAACATGCCTATTCCATAACCAGTAAGATGATCAATTAAAAGGGTTAAAAGCTAACAGTGCTGCTTTAATTCATTATTAAGCTAGAAAAGCAAATGTTACACATTACTGAAGTAAAGGAGCTAAGAATGAAAAGGTCATATAGTTGCATTTAAATCTGCAATTTTTTAGTGTTCTTTCACATACTTCAATTTTAAGAATTATCAGATCATAAATTCATGATTAAATGACTGTTACGGTACAGCAATGTACTACAACAGATTTTTAAAACTTCAAAGATAAATACATAGCAGAATATTCCACCCCCAAAATAGAAACTTCCACACCCTGAAAGTTAGTAATGAAAGTCTCTCTTGAACAATCAGCTACAATAGGAACAGTTTGTGCTTTCAGTTGACCAATGGCACATACATTACAAAATGCCAATATGGACTTACTGGTCCACAGAACAGTTTTGGTATAGCTACTGGAACTACTAACCACCAAACACAGGACCTTTCATAGCTGTCTAACACAATTCAGCAGCAAAGAAGCAGCAAGAACAGTGCTCTTACAGAGAAGAGCTGGAAAATAAGTTAAAAAACTGCAAAAAAACCCTCTACAAGAATACCCTGCCACCCATCACCTCTCCATCCACTGTTTTATACTTGCACCCCCAATTGTTTAATATCTTGCTCTACCAACCATTCTCTGTTTTGCAGCTGAAATGGCTAAGTTTGACAGAGAGTGAGGAATTTTTCCTGTAAAAGTTAATATAATAGGAGGAGGAAGTACTAGGAAGAAATGTGCAGAAACTTCAGAAAAGAACACAGTTTAAATAGAGAGGGAGATATGCGTAACATGGAGATGCAGGAGCAGGAGTAGCAGGAACATCAGATTTCTCAAAGATGTTTCCTTTTGAGAATGTACTATTGTTCCAGAAGATCTCAGTTGATTCATCTTTGAAACTGAACACTTGGTATATCTTCACCCTTAGCATTCTTGTTACCTCCTTCTGAACTGGTATGTTAACATCGACATTATCAATGGCATATGACATGATCTGACAGATAAGTAAGACAAATCACATCAGTAAGAGGTGAACACTGAAAAAACAGGTAATGGTCAGTCATTCTCTAATTCACAAGTCTGCATATCTCTTCTCTTCTACACTAATTCTTACCAGAAAAAATATTTCCCTCTCTGTTATATGACTAATTTTTCCACTTTTCCAAAACATCCTCAATAGATTGCAGGATATTTCTGCAGTGGAGAAAATACAGCATAGTAGAGTTTAGCAAGAGAAAGAACACAAAGACATCAATTAGTTTCCTCTTAAATTTTTGTTGAAATGAGAGAAGGGCGTTATGATGTCTCCTGCTTAACACTACAACACACAAACAAACCTGCAGTTTCTTTAAAATACAGAGTATTTTAAAAATGCAAACGTTGTATGGCTGTGCTTTCTAGAAAGCATCAAGGTGCTTTAAAACTGTTTTAAAAGCAGCAGCTCTTGCTAATCCAATGTAAATGTTTTACAAGTTGTCTCCAAGAGGCATAAAAGCATGAAAATACACGGCATACCTCCAAGCAACTAAAACAATTTCTTTATCTTTCAAACAAAGTACCTTGCTTTAAAAGCATTAATTAATAAAAGCCTTCCCTTTTCCCCACCAAAATAAGGTAGGTTTTTGTTGGGGTTAGGGGGTGTGGTGTTTTGGGTTTGGGTTTGTTGTTTTTTGGGTTTTTTTTAAATAAGCTCTCTCTGGTGTCTTCCTCCCAAGCCAGTGATTCATGTGCTATGCTAAGATTTTTTCATTTAAAACTTCACACTGAAGTATCGCTTGTTTGAGAAATTTACTATTCACATTGCAAGAAAAATATAATCATTTCCTGCAACCAGAAATTCTGTGTACGCAGTCCCACTGAAATTATCATATGGTACATGCATTGCACAAGGTGTTATTTCACACAGGAAAGCAAGAAGGAAGAAAAGGACAGGAAGGATAGACTGATTAGAAGAAAGTAAAGAGGCATCAAATTCTACAAGTCTCAGACTCCTTCAGTAACAGAAACTACTACTCTCTGTTCTCCCATCTACTCTCCTCTTACAAGTGTCAGACTTCTTCCTGATGAATTCCTACCACCGATACCCCCTTAAACCTGGAGAGAAGAAAAAAAGAGAAAAAAAGAAAAAAAGATAATACTGTCTGTATGGTAATGCTGTCAGAATGAAATTATGAGACAAATTGAAATGCTACAGGGAGTGAGTTTTATGTGGCTTCTTCAGAGGTAGACATCCATTGTATCATTACAGCTATTGCAGGAGCTAAACTTTATGACCCTCATGGCCCCCACCAATCCCATGTCACCCTAAATTCTTGGTCAAATTACAGGGAGTGAAAGATACTTTTCCTTGACTGTCAAGCCAAAATACACTGTCATTATACAACTGAACATTTTAAAGGTAACCTTAAGAATGTCTCTCTGTCCTCCACCTCTGCTGAGGCACCCTAAACGTCAAGCATGAAATTTACTTGTGTACTGTATAATAAGGATTTTCC